>NW_026900553.1:0-600000 GCF_033783945.1 Neopsephotus bourkii
AAGTGGGTAACAGTGGGACTTAACTAGAGCAGGCAGCCTCTCTGCAGCATCCCTGATCTGTGCTCCTGGTAGGCAACACACCTGCCCTGAGACTGGGTCAGGCCAACAGACAAGCGCTTCTGTTCCTTTCGGAGTCCCCTACTACTATGACCTGCCGCTTCTTCCTGGCAGCACCAGTCGAGATCTTCTTTACCAGTGCAGATCTTCTTCTTTACATCAGCCGCCTGTTTCTGGTGCGAGTGCGCTTCCTCATCAGCCCCCAGCAGGACAGCAAAGCGGTTCTGGGCGGGAACAACAGATTTAGGAGGAAGCCCCTTGCTTTTAATTGTCCTTTTCCTCCTTTTTTTTGTTGGGTTTGGTTGTTGCTTTTTGACAGAGACAGTAGAAACAGGGGGGACCACAGGTAAACGTTGCATGGAAAGGGATCTTCTCAATAGACGAAGGAGACACTCCTGAAGCAGAACCTCTCAAGGAGTTCCTTGTCTTGAAAGCGTTGACACGTCCACGTCACATCTTCACAAACACACATACACATACACATGCACATGCAGATACACACACAGATTCATGCATACACAAATGATTATATATACATTATATATAACCCTGTTGGCCTGCACTGGAGTAGTGTGGTCTGTGAATGCCATGTGTCAGAGTCAGACTCACTGCAGCAGGCAGGCACAGGAGGAAGATGAAGGGCCTGCATAGCACTGCCACTGTCACTGTGACTGCACCAGTATCTGACACCTCCATTTCCTACCCAGTTTTGGTGTGTTTGCCTGGAAACAGTACTCAGGATTTCCTCCTGGTTCAGATCATTTTCCAGGTAACAGGTGGGGTAGTGCTTGTAAGGACAAACATTTGGGTTACTTCTTGTAGTCACTACATGTTTGAATGTTGCAGTTTCAAGCTTTCAAGTGAAATTAGATTTTCATAGAATCATAAAATGTTTTATGTTGGAAAGGACCTTAAGATCATCTAGTTCCAACCCCCATTTTCATGCAACTTTAGGCAGGACTTCTGTAAGATCACCTGTGCTGTCCCTTCAGCCCAGCCCACATTTTGGGGCTTCCCCACCACCAGAAACATGACTGAACCACGCTTGTGAAACTCCTGAATAGGCAAGAGGCTTCCTTCTCTTCCTACAGAGTGATCTTCACTATGGTAAGTGAAACAGGCTGGAGGAGCATCAATCTGCCTGCTCAGGACTTTCACAGGCATGCTTAGCCCCAGCGTGCAGCCCAGTGGTCCTCAGGCCTGCTCTGCGGTTGGCAGAGCTTCAAGGCCAACTGCAGCCATTGCCACAAGACCCCTTCCCAGGACAGACCAGCATTGAGACTGGTCAAGATTTTGCCAACAAGCCCAAGATTTTCACCTCTACCTCCTGGGATGCATCCATGCCCACCAAGCTATTGGGTAGATTGAGTATGTTGCATTTCCAACTCCAGTGGCTAATCAAATGTAGACTTGCATCCCACAGCACTTCAGCTTGAATCAGGAGAGAGCAAAAGTCAGCACAGGTCTCATCCTCGAGTGTGTGGAGAACCCACGTGGGAGTGGATGTGTGAAAGGGAAAAGGCCACCTTGAAGACAGTGTGAACTGAGTGGGTGAGAGGACTGGGAGTTCGCTTGCCCAAACAGACTTTCTCAGTCTTTCCTGGGTGCAGCTGTCACTTCCACCTGAGGGCTGTTTACTGTGTTCAGCAAGCACTAGGAAATGGAAGTGTCTAGTACAGAAAAAATGCCAAACACTAAACAGTGAAGATCCAGAAATTTCTGTCTCACTCCAGACACTCTGGGGATATTTTGTGACCAAAGTCAGTAAAAATATGTATGTGCCGGTAAGATGAGGAGTTAGCTTAAACCCTTAGTCGTGTGGCACTTCCCTCTCCTTCACGTACCCCCTCATCATTAATAGGATACAGCAAAGACTTCACACCTTGGTGACTAGGCAATATTTTTTTCACAGCCATCAGGTGTCAAAATGTCTTTTTAAAGAGACAGCATCTCATAGAGAGTTCTTCTCTTTCCCTACCCCAGCTTCTCCCTTCAGCAGTCTCCTCAGTGAAGGGATAACATCCCAGTGATGCCAACAGGCCCAGACCACATGCAGCGCTAAACAAGGAAAATGTGAGCACTGTTGATAGCCGTCTTTTCATGGTGTTTAATAGATGGAAGTGGAAAGCAGACATATGAACAATCAGAATGACTTTGGCAGACCAGCTTTGCTTCCTAGGCTAGCATCTTAGAGCTCTTCTTCTATACCAAGCAGCAATGTGGTGGTCAGCCTTAAAACCAGAACCATGTGTCTCATTCATCTTCTCTTCTAAGGCCTGAACTCAACAGGAGCTTTTTACACTCTAGTGACTGTGATTTGCACTGCAAACCGTCCAGCACAGGGGCAGCCACATTTTTCTCCATGTTTTAGAAGTGTAGATTTATAAAGCCTTTCACAGAAAAGGTCAGTCATGGAGAGAATAAATATGGTAAGTGCAATCTACTCCCACCAAAATCAGATTTATTCATACCTATTAATTAGCCGTAATTATCCAAAACATAACTGATAGGCAAGAATAAAGGAGTCGCTTATAATGTTCCTTGTGGCAAAAAGAATGGTACGAAAGTAGAAACCTGCTCCCCCTTCCCGCCAGAGATCATGCATGGACCATCTCAACATGCATTCTGGCAACCCAGTTCCTTCCAATTAAATGACATCAGGAAAGCATTAGAAATAGTGTGGGCCCTTTTTCATTGCTTCTTATGACTATCTGATGTAATGCTGAGCTGTTTATCACCATAATCCCAACCTACATATCCTAACCACTGAGTCAGTATTTAACTGAATCTCTCAAACCAGAACAGTTGCATAGCAAATACTGCATGGGGTTTTCATCCTGCAGGTTCAGAAACTTGATTATTACTTATATTATTCTAACAACATGGGTCAGTGCCCATGTGCTGTCTCTGGGCAGGGTCATTGCACTGGGCAAAGAGAGAACAAAGATATATTGCACCCTAAACAATACATGTTACAACGGTTTCTCAAGCAGAAGGTAGCAGAGAGACGGCATGAGGTTCAGAGGTACTTTGAGCCACCATCCACTTCCACTACCAGTTTTTATCAGAAGTTTGAAATTTCAGGGTGTCAGAAGTTTGAAACTTCAGGTAAAGCAGCCTGAAAAACATTGCTGAGGAGTTTCTTCACTTAATTCTGTGATGTGTAAACCAAACTGCTGTTGAACTGCAGCACACACTAGTCTGCACATGTCTGCTACCTTACCCATGGCAGGTCTGAAGTTAACCTCCCCTCTGAAAGATGATCTTCCTCCAGCCAACATACTTTGGTATGCAGAATCATGATCATCTGTGTGTTACCAAGGTCTGTGGTACAGACCACAGTGGAAACCCAGTCTACATCCATCTCACATTTCTTCAAGTCTGGACCTATCCAGTAGAGAGCCAGCGAGGGCACCGGGAAGATGTGCAGTAACTCTTTGAGCCTTTTATTGTTCCTGAAGCATCATGGGTGCATTCAGAAGAGGGTGATCAGGTTTGCTGGACCACAGGATTCAGATGTTAAGACGGCAGGCATGGTTTGGACTGATCAGAATAGGCAGACGTTTACAGTCAAACCCACACTGTTGAATGGGTACCACAGAACCCACAGGTTCTGGTCAAAGCCTGCAGAGGACCAGACCCACCCACCACTTATGCTGTTAACAGCTCACTGGGAGCCATAGCACATCCACTCCACACACGGATCCATGCTCTCCCATTCAGTCAGCCTGCAGTGATCAAACCCAGGCTGTGTGGGAAGCATCACACCCAAAGTGTCAATTTTAAGTTAGGCTTCATGTCTTTTGCAACAAGGCAGAGTGGGTCATTCCCAGAACCAAGGAGAACGCTACACAGCTAAGCCACAAGGGCAGACAAGCTATGGCAAATCCAGCGCAACGATGCAGGCAGAAAACATGATGGCAGTAAGTTTAAACATGTCTTAGCCTGCCCTGAGGCTCTTCACCCCACAGAGCAGTAGATTGGTGTGAAAAGTGGGCTGGGAAGATGCTCAGGACCCCAGTGGGTGTCACAGGGCATTGGAAGCAGGACAAAACCTCGGGCATGCCAGTGACTAGTGGCCAGTGTCTGCCCTGGCACAAGCGGGTTCCATCTCTACGTCAGGTCGGCAGGTGTGCCCCCAGCTCTCGTCAGAGCCCAAGGCCACCCCAGGCAGCACAGCCCAGGGCGGATGACAGCGAATGTGAGTAATTCTTGAAATTTGTGGGAAGGCTGTTCAGACGTCTGACTTCCTGCTTCTGCATGTACAGAGGAGGTGTTTTTGTCTGAAAGAGTGGAAACAGCGCACACTGATGCAAAGCCTCCTGCACTGGGGCAGAGGAGCAGAGAGCTCAGGAGAGCTACACCCAGTGAAATGGGAATGGGGAAAACACAGAGAACTGTGCAAGGAGGCAGTGCTAACACAGTAGTGCAAAGAGGGAAGAAACCTACAGCTGAGAAGGAGCTCGTATATAGGAATTCCCCTTGGACCACAGGGGAACCAGCCACTGATGTGGGGCTGTGAGTCACAGCTTGTTTCCCATGGTACTGCTGGAGGAGGCCATCACGCAGTTACCCCTGCCTCAAGGGCAGATTGCGTTATTTCAGTCAAGCCTAAAAGTCTTTTAATAAAGGTTAATCTGAATGGGAATGCCGGCTTTATAAAACAGTTCATCATTTAAACGTCATCATAAGTTCTGGATGGAGTGTGAAAGTCTGCAGTGAAGGAAAACATTTTGTTTTCAATGCAGCCAAAGAGTTAAACAGGATTTCTGTCTGTGGAAACTATTTGCCTTATTCTCCAAGGCACCACAGGTAGAACACTTGAGGTTAACATGCAGCATCTCTTCCCAGCAACTGGAGCCACTTTAATATGAAACGCATCATTAGAGCGATAGGGCCCTGGTGATGGACGACACTGACAGATCACCGGAGTAACCCTGATGGGAGCTGGTGCTCGGAGAACTCACCACATTGATTTACAAGCCTGTCATGATTGCTCTGGGTTTATTTTTAACTAAAATATCCCAGCCTTCAGAAATCTACGCCAGGGATACCCTGACTCTGCAGAATGTGCAGAGCAAGATCTGCAGCATATGCTTCTGTTTTCATCAGCCCAAGGATTCAAGTCAGGAGTACTCAATATTAAAGTAATGGCTGGGTTTTTTTTCCATCTCTGCTCCAAGTTTAACATTCAGTAGACCACCGGTAAGTCCAGATCACATATAGTACATTCATCAAGATGGTACTGAAACCAAGTAGATAAAGAAAGATCATCTGGTCCATCACCCTTATCCCAGTACAGCCTCTTTGTATGTATCACCCATTGCTAACAGAGTTCTCTCTAGTTCACAAACATATTAATACCACAGGGGTGGACACTTACAAATAAGCTCACTTCTGTCTTACATGCTGAATTGCCTCTGCCTGTAGCAGAAGACACTTTCTAACTTGTCAACCGCTGCAGCTCAGCCATCAGTATTCAAGAGGTCTGAACCATTCGAGATGATGAAAAAGCTCATATAGGTGTAGTGCAAGTGTCTTGACAAGTGCACAGCAAGGAAGCAAATGAAAGCTGGTGAAGGCAACAGGAAAAACAAACGTCTGTTTCACAGTTCATGGCATGTCCCATGGCCCCTGGGAGAAGAATGAGGTGTAAGTACAAGGCCATTCAGAGCAGGGTCCAGTGCAAAACAGAGCCAGCTTGGAGACAAAATCTGGTCAGCCGAAGCTTGAAGGACAGGTTGTTAGAAAAGGGTGAAGTTTTTATGATAAATAATCATACAGAATAGTTGAAAAGATTATATTTGAGAAGGTGACTAGTTTCCTTTCGGCAAAATCTCCATCAGGTGGTTTGGAGTCAGCACAGCATGAACTGGCTCAGCTACCAAGTGAAATCACCTGCTGTGCATTCTCCTAGCCTCCCAGTTCAACGCTTGCTGTTCATCAGTTGCTGTGAGTTAGACTGCGGACTCCAGAGGCTCTGTGGTCCTGCAGAACTGGGGCACCCATGAGTTTACTAGCAGTAGTGTAAAAAATAAGCAGGCACTTGCAGGAAGTTACAGAACTACCTACTCAGCTGGGATGCTTGGGTAGGATTTGTCTCATTCTGCTTAACATGCCAACACCAGAGACACCTGTATATGAGGCAGTAGCCTGGCATCCCTTTAGAATCACTGGCAGAAAATCAGATAATTTTTCAGCGTATGAGTCATCTGGGCTGCTTTGGACACCTGTGTGAGGATGTGATAAATTATACCCGAGAGGTCTTAGTTCTCTCTATGGACACAGAAGTAGCCATGTTAGCACAGAATGCCATGGTACTCATGGGGATAGAAGAGCAGGAGCAGTGCCCATCTATCCCCCAGTACCAGAGGGAGTGGGCAAGGAAGGCAGCCGCTCTCACAAACATCTTGGGTCTCCCCAGCATGAATCAGCAGAACTTGTGAAAATTTAGCAAAATTCACAGGCAGTATTTCTTCACGTCTACAACTGCAATTCCCATTAGGGCTCTAAAGCAGCTGGATATTTTTGGATCCCAGAGCTGCTGAGGATATACATACTAGAACCACTTCATAAACAGGTGGGTGGGAAATAGATAGCAAATGCAAGCAAATCTCTGTGTCTATAGGCGATTTTTTACTTTGTGGTGATATAAATGGTGAAAACAGTTGTTATATAAGATAAATCTTTTCAACAGATGGTAAGAAAAAGAAACATCTAACGGTAAAATGAAAGGCAGATATTTGCTAAACTTATACACAGGGACCTTAAGGAAGGAAAATGTTCTTGCTTGTGTACAGCCAAAAATCAAATGAAGAAATAAGCTTTGATAACCACATAAATGAAAGCCATGTGTCATTGAACTGAGTTTGTGGACCTGGAATAGAAAAAACCCCACCAAAACCACAAAAAGAGATGCTCTCATCATGACCGGTTTCTGGTTCAAAGACAGCTCCCCAGCAGTGCTTAACTCACAGAAAGTGAAGCTAAGAGGAAGTCCAAGTTTCCATGAAGCAACAGGGAATACAGCATTGTGCAACAGCTTTTCCAAACCAAATGTGCATTCAGGCATTGCCCAATCAAATGATAGCCAACAAAGTATGCAACAATGAACTGATTGAATCTTATTATACACAACCTAAATGACGCTATTAAATACCTTAATGTTGGAGCTGACAGAATTGTGGCATGGCATTTTGTGAGCAGAAGTTATAATGAAGCAGTGGTATTACACACACACGCACACACACTCTTTCAACTTCTAACACAAAACTGGAGGCTGGAGGAATGGCATGTGGCATCATCAGCCAAGATTTTTCAGGCATAAGGAATTTTCTCACACAACCGACTGGAGATTAGGAAACTATCCTATTAATTATGGCTAATGGAGAAGCATTTCTCTTCATCCTGTGAGAATTTTCAGCTAATATTTTCAACCACACGTGACAGTCGTCGTGTTTGGGATTGACCTGGTGAACTTATAAAACAGCAGAACTGCCCAAAGTTTCTGTCAAGTCCATGCAGAAGACTGGAGAGCACCAAGTGCTCTCCATTAGAAGGTATCTTCACAGACATCTCCTCCCATTTCTATGAATAAGACTGAAGAGGATTTTCATTAAAGTCGGTGAGAAGAGACTGAGTGCAAAACAATTAGCATGAAATTAAATAATGTACTGAGCAGCAGTATTCTCACAAGAAGGACAGATGCATTTCGGGAAAACATGAACTAGTCAATCACAAGTTACTGGAATGCAGGTGGAGATAAGTGGAAGTGCACAGTATCTATATGAAGTCCCACTAGATGATCTGATAGTTCTTTTCAGATCTATGAATCTATTAATTGCCTTAGTTTCAGGAGAGGAAAAATACTCTATTAAAAGATCAGCTGCTCAGTGAGCACACTGACATTGTCAAGACACAGCACCTTGACCGCATTAGTAGCACACAGCCTGACTCTGGAGGGTGTGCTGTGCACTCTCAGGGGAGACAGCGCCACTGGCACCCTAGCTCCCAGAGCTCCTGAGAGCAGACCTGCCTTCTGTCATGCCCATTATACCCTCACTTACTTGATGCCAAACCTCTTAACGTTGTCTCGATCCATTTAGAATCAGCCTTATAAAAGTGGTGTTTGAAGAAAACTGCATTTATAATCAATCTATGCTGCACAGATGAATAATTCTGGATTTCAGGCAGTTTTCTCTGCAAACAGGAGTTTTAATTTCTTTTGGTAATAACCCCTTTTGACTTGCCCACATGTAGACGGTAATTATTACTGCTTTTTATGGCTAGGGTATTTTAATCCCAAGACATCTCATTCCCTCTCCCACATAGACTGTCTTTGAAGCAACAATAACAAGTACCAGCTTCCCTAGGCCAGTTTTCAAGTTTGCCTCGGGGCTAAAACAGTCAGAGCAGGCTTAGTAGGTCAGAATTGGATTTCCCAAATATGAACCATTCCAGAGAAAAAGTTTTTCTCTTATTGTTAATGTATTAATCATTGGAGAAAAAGAGAAGTGTTGGGGGTGGACATCACCCTGAGTGAATTCTACATGGAAAATAACTGCACAAAATGCTCTGGCTTTGCTGAAGTCAATGGGAGTTTTGCCACTGGCTTCAGCAGAGCCACAGTTTCACCCACTGGCTCCAGAGCAACGTCTCATATGTCACCATTTACCAGTAGCAGAAAAGAGTTCACCACTGAGCTTCCCATTACCATATAAAACATAAAGGAAAGCTGGGGTGTCTCTGTGGGGATCTGGCAGCCTCACAGAACTCATCCAGATTTGTTTGCTTTTAATTGCTATTACAGTCAAGGGCACTAACAGCTACGTGGAGTCTGGGAGCAAACTGTTTTGGTTGCCCTCGGACACACATTATCCCAGCACAGCCCTGGCAGCCATGTGGTAGCGGTACCCAGCCAGCGGAGCTCCACTGTGGGGGGCCTCATCCATTTCTGACCAAAAGGGGGGCTGACACCTCTGCTTCCTCCCCTATCCCTTGGTACCCTCCTGGGGTCTGCATGGGAGGATGATGCAGACCCAGGGGTGCTTGTTCAGGCTTTTTTCTAAGTTCAGGCTGAATGCTGTCATGACCCAGCCACATATTCCCTCAGCACGTACCCTGGGCACAGCAGGCTCAGGGAACGTAAGACTTTGGACAGGCTGAAGGATAGACAGAGAGAACAGGCAAGCAGCATGATACACGTCACTGGTAAATTTGCTAAAGGCTAGTGTACAATGGGCATGACTTTGTTATCACACCTGGAGCTCCAGCCTTTCAGTCCCTTGCTGATAGACCTCAGTTACAGCCCCCATTCATCCTAAGATGAAACGGTTTGTTTCTCCATCTCCTACTGCAGCCAAACCTTCCCAATGAAAAGCACCCCCAGCATCCATATTGCCATGAAAAAGTTGCTCTAATGAAGTGGCAGGAAAAACAGTTTCACAGAAAGAAGATCCATTCACAATTGCCCCTCGCATCCAGAGGCTTTTGTGCTAATTAGGAGTGACACCTTTCATTTCAGTATTGAAACCCACAAGAGGTAACAGATCACAGCTTAAATCAGTGATATCGTCAACTCAGGAGGCAGCTCAGCAGTTGTGTCTTTTTGAGTAGGTGGCTTTTTTCCCTATGACGCCTTGAGAAAAGGTTTACTTGTGTAATGTCTACAAACCTAAAATAACAGGGAATATTTAAATTGAGGTGGAAAGCGATTTAAAGCCCAGCTCAAACCCTTCTGGTGAAAGCTCTAATGGTAGGAGAAATGCGCATTTCCAATACATAACTAGGAAGAGACAAATAGAGGGTGTGGAGTCTTACTATGGAATGTTAATTATAAGCAGATCCTGAATCCCGGGGTTGAGTTCCATCCAGTTGAGGACACATAGAATCATAGAATAGTTAGGGTTGGAAAGGACCTTAAGATCATCAAGTTCCAACCCCCCTGACATGGGCAGGGACACCTCGCTCTAAACAATATCACCCAAGGCCTCGCCCAACCTGGCCTTGAACACTGCCAGGGATGGAGCATTCACAACCTCCTTGGGCAACCTATTCCAGTGCCTCACCACCCTAACAGGAAAGAATTTCCTCCTTATATCCAATCTAAACTTCCCCTCTTTAAATTTTAACCCATTACCCCTTGTCCTATCAGTACAGTCCCTAATGAAGAGTCCATCCCCAGCATTCCTGTATGCCCCCTTCAGATACTGGAAGGCTGCTATGAGGTCTCCATGCAGCCTTCTCTTCTCCAGGCTGAACAGTCCCAACTTTCTCAGCCGAGAAATTTCTGCTTAATTACTTGTGGGACAAAGTGCTCGCAACCAAAGGATATTTCTTTAGGATGCAGAAGATAGCTCTAAGAAGGATTAATAAATGTAAAAGATACATGAAGCCGTATGCATCCACCTACTTGCCAATTAAGGGTATTTCACAATAGCTTTTTTTCTCGTGTTCTGTATTGCCTATTTTAATGTCCTAAGTGATAAGGTTTCCACCACTTCCCTTGGAAGATTACGAAGTCTCACAGCCAGGATATTTCTGCCTGTGATATTCAGCCTGCATTGTCTTCTATTATAGTTCAATAAGGAGATTTTTTGGGGGGCAGGAAAAATCACCTAAATAATTTCTCTCCCTCCTCATTAACTACACCTTGTTGGCAGACACAAGGGTTGTGCTGCAAAGAGTCTCGGAAGACATTTTTGTTGAACCAAATTCACTTTTTGCCATGCATGATTGCTGGAGCAGCAACCAAGCGAGCAAAGAGAAGATGGAGATGCATGAGAAGATGGAGAGGGCTCCCTACAGTCTGCCTTATGCTCCAGACCTCCCAAATTTCATACTGTCTGAGACCCCTGTACTATGTACTTCACAGAGCACAGTGTATGCATTCTCTGTGCTTCAGATAATGCAACAGGGCTAAACAGCAGAAGATGGCTGGTAAGGACTGGCAGCCAGGCTGCTTATCCTTGCCTGCAGACTGGTACCATAGTCCCTTGTATCCCTAAATGGACTCTGTCGGTTGACCTAAAACGGTAGACGATGAGTCAAGACAACAGCTGCATCAGCAGGAACAGATGATGGGCTTTGCTGCAAACACATGAACTTCCAACTGAGGTACAAAAGGTAGGAGCCAATTATGCAAGCCTTGTGAGCATGGCACAGGTCTACACTGTCTGCCTTGCACACAGGTACAGGCTCAATTTCATCTCAGCATGAGTCACTAAGGACTTCGACCTGCTGCCCTCATCCTCCTTCCTACCCTACACTTTGTGAATTTTTCTGCTGCTGTTAACAGGGCTATCTGCAAGATAAGACACAGAGAAAGGCCTCAGCCCCTTGTAACTTAAAGGAGACATGTAGCTTTCTCATCTCAAAGTCAGATAAATCAGAAGTGCCGGTGCCGCACCAGCCATAGATGAAACCTATGTCTGCAATTACATTCAAAGTCAAGTGGGAAGAATGGCATCAGGGTGCAATATCAGCTCATTGCCAGACAGCAGCAAAATCGAGGCAATTTACTGTTCCCAAAACGTATCAAGGAGCTCAGGTGATAGTCAGGACCTGGAAGTAACCACCAGTGTCATAAATCCAGTTGAAGACAGCGTGTTTCCACAGGCTGACAAGGCAGCAAGCTGCACTTGGGAACACAATGCATGATGGCTTAGCTGGCATGATGTACAAGGTACAAGGTAACATCACACATTCCCCAGTCCTCCAGAGAAATGATGTTTACCAGCTGAGAATACCCCTTACGCTTGTGATCATCCAGGTGAGGAGAGTCCTCTCTCAGGGCATGCACATTTCTGTTGCTGCCTGTTTGTGCTGGTTGATAAGAGACATTCAGAGGATGCAACTGTCTGTCAGTAAGCGGCTGCTTGGCTTTAGAGTAAGTGCAAGATGAGATATCAACAGAGAAAAAAAAAAAAAAAAGAAACCAAAACCAGGGGGTTGGAAATCACTGAAAAATAAGAAAGGGAGAGAAAGTAGAAGTGTAGTGTAGATAAAAACCATTTTCAGTTCTTTCTCTAAATCTGCCACTTCTTTATTCCCAAAACCACCTGAGCAAGAGGATACTGACCCTGCTGTCTGAGACATATGCCACAATCTCTAAGGTCAGTACCAAAGAAGCAAGTGAAGGCATCTGAAGAAAACCAAGGAGGACACTGGTTTCTTGACCACTAAGGCCAATCTGAAATCCCACTGGCAACAGTCTTTTGTTGACAGAAAAAGAGCACTTACACAGGCAGTGGTGAATCTGGGGCAGCACAAGAAAATAGAACTGGGATCTGAATGTTAGAATCGTACATCAATCTAGATAAATATTATGAGCTGAAAAAGGTAGGGAACAAAAAGGAACCCCACGCAGACTTCTCCTGAAAAGGGATCAGCTATTCTTCACTGAAACAGGCTCTCAGTTGTAGGCATGGTTTTCAACCCTGTCCCTGTCTTTCACAGCATGTTTTAGTCATGCTCAGTCTGGGCTCATCTCTTCCAGTGGTCAAGGCCTTCCAGATCACCTTTGCATCTCTGTTGTTCTGCGCCCTGGACGTGTGGGACAACAGAACCTCAAAGAGGAATAAGAGGGATGAAACGGAGATTGTGAAGAGGGCATAAAATGAGACAAAAGACAGAGCACTCTCATTGCAGTATGTTAATAGCTGAAAATCATGGAAAAAGTGAGTACAGGGAAGTTTAGCAGACAAGTTAGAGCACCCAGTCTAGTCCTTTTCGCTTTGATGATACCTGAGTAGAGTTAACAGTAGTCTAGAAGCCACAAAGCTTCTTTCTTCTTTGTGATGACTCCCCAGCTAGATTGTCTCCAGGTCATTACTCTCATCTGTTCCTAACTCAAGCTAAAGCCATGCAAATATCTAATGGCAAACCTCTCCATCTCCAACAAAGTCCATTAGCACAAGTTTTCTGACAAGTTATGCCATTATGTTCCCATGACAAGAGGCGAGTCGGTCATTATGGACTTCCACCACTCTGATTTCTGCTAACCCAGCAAACTTCCTTTAAAAATCTAACATGATCAGGGGCACCGCCCAGGGTATGACACAGTCTGTCAATGGAGTTCCTTACAAAGCATACAGAGGGGAGAAAGGTGTGGGTTGTGTGAGGTCAT
The DNA here is from genome assembly GCF_033783945.1 of Neopsephotus bourkii. Lineage (NCBI taxonomy): Eukaryota > Metazoa > Chordata > Aves > Psittaciformes > Psittacidae > Neopsephotus > Neopsephotus bourkii. Next base: position 13,184 of record NW_026900553.1, read on the forward strand.
CCTTTCTGGTGACAGTAGTACAGGTCCACATGGGATGTCAGTAGCTCAAGTTCTACATCCTTTCCTAATTCCTAGCTCATTTTCCATACACTCTCCTAGTCATACTTGCTTTGGGCAACTAGGAGGAATAAGGATGGCACATTATGCTATTTAACCCCTGGCTAACCCGTCCACCGTCACAATAACTTACTCCACAGGTTGTATATCTGCACTTCATACGAGTTATCCCTTTTAAGGAGTAAAAGCACAGAACAGAGTTCAGCACAGAGGGCCAAGATATGTCAATGCACCTTAATAAGCTTAGATTCAAAGATACAGGAATAAATACCTGGTCTCATGTCACAATTGCTTTCTCAGTGCATGTGGGTGGCAGGCAACATCCAGAACAATGCTACCATTTGGTGGCCAAAGCAAGCCAATACTGAAAGGAAGAAGCAAACTGCTAGCAGGGGCCACTACAAAGTACTGTTTCTGTACCTGTTTGGAGGACAACCTCTTAGGTATCAAAATTTTTGAAGAATGGTTTCAAGAACACCATGCCTGAAGAGCCTGAAAGCAGATGGTAGCCTTAAACAAATTGTTGGGTTTTATTTACCTACATGCGTTGTGGGATCAGCTGAAATGCTGGGGTCAGAAGAAAAGATGGAAACAATGGGTATCTTTTCCATACTTAAAGGTGACTTATAAGAAAGAGGAGGACAAACTTTTTAGTAGGGTCTGTTCCAATAGGACATGTGGTAGTGATTTTAAACTAAAAGAGGGGAGACTTAAACTAGGTATGAGGAAGAAATTGTTTCGATGAGGGTGGTGAAACACTGGAATGCATTGCCCAGAGAGGTGGTAGATGCTCCATTCCTGGAAACATTCAAAGTTAGGTTGGACTGAGCTCTGAGCAACCTCATCAGTTGGAGATGTCCCTGCTCATCGCAGGGCAATTTGGGCTAGATGACCTCTAAGGGTCCCTTCCAAACCAAACTCTTTTATGATATGTCGTGGTTTGCTTTTATTTTCCTTTTCTGGCATCTGAGGCACAAGTGTTTCCTTCGGTGTTTCCCATCATCCTGTCCTAAGTTGGAGCACCTGCCAGCAGATTCCCTCTGAGGAGGACCATTCAAGGAATTGCCACCCCAAGAAAGGGAATTTTTCAGTCCAACAAGAAGTTGCACAGAAGATGCCTACTTTGCCAATGAAAAACTGAAGGTTTCAAGAACAGGAAAACCGCAACCCCAAAACTGCCAAAACCAAACAGCCTTTTGTCCAAACCCAGAACATCTTTAGCCAAAAAATACTGAGGATTTTGCTCTCATTTTTGCCAGAATTCAAAAAAAAAAACCCGTACTAATTTGTATTACTTGCTTTTATTTAGCTGGTTTCAATCAAAACCCGAAATCTTCTGCACAAACCAATTCAAAGCAGCTCTCCTGTTACAGAAACTGCAGCATCTTCTGGTGCATTGTTCAGATTAACATGAAGGGGTCTAAACACACTGAAGGGGTGAAGCTGAGCAAAGGAAACACTTGCCGCAAACTCTTCAGTGCTTTAACGTTTGTCCTTGACCTTTTAACACAGCAGTAAAGGAAGGAAGCGGAAGGGACAGTTTGCCTTTAGTGTTGTTTTATACTGAAGCCAATTCTCCAACATTCGCGACCAGCAGCAACACTGAACTTGTCTAAGGCTGGGCGTTGCTGTGCCACAAAGCTAGATAGTCAGCAGAACCAACAGCTTGCCATTCTTCCTGCTTCACCTTCCACACCAGACTTTCTTTCCCCCATACCTACATTCTAGCATATACCCCAGCTTGTATCTCCCCAGGCATATACACAGCTACATCTGAACCTTGCAGTGGGGCAAGACTGCAGTGTACAGTAGGTCCCTTTTGCCTTCCCAAACTATGGTTTCCATGGAAAATGATTAGTCAGTATTATTTGGGCCCCAAATCACCAGGTAAGCAGCAGCAGGCATCAAAGGTGCATTTCTAGGTATGGGCACCAGAAGACACAGCCCCAACATTGCAGAGTCTGGGGGAATCCAACAGAGACCCATACTCCTTATTTGCATCCTCCCTTGTTGATTTCTCTCTTGCTCCCTTTGTCTGTTTCAGAACAACTCAAGCAACAGCACTCACTCGTCAGAGACAGAGAATGGCCTAGTCAAGCTGTGTGGTAGGATCTGGTCTCATACTCAGCGCTTGCACACTCTGCTTGTAACTTGTACTTGTAACACTCTGCTTTACACCAGAAGAACAGTGTTTCACTTACAAAATTAAGAAATGCCAGATTTACTTTGGTATGAGCAACTTTAATCTTTTCCTTTCTGATTCAACCCTCTGACACATGGAATGAAGCCAGGTTTGCCCTTGCCTGTGCAGCAGAGGACAGATAACTTCACCTTACAAGAGATGCCATCCCAGGGAGATCAGAAGAGGCACAGAAGAACAGGTGAGAGCCAGCACTGAGCAGGCAGGCTGTGCCTATGCCAATAAACTAAAAAGCATGAAGCAGATTTCTGTCTCCCACCAGGCCAAGGGGCACTACCTGGCTCACATACAGGATGCTAATAGCCACAGCCTCCCCTCAAGAACGTACCTGTGACCACACCATCAAGTGCTTGGCCATGGGTTTCTCCAGGGCCTTGTTTGCGCCCCACCCCCCCCCCACCCGCCCGACCCTAAGATACAACTGTTAATTTTGCCTAATAACCCAAGAACTGTCCTGAATCCCACCAGAGTGGTGTTTCCGTAGCATAGGTCTGGGGGACAGGGGCTGTTGCATGCCCTGACGTGGGGCAGGCACTGCAGGTGCTGAAGGCACAATGCCAGTTGGGATGGTATGCGAGGGCTCGGGGGAACCTTACCCGCCACTGGTTCATCTCTGGAGCTGGCTGTGCGCTGTCCTCAGGAGTCATCCCCGGCTTGTTCCCTGGGTGGTGAGGGCTGATGCTAAGTTTGATCCCTGGCCCTCTTTTATTTAGGGATGCAGGAGCACCCTCAGGGCTTGTGTACCTCCTCAAATGTCACTAGAGCAGGGCTGTCCATAAGGCAAGACAACGCTATAAACAGTAAAAGCCTTCCCAAAATCCAAAGATAAGAACCTCTAACAATGAAGGTTGGGTGGAGAGCTGATTCAGAGCAGCCCTGTAGAGAAGGACTTCGGGCTTGATGAGAAGCTCAGTATGACTCAGTAGTGTGCACTTGCATCCCAGAAAGCCAATCGTATCCTGGGCTGCGTCAAAAGGAGCGTGACCAGCAGGTCGAGGGAGGTGATCCTGCTCCTCTGCTCTCATAAGACCTCACTTGGAGTATTGTGTGCAGTTCTGGTGTCCTCAACATAAAAAGGACATGCAACTGTTGGAAGAAGTCCAGAGGAGGGCCACGAGAATGATCAGGGGACTGGAGCACCTCCCATATGAAGATAGGCTGAGGAAGTTGGGGCTGTTCAGCCTGGAGAAGAGAAGGCTGCATGGAGACCTCATAGCAGCCTTCCAGTATCTGAAGGGGGGTCTATAGGGATGCTGGAGAGGGACTCTTCATTACGGACTGTAGTGATAGGACAAGGGGTAATGCATTTAAACTTACACTGGGGAAGTTTAGGCTAGATATAAGTCAGAAGTTCTTACTGTGAGGGTGGTGAAGCACTGGAATAGGTTGCCCAAGGAAGTTGTGAATGCTCCATCCCTGGTGGTGTTCAAGGCCAGGTTGGACAGAGCCCTGGGGGACATGGTTAGTGGGAGGTGTCCCTGCTCATGACAGGGGGGTTAGAACTAGATGATCTTTAGGTCCTTTCCAACCCAAGCCATTCTATGATTCCATGATTCTGTGAAGCACTGAGATTTTCCTGAGTCAGGTTCTGGTTTAATTTTCCCTCTTTTTGGTAAATGTGCGTGACCATAATTTCTTTGGTGAGGCTTGTCACACCACTGCTTAGTCTTAGAGAACACGAGTTTCTTGTGCATGCTCCTCATATTCTGGTTTTCCTCTTTGGCAGGCTTCTGTCTTGGAGCAGCCAGGTAGAGTCTTGGATATCTCCTAGTCACAAAGAATTTATCGAGGAGCCTTTCTCTGTGTACAGTTCTTGTTAAGCACACCCTGTTGTTGCTGACAGCAGGCTACAGCAAAGGTGTGAAACTATTTACCATTTATTTACAGATCCCAGCAGAAATTATTTTCCTGTTTGCATACAGTGTGTGTCTGGCCCTCTGACTTTCCTATCGCATCAGAGCTGTCAGTGAAACATGGAGCAAACTATGTGCTATAAGGTTCATGGTCCAGCCACGTCACAACACCAATGACATTCCCACACAGACTCGTGCCCTTCAGAATGCAAAACTGACAATAGCAATCTGTTTTAAATCTCTAAAATTATAAGTATTAGAGACCTTATAAAAAATCTTAAAAAACTTAATTTTCAGCCCAAAGCAATGCTTCCTGCCTGACCTCAAAGCAATATAAATGAGACGGGGGTTGCTGAGAAGGGTTATTCAGCAGAGGAATATTTACAAGATTTATCTCTACGTAGCCTAAGCTACTCAGTAGCCCTTTTGATTGAGTAAAACTATTCACTGTGTGGGACAGAGTTGTAGTGTTAATTAAAAGCACCACCCATTCCAGAAGACTTTACAGGTTTGGTGCATCCAGCATACGTGGTAAAATGTGTGAATCCCGAGTGTGACCCAGCACATATGTCAAACCCCAAACGGGCCCTCAGTGCAAAGGTCTGTAAGCATTTTGGTGGGTTTTGTGAGACTCTACAACCTGATTATTCCGATATGAAATCTAAATGATATGCTCTACGAGGCAGTAGTATTAATAAAGTACCTTCAGATCGAGTGAAAACTCTCCCTGCTGACCTAGCAAGATGACTACGCCATGTATGATTGTGGATAAGTAACAGCATTGCCTCTTTGCCAGTACCTGACTCTCTGTACTCTGGGGTTTTGATTTGTTAAGAGCAGGGGATGAAAAGTACTCTCATGGGGTCTGTACGTTACCGCCCTGGACTGGATCTCTGGGTGCTCCTGAAGCATAGCTGGGAAACAAGGAAAACTGCATGTCCCTGCAAGAGTCCCTCCGAGCACAGGGCTGTCACTGGTGTCTGCATGTGCTGGTGTTTCAGGATCAAACTATGTGAAATGTGGATACAGACAAAAGCCGGAGCACCACCCTCCCCAGAATAAGCCAGAAAGGTAGATACAGTGCAAAAGCTAGTGAGACGCCGTCCAGGGGCAACTGGGAGTAATAGGAGACGCACTGCTGATTTGCCACCAGTGCTGGACAGGATATTTTGTCCAGAGTAGCCTTTTGTTAGGTATATAGGAATGATTCGTGTCAGCAACTTAGGAGTCCTTGTCATCATTGTACTTTGGGTGGAATCGAAAATCATGTGTAGAATGTATACCAATGATCAGATTAAGATAGATGTTCCTGTCAATACAATGATGAAAGAGAAGAAGAAACAAAGGAATAATCTTTCCTAATCAAACACTTTGTTACTTTAAGGGGTACTTTGTTTAACTACTTGAATGTCTCAAAGGCTTTGCTAATTACAGGGGTACTTTGTTTAACTGCTTGAATGCCTTAAGGGGGTTAGGTAATCAAGAGATACCTTCTGTTACAGGATGAGGTGAAACTTGTGTATTGAGTAAGTAACTATATAAGAAATGGAATTTAGGGGGCTAAGATGGTGGTTAAGCTTGTGACAGACATCCCCTGTTAATGTATTGCCAAGGAATTCAATAACTTTTAAAGAAGTTTCTTCACCTAAAGGTAAGACCCCAGCAACAGGAGAACAATGAAAAGGATATTTGGGTGAAGGAGACGACAGGATTGGTTGAAACCCAAGACCGAGGAGTATAAGAGACTGTACCCCAGAAATCTCGGTGTGCGTCTTGGGGGGAGTGGAGACTCCCCGGCGCACCCAGTGCTGCTTGCTTATTGCCTCTCGATATTAATCAATTGTATTAAAAAATTAATTAAATCAGATCATGGCCAAGACGGAATTTTTATCACAAAATTGGTGACCCCAATGTGATCTCTGTGTGGCTGCCTGGGACTACAGCTTTTACGAGGAGGCGCCCCACAGTTTGTGGCTAGGGAGTTGTAGTCCCGGGTAGTCCCACGAGATCAACGAACAGAGAGGCAATAACCAAGGAATTCGAGCTCTTGGAAAGGAGGGGGAAAGGCTCCTTCTTCGGCAGCTGCTGGGAAGAGTCCTGCCCTTACTTCAAGGCAGGAGGCAGAGCCCAGATAACAGGGAGCTGGGTGTATGGCCAGAGAGGGTGTCCTCAGTCCCTTCAAGCTGCTGGCCTCTCTGCTCAGCCATGCACTGCACGTTGGTGTGACCTGCCTGAAGAAGGGCTCCCCTGTTCATCACCTTGCAGAGCCAGCAGGAGGCCAGCCAGTGCAGCACAGAATCATAGAATAGTTAGGGTTGGGAAGGACCTTAAGATCATCAGGTTCCAACCCACCTGCCATGGGCAGGGACACCTCGCTCAGCACCTCTGAGGGAAGCCCCCCTCCTGCACGAAGCAGCTCCAGTGAAGATGGGGCACCTGTGAGCCAGGATGGCCCGAGGCCCTTTGTGCAGTGCTCAGGAAAGGAGGGCAGGCAAGCCTTGCAGACAAGCCTGCTTCACTCCTCCTCAGTGCCAGCAGGAGAGCTTTCCCGGGACTTTGATTCTGCTCTCCCAGTGACCCTGCGCTGCAGAAGCTGGAGCTGGACCACTGGGGCTTCTCCTTCAAGCCCCATTCCCCTGTCCCGTCCTTTGCAGCCCAGACCATGAGTATCTTTTTCCTAAGGGAGGAAGGTCCCTTCCCCACCAGTGGTGCAAGCTATGGAAGCATCGTTGGGAGAGTGTTTGCAAGGAACACACTCAAGTCCAACTGCACACGTCCTTGTTTTATTATCTTTCCTAAAGTAGCTCTAGGGCCTTCAGGCGTTGTCGTGCCTCGCCGGCATCCCATGAACCTGTACTCGGTACACACACGTGTACTCTGGATTTCCCCAGTTGCTCCGCACCTGGAATTTGATGTAACGAAAGGTCCCGGGAAGCTCTTTCTGTAAAGAAATGAGGGGAGCCATCATTACACAGGTGGCCAGAGCCACAGCACATCACTGGAGCTCCTGACGAAAGGAGGAAGCAAGGGCAACCACACGTCCCCTTGCAAGGGCCATGGAGGAACCCTCTGTGCTTGGAAAGCAAAGGCCCTGGAGGCTTGCTGAGCAGAGCATTGGGAACCGGAGGAGCACTGCTGCCTGGGCAGCTGTGGGATGTGAGGAGGGTCCCACTGAAGGTAAGACGTCTGCCGTCCTCACTCCCACCATCTGCCCTAGTGGGACTGTTTCCCTTCCTGGTCCCCTTCCCCCTGCTGCTTTCTCTGTGCTGCCTGAAGATAAAGGAAAGCCCTTCTGCTTGAAGTCCTGCCATCTCCTGTACCTTTTGGGCTTCCCAAAGGAGACTACCCCAGGTAGAGCTGGAAGAACACCCTGCTGCTTTGAGTCACTTTGGAGAAACCCTGACCCAAAGGTTGGGTTCCCTAACCAGCCACGTTCAGCAGAGAAGCTTTTGGGTCTCCATCTGAACCCCACAGCCCTCCAAGAGGTATGCAAGCAGCAAAGGCACCTTCTGGCAAAGCGCTCCCCTCTTCAGCCTGACACCCTGTGGAGGTCACTGAGGAGGAGCCCCATGCTGAACCCCATCAAGCCACTAAGGAGACCGGAGGATGAGCACAGGTGCCTCCCCCCAACACCGCCCCAGTGGTGATCGGCATTTCTGACCAGGCACCCCATGTTCTCAGGGAAGGCAGGAGGGAAGAGCCATGGCCTTTGCAGATGCTGACTTCCCCACAGCAGGAGGCACTTACCCACGACACATCCTTGAGCCACAGCACTGCACCACGCGAGCAGCCAAGAGCTGTGAGACACATTGTCAAGAGATGATTATTTTCTTCAGGAGCCGGTTCCTCTTTCCAGGACTGAGGGAACCATTTTTGGTCAGGGATACTCACCTAACAGGATGGGAAGCAGCAGGAAAAGGAGCCTCAGGCCCTCTCTGTCCTTCTGGCAGGTTTTAGGCTGTCTAAAAGAGAGGGAACACTGTTGTTGCCAAAGCCCAGGGTTGGGACACCTATTTGCCAGGGATCCATTTAGGAGCTCGCTGGGCTACCACGTTCCACGTGTGCCCAGCACAGCTGCAAGCCTGAGGGCCCAAGACCTGCAGGTCGTTGGGAAGGTCTGGGACACAAACACCTCTGGGCCTGACACAGGGACAACAGCCTGGCCCTGCTTGGCTCTCCCCAGAGAAGGGTCAGGGCTGTGTCCCCGGAATGGGGTTGCTGTGCTGCAGGGCAGTGGTGCAGACAGACCCCATGCTCTGGGGCTGCTGCTGCTGCCGCCGGGAAGCCAGGCAGCACACAAGGCTTCTGGCATGATCCCTCCCTGCTCCCTGGGCCCCCTTGCTCCCAGCTGCCCAACCTGTCTGGCATCTCTGCAGACTGAGCACACTGTCCAGGCACAGGGAAAAGCCCTCTCTCCTCACGAGATCCTAGCGCCTCTTCCCTACGCGTTGCTAGCTGCTGAAAGCACTGCTTCGCACTGCTGCCCACTTCTGCCGCTTGGGGCGCTTTTCTAAGGGGCAGCTTTATGACCTCACGAGAGAGAACTGCTGGTGCCCATGGCAACCTGAGAGGGACGGCCCAGGATGCCTGGGAGAAACAAACCCTGTGGGCAATGGGAGTAACTGGGAACCCTGAGGGTAAGACAGAACCCTGCTGGGGGTATCTTGGAACCCCTTAGGGCAACCCAGAACAATTCTGTGAACCACTGGGAACCCTCAGAGGCAACTGAGAACCCTTCTGGGGCAACCGAGGGCTTTTCAGAACCCATGAGGGAAACCTGGAACCCTGCTAGGGCTAAATGGGATAAACTGGGAACCTTCCAAGAGCCTTTGGAATGTTCCTGGGGGGAAATGGGAGTAACTGAGGACCCCAAAAGGCTACCAAAACCCCTTCTGGGAGTAACTGGGAACCCCTCAGCACAAAAAGAACTCTACTGGGGGTTACTGGGAACCTCGAGTGCAGCCCCATGTCCATCAGGGGAACAGGCAGTAACTGCCTGCTGCAGTGAGTCTGACTCTGACACATGGCATTCACGGACCACACTACTCCAGTGCAAGCCAACATGACAGCTGGGGGAGAGGCAGGAGCTGGAGAAATAAAGATTTGATTTGAACACCTAGAAGCTGTGTAGCAGTTTGACACATGATGTACAATCTGTTACTTACCTGTCTAAAGGAAAGCAGCATATGCAGAACCATGCACAACAGCTATTCCCACTGATGTGATCATAACTGGCCGTGCCTAGCACAGCCCATTGTGAGTTGGATTTGGGGCTTGAGGTATTGCTATGGGCTAACATAGTGCATGTAAATAAATATCTGAGGCAGCTATTCATGAAGAGATTTTGATCCAAGTTGTTCTCCTTTACCTCCCTCTTTGAACAGTCTAGGGAGAAGGGCAACTCTGAGCGGGAGCTGTGCTGTTAGGTGCTATGAAATTCCTGCCAAAGCTGCCTCTCACCCTCCACTGACTACAAGGGAAACCTGTGGAGACTAGCCTTCTGAGCCTAATGTTAGCCTTTGTAATTACTGCCCTAGTCTTCACCTGCAGGCATTGAAAAAAGGCAGTAACCCACCCATGAGTTACTCCTGGATGACTTCGAAGACATCATGTCTTTTGGTTGACTGTAGAGGGGAATACTTAGTGAAGGCACCTAAGCAGGGTCCTCCAAGCTGGTGGTCTGAATCCTCCCTCAGGTCTGTTGTGGTTCCTTTGGATCTATTTGGTTCTGTAGATCAGCCACCCAGCCCATTTGAGTAACATGCCTTTTTTCTACGTGGACCTGCTGATGGTTTCAGGCTCCTAAAGCAATGCGGGTACCATCATGTGGAAGAGTGGTCATAGAAAGAAAAATTTGCCTTGACATGTTTTTATTTTAGTTCACATGTGCAGAAATAACTTTTGGGTCGTATATTCCAAAAGAAAAATCACAGACTTTCACGTTCTCTAATCTGTCATCCTGACAAGCACAGCTCAGTTGTTTCATCAATCAGGTCACTTTTCAGCTGCTGAGGGATGATTTCAGGCTCCAAAGTGTGGAACAGATTGTGCTGTCTGTGTGCATAGGATAAAGTTACCCTTGCCCTTGGGGATAGTCCTGGAAGACTGTTGAAGGATTCCTAGTATAAACGAGACACTGAGTGTCTCTGCCTTGATTCAGCTCACATGCTGGGTCTGAAGGATGTGGTGGTTGGTGTTACATCAGTGTGTTTTTCCCACCGTTTTGGAAGACTAGTGCTGTTGCAAGCCATAGGGATGTCAGTATTCCTGTGCCCTGGCATCAGCAAGGCCTGGTGAAGGGCAGGGAAGATCTCCTGGGATGACCCTTCACGCCTCGCATGTATTGAGTCTGAGCTCACAACATAGTCTGCTCCATAAATCTTGTGTTTATTTTCTGGTACAGCTCATCCCCAGCAGCCCACGTGCTCAATAACATACTGCAGCAGAGGGCAGCTCACAGACAACAGAGGAAATATCTCTTAGGCATGTCTTGCCTATTTCATTCCCAGCCCAAAACTTTTCCCTAGTTTTAATCCCTGTGGTCTGAATTCTTTAAGAGTCTCTAGAAAAGCTCACCCTCTGGTGCATCCCAAGACTTCTCTCCCAGGACTCTAAGAGTTAATATCCTTGGAGCATCACACTGGGACATGCAAGTCTGTTCATGCAGTTGAAAGTGCTCTTTTATTATTGCTTCTATCTCTCCTATCAGATGTCTCACTCTTAACAGAGTTCTTATTAAGATAATTAGTTAATGTGGGTTATTTTATTATTGTAGTTGTGTTTGGTTTGATTTCACACTCAGCTGACACATGTCATAAAAGCAACAAAAGCATTAAGAAGTTGCGTAATTGGCAAAATTGAACTGTCAGTGTTGTGGAGTTCAGAGAACTGCAGGGAGAAGAAATGTACAGACTCCATAGAGACACAGGTCCTTCCATGAACCTTGGATTTCTCCTCCTAGCATTTATTAGTCAGGAAAATGACTGGCATTTCCTCCTCTTGTGTTTTTTTCTCCACTTGCGCTATATTTTGTGACCTTCGCTTTAGCCTGAAGAGGAAGGCAGCTTAGTCTTTATCTTTGCCAGAGATTCCTTCTTTTGGGAAACCACATCGGAAATAACTTTGGATGGAGGCAGACAAGAGGCTTTAAAAAGCATCTATCAAGTAATCAAGTGGGTCCATGTGTCATATTTCCTGACCATCTATTGCCTTGGTATCTGCCATTGGCACATGTCCCAGTACTGTCAGAGTAGTACAATCCTACTTTTATTTACATTTAGCATTCCTCTATTAAAATACTTTAACCAGCTTCATCAGTGCAAAATCCTAGCAATTTTCATCTTCTTAACCTTGTGAGTTTTCCTCATGCATCCTCCTTACACATAAGCTGGGGAAATATGTTACTTTCTTCAGCCCTGATCTGAGAAGCTGCGTTTCAGCCCATCCCAGCAAGGCTCTGTTCTGCGACCTGACCAGTGCAACCGTGTCTTTCTTTGTGTTGGTATTCTCCAGGCTCAGATTGAAGTTGCGAGCAGGACACTCCCCAGACTGCTAAAGTCCAACCAATCTGCAGTCTTGTAGACCTGCAAATATTTCCTCCAGAGTTTGAGATTTTTGGCATCCCAAGTTTCCTGGATGTGCTTACATCATCCCTGTGCGGAGGAGGACTTGGCTGTATGGCTTAGAATGCGCTCTGTGTAATTGAACAAGTTCCCTTCAAAAATACCCCAGCAATTTTACCAGTTCTTGTCCAGGGTTATGAGGCATGTGATGTAGCCCTATGGGCATGAGAGGAAAAAGCCCTCCCAAGAGGCATTTCCTGAGCTAATTTGATAACTTAGGGGTTTGAAATGGTGGGGAAAGAAAAATCTCATGCAAGAAACAGGCTGGCAAAGCAGGGACATGCACAGACATTTAAAAAATAATACATCTTGATTTTTCAGAATGTGGCCAGAGGAAATCAATCCGTAATGCAGTAAACAAACTCCAGTGAGTTACAAGCAGTGTATACCCAGAGTAACTCAGTTTCAAACATGGGCACTGCTGCAGTGAGGATTCAGCCTTTGAAATTTCCTTTTGCAGTTGCTGCTGTGAAGAAGGGATTTTAGAGAGAAGCCCTGCTGCATGCAAAGAACACCTGGAACTCCCTTCACACACCCTGCCCTTTCAAGGTGTGCTGCTGAGGTGCAAAGCACCAAAGAGGAAGGCTCCTGCCAGCTTTCCAAGGCTCTGAACTTTGGGCACAATGTTTTTAGGTCATTGCTTAAAAGCCAAGAGTGTAAAGAAGGGCAGACAAAGGAGTATTAGCTAGGGCTCTTTTCAGTCTCCTGGGAGGAACAATGGGTGCAGTTCACAAGCAGAAGCGCACAGCTGCAGTTTGCTGGTTGGGAGGCTGCACATTGAGTAGAGATCAGAATTCAGAACGATTAAACATGTCGCCTGATTGTTACTGACAGATTAAAAAACACCCTCTGCCAGCTTTACACATTTGCGGCCTCTTGTCTTTGTGAGTCAGGAGGCAGTTCCCATCGTGAGACACATGCTGTGTAGTACAGGATGATTTTTGGCAAAGCCTAGATGATCGTGAGCCAGACGGGGCAGGGACAGCATTCCAGTTTTATAACACAATTCCATAATAGGAGACAGCATTCTTTTCATATTAATGTTCATACAATAGGAATTTTAAACTCCAGCTTTTGGCTTATGTGGGAAAAAAAAAGTCTCTTCTAAATGTCCTAGCAATGTTATTCTATAATTCTATAATGGACAGGGTTGCTGGTGGACCAACCACTTGGAGTGCAGTGGGTGTTTTGCAGTTGCTTTCATTTCAAGAAACAGCAAACTGGAAAGCACTGTTGTAGTTATGTGCTTGCTGATGCCACCGTGACCTCCTTTTCTGATGGGTTACAGGTGTTCAATCCATGTGCTCTGATCCCAGGGGAAATCCATGTCACCACTTCTCTGCATGCTTCTTGTGAGCACTGTGAAGTACCTGTCACTTCTTCTCTAGAGCTGTCAGGCCACAAGATGTGTAGACATTTCTGTACATTTTGGTAGCCAAGGTTTTGTAGAGTGCAGTGTGTGGCTGCTTCAGGACCATCCTTTCCACACACACCACCAGTGACACTTTCTACCTCACCTGTTCTGGTGGCCCAGAGAGAAATCTGAGGATTTCAAGATGTTACTTATGCCCTGACTTTCATCTTGCAGTGCTTTGTGGGGAAGGTAGAAGTTTTAAGGGTAAATTTCTCCTGTTGGGGTTTTGATCAGTCTTTGAATTTCACACAAAAAATAATCCTTGTGCTCTCAAGAGCTCTTGCTGCTCTTAGCTCAAGGTTGCAGTGGGGCCCCTCATGGTATCTCAGATAGATATTTTGCTGCTGGTATCAGTGTTAAAGGGTTTTCTCCCTTGGACTGTGTAATAAGAGAAAACACTTTAAGGCTTCCAGAAATACTTCAGACCCTCTAGTAATCTCACAGTGAAAAGGGAAACTGCATTACAACCTGGTTTTGGCCACCAGCCCTTAAGCTAGCATTTAAGAGGCTCCTTGGTTTTCAGTGGCCCAAGGAGATGAATTATATGAATTATTTTTCTCACCTGTGGCACCTATGAGTGAGACTGCTGAGAGCTTAAGTGAACCAGTCTGTCCAGAGCAGATACAGGGTCTCCTGTAACTAGTCACCAAAAGCTCACACTGTCCTAACCTAAGCTATTAAATAAAGCTCTGCTTTAGACACAGGCTCTGGAAAGGGCAGAACTACCCGTACTATTTAGAGACACATTGGCACACCCGAAATAGCAAAAGAGGGCTTGGCCTCCTGAGAGGTTGTCCCGTGCCTTGCCTGAGCTGCTGTGGGTCTGTGGGGATGAAGTGATCCTTGCAAGCATGGTGGCGTGGCAGTTGAAAACAGGAGAGGGAAAACCTCATTAAGCACATGAAGGCATATTTGATAAGTGCCAAGAGTATAAAGAATTTCTGCTCAAAGACAGGTTTGTAGAGCAACGGCTGTGTAGGGATTTTTCCTCCTGACAGCTTGGCTGGTGTCCTTTAGAGTAGGCCTGGCCGAAGGCACTGTGTTCTCTGAGCCAAGGGTGGTACCAGCCCTCTCCCAGCCTGAACTGGGGATGGACAGCTAGGGAAAGACGTGGCTCAGGGGACTGGCATGAGCAAACTCCAACCTTTAAATAAGGGACTTCCTGCCTTGGTGGAAGTGTTGAAACATCTCAGTGTGTTTCCCTGTCTTCAAACAAGAGCTCCGTGCTCCTGATGTCACTTCCCCGGGCTGCTCAGCCAATAACAGGATGAACCTGCACTGCCTCTGAACCAGACATTCCACTGTGTCAGTGGTTATTGTGCTCTATGGTGGGGCAGGAGACTCTGATACCAACATTGTTTTTGTAGTTTATGTTTCACACACACTTCCCCCCACCTCCTCCCTAGCAGTTCAAAAGGAAACGGCATAGGAACTTGTGCGATGTGCCTACAGGCACACACAAGCAATGTGAGTCATCAATAGACCAGGCTTGGGGAGCTGGTGCCTGTTACAGCGTGAAGCCAGCCTGCTTCTTCACAGAGCTTCGAAAGGCAGCTGGCTATGTCAAAAGGGCAGAGAATAAAGAGAGTAGTGTAAAATGGGGACACAATTAAGCAAAGATTAAAAAAAGGAAAAAAAAAGCTATAAAATTTTTATCTCTTTACTGAAAGTTCCTTTGCGTGGTGTTCGCTGAAACAAATAGTTCTGCAGCCTGTTGCTGTAAATAATGGCAGACAGATTTTGCAAGAGTGCTAGTTTATTTTTAAACATCTGAATGAGCAGTCAGATAACATCTACCTTGGCACACACCAAGTTCATCACAGGATATGTCTTTATCACTTGGTATCACAGAATTTAAGTGATGTCTCTATGAATCAGTTCCCTCTCAAACCTTCAAATGTTCAACCTCATCTCAGATCTTGTACTAACACTAGCCTTCCCAGGAGGGACTGGATAATTTATTGCAATTCATTAGTACAGTCTCAGAAAGCCTTGATGTAGTTCTTTACATTTTAGAGCATTTTACAGGGAACGTGGGTAAGCACTGTCTAGCAGGCAATAGTGTGGTAGGACGCAGTGATCTGGTTGTGTTGGACTGTGTGGCTGCACCTTTAGCTGTGGGTTGCTTTTACAACACTGGAAATCCATGTTAGCTGTTTTCACTCCCCAGTGGAACTTGGAAGAAATGGAGAAACATGTATGCCAAACATTTGAAAACAATACCATCCTATAATTTGGCATTGCTTTAAAGATTAAGATTAGTTTGAAATGGCCACAAGAGTCAAAAAGATGCAAATTTTGACATTTCTGATTTCACAGTAGTCAGGGGGTTTGCATATATATGGTTGTATTATCTGATTTCTTTACAGTTCTAGATAAATTAAATTTCTGTATTTATGAAGACGGCAAATTCATGAAAGTAAGTTCCTTTATTATGTTCCTAGTTGCTACCTGTGCTGTCCTAGATAACACAGCTGTATTCACATGTCGTGGGATGGCAAGGTCAAGTATTAAATACATCTTAGAGTGATTCCCAAGGTTATCACTGTTTGATTATCACTCAAGGTCATCATCTGTTTGTCATTCATCATATAACAAAACCAAGAAAAGAGGCTCTCTAAGCATAAATAAGAATAATATTAATACTAATAATTCATCACACTGCAGAACTAATTGCAGATTTCTCCACATTTTCAAGTATCCATTAAGAAAAAGATAATCTTGTTTTTGTTCACTTGGAAGGACAAGTGTCAAGCTGCTTTATTTCTGGACATCCTAGACAGTTTATCAGCCCAGTGCCTCGGTGTGGTTAGTGGTCCCATGCCTTTGGTACTGAGACTCATTAAGTATCCAGAAAGATCCTGGTGTAAGCTGTTCTGAGGCTTGGTACTACCACATAATAAAAAGAGTAAGTCAACTGCTAGGAGAAAATATTGCTCATGAATAAGTTACCTGATGTGACAAATGGCAAGGTCTGAGACAGATTAGTCAAGCAGTTCCAGTCATCACCTTGCTTTCTCTTTCTGGCAGTTTTCAGAATGTTTCTTTGGTTATCTAAAATTATATTTTGTCCATGAACAATATTGAAGCTTGTATCCTCAAGATCTTTTTTTTTTTTCTCCTTTTCTTCCCAGGAGTGTAGCTAATTTTAAGTCAGCATTCACTATGGAGGACGTACCCTTTGAATAAGCCTATCTATCTTTTCTGCTCTTCACAGCTTTTACTTCAGTTTTATCTTCCTTGAAGGATACCTTTTTTTCAATATCTTCTTGTCACTGTAACTGGAGAAAATTCACATTGACAAGAGCTGTAAAATTCCACTGGTAAGCAACTTAAACCTAAATGCTTTCCCTGGAGAGATTGAAATGGTGTGATTATACTGTGTATTTGTGTACCCTTGTAATTTATCTTCTTTTATAGTCTTCTGAAATTCTCTCTTGTTCCCTTGAGATAACTTAATGTTACCCACGAAGGAGCATGTCCCTGGCACATCTACATTTGGGGCGTGACAATGGTATGCAGCTAAATGCTGAGTTCATTGAGTTGAGGCCCAAGAAGTCACTGTAACCCGCACACTTCTGGTATTCATTCCAGATTGTTCTGTGTCAGACCTGTGCTGATTAACTGCCTTCACAATGAAGGACAAGGTGGGAAGACATTCCTGAGCTTGTGAATCTCCTATGGATGTTCACAATTGTCTGACAAAAGAAATTAAGATCTCTTTTACAAGAATGAAGTCCTCAATATATTTGAAAGGACAGATGAAGAAAGTTTTCCTTGGCCAGGTTTTTGCAGTGTTTTCCTTTCAATTATTTTGTAGTTTATTTAGGCAGTTTATTAAGGATATTTTGGAAGGCAAGTCAGAAGTGGAATCATTTTCCTAGTTTAAAAACTGCTTGTTTAACATTTATTCATGCTGGGTTGGTTCTCCAGATGGTATAAATTGGCATAGCTCCATTTAATTTCAGTGGATCTATGCCAGTTTCCAGCAGCTGAGAATCCTGTCCAGCAAGTCACTTTGGGTCCCATGACTTAAGTAAGATCTAAAGAGTCAGCCCCTGGGGTGATGACCAAAAATTCTTAACTTTACCAAAGTTAACTATTCTTTTTCAATGATCATCACAGAGCTAGCGAGCACATGCATAATCTACTCTGAACAGACACAGTGCCTTTTCCCCTCATCTGCCTTTCGTTACTGGTGGTTTTATATCTAAATGTGTTCTTCTGTTCAACAAGTTCCAAATGAGAAAGGGCCAACATGATGAGTTTTATTATAATAAATATATTTTATTATATATCTCAGGCTCTAGTGAGAGTACAGATCTTGTGAACTGTGCTCCCACTGGTAGAAAAAATTGGAAGGTACCAATAGAGTTACGCCATTTAGTCCATACGTGGATCTGGCCCATATGTCTGCTTTAGAAACTTGTCCAACCATCACAACAATACTTGATCATATCATCTATTAATGTATTTGTCTTTCGATACTGGTTGTGTGGTAGAGATCTATTACCAAGACAATTCTGCTCAGACCACAAGTGTCAGACTCTTCTATGATAAAAGAAGGACCCAGCATAACACTCTGGTATCTGAAATGAAACTTTGGAAGAGCAGAAGAGACAGAACACTCAACTGCTATAGAGTAATCAATAAAATCACACTTAGGCATTTGAAACAATGTGTTTCCTCATTAAAACTTCCTGCATTGAAGTTCCTGCAATATGTTTTGCACATCTGGAATCTATGGTGGGTGACCCTGACTGACAGCTAAGCACTCATCCAGCTGCTCCCTCAGTTGTTCCCCCAAGCAGGACAGGGGAAGAAATAGGAAGAGAAGCAAGAAAATTTGTGGGTCTAAATAAAGACACTGATTCAGGTGTTGAGAAGATGATTAAGATCCAAGCACTTCGGAAAGCACCTTTCCTCTCCCCTTCCTAGTCTCTTGCCCTTGTTGTCACCACAGGTTGTGCTCAGTCTATTTGACAAGGCAACAGGTGGCACAGAACATTAGGGACAGGGTGTAGCAGTTTTATTTCTGCCACTTCTTGTTCCTTACTCTTTTTTTGTGCTTCTCCTTCCTTCCTACTTTTCCCCTGTGCTCTTGTGTGGGTCCGCCATGGACCACAGTCTTCTCAGGGAGTACCTGCTCTCATGTGGGTCCTCCAGGAGCTACAGTCCCTTCAGGGGACTGTTGTAGGGTCAGATAGATCTGGCTATGACTGGGCAGTCCCAGACCTCCTCCTACAGAGGTCACCCCTGCAGAACTGCCTCTCTCCTCCCCCCCACTACCAAATCTTGCCAAAGGCACCCAATGCAATCTGTAAGTTTTCTTCTTAACAGAGCTGAACACCTGAGATATAGGTCATTGTGTGTTAGGAATAGCCTACACACTTTTTTATGCACTTCATTAGAGGTCTGTTGCTGGGTTTCTTAAGAGACAGAGTATGGGGCCACCTTACGCCTTTGGTCTGACTCAGTATGTTATGTTCTTTTACTTAATGCCATGCTACCTTACCTTATTTCAGTCTTCTTACTGGGGGGAGTCCAGATGTTTAGCAGCATCAAGCAGAGGAACACACAGCTATCTTTAGAAGAGGAGGGGCAGTAACTTGTCTGGGATCACAGAGGTGGACGTGTCAAAACTGAGCAGCTCCAGGGTAAGGCTGTATCAACACATAATTTTCATTTTTAATATAAATGCTGGAATGAAAAAAAAAAGTCTTAGAAAACTTTTGCCATCTTCATTCCCATGATCAAAACTCTCTACCATTTCAATAACATTAATCTGCTCAGATATTAAGCTGTTGAATGAGTAGCTTTGGTTTCCCTCATTTCAGCTTATTTGCTACTCCTCTTATAGCTTTAATAGCTATCTGCTTAATATGAGAGCTGTTCCATTTCATTACCTTTTTCCAGTTTTTTTCTTGAGGTGGAACTAATGCAATGCAAATTGTGATGCCTGTCTCTGATTTTTCTATTAGGCAACTTAGGATTCCATACAGCCTGTATTACTGAGTGCAGAGCTAGAAATACATTTGAATTTATGATGAAATCCTGAAGTTTTCAGTATCTCAAGTTTGGGGATTCTTTTTTTTTTTTTTAAACAAGTAATGATATTCAATATATTTGAGTTTTTGATGGAGGCTTTTTCTGCAAAGTATGTTACACACACATTTCAGTTCTGCTTTTTCCATGTGGTGCAATTCCATAGGAGCTGCCATATAAAATTTATGACATACAGCTAAAGCATAGTACAAGCTTAACGGGGCACTAAAGCTGCAACAGTGCAATGTGAACAAGTTTACAGATGCTGTTCAGCTGGTTGGTGAAATCAAATATAGGAAATGGTTGAATGAGTTGTATCATGCCAGAAAGACTGGGAAGGTATCTATTAAAACACATTGGTGCCTGGAGAGCTACGGTT
Organism: Neopsephotus bourkii; assembly: GCF_033783945.1. Taxonomy (NCBI): domain Eukaryota; kingdom Metazoa; phylum Chordata; class Aves; order Psittaciformes; family Psittacidae; genus Neopsephotus; species Neopsephotus bourkii. The sequence continues at coordinate 32,754 of NW_026900553.1, forward strand.
ACCTTAGCAATCAGAACAATTTCCTCTTTGAGTAAAGGGGAAATCAGTTTTGGATTAAGCCCTGCAACATGTGTGTATGCTCTTTTGAGTATATAGTCTTTGCAGGAGATACTGCAAATTGCTGCTTTTATAAACTCTGGATGTGATGTGCATCTCAGCTAACAGTTCTACTTTATTTGTTCCTCACTTTTGCTTTTATTTCACAGTATAAAACTTGAAGGGATTTGGTGGACTGTGATGTCCAATACCCTACGTCAGTCATATCAAAGAGAAATCATTTCACTTCTTACTTAAAAACAGTGAGTTTCTTTACCCCAGTATTACCATATTCTTTGGGTGGCTAGAGACTTTATTTCCAAGTGACATTTTCAGTGTATGCATAGCCAGCCTCTATTAATTCATAAATAAGTTGTTCTTTCCCTGCAGCAAAAGGAAAATGTTTTCCCTTGAGAAGGTTTCTGTGCTTTTTGCAGAAAGCAGTACTGCCCCTTCTCTGCTTTTGTTCTAATGCTGAGCAAGCCAAACTGTTTTCTTTCCCCAAACTACCGTAGCGATAGTCTTCATGATAGTAACCGTGATTGGCATAGTTTTATAGTCACGTCTGGATTACTTGCAGCACCTTTTCCTCCTCCTAAATGAAGAGCTGTCTGATGTTTTTCACAGTACCTTTTAATTTCTTTTGCTGGACTAGATCAGCTCAAAATTTGTCAGTTCCCATCCTTTCGCAGCATGTTCTGTCTGCTGAGAAATGGCTTGCTTTGCTGATTGAGCCTTTTTTTTTCCATTCCCTGTAACCTTCTCCTTGTATGTTGTAGAGGAACACATATTCATCAATTTAGGTGTCTAAATGTCTTCTCAAGGCTTATTTTCTTTCTTGAAATATTTGCATCTTTGTCTGGATTAAACTTTAAGCTTCCTTTACTAGAATGTTCCTCTCATCCCTACATAGGGAAGCCTGTGAGAAAATGATCAGCTTGCTGAAATGGATAGGAGTTACCATTTTATTGTCCAGGAAAAGGAAACTCTAAGGAGGCCTGGAAATCCAGAAGAAACAAAGCATGTGTAGAATACAGGAATCTGCAACACAACAAAAAACGTTATTCTGGTTACTATTTCCAGGAAGTAATTTTTTGTCTTAGCAGTAAGGCCAGTAGGAAATCCTATAGAAGTGTTAGACCACAAACGTATTTGGTAACTATGCCTGAAAGGAAACCCTCAAGGCAAACTTGGCTTGTGCATACCATATGAAATTGGAGAGAACCTCAAATAACCCTCATGATTCAGGAAATATCAGAGGATACAGATGTTGCATGAATGAATTGGTCTAGTGCCTGGAAGGAGGATGAGCCTGATTCTTGAATTGGAAAATACACTTAATTAGAAAAGAAATGATTATGAGGAAAACTCTTCAGGAAACATGTCTATTCTCATGCTAAGGTCAGGAAACAGGGTGTTTGCTTGTTTGTTTAGCATCTATTTATTAATTTAAAGGATTCAACTCTCATATGTCAATGACATAAGTTCCGAGAAATGGACAACAATTCCATAAGAACTGAGATGGTCAAATAATAATCTTAAAACAGTGTTATGGTGTGATTCTTTTTCATAAGAACACACAGAGGGCTTTTTGTTAGTGTAAATGAAAGCTTAGTTTGTGAAAATGGATTTTTTATATCCTGGAGTTGAGCGAGAGATTATTGCATATTTCTTTGCTGTGTAAGGGATGTGCAAAATAGGAAATTCAAAGGTATGTGAGCAGTTAAAGTGGGAGCTGAAAGGTATCAGTTCCTTTTTGGATTCCTATTTGGATTCCTAATTGGATTGTCTATTTCTCCAGTCTTATTTCAGCACCTAAGAGACAATCCAGATGCAACCCTTGGCTCAGAAATTCCATATGCTGACTGTTGTGGAAAGGATTTCTATTCTGAAGCTGTTTGTATACTCTTTTAGTGTCCTCCTCTGCTGTTCTCAGAAGGTATTTGACAAATTGACTCTTTGTCTGGCCAAGTACAGCTGTTCTACTACTGTGTTCTCAAGAGTATGTGAGGATACATGTTGTACAGACTTGGTCTATGTGATAAGTTAGAGCATCTCTTAGAAGGAGCATCTTCACTATCTGAAGAAGGTCAGCTCACTCATCAGTTTGGGTGCATATGGGTGGCAAAAATGATGATTGGTGTGTTTTGGGAGTGGAGCTTGCAAGATGGAAATATGGAAGCTGCTCTACAGAGTCCAAACCCAAGACTCAGGCAGCATTTAAGGAACAGTGGGGTAAAATACTAGCAAAAAAGATCAAGGAGAGCTGGAGAAATGCGTCTGACTGTCCAAGCTATATACAGCACTTTGTGATCCAGATTTTTTTTTGCCTAAAATTATAGGCAAACTTGGTGATTTGTCCTTAGAGGACTTCAAATGCAAGAATTTTAAAGCTACACCTGAGAGAACACTTTTCTCCAGGTATTGTTTGACAAGCTCGGATTCATGCTGAAGATTCTGGGAATACCTGGAGAAGTAACAGGTTGCTAACATGAGCAAAGGCTTTGAAATTTGAAATTTTCATCTGCTGCCCCATAACTCAATACTTATCTGGGATCACTTGTATGAGTCATTGGCGGTTTTGCCTCTCATGAATAATGTGAATTCCCCAACTCATGATGAGAAATTCTTGCCACTTGATTGTTGTGTCATCAATTTGCAATTCAGGTATCACATGCTTATATATATATTTGATCTAATTTAACATATTTAGGACATCTGTTTATAAAAAGAAATTACTGAAGTATAATGAGCTACAGAAAATAAGGTGGGATTTTTGTTAACTTTCCACGTATTCCATTATTTTAGTGCTTTCTTTTAAAAACATGCTAACAAAGCAGGTCAAAATGCCCTGCTGATATTTTGTCAAGGCAAAATATAATACATAGAATCATAGAATAGTTAGGGTTATTCAATTCTAAGAAATTTCACAATGTCTTTTTAAACAGATTCTGAAAAGTGGTTTTTTTTTGCAGCTGAACCACAGAGGTGTCATTAGTATTGCATACCTGACAGGAAAGTCTGACACCAGACACCTAACACCACCAGTGTTCTGAATCTCCAGCCCAAGTATCTCATCGATATTTCCCTGGAGTTTGGGAAAAGCTGGATTTTGAAATCTGGCTGTGGTATGAAAATTATCCAATCTGATGCTTGGTGTTGAAAGAATATAATCAAGCCTGCCAATTTACACTACAGTGAAAAAATAGAGATTATTTGGGGTTCAAAACAGTGGAGATAAAGCTATGGTTCGTATGTTGATGTTTCCATGGCTTTTGACCTGAACACCAGGTGACACCTCATTAGAAATGCCAGGACAAAATTACAGCCCTAATTAAATGCTGCTGTTTTGCTTTCAGGGAAACTTTTAAAAAAGGGAAAAAAAAGTCCAAAACACAGAGAAGATACAGGAAATTGATGGAGGCGAATTATGATTCTAATCATGTAGGGAGCATGTATTTGTAGCAGACTATGATCAAGTGACCTATGTAACACTTGAAGCATGTTATAAGATACTCTACTCACTGGCCGTGCTGCAGCAGTATTGCAGTGCTGTTTCCTTGACTTGTGTCTGAAGTGGAGTTAGGTTGCTGTAGAGAGAAATTTCAGACCCAAGTCTATAGAGACGCTTGGCTTCCATTAGAATAATCCTTGGGTTCAGAGAACACTAAGCCACCTGAATACCTCTGAGAAACTGGAACCAAGTGATCTATCCATAGTTACAAGGAAAGCAGAGGCAAAGCAAGAAACTCCAAAGTCACTGTTTTGTGCTTTAAGTGCTACTCACCTCTTTGTTCAATAACAGGACTCTATTGTTTGGACCCTACATCATGAAGGATTTGACAAGTAAGATGCTTGGTGGAAGCAAACAACTCTAAAGAAGATCAGAAATAAGCAAAAAAAGCAGATCATTGTGGTAAATGTAAATTAATTTTCAAGGCCAGGAATATTAGCCATAAATCATGGGCTGTTACAGTTTATCCATCTACTTTATTTTGAACCTGTTAAATTCTACTGCTACCACATAGAAGGATATCCAAGAAAGAGACAAACAATCACTACTTTTTCTAGTGGACATCATTTTTTTACCTCTACTTTTTCTGTAGAAAAAAAAAGAATGATAGAGGGTAAATTGTGTCTCATTGGCACAATCTGTTTTCAGTTTGCAGGCACTGGTTCTCATTCTGCCTCTCTCTGCTTGGAAGTTCTTCTCTATATAGTATTGTCTTCTCATGAATGTGCTAACACAGCAATAAAATCATCTCTCAGTCTTCTTTTTAAAAAGCTAAACAGATTGATCTTGCTAACACTCTCTAGCCCTTGAATAATTTTTGTAGATCATTTTTATTTCAGAGATTACTTTCTTGACAACTGCCTTTCATCTCCTTATTTCTAGTAGTTTTCCCTTCCTTCTCCCCCACTTCCTTCCAGGGTTTTCTAGCTGCACCTCTGGTCACAAAATCACAATGGCAGTTTCTGCAGCAGTGCTTGAACACTTGACTTTGAACTCCTTCCCAACCTTACTGCTATCCGTATAATGGTCCCTGATTCTGCCAGTCCAGTCTACAGTCATTGTTGCTGCATGTGTATTTCATTCTTGACTCTAATAGAGTGGTTAAAACTTAAACAGGGGAAGTTTAGATTGGATATAAGGAAGAAGTTCTTTACTGTTAGGGTGGTGAGGCACTGGAATGGGCTGCCCAGGTAAGTTGTGAATGCTCCATCCCTGGTGGTGTTCAAGGCCAAGTTGGACAGGGCCTTGGGGGACATGATTTAGTGGGAGGTGTCCCTGCTCATGGCAGGGGGGTTGGAACTTGGTGATCTTAAGGTCCTTTCCAACCCTAAGTATTCTGTGATTCTGTGAAGCCAGATGGATTCTCCTGGAAGTTCTGCCTGCAACATTATCTACCGTTTCCCCCATCAGCATAATCTAAAAATTTCAACTAGCTGTAGTTCTGCATTAGGTCTTGAGTCATCATCCAAACCTTGCAGAGTATTTTGCCTGACATCCTCCCCTGTAGGAATCTTTGTTCAATTATCAGTGTTCATCTGCACTCATGACTTCTTGGGATTTTTGTTCCACTAATCCTTTGCTTGTTTATCATCACTCTATTCATATTACTGTAGAATAATTTAGTTTGTAAGACATCTCTGAAGCTCATCTGATCTAAACCCCACCCAAAACAAGGCCAGCTTTAAAGTTAGAGCCAGCTATTGTGTATTGCTGCTCTTTAATGACATGCTAAGTCAAACACATTATGGTCTATCTTATGTTTTTATTTATTATCTTATGAATTATTATCTTTATGATTATTATTGGAATATTTAATGAATATTTATTCTGAATATTTAATGAATATTTAATCTGAGTATTTAGTTATCTGAATATTTAATATCTGAATTATTATTATCTTTATTACCTTATGGATTACCTTCCCCAAACAATGCTTCAGTGAGGATATGAACCGTAAAGTTCCTTCCATACCTATTTCTCTATTTTTTTAATTAACCTGAAAGGTGTTTGACAAGTCCTGTTTTCCATCATCTAGTAGACTGACATTCATTGTATTTCCCATTAACTGAATCTCACAGCAACAATTAAACAGGAAACTATTCGGTAGAAAAATTTTGTGCTCATTTAGAAACAGATAAGTTTTTCTCTGCATCACCTTTTGTCTGTTTCTCTCCTTTTTCCTGATATTTGTGGTTTTTCTATTCTTTTCCCAGCATTTTCTTCCCCTGGTAATTCTTAAGTTAGTTCCTCTTTGTATTTCATCTGTATAGGTGTTTTACCTATATCCATGTAATACACACTGGTGTATACTTTCTGTTTTTAAGAAGGAATACTTAGTTTTGGGGGGAAGCCCATGCACAATCATTTTCATGATCAGAGTTTAAATAAAGACATGAAGTGAGAAGGGATGATGAAAAGGTTTGCTCCATACACCTGGTGTATTCATTTGCGCTCCATCCCCTAAACACTGTTTCCAGATTTTAAGTTTTTCTTAAATGTGTGTAAACTTAACTCATGTTCAATTGACCAGGAGAGAACTACTGCCGTGACTCAGAGAGAGAGTCCAGCAGGCCAGAAATAAGTGGGAGCCCTACAGAGCTAATGCCTGTATAACAGCTGAAGACATGATCCTTCTTCTAGAAATGGGCTGTACTCTGTAACTAAGAATAACCCACAGGTGAGGTATCACAAAGTGGAAGAAAAGGCACCAGAGAAGGAAAAGGGACCCATGATTCTGTGAGGGTACTGGTTGGAAATCTTTGGCTATACCTGTGCTAGTAAATACACAGGACTAGGGCCTGTCCTCTGGCCAGAGCAAGAGGCACAGCATGGCTAACCTCTCTTCAGCTGACTTCTTTCCAGCTGGGAACAGGCTGATCTTGTCCATACTTCCTGGTTGGGCACAGAACCAGTCCTCTAGTCCTACATTTCTGTCTTATTAAACTGTTAGCTAGCCAACATTATGTTTCCCATCAGTGGCTGACTCAGACACTGGGTCACTGTAATCCTTATGGTCCTTGTCCTCAGCTTCTGGAAATGCCACCTGGTAGCCATCCTTTCAATCCCACATTTGTTAGTGACAGTTATTATCCAGCTGAGGTGTGAACTTCTGTGGCCATCTGGTTCTTCAGGAATTTTCTAAAGGAGAAGAAAAGAGAATGTAATTTATGTAATGTGTATAAAGGATGCATTATTACCTATGAATGTATTAAGTAAGTGGATTAATTTATACAGGTGTACATTGCACACATTCTATACAAGGGATATTTCCAGTTCTGTTTCTAATCTGCAATAAAGGATACACATACACCAGAAAACAGAATTGTGTGGTTGGAATGAATCATTTTCATGCACCCTTTTCTAAAAGGCCTCTTCCTTTTGCTGTCCTCCTCATCTTCTTTCATTCCAGATGACCAATGAGTTAAAAAAAAATAGGTAATTTTCTAACTGTCAAGTTAGGCAATTAAAAATACCAGTCTCTTCAGTAATAATCTTCAATTATATTGGAGGAACTCAAAGAGAACGATGGAGGTAGATGAGTTTGGAGCCTGGAGGGGGAGAAGATGCCAAGCTGGAGTTCTTCTTTCATTAAAGTTGTTGATGATCGTTGAAATTCCAACTTGCTTTCCCATCATGGTTGCAAATTTTGTTCTTTTCTAAGTTATAGGTCTGGACTGTGCTCTTTGCTTGACTCAGAGAATATGGAAAAGGTTGAGTAGATTCTCATCAGCTGTCTCTTTTGACATAAAGACACCTTGGTTAGCATCTCACAGCTTTCCACCAGTCCTGGTATGGAGTGTTCTGGCTCCAGCTTGTGTCTTTAATTTTGCAACAGGGTCCCAGAAGTTTTTACAGGCTTTTGAATGTCTGCGGTAAGGACAAAAGCTTGTCATCATCGTCCACCATGAAAGTAGCTAGTAGATTCTGTGCCTGGTAACAATCAGGACAAAGAATAATTAGGAAGCTAAAGGGGAAAGATGCTTGTTGTTCAGAAGTGGTAGACTTTCTCCTTGTGGTGTTAAAGCAGAATTCCTATTAGCACAGCAGGGTGCATTTATTACCTCCGAGAGCAAGAGCAGGCAAGTTTAGACTTGAATTTCTCTCATCTTATATAGGCCAGAGGCACAATATTACTGGAAGCTTTTTTAATGCTAGGTGTGTCGCAAGGATGGGAGGCATGAGAAAGGGTGTGTTTTGGAAGACTGTAACAGAGTTGGGTAAGAGCCACTGGCCAGCTTCCTTTTCACACCAAAAGTGCAGCTGGCTTGACATACAGACCTATGGCCAGCTCCATATTCAAGCTGCTAATGATGTGTTTTCTCCTTCAGGCCCCTTTGCAGCTTTAATTAAATTGTACTTGCACTTGCAAAATTTCGCTTCCTGGCATGTGCAGTTTTGTCTGTTCAAATTCTTTTATGCAAGTAGAAAAATTACAGGCCTGCCTTACTACACTTGTTAAGGCATGGGACGAAAGCTCATCTCAGGCAAGTACTAGGAGTTAGTGCAACCACGGAACTATTCAACTTGGAGATGGATTTACCAATAGAGAAAGACAGGGATGAAGACAGAGTGGGTGAAGGGGACTAAGGTGACAATATTTCTCTATCAGCACTGAGTCACAACAGAAAGAATTGACAGACCAGAAGAGGAAAAATTAATGGCCCATCTACTACAATACCCTTCAGTCTCCATGCAATCATATTAACCCTATGGGGCTTCTAAAAGCTTCACCTCTGTTGAAATATCTCTTATAGGAGGTATACCATTTATAGGAGTGAGGCTGAATTTCCATTTACATGGTCATACTGATAAAGCCTATAAGAATCAATCTGAGCAAAGTAAGGTGACCAAATTGTTTGCCATTGGATGTACACAGAAAATTATTAGATTGTATTGAATTTCAGGAACTGACAACCAAAGTGTACTTGAGGTGAGTGACCTAGAAACAAACTCTGTACCTTATTGCTTTGAGCCATACAGTATGATTTACTTTTGTAAACGTGTGGCTCACCCTGCTTTCTGAAACTGCCAAAATATAATATTTTTTGACAGTGACATGTGAAGTGTGTAACTGATACTTTAAATGAGGGACTTCGTAAAAATAACAGCAGAAGTTTTTAATTATATGGGATTATTCTTAATATGTACTAAATTTTCCATAACCTCAGACTTAGGACTCAGCATTTCTGATTTCAGTAATTTGCAGGCAGATAATACTATGTTTGTGGGCAGAAGGGATAAATTTAGATCTAAAATGAATGACGTACATTGTAATGAAGTGAAGGCAAGGTAAAGAATCATCAGCAATGAGTTATTTCGATGGAAATGAACTGGAAGGTGATCCAGGAAAGATGAGGCAAAATACTGTATTTGGGGATAGATGTTCCAGTCATTTCAGGAAATTACAAATAGGTGTTCTATTCCAGAAAATATAAAAAATGGCTGGTAAACCATTTTCAAAAGATGATTGTGTCGTAAGTGGCAAGGAAATGGCAGAGCTAAACGTGGGATTAAGGAACCTGGCTGCTCCATGTTGAAGGAAGACACTGGCATATTTACTTTGCAGATCTGCAAGAATAGTTTAATAGAATGACTGTGCAACTATGCTTCCATGTAGGATGAATGGTTTAAAAGTTATGTTTTCTCTGGGCTCAGTAACAGAAAGGACTGTTACGAATCAAATGGCTGGCACTCCTAAGAAAGGGACAAGTCAATTCGGTTTATATCTGTCATGTTGGAGAAAGTGACCAATCCATTGCAGGAACCAATGACTAGCAAATTTTAGATCTTAGTTATTTTTAGAAATAGATTTCAAATTCATTTAGTTTTGCTTTGTCTGGTAAAATACTTGATTGTCCCAATATTCAATACTTGCTGAGTCCCAAATCTGAGGTTATGGAAAATTTAGTACATGTTAAGAATAATCCCATATAATTAAAAACTTTTGCTGTTATTTTTGTCAAGTCCCTCATTTAAAGTACCTGTTACACATTTCATAGGTCAGTGTCAAATTTCTGTTATTTTACCTTATTGTTAAGGGCATACTGCATGTATCATACTGAATGACATTTCTAATCTGGTCAAGAATCTACATTGTCCCCTACCAGGTGAATTTTCAAGGAGTATGTAGGCAATCATTACTAACAAATCTGAGCTAAAGGGTCGTGCCAAAAATGTTATTCTTCAGAGAAATAATTTGACAGCTTCTGGATCTGTAACAGCTGTTGTCTCAGTTGAGAAAAAAACTGAACAGCAAACTTCCTGCTTCCTTCTATGCCACATAGTGGGATAAGCTGACTTTCAGTATTGACACTGAACGTGAAGAACCACCTGTCAATTATCAAAAGGTTTCCTTGCTGAGTGCTCATGCAAGAAGCACTTCAGGTGACTTTTAGATGATTCATCAGTTATCACTACCTGAGTCACACATCCCACTGAGTGGGATGAACTTCTTTTTCTTCTGTTATGCTGATTTGCTATGACAAAAAATTACCTGGTGGCATCCACAGTTTTCACAAATGTGTGAGGAAAGAATGTAGGAAAAGGTCTGAGAAACAAAGTTAGTGAAGGATGCTCAGCTGTTTAAAGACAGACCTGGAGGTGAACTTGAACTTTGTTGTGGTTGACTTGATATTTGTCTGCAAGGCTCAGTGCCCCCGCACAGACATGGCTGTGGTGATGGCAGTGAGGAGCCTGGTACAGGAGTAAGCCTGAGAACACCTTATGTACAGCTTCTTACACCTAAACACAGCAAGGCCAAAAGTTTTTTTTCTAAAAAGGAAGTTGCGCTGCCTCTGCTTGTGCTATGTGTGTGGGGATGGAGACTGTGGGCCACAGGAGGATTTCAGAGGTTTAAAAGTGATACAGGGACAACAGACATTAGACTATTGGTACAGGCAGGGAAGTAGTTAGGACCAAAACTAGCTTACACTGCAGGTTCTTGCCTTGTGCCGTTAGATACACATCAGAGTGAAGGAAAAGCTTGCTGAACAGCCTGCAGAGTCCAAGAAATACAGAGAACAGTGCAAGCAGTCAGGGAGGGCAGACATGTGAAGTCTGTGTTAGAAATACTGGAAGAACAGCAGGCTTCACTGCATAGGTTGACCTCCTTCTCAGTTTTAGGCTGACCCTACAAAAGCTGTCACCTGTCAACTCTCAAAAACTCTTATCTGAAGTAGGAAATGCTCTTCTATGAATGTCGTCAGGACTGCCATTGTTCCACATATGAACTCCTACAGAAATGTGCTGCAGAGGATCCAGAGCCGGAAACTTCTGTGTAACATTAATTTGCACTGTATACACTGACTAAAAATAGGGAAAAACCCAAATTACAGTCAGTATCATGAGCAATGAGTGAAAAGCATCCTTTACCTGCAGTGGTTGGCTGAAAAGGGAAGCCAGATTTTCCATGAAGTTGTAGCCAGTTTCTTTTCTGTTTTTTTGTTTCTGTGGTTTGTGTTGTTTTTTTTTTTTTTGATGTTTTTTCTATTTATTTATTTATTTGTTTGTCTGGGGATTTTTGTTTTTTTGGTTTGGTTTTTTTTTGTTTTGTTTTGGTTTTGTGTGCATGTGTGTGGTGGGTTTTTTATTTGTTTGGTTGGGGGGGTAAAGTACTGTTTGCCTGTTTTCCTAAAACAAACCTTTATAATTCAACTCATACTTACCAGTCGTAATTTGTAGCCCTACAGAGATTCCCACAGACACAGGGTATGGCATCTTTTAACTAAACTAAGCCTTCTACCACTCAGATTCCAGTTCTTTCTTTAAACTTTGAGAAAGCAACAAGATATGTAGGTTTGTTTGTGTCTGTTTGTAACTATTCTGATGGTTCCTAAGTGGTAATAATTTGAAATATTGTTTTTCTTGATATAATTTGCTTGTAACATAACAGTTAAATATATCCTTTTTCAACAATATAAAGGGAAGGCTGTTGCTGCAAAAGACGTCAGCCCATAGAAGAGTTCTGAGATGATTTTCCTGCCTCTCGGAGAGCATTTTCTGTGCAGCCTATGCTTCATCATTTTATGAGAGGCCAGGTGTGTAGGGAGGGGTAATAGCTTCTGCTAACTGATTGATGTGCTAGAGAAAATGACACATTTCTAGGCACACACATCCTTGACTTTCAATGTGACTAATGAGTGCTAGATGCAATACCAAAAGAAATGAGTGACCAAACACTGAAGGTTGGAAGCAATAAATTTAAAAATTATCTCTTTTTTTTGTCTTCTGGATATTTACTGTAATTACCTGGTTGGGGGGATACTGCATGCATAGAGCCAAAAGTTGATTAATGTTAATTTCAGAGCAAACAGAGACAAGAAAGACCAATGTGCTCCACAGCTAAAACTACACTTTCACTGAAGGACAAGACATCTGTGGATTTACAACCCCCAAATTATATGTGAATAACGATTAGCTGTCCTCATATAATTAACTTCCTTCAGCAGTGGATGAATGTCCTTAAAGGCACCAATTGGTGTTGAGTTTCAGAACAGCAGAGCTGATCTAAAAACACCTGTATACCCAGGTGAGCCTGCTTTCCTCATAGGGAGCAGCTGGAGTCTCTAGGACACAGGACCAGAATTAAGCAGTAAAGCAAGGCTATTTTAAAATAACCTTCACAAAGCTGTGAACACTTATCTTTGTGTCAGAGAAAAAACATAGAATTAAATTTTATTAGAAATGTGTGGATTTATGTCTGATAAAGTGTTCACTACTTATTTCATGCTTTGCCTATATTCATTGTTCTGAGGGATATAATCTTAGAATCATAGAATAGTTAGGGTTGGAAAGGACCTTAAGATCATCTAGTTCCAACCCCCCTGACACGGGCAGGGACACCTCACACTAAATCATGTTACCCAAGGCTCTGTCTGACCTGGCCTTGAACACTGCCAGGGATGGAGCATTCACAACTTCCCCAGGCAACCTATTCCAGTGCCTCACCACCCTCACAGTAAAGAACTTCTGACTTATATACAATCTAAACTTCCCCTGTTTAAGTTTTAACCCGTTACTCCTTGGTCTGTCACTACAGTCCCTAATGAAGAGTCAATCCCCAGCATCCCTATAGTCCCCCTTCAGATACTGGAAGGCTGTTATGAGGTCTTCACGCAGCCTTGTCTTCCCCAACCTGAACAGCCCCAACTTTCTCAGCCTGTCTCCATATGGGAGGTGCTCCAGTCCCCTGATCATCCTCGTGGCCCTCCTCTGGGGTCGTTCCAACAGATCCATGTCCTTTTTACGTTGAGGACACCAAAACTGCACACAATACTCCAAGTGACGTCTCACGAGAGCAGAAGAGAGGGGTGGGATCACCTCCTTCAACCTGGTGGTCATAATCCTTTTGATGCAGCCCAGGATACATTTGGCTTTCTGGGCTGCAAGTGTACACTGCCAGCTCATGTTAATTTTCTCATCAACATCGTACCAACATAATACCTCTGTTCATAGGTATGAGGCAGAGATAAAAACTAGGATGAGTTTAAATAATGCGCTTTGACCTGCATAATCTGGAGCATGTGATTTCACAGATTTTGCTGTTGAGTTAGAGCATATCTCTTAATCTGAGGTTTTCACATGAAGGAGAACCCACCATGCCTTTCATTAAGATTATTCTGAAGCCTCATGTCTCCTAAAGGTGTTATGCACAATCAAATCAACTGCAGACTCCTTTTGGTTAAATTAAATGCACAGGAGGAAAGTGTAGTCACTTGGTATGAGATATATCTTCTGCTACCTAAATACAAGAAGCACCTAGTCTAAGGTAGTTTTCTACAGTCCTTCTGTAGTCAGTGAAGAATGATGATTCATTCAAAAGACTCATCAGTTTGTTTTAAACCTTAGAATGAGATGAGTGATTCTCTAGAGACACCTGTCTGCCCTCACGGATTGGATTTCTGTTTTGGACTAGGTACCTTTTGGTGGCTGAAACTAAGTGTGATGGCTCTCATCATCACTGGTATCCAGAGCATTAGCTCTTGAATGTTCCTTTCTCCAGTTTCATCATCCTTTTTGAAACGTGTGTACCAAAACTAAATAGAATTTGTAACTGTCTTTCTAGCACTAGAAAAACCTCCTAATACTTCTTCTCTACTTGTGCATAACCTTCCCCAGCTTATACACCAAAGACAGAAGAAGATCCCTTAGCCACCACATTATGTGAAAAGCTCACGTTCAGTTAAATACTGGCCAAAATTCCCAGGTCTATGTTCAAGTCATTAGTCTCACATGTTGATGTGTTATATATTCTCCATTTATACTGAGATTATAGTGGGCAAAAATAAAAAAGCTGCATTTTTGAAGGAGAGAGGGAGTGGAGTGTGATCTTTAAGTAAAATTAATGTAATTTACCTTCACCTTCCATATGAAACACACCATACATTTTATGGATTTCTCTGTCTAATTCAAAATATGCCACACTCAACCACAACTTAGAATATGCTTTAGAAACATGTCTGATGTAACAATTACTACTGCAAGGAATTACAATTACTACAACCAAGGAATATGTGAGGAACAGGAGTTTTCTTATTCCCACTCTCATGGATTAAAAGACTAGCCTGGTGAATTTAACCAGCATCAGAATTAGAGCTCAGCCACACTTGGTTTTTAACGTGTTATCTTTGCAATTGGAGAAAACTTGAGATTTTTTGTCCCAGTTGTAGTCAAGTGCAAAACAGCAGTATGAGATGGCAGAGGCATGAATGCCCAAGCAGATTCAGCAGGAGCAGGAGTCAAACGTGGTAGAGAATTCAAAGAAAACAGTGATTAAAAAGTAGATAATCCTTGGGTTTAACTAAGAGGAGAGTACCATTCTACTATTTCTGTCACTTAAAATCATTTCTCCTTCCAGGTGGGCTGAGATTTATAGCATGAGAATGAATACTCAATAGTAATTCCTCTAATGCTAACTCACTTTATTATTGTAAATACTGTCCCAAAACATATATGTGACACTAAAACCTGATTTAATTTTCACTTTGAAAGGACATCTAAATATTCTTTCAGTAACTGGACTGCCTATGTGAAATCTGTGAAGCTGGCTCATCCATTTTCATCTTGAAGCCAATGTTGTCTAAAACTTAATCACTTAGAGACAAAAAACACTTATTCTGGCCTGTTCATAAATGTTTTGTTACATAGAAATGGTTCCAGTTGTCAAGTCCTAATCACCAGAGTGATAGAAAATAAAGAAAATCTGTGGCCTTTCTCTGCAAGTGTCTCTAGGTCCTGCTGTCTGACCCTTCTGATCTGTGAAATTAGCTTTAGCATGCGTACTTTTGCTTCTGATTTTTTTTAACTGCTAGCCCCAGGAAGAACAGAGCCAGTATTTTAGATCGAGAACACTGGGCTCTTTCTTCCACATCTGTTTTTGCTACTGTCAGTTGTCAGCCCTTGCAGCTGAAGTCACCTGGTTAATCATTCCTGCCCAGCCAAATGCTCCCAGCTCCGACTGACTTGTTTGGGCACAGAACATATAGGAGAAAAATCAATTGGCTGAAATGCCTCTGATGTATATTAGAGAAGTGATCAAGGCAGAAGCTGCTATTTCTGAAAGTCCATTGCTATGTTTGTTTCTTCAATAAGTTATTTCCCCTAGGTTAGCATTCTTAAGTGCCATACCCATATCCCGTGGTTTGGTTTTAAGCTGTTGGCACAGGACAGGCCACTGAGGTTTATGGATCAACATCTACAGCATGACTCTGAGGTGCTGGCTAGGCCAGAGAGTACCAGCTTTGGTTTTTCAAATAGATGGATAGCTGAGACTTAGATAAAAACCTTCTGTCTTTCACCCCTCTCAAACTTCCATCCCTCCACCCAGGGAAGAGACCTGCAGGGGGTTTTGCGCTCCCTCGGCTGTAGGAATGTCTTACGCGATAGAGATCTGGTCAAGAGAAGTAAGGATTCAGCTGACTGAAAGATTGGGGCAGTTTCCAATTATGAACTCATTCTGCCCAGATAAAATCTTATTGCAAAACTACTTGCAGCTGCTTTCTGAGGCTGGTCATTCTTGGACTGTATCTGCAAATAGCCTTTTCCTTATGTTACTCAGCCCTAATTAGCAAATTCCTGTTAAGAATGGACATATGAAATGCTAGCACCGTTGACATCTATGTCCAGCCCTGAACTCCCAGCACATTTGCCAGAGCATTTTCTAAAGTCCTATCACACACTTAGATCTGGTCCTTTCTTTCCTCAGCTGCTTGGGGAGCCTGGCACAGATCCTCACTTTGCTGCCTGGGTAAGCCGCCCACAACCACAGGAGGCTGAGTGGGGTATATTTGGGGTCTGTAGCTCATGCGTACATAATATGGAGATACTGTGGGGTTTTACGGTACAGTCATTTCATTTTTTCTGCAGCTGCTCCTTAAAGTCAAGCCCCAGGCAAGTGTTTGAAATCCTCTTCTCAGCCTCTGTGTGAAAAAACGAAGTCCAGCCAGCACATGGGATTTGTGTTTGCCACAGTTAGCAGTCAGTATGTGCAGGGAACCTGAGCATCTGGGTGTCAGCACCATACAGTGCACTTGTTGTGCAGAAATGGTCTGCCTGGTAGTACCTCATGTATTTTCTTATCTTAGGATATCGTTCAGAGAAGGTAACAATGGAAGAGAGAAAGTGCCTGAAGCAGTCTGCCACACAGGGAATCTGATTTCTTTTGGCTTCATATACGAAGTAAAAAGCTGGCATTAACCAGGATCTGTGTGAATTGCCCTCTGTGGAAGGGATGTTAACCCCATTTTCTTCTGCCCCAGCACCCGGGCAAGGAGGATGAAGTCCAGCACCCTTACACAGTGCCTTACTGGGCTTTCCCTCATGCCCTATGACCCCAAGCTCCTAGCACAGCTGGTTGGGGGACACCTGGATCTGCCGCCCACCCTGTGGGGCAAGACCACCCACAGTAAGAGCCTGGGAAAGTAGCCAGAGCAATTACTCATGGTGTGTATAATGACTAGGTATATGGAGGGCATTGCAACTCATTTGCTGCGACACTGTCATACTCTACTGGCCGGAACTCTCTTGCACCACACCAGCGTCTTCTTTACCTCCTCCTTCCTGCAAAGTCTTGCAGACATCACCTTCTCAGAGCTTCCTCAGGAGGCTACCTATCATAGAAGAGGGAATCCAGGAGTAGAGATAAAGGGAGAGGAAGGATATAAGGATGGAGAAAAGAACCTTGAGAGTTAGAGAAAGATGGGGATTAGTTATATGGGATCACAGATCAGTAGAGAGGTTCTTGGTCTCTGAGCTCAGAGGTACCCAGCATGGCTGCCATGTTCCCCAGCATTAGAATTGTGCTGTGGTCCTTTCCTGGTAATATCCGTTCCCATGTGTCAGCACATCGTGGCATGTTGGCAGGGAAAAGCAGCCTGAGCACTCTGTCTGAAATGTCAGCATAGATATTTAGAGGACTAGCCTGTCACTGACATGGGTTTTACCCTGCTCTGATTTACAGGAAACCTAGGCTATATTTTGTGTCTGAGATCGTAATTTTGTTATTCCTTTTGTTGGTTTATTGAGAAAAAAAAGGTTGTTGTAAGGCAGAATTTGTCTATGCTAATGAATATCACATATTTTGCACTCTATAAATGCATATTGTCCTCTACTGACTATGAAGAAAGCCTGTTTTGTTTTAGCTAGCTACAACTGGTGAGTCCTACTTTGTTAGGTTACTGATTTCCTCTGCAAATGTTTCTGAAGAGTTTTGACTGTCTAGGCTATGCTTTGTGATGAAGCTGAGACACTCCGAGGTGCAAATTCGCAGTTCTCATGGAAAGCTCTCCAGGTAAGAAACAAATGCCCAGATAGGAGATAAACATTTAGCTCAAAAGTCCAACTATGGTTTGGCAGTGCTTTAAAAGTTCACTCTTATTTTCCAAGAATCTGATATTGGTCTCTTACAATCAGCCCCAGCTGCTCAGAGGAGGCCCTTTAAAAACACCTTCACAGTTCTGGACCAAAGGTACATTTCTGGCTTGTGAAAGGGTCCAAGCACTACAATGCAGAAACACTGTACTGTGGCATTACACAGCTAAGAACTGGTAGCCCACTGGCAACATAAATAGCTCTCTAAGCCTAGCTAATGAGTGTACAAATTAATAAACTCTTGGAGGAAGGGGGAATCATGCTGGGGAACGTGCTAGATGGAGGGAACAGAGACTCATAGCTACCTCATTAGACAGAGCAGATGTCAGCGGTCTCTGGAGTGCCAATAGAGATTAACAAAGCAGCAGCTCATGTCTTCTCAGTTACTTCTGCAACCTGGATGGGATATTATGCATGTGAAAGGATCTTGATGTGGATGGAGACTTGACTTTTGTTTCCAGGGAGATGATAGCAGAGATAGAAAGTGGAGCTGAATCCAACAGAAGCAAGGAATTCTGCTACTAAAGACATTTAAAGACAAGAGGGCAGAGGAGAAAACTTATGGGTGATCCAGAGAGGCAGAAAAATCCAGATTCTTTAGCATCATCTCATCACACATCACTGATCACCCATTTCTGAAAATTCAGGGGTAAAAAAATTGATTAATTCTGTAAAAGCTGTCAGGAAAATCAAGAACTGTTTTAGGAGAGACCATTACTTCTGGCAAGGAGAGAGCTAAAGATATGGAAACTTGTACAAGGGAGGAAGGTGAAAATGGATGTATAACAGGGCACCTTTTGGGTGGTATACATCCAGACAGCTTTCATTATGTAGAGAAAAGGTTAAGGTTTCAGATGAGGGAAATATTGTGGTGGGTGGTCAGCACAACAGAGTAATTACAGACTAGACAGCAGGGATATGAGTGGAGATGAGTGCAAGAGCTTTGGGATGTCCAGATAGTTCTAATTGTTGACATTTAACTCTCAGAGAAGACGAAGTGTTTTTATTACTTGGACACAGGGCTTGCACTGAGATTTTGGAATCTGTGTGAACTGCAGATGGGACACATGGCAAGCTGCTATGGACACACAACAAATCCATCTGAAAGTTTCTTGATGTAGATTCTCTAATTTATGCTACTCTTGAATAGCTGTGCATGTAAGCTGCCTTTCCTCATCTGCCAAGTCCACAACATCTACTTAAATGTCTAATTGCTCTTGGATTTGTTGAGCTGAAGTCAGGATAAGTAGCCTTGTTTCAGAGAAAAGTTACAGTCTTACTCTTTGGCTGCTTATGACTTGGGTTGTTTGGCACTGCAGGAAACAGGACTTCTCATGTATTGCATCTGAAGTGTATGTGGAGTTTCTTAACTGAGACTGAGAGGTTTTGTACGTGAAGAGGGGCATCATCTGGGCACGCACTGTGTGTGTGTGTGCAAATGCGTGTTTCTGTGCTCGCAAGCACGTGTACACAAGATGCCTTATGTAATTCTTCCCAGAACTCCACCACTCATCTGCTCTGCGCAGACATGTCTGCACAGAGGCCTTTTATTGTGCTTTATAAATATGCGCCCTTGTTGTCTTATCCCCGTTGGTTCAGTTTCCAAGAACAGAACGGATAACAAACCTTCTATTCTCTCTCTCTTTCTGCTTTTCCCTTCTTGGATCTCTTGAGGTTTTTTTCCCCTTTCACTCTTCCAAAGAATCTAAAGCATTTTTGTGGTTCTCCTGTAATGATACCATGTCTAAAGCAGAGTGCCTGGCAGACCAGAGTATATAATATACACACAACGGGTGCATTTGCTGTAACAATCACAAAAACTTTAATGACATTTGACTAAATTAAAGCCATTTTTCCCCAGCTGATGTTTTATGTCAACAACTTCTTCAGCTGAAATATCTTCAATACAGCTAAGCCAAGAGCTATCCCAATGCTACCTGCTACATCGTGACCTACCGACAATCTCAATGTTTCCTGCTGCCCCGACAACAATTTGATGACCAACAAGTTAATTGCTGTTCCAAAATAAATGTATAAAGAACATCAATTTAGGCTTCTATTTTTTTTTTTCATACAATCAATATTCTTATCTGAGAAATATAGATCCTATGCTTGAAAAACATAATGACATTGGAAATTTCCATTAAGTAACTAGTCTTTGCTTTTGATTATGTCATTTCTCCTCCCTCAATGAAGAGAGTTTCATTTAAATATGTAACTTTGGGGTTTTTTCGCTTATAGTGCCAAGAAGTATGGAAAAATCGATAGATGACTACATGGCACCTGGGAAAGACAGAAAGGTTGGCTTAGGGACAGTGGCAGAAGGCAAAAGAAAGGCAAGGAACAGTCCTGCCTAACTTTCAGAAACAGGGTAAGCTCAAGGTGGGCAACTTTCCTCAGATGAATTTTGAATGCTTGAGGAAAAGGTGATCAGAGGTAGTGCCTCAAATACCCAGGAGCTGGCCTTAATCAGGTGGGAAGTCCCATTTTTCTTAAATAAATCCAAATTGGCACAGTGACTATAGGGTCCATGAACTTACATCACTGGTGCCTGTTTGTGGCTGAGCCCTGCACTAAGCCCAGTTCTGGTGTCTGCAGCACTGTGAGGCCCTGGTCTCCAAACAGCTTCTGAATTTCTGGGATGAGAGCAGTGAAGGATGGACAACTGAGCCCCAGTGTTGTTTCCAGGACACTGCAATATATTTGGACCCTGCAAAGATATGTAACCCAGTTCACAGATCCTCAAAGCCTAGATGTGTTATTTCAGTTCTCTGTCAGGCTGGTATCTTAAAACGGCTGCTGAAAGCAGGTGTCTGATAACTCAGAGGAATTTTCTTGCACAGACGGAACTTAAATCCAGCTCTTGTGTACCCCAGGGTGGTGCCTTAACAGCAGTAGCTTACTTTTGCTTTTGCTTTTTGCTATAAAGGTTGTAACATGCCCTTCGTTGTCCACAAAACTGCATGCATCTGTGTCTAGATAGTCTTCCCATTTTGTCAGTGTTCTACCCTGTAACCTTTACAGGTTCTACCTTTCTGCCTTTACAGAAAATCTTAGAGTAAGTGTATGACATACAAATCCCCTTGTTAGAGAGGGGGAAAGATGTGGAGTTAAAAAAAAAAAGGAGAGAAAGCTATGAGGCAATGATTATCTAAGTGTCTCATTTTGGTTTTGATATGATGGTGCATATGTGCTATCATCTAAATTACAATTTATTCATGCATTACAGTTGAATGATATTAATCAGGAAGTGGCATATTGTTAAGCAGAGCCTACTAATATAGCTTCATAGACTCTTTTTCCTTTGAGCTGTTTAAGTGCTCTTGTGTAAGTCTTGCAGAGGAGTTCTTTTTTTTTGTATTTCAGATACATTTAATAAAGAGAAAAATAGCTCTCCTTTGTGTTTCTCTGGATGAAAATGAACTTCATAGTTCTGGGATAGCTAAAAAAAAATTGTCAAACTTCAAGGACTCAAAGAAACTGAATGGAAATGGTAGGACAAATTTAATTTTAAGCTGGTGGAAAACAGAACTCTTTAGGAAGTTGACAGAATTTTGCAGCATCAGGAAACCTACATATTCCAAACAAATACAGAAATACTACCATGTCCTCTTACAGTTTATTTCTTTATAAAAAGCTTCATAGTAAACAGATAAACCCAAGTATTGAAAGGAAGGAACGTGTATATATATATATATTTCAAATAACATTTTGTGTAGCATCGTGTTTGACTGAACCTTAAAGATACTTGTAGGAGAACCCTCAAAGGTTTTAAGGACTGTACTAGTTTGTGGTTAACCTACCTGAACGTTAGATATCCATTCAGTAACATATTTTTGGTGAAGTTTATAGGCTACCACTGTATAATAAAGAAGAAGCAACACTGGTTGGAGAGTGTCCAGGTAGTTACCAGTCAGAAAGAGATGTGTTATATGCTGCAGGCAGATGTGTAACTTCTGACATTACAAAGCCAGCCTCTCCTGGTGCAGAGCCCTTGCCTTCTGGAAGAGATGCTGTAGCCATAGACTGGGCAAATTCTACTATTTGTGCGCGAGAGTCCCTGCACAGGTCTGCCAAGGAGTTCTCCTAAAGCCAGTATCAACCTTCTTTTATTATTTTACATTTTTAAGGAAATATTTTGTATCAGTTTAAGTAGTGTTTTGAGGTCTTTAATTTGGAACTGGGAAGATAAGAAAGGATACTGGAATGAAATCATACACTACCAGCAGCTGAGCAAAGCTTTCCACATTAAATAACAAGCTTTAGCATTGAAGGACTTCTACACCTATTCATTTGTTTCATTATTGTAAAAAAGGCTTTCTAATTCACATAATTTTACAGAATGTAAGCACACTGTGGAACAATGAGAACATTTCAAGACAATTTTTTGCTTGGTGCCTGAACCATATATTTTGTATATATCATGCTGAATTGAAACCACAGGTAGAGAAGTAATGTACAGCGCTTGGGAGTGACTACTTCCACAATTACAACAAAACAAAATGAAACAGCCACCAAACAACACAAGGTTTGTCAATTTTTTCGTCAGAAGAGTTGACCTGAGATTGTGGGAAGGCCCACAAGCAGCAAAT
Organism: Neopsephotus bourkii; assembly: GCF_033783945.1. NCBI lineage: Eukaryota > Metazoa > Chordata > Aves > Psittaciformes > Psittacidae > Neopsephotus > Neopsephotus bourkii. Next base: position 54,762 of record NW_026900553.1, read on the forward strand.
TAGAAACAGCCTCAGAGTTCATATCTACACTGCTAAAGGAAAGAGGATCAGGGACTGACCCTGGCCCCAAAGCCAAATGCTACATGCGGATCTACGTCCACATTAGCCAGGATCAGCCCTCTCCATGGCAGATGTGTCTTGGGGATAACTAGGTGAAGCCGTCCAAAGCAAAGCCAGAAATGAGCTGGCAGTTGAACAGTATAACCCATAACCCTTTTTAAATTTATAGATACATCCATAAAATAACAGGCCTTTTTTTTATTTAGTGCTGTACACAGAGGCAGCACCACCAACAGCTTCAAGTAAATCACCTCAAACCTCAGTTAGAGTTGAAAATTTCCAAAGGTATCTGGCAGATCACTTTCATTCCAATCTGGATTCAGGCACTCAATCATTGAGTCATTAATACACCATGAACATGGCAAAATAAACTTCTCTGTACCCAGGTTACATTCCTCTTAACAGAGCAGCCTGTCTTTCATCTTTGGATGAAGTTCTTCACTATGTGTGATCTCTGTCAGAGCTCTTCATGTATTTGTGTTCCCCTCATTAGTAAGGTATCACACAAGCCTCTAGAGAAGGCTGATCCTATATCTGAATAATCTGCCCATGGCGACATTTTGCAAAGAGTGCTGGCTCCTTCTCTAAAAGCATGTGCCAAAGGACATCTTGATCTTCAGATGTCCATTTTCTTATTCAATATAGAACAATGTCTTTATAACATACAGTGTTACAATAGTTAATTAGAGTTTATGGCATTTTCATGAAATGCAAGGAATTATGATAAATATGTGAATAATGGCCAGGGAATGGATCAGCTATTTTATTATAAATGAATGTCAATGAAGTGTAATTTTCTGGTTTAGGAGGATTTCTGCACCTGGTAATATACTTAATAAGCATTAATTAAAAGGTTAATATGTTGTAGAAATTGCTTTTCTCTGAAGCCACCTGAAATCAATTTGAACCCAATTACAAGCAGTTATCTATTGTTTATGTGGTTAAAGATTAGAGAATACATTTCTGCTTGTCAGGAGCCGTCAGAGCAGGTTTTGAATGTCATGATCAGAGGTGATTCTGAATATTTGAATGCACTTTAATGAGCATAGAAAAACCATTAGAAAATGTAATCAGTCATATTTGATGGCTTGACCTTGGGATTTTGATAACAAGGGGTCTAATCATTTCTGCCTTAAGTGCCAACAGGGTTTGCTCTTGTAATCAATTGACCATTGCTTGCTCACTGAGAGGGTAATCTTCCTTGGGAAAACCAGTTTAAATCATAAAAATCCAGCGAGTTATATAAGTAGGTTCTTACAGACTCTAACAGACTCAAGAAATATGAAATGCAGTTGAAAAATGATCAAAGGATAATACTCTTCAAAGATTTTGGGAGGCAAGTGGTGCTTAGTAATTCCAGCAAAGTTCTGTTCTGTATATGCTCAACTGAACTAAACACTGAGATTCAAACCACTCTGCAGCAGCAAGGGTGTATATGTTGCCTTATTTTCATGGAAAAATGTTTGAGGTTGATAAAATATGGCTCATGCATAACATGCATCCCATTTGCATTCATGTTGACTGGAACTTGCTCTTCCTGCTGTACAGGAAGACCTGCACTTTCACTGGTAACATATCTGGGTACAGGACCCAGTAGAAGAAAAAAAGGAGTAAGGTCTTAATACCTTTTCCCACAAAGGATAGGTAGATATTTGTGTTTCTCATATAAAAGTTATGTCCCTATTTGTCATCACAGCTTTTGTTCCAGATCAAGTAGATGGTTGAGCTTGACTGTAGGTTCACCCATACAAGTAACTGTGCTGAAGCCACTGTATGCACTTGTTTAAGCACTGAATTTATCACAAGTGACTTTGGATGTTGGGAAATATAGGCATCTCTTCCATCATTGCTGGAGGGGAAGAGGAAGAGGAAGGGCAGAGAACAGGAGATTTGCAACTCCAGAGAGCACTTCCATTATCCAAAGGTAGGTATTAAAGATAACTGGAAGCAATTTCCTTCTGAAGGGACTGAATTTCCTCTTCATTAACTACGAAAGGAATCTAGAGGAAAGAGCTTAGGATGTGGCTGGCTGTGAGTGAGATTTATGGGACTTAAATTTATACACACAGCAAATTTCAGCCTTTCTCTACTCATTGATAATTTAGGATGAGAATTTTCAAGATGCCAATAGAGTTAACTGTCGTCCTATAGGCATATGTACATAAGCAGATGATGATCTCAGGTATTTCCAGCAGACATTCCTGTGGGAATTAAAGGATCTCAGGATAAATGACTGCCCACTCAGAGTGAACAATGACATTTCAGTATGTCATGAGCCACAGCATAATCAAACACACATATTAGAACTTTTTTAATGATCCGGTGTACTCAGTGGTAAAAAAATGCAGACATGCCATAACTGCTGAAACACGTTTTCATCACATTTGTGAGAAGGTGAAGAGGATTTCAAATTTAAAATCCATTTTTAAAGCCCTTCCATCCAGTCTTGAAAGTTCTTCCCCCAAATATCCAAGCACATAGAAAGGAGGTTCTCTTTAAAAATCTCAAGTTATATTTGTTGACTGTATTTCTTGGCTATATTTCTTGATTCCAGCAGTGAATCTGTGCCATTTGATAACATTTGTAAAATCCAACTAGATTCTTAACTGGAGAAATTACGGCTGACAGCTTCAAACTAAGTGAAATTCTGAAAAAACCATACTCAGCTTGTTAATGGTAAAATTTTCTATTCTGTAACCCGAAATGTTGAGTTTCCATTAAATCAGTCTGTGCAAAATTTCCAATGTAAATAGTAGAAGGCTGGAGTTGAATGGAATAATTTCATTTAAAAAAAAACAAACTTGAGAATGTTCTTTCAAATGAGCAGTCTGACAGACAACCTCCATGAGCACATCTCAACACCAAAAATAAGTACAGATTGTACTGTGTTCAAGCTGGGGAAACACCAACAGTACTACAAGAAGGAAGAAAAAAAAAAAAAAATCCCAACATTCATTTCTCACAGTAAGTTTCCAGTTCAAAGTGGCTGAACTCTTTTCAATGTTTTTGCTGAACAGTATTGGAATTCAGTTCACACAACTCTCTGTAGGTGTAAAATGTTAGCTCTGCAGCTCTGTTACGTTGTTCTGACTACCGAACACATTGTCTTTCATATATTTGTATGCTGTAACGATGTTCACAATATAAACAAATAGATGGATTTGATAGCCTTTTGTTTCATGTTCAATGAACAGCTTAAATAAGACAGTAGAGGGTTATTGGTCTGTGGTTGTAACTGAGGATAAGAAAAAATTGAAAGGAATTTGAACATGTAGCCTAAAATTCAGCACATTCAAACAAAGTTTCAGTACCTTCCTGCCACCCATTAAAAATCCCAAAGTCGAGATGGACCCTGGATGGGGAGCCTGAAGGTGCCTGGCCTTGTACAGCAAGCACTTTCCCTGGTGACTCTTTTGGGGCAGTTTGTTGTAGCACAGCGTCACAGTGGGATGGTGTTAAGTAAAATTCTCAGGAGGTTGCTAGGGCCTGCCAGATAATTACATTACAAAACCTACATCAGAAACCCACCCTCTGGCATGTGTCTGTTCCTGGCGCCACAGTGGAGGTATGTCCCTGGCTGCTGTCCCCAGGGACTGGGGGGACTGGTCGCTCTGGCTGTTCAGGTTTTTTGGTGAGAAAGCATCCCTTTTTTTATTAAAACTTCATCAAATTATGTAAAGAATGAAAATGAAATTTGGAGAGAAGTTACCTGCTGTCTTGTCTATGTATTAACACACCCATCTGTCAACATCTGCCACATTTCAGGCAGTAGGCTGTCGTATACAATTGCCAGTTTCGGTTCCGCTAATGCCTTTTGGTTTAGTGGGAATGAAGCTGGCAATATCTTGAGTGTTGGCATCTTGATATCAATGCTCAACTACCTTCACAGTGCCCACTATAACACACATTTTTATTTGATTTTGTAACATTGTTGAGCTTTTACAGTTTAAGCTGATGTTTTCCATGACAAGTGTCCGAGGTACTACCAGACTGTTCCAAACACTTCTGAGAGGTTAAGGGAAAACTCTGTCTCTGTATTACACCTTGGTTAACTTCTTCTTTCTGAAGTACTTGCATTCCCCTAGAAGAAGGGGAAAAAGGCTTGAAATTTGGCAGGAGGAGGTCTCTGAAGCAGGAATATACTGTTTGCTGCATCCAGGATAATCTGCCCAAATTTGAGCAAGTTATAAACCTTTGAAAAATGGTTTGTAGACAGCTGGAAGCAGGGGCTGAGCACACATTTCCCTGTAATCATGGACACAGGATATGCTGGGGTCACCATGTGTTTCTCAGGGTGTTTTTTCTTCTTTCAGTACTCACTGTGCTCCTCTCCATTTGCTGATGTTTGGGCTTTGAAGGAGAGATAGTGTGAACGGGGAAGACAGACACCTGAGGTGTTTTCTCAATGGAGAAAACAAGCAAGTTGACAAGGGACTGAGAGGAATCAGCAAGGAGGAGAAGACAAGTCTGGGACAGTGATAGGCTGAAGAGGATGGGAAAGAATGAAACAATCCTGGATAGACTAAGGAAGAAGGCTACTGTTCTGGAGGAGGCTCTGCTGAAGTGCTGGGAGGAGAGCCCCAAACTCTTGGTACTGCCATTCTTCTGCTGTGAGCTATGGTGTGCAAAACATGCTGGACAGACATCGTCTGTCCAGCAGCATGAGCTCCTGGAGGATGCAACAACCTGCTGTTGCTTTCTACTGGCCCTCACAGCAGGGAGCAAGGACAGGAGAGCAAGAAGTCCCACCCATTCTGGCCAGTGTGGGCAGACAGTACTCTAGGATGCCATCTGCCTTTTCTGTCTGCTTCTTTCCTTTTAGATTGAGGAGCACTGATGCACAAAGTGGCCTGAAAGAACATTTATTCAGGCCGTAAAGTCAAGCATTTCAGTTCTAGAAAATGCTCCAAACACAGTTGCTGAGCAACAGGAGGCCTGCACCTCAATTAGTGCACACACCTCAGGAGCCAACCATTAATTACATGATCACATGCCATTTTCCCCCCCGCAAGTTACAAAAGATTAATTGGCTGAGCAGTCCTGAGCATGTTTTATACAGATTCCTTGGACCTCAGCCCAGCTATTACCCAAGAGAGGTGTGCACAGAGCACTCGGCCATGGGCTTGTTCTAGCAGCTGGATCTGTGTGGATCCCACAGGTGAGGGTTCATCCCACCACACTCATTCCAGTGCCAATCACGCAGTTTCTGCTAAATCGCTGTTCTGTATAAAGGGGTGTCTTTAGTTATGTTTTCTGATGGGACAGGGAGGTTGTATGTATATCTGTTGTCCCAACAAACTTCCTTGAAAGCAGTTTTTGGTTCTCTTGCCACGCGAAGACCCTGGAGCAGTGGCTGGCAGCTATCTGGCTGGCATCCCTCCCTGCTCCTGCTGCCACGCTAGTGACAGGTCAGGGTTTGGTCAGAAAAGGGGCTGATCCCACAGTATTTTACTAAATCCTCAGCCAAGGGTTTGCCAGCAGCAGCTGGGTGAACTCAGCGTGACCTGAAGGGATGTCTGCGGAGCCAGGGGAGCTGTTACACCCATAGTGCAGTATGTACTGAAGCAGATCAGCGTCACAGTACTTAACACCAACTAGGTCAATCCTTCATGAGCTGTAGTTTACAGTGTAAGTGCACTTAGAGGTGAGTGAAAGCCTGGATCTGGCAGATAAGAAGCTAAGATTTGATGTGTAGGGGGTAAAATGGGTCCTTCCCCAAGGATACTCATCTATCATAGGCTCTCCAGTATTTGCATCACTGACCACAGTAACTTAATCTCGGTTTCCCTGAATCTTCTGAAGGCTTTTCCTCCTTGCAACTGCATCCCATGTGAGAAACCCTAGTCTTACTTGCTCATGGTTGAGAAGGGTTTGTTGCCATTAGCATACCTGCGTGTAGTGCAAGCACATTCATCAGCTCTTGCTAACTCAACAAGGGTATGTGCTGTGAAGGTGCCAAACCATCACTGCTCTGGCTGTGGATTTTCCATTGGTCAAATGGCTGGCAGGTTTCAGCCAGATCAAAATAAATAAATGCACATACTTATTTGCATTTCTATAATCTTAGCCAGGTCCTGAGCTTCCTATTGCAACCCACCCTCACACTGCTCCTGCTCCAATTCTGTGGGAGGTAAACCTTGCTCTGCTCTTCTCCCAGGAGCTGCTCTACCATGTGTCCTGCTTCCTACTGCTGCTGTATCATTACCTACAAATCATGTTATTGATGCTTATCTTGGCACAGGCTACATCCCTTTTCCTTCCTGCTTTTTGGCCTCACATCCAAAAGTAGGGGAAGAAGGACAGACAACGCTGTTCTCCACCCCAGGTCTTAACCTCACCTCCCACGCTCCTTGGCCCTTTCCTTGCTCTGCTCCTGAAGTAAATGGTGCACAAGAGATGAGAGTCTTTTCCCCTTCTGTCAAGGAAGCAAGAAAAAATATTTGCTACAGCTCAGCCTGGGGATGAGTTCTTCTGTTTCATTCCCTCAGTAGCTTCTTTAGTTGATCGACTGGTTTAATCCAAGCTTGGCAATGGGATAGCTGCAAAGACAATTAACTTCCCACAAAAGCCATCCCTCCCCCATAATCGGGAACAGGAGTGACCACGCTTCAAATGTCTACAAGATTTTTTACTCCCATTTGATCTTTATAGCTGACTTTTTTCCCCGGTTGAATGAAATAAACACCAAGTGTGCTGCCAAAACAACTTGAAGGAGTAAGGTTTTATGGGGGAATGGAGAATTTGAGAGGACCTGTTTCCTCCACATGAAGATGCATGTGGAGGAAACCGAAAACCTTCATACAATGTGATTTTAAGCCCATCAGTGGTGAGACAAATCCTAAGGCACTGAGTTCTTCACTGTTTAGCTGGTGGTATTTCTGGACGGAAAGAGCCTGCACCTTTATTATGGATGATGAGACACATCATTTCAAGTTTTAAAAGAAATCTCCCCCTCTCTCTGTCACATTCTTCTGAAATGGTGCATATCCTTGAAGCATTTGTTTCTCTGGGAACATGAGGTGCCGCCAGAAAACTACTTAGATCATTTATTACTCCTGAATATTTAGAAATCGTTAACCTTTACACACTCCACCCAAGGAAACACTGGGAGAGGCTGTAGCATTTTTTTTAACTCTTTCACTTCTGTTTCTCCTTTTTAACCTCTCATTCTGCTGCATATCTGCTTATGACCAAGCAGTTTTATGTGTCTCTTATGATCTGGGTGCTTGTGCAGAGGCATAAGGATAAGGAAGACTCACTTTTGCTTAGAGGCAGAGAGATCTGTGTTGAAGGCTATTTCCACTCTTTAAAGCATTAATGCATCCAGATGTTACTAGAATGGTGAATAGGTCCAGCTAAAATGCAGAACAGCTGGGATCTTTGCCCCAGACTCTTTTAGGGTCAAAGGCCAAATCTAGTCCCTGTTCTGCTTTTTCGTATGAAATTAGAAATGGAAATAATAAAACATCTCAAGAGGCTGTTTCCCCTCTCTTTCTAATAGACAAAACCTGGAGACAGACTTAAGCCAAATAAACCCCGTATAGAGTTAAACTTTCCCACTGGCTGATGAGCAGTGGAAGACAAAAGACGGGGGGGGGTGAGTAGCTCCTTATTTCCTGGACCTAAGTCTGGAGATCATTCCCAGATGCACCCAGTTCCTGGCACCACACAGCTGGATCCCACTTGCCACATGCCCAGTATGAAGTGGCACTGTATGCAGCTCAGCTGTGGGATCCCAGCTGCAGCCTACAGTGCATTAAGGGCTGACATTTGCTCTTTAGTCCTGCCTTCTTGCCACATACGAACCAAGCCAAAGGCAACACCCCTTCTCTGTTTCATCCCCTGCATGAGGTATTACGAAAAGAAGGGCAATATATTCTTAGGAAGGAATTGGTTTTGAGAAGGCATTGATATTAAGAACACTGTTGGCAAAATAAGATCATAATTTCAAATCTTTTCAGGCATGTGATTCCGAACAATCAGGTGAAATCCTTGGGATGCTGTTTTGTGTTGTGCAAAACTTTTTGTGAATTAAACCTGAAATCTAGAAAAAAGTTTCAGCCAAAGAAGGCAATTCTGAGAAACTGCAGTCAATGGGATGTGATGATTTCAAAGCGAAACAGCTCAACTTTTCAGTTTGAAACATTTGTTTTTGTTTTGAGGTTTTCCTGCCTCAATAAATAAAAAGGGGTGAAAAGTTTAAACACAAAAATGAAGTGTTTTGTTTCAGGTCATACCAAACACTTTGGATGATCCGAAGTGGAATTTTGGGGGTTTATTGTTTTACCAAGAAAATACAGTTTCATTTCCTGTCAACTCAAAACATATTTTGTAATTGTAGGCTTACTGTGCTGAATTCAAAAGCCAGTGATGCTGACAGCTCTTTAGGAAAACGTCTCAGAAATCAATCTTTTCTGGGAATTGAGGTAAAGTTTCATGGAACAGTGCATGTGTGTGGGAGAAGGTGATGAGGGAGTGGAGATGAAGATGAAAACTAGCAATTGATGAAGGTCTAAATAGCGCTGTAAGTATGGGATTATGGCTGGCGAGGTCTTGAATCAGCCCCAGATAGTTACTGTTTTACAGCAGGAAGAGAGCTATGGGACTGGGCTCCTTCTGCACCAGCTGTGTGCCAGCTGAGCACTGCTCAGGTGGCTGGTGCCCTAATTCCTTTAGGAAGGATAGGGCCATGCCTGTGGCTCCACTGTCACCAGCACATGGGCCATGAACCCAGCCTGCTCTGCATCCAATAGAGCATCTTGTCTTATGGAGCTGTGGCCCCTGAAAAGCAGGATGGCTGCATTTGGGGTTCAGGCTATGTGATGTGAGGATGTGCATGGGTATGTGGGAAACAACTGTAAATTGTACTTGGTTGTTTAGCTATAAAGTGAACACTGTCGCATTAATATGTATTGGGGCAGAAGTCCTTGCTGCCTGTGGCCTCTGCAAGTGTGGGAAAGTTAAATGCAGCTCCATCCAATCCTCCATCCAATCTCTCCCCCACAACTGATAAAATAAATGTGTTGATGGGCAGCAACTGTAGCTGGATCCTCTGGCCAATTGGGGAAAAATAGTATTAAGCAAAAGCCTGGCTGTGGGACTATGCTGCAGCCCAAACGTATCTCAGAGCTCAGTTTCAACTGACGAAGTATTTGGGATTACGCATTATCCTGCAGGGCACAAAGAATGGCATACTTCTCAAGTGAATTCAGCCGTCGGGATTGTAATTAAGCTAATTACATTTTAGCCTTCAGCTTGGGTAACGAGTTGCTGCTACGCTTGGGTGCATTATGCAGCACCGATACATGCCGTGGTATTTCTGGGTGTGTGAAACCCATGCGTTCCTCTTGCTGTACTTCTACACGATGGTCCAACTGTTGAAATAGTAACTACTTCCATAGGGCCCTTCTCATTTATTTCACCCCTGCCAGAGTGTCAGCCAAACCTGGGGGGGGGGGGGTGGGGGGGGGGAGGGGAAGCATACAATGATTGAGCCCTTTCTTCAGCTGCAAGAGTCCCACTGTTACTCTGTGTGTGTGCTTGTGTGTGTCCCAGACAAGATCCTATCCACAGGAGGAGCTGGGACAATTATGCTCCATGGACAGTGTCCCCACCACATCAGCCAAGAGGAACCTTTCCCGCAACCGAGCACAGCGCTGAGCTTGTCTCAACTAGAAGCCAGACTACAGCTATCTCACAAATTACTGTGTTAAATCTTTACGGAGCGAGATGTTGGTAAACAAGTGCTTGCTGTTCCTATGATTCACTACCTTCTTACGCACTTGGAGACCAAACTTCTCCACCCTCCTACGGCTGTGGGGAACCACAGACATGGTGGAACCGGTGCCCTTCTGCAGGCGGCCAGCATCCCCCCAAAGTGCGTGAGGCTGCAGACAGCATTTCACGTGGCAGCAGAGACCAGGGGAAAAGCACAGCATGTGACTGTTTGTCAGGGCAGGGATGGGATCCTCGGAGAGGCCTCACAGGGTCCAAAGCACGCTTGGGAGCTGTCCTCTGTGAGCACTGCCAAGGCTGTGGCAGCGGGGAGGGAAGGCGGCCAAGTGATGCTGGGCAGGCAGGCAGGGCAGTTCTGTGGGCAGGGAAGGGCAAGGCGGGGAGGCTGGGCCTGGCCACAGTTCCCTCTGTGAACTCCAGCAAGTGTCCCGCGTTCTGGTTTTCCTCTGTGGCAAAAGGGAAGATCTGCTGTGCTTCATTGCACTGTGGGCATCGTGAAGCCTCATTCATGGTGGTCCCGCTGTAAATCCCCTTACCATGCAAATGGACTCTGGCATGAGCAGCCAGCTCTTACAGTTTCAGTGTGATCATGCTGGAGAGGGAAACCTGTGAATATATACTCTGTCTGTTCAGCTTCACATGGCATCTCCGTGCTAAAGCAAGCTGCACATGATACTTGCTGGTTCTTGAAAGCAATATAGTCACACCAGTGTGGCACTGAGCCTGGCTAATTAGCCTTTCTTGGCAGGTCTAATTAGGCTGGGCAGGGAGCCATGCTGATAGAGTTATACTTTTGTGGGTTCCAACTCTTGCTTGGTCCCAGTCATCACAGGTATCTGCATTGTGTCCACGCCATGGTGCAGATGTATCAACAATGCTTTCCAGGCACCCAGGACCCTGGCAGCAGACCCCATGGAGAGGCCATTTGAGGACTGAGGAGAATAGCTGGAGCTGGAGGGCTGAAAGGCTGCTTCTTTTTCTTGAGACAAATTTTTTTAGGAAGAAAAAGAAGAAAAAAAAAGTGTCAAAAGTCATGTAGACTTTTCTCTGCTTTTTTGACCTACGGGCATGATTTCTGAACCTACCACACACCCAGGAGTCCCACATGAGATAGATGCACTGGCTCCAAGTTTAAAAGCCACAGCAAAGCCCCAGTGGGGTTCTCCTGGTTGGTGGAAATCCTAATAATAAAGTGAGTCTGTGCATTCCCTTCCCATCCCTCACTAGAGGCTATGGCCCTTTTTGGACTTGAGGGTTAGATGGGTCTCAGTTCATTATGAGAGTTAGACTTGATTTGGCTGTAACCACCATTGTGGCACAGAGCCGAGATAACCCCTGTGTGCTGCTTGTGGTCAGTTTTACCCAAGGAGGGGAAAAAAGCAAGGGTGAGGAATAATAGCTGGGTCCCCCTGGCTGTGGTGAGCCCTGACATGGGGGCTGGCCGGAGGCAAACTTGTTAAATTGGTTGGCAGAGAGCTGAGGAGGTGGAGACGAATCCACAGCTAGCGGTGGAGGCAGGAATCCAGATGGCCACCCTCCTAGATCAACATTGCAGACATGAGATTCGAAAGGAGAGACTGTCACAAAAGTAAACAGCGTAAGAGAGAGGGCCATAATGCTTGGACTGGCCATCATCCAGGTGTCCACCCTCTTATCACACAACGTGCTGCGGTCAAACACGGGAGCGGGCCCCCCGAGCATCTGCACCCAAAGCTTCTAATGAGTGTTTGCATGGTGAGCAGAGTGGGAGGCTATGGGAGAGGAATGGAAAGAAGGCTTTCGAGCACGTGGCAGGCTGCCTGGCCAGCACAGCGTGTGGCAGGGGAGGAAAGACATGAAACAAAAGCCTTCCTGCAGGAGCAAAGAGAAAAGACCCACTGCTGACAGAAATGAAACAACACAGCCCGCTGCAGAGGCCAGAGCTCCTGGGGCAGGCGAGGCCAATAGTTGTAAAAACAGAGTTTTGAAGTAGGAAATGTAACATGACTACAAATTGCCTCTCTTCCCCGCTCTGACCCTTGGCTCCCACTGCATATAATGGGACGTGCAGTGGCAAGGCACAGAGTTGGCAGTGGGATGGGCAGGCACTCCTGACTTCACTGGCGTGGGGCACCCACCAAAGAGCTCGGCACCCCACCCCTCTGACCTCCTCCCAGAATACAGAGCTGCCCAAAATAGAAATATTCCCAACACCAGCATTCGCCTCCAGCAGCAGGGAAGCTGGGTTTTTTGAGCTATCTGCCAACACCAACAACAATACAGTGCCATTAATTCCCACAGGGGCCCTACTCACAATGGCAGAACTGGACAGATAATTTAGAACTGATGTATCTGTTGTGAAGACAGGACAGAGGCATTTTTACCAACAGGTCGTCTAAGCCCCGGAGTAGAGTCAAAACACATAGTGAAAAATACATTTTCCTCCCATTTCCATCCTGGCTGTGCCACAGTTTTTGGCAGGACAGTGGAGGACTGCAAGTTTTTCAGTCGCAGCTCTGGATATTGCTTAATCCTCTTCTTCTGTTTTAGTGGGTCTTTTTACCAAAATACTTGCTGTGAATGGGAAGCAAGGGCAAAAAAATACCAAAATTGATTGGAAAGTGATTCTGCTGCACTGTTTACAAATCTGTCACTTTCTTCAGAGCCACAGAATTTAGGGATGGAAAAGCCATATTAAGTCATAGAGGGTGAACTTTTCCAAGGCTTTAAAATCAGTTACCACTCTTGACAAATGACCTCCAGAGAAATTCTGTGTGGCAATTTCAGCTACTGTAGCCCACCAATGTCTTTTCCATTCCTTGGCTAGAGCTTACCATCCCCACAGCAGAGCCAGCAGGAGAGGACTTCTGCTTGTGTTTCAGCAACTTCAGTTAAGACATCAGGTGATGAACTGCAACTGCTGAAGTGGAGTCAGCCTCCTGCTGTTGACTGCTTTGAGGGGAAGCAAGTGCTGAGAGAGGGGTACAGATCAGAAGTGGGAGCAAAGTAGGTTGGTCTTCTTCTCTGCACCTATCAGAGCTTGCTGAGGCTTTAATTTCCATGTAAAAAGTGACCCGAGGTGCAACACAGGATCACCGGAGGGCTGGTTCTAGAATGAAAACACTCAAGACCAGGTCTGCAGAGGAAATTGGGTGCATACATAAGCAGGTAGGAATCAAGGAAGACTTTTCAAAATGCCTGTCAGGCTAGACACTCAACTGTCATTAAAATGCAGGGAGGCAGACACTGGAAGAGCAAAAAGCAATGCAGCTTGTGTTTTCTACAGTAGAATAATTAAGAAGCTGGTAAGCAGCTATTTAGTATTTTCTTCTTCCTCTTACTTTATCCTTCTTCTTCATTCCCTCATTCCTGGGATTTCTCCTCCCCCCAAGACCACTTCTTTCACAGCATATTTTGTTTCAACATGGAAGTTTACTTCTCATGAAGTAAATGCAAGACACTGTTGACTGAATCTTTCCTTCTATTTCTAACATCACCTTCTTGGAAGAAAAACAGTGCTACACAGCTGATGAGATTGCTCATCAAATATCATCAATAATGACTGATATTTGTGGAATCTGTGAGCTGTTTATATGCCATCTCAGACCAGGAAGATCCCCTGCTGTTATAGTGTTGGGAAAGGTTATCCTGATGGGATTCAGTCTTTCAACTGAAGTGAGTTATCAGCTAACATGGGGCATGTTTCACAGTATCACAGTATGTTAGAGATTGGAAGGGACCTCAAAAGATCATCTAGTCCAATCCCCCTGCCGGAGTAGGAACGCCTAGATAAGCTTACACAGGAACGTGTCCAGGCGGGTTTCAAAGAAGGAGATTCCACAACCTCCCTGGGCAGCCTGTTCCAGTGTTCTGTCACCCTCACTGAGAAGAAGTTTCTTCTCAAGTGTAAGTGGAACCTCTTGTGTTCCAGTTTGTACCCATTGCCCCTTGTCCTATCATTGTTTGCCACTGAGAAGAGCTTGGCTCCGTCCTCGTGACACTCCCCCTTTATATATTTATATACACTAATAAGGTCACCCCTCAACCTCCTCTTCTCCAAACTATAGAGACCCAGCTCCCTCAGTCTTTCCTCATAAGGGAGGTGCTCCACTCCCTTAATCATCTTAGTTGCCCCCTTAGTTTCCCCCAGACTTGGCAGTCACTAAGGCACTGAGATTAGGGTGGATGTCCTGTTTCACTGGAGTTACCTATCTCTCTACAGGTAACTCCAGCAGATAATTTATACCACGTATTTTAGACTTCTTTGACAATACAAACCTCCTTCTTCAGAGGAAACATCACTTTCAGCTCAGTTCCTCTTCTGTGTTTAGCTCTTACATAATCAACTGTCACATGAAGAACAAATGCACCTAAAGAAGGTGAATTAAGTGATTGTTACTGCAGGGAAATTGTATAGTTATTTTCAAACTACGTCAGTGTGAAAACTGAACCTTTCTACCCAGTACCTATGTGGGTAAGTCACCTATGGCACAGAGATCTTTTGCAGCATCCTGCCCCTGTGAAACCTTGGAAGGAGCAAGTCATGGAACTGGCTATCTTGTCCAAGCATTGGGCACAGGAGAACAGACCCATGGGATCCAGAGATACCTGGACATAGACCTCACAACTAAGTGAGGGATTGGTATAATGAGTGCACAGCAGTTGAGTACCCTGTGTTAGAAGTGAACAATATTGATCCCAAGGAAGTGTGGCATCTCTTGCTGTAAGGGGCAAGGCCCTGATCCAGCAGTGTTGTCACTGACTCACAAACAAGACTTACCTTAGCTTCAGGTGTTCTGCCTATTGCTTGAGCAATGTGAGAGGCAAGAAGCTACTGGCCTTGCTATGTCCTGAATTGCTTTTGTGCAGTCAAGCTGTTGGTGTGTACCCCTACATGAGGACCCTGGAGGATAGTGCTTGTTCTGATTCAAGAAGACTCTGGTTTATTAAGCCAGAGAGATTATGTTGGTGGGACAGAGAGCACCAGAGGAATTGTGGAAGAGAAAACTGAGTGGGTACAAATTATTTCATTATGAATTTTCCATGAAATAGCAAGGGTAGAGTTGGGGGTGGGAGAATGTTAATTTATGTCAGAATGCTGTTATTGCAGCCCTTCTTCAACTAGTCATGTTACAGGAAGATAAATACAGCCCAAGCCAAATCTTCCCCTGGGCTAAGCCTGATAGTTTGGAGATTTATGTGCAACTTAACATCCAGTCCGGTAATTCCACTGTGTGACTGGCCAAAGGTCTTCACTTTCAGGGTAGGATGCTGTTAAAGGCACAGATATTTGGAACTGGAGCACAGCAGGATGCTGCCTGATACCATTACTAAATTTCAATCGCCAAAAGCAACTTGCTGATCTCTGTGAATGCAATGCTTGCAGCACTAGGATTGGGGCTATTTCACAGTACAGCAAATATGAGGCACTTTTTTATCAGTGACCAGAGAAGCCAGGCTGTGTTTGTTCAGCAAGAAAATGCTTACACTAGCTTATTTTTTTTTTCCCTTGAAATTCAACTTTCCTAATTCTGTGTGGGAGAGTTTTTTTCCAGGCTTTTTAAAGTAGTATCAGTATTATGGCTAATGAGGCAGTGGAAAGCAAGCTGGTCCATTCGCAGTAGCTAATGACTCCATTCCCCTGAGCCTATTCAAAGAACTGTACATTTAATTGCTGTCAAGTCAGCTCTAGCCACCTGCCATTTCTACCACACCTGAGCACCCTTCTCCGTGGCCTACGATTCTAAATGAATCCATCTCTTTTTCTAAGGCAAAGAAAACAGAGCTGCCAAGCAACCCTGAAATGGTGCTTTACCCTTAGAGCAAAGATCAAACAGTCAGCGTTGTCACCGAGTAATATGTATGTTAACTGACTGGGGCACAGTTTTTGCAAAAATTTATTAGCCTTCTCCTGGGGATCAGAGAAGTGAGAAATACACCCTTGTCTGAACGTGTCCTGGACTTGAGACAGGTTTCTGTCAGAGGCAAAAGTGATTTTTGTTGGCTCACTGTTGAGCAAAGTTGAACTACATTTAGTTTTGGTTTTCTCTAATGGAAAATACCACTGAAGCCAGTATTCCAGCCCTGCAGTGGGCTGGTGCAGTATTTTGACCAACCTTTGTCCTCAGCATCACGATTCCTAAACATCCTGCCTTCTCCATAGGGAATTGATACAGGAAATGTTGTGGGACCATGTTCTCTTGAATGTAAGAGATAACTCCTGTTCATTGTTTCAGAAGAAAAAAAAAAAAAAAAAAAGGAAAAAAAATCCCAATTGCTGCTAATATATTGTGAAAACAAAATATTCTTTGGGATCCTGGATAGATCAGTTTGCCTCTGTCCAGGTGACTCAAGAGTCAGGATATCTAATGCCATGTATTTCTTCAAAGACATTTCCAGAGACATTTTTAAAGTTGCTAGGAAAGATGAAGTCTATGAAGTCACACAAAAACATTGTTGGGTTTTAGATAACTGTTTCGTTTTTAGCCTGGTTTCCTATTGAAACAAGAATTATGGAATCATGGGGCCACCACTGGTTTGGAAAAAGGTCTGGGCATTTCCCCCACCCTGGAAAAATTAAAGGTCAGGTTGGGTGGGGCCCTGAGCAACCTGATCTAGTTGAAGATATCCTTGCTTATTGCAAAGAGGTTGGGCTAGATGACTTAGGGTCTAAAGAATAAGTCTTATGAAGAATGGTTGAGGGACCCAGGATTGTTTAGCCTGGAGAAAAGGAGGCTGAGGAGACACCTTGTCCCTCTCTACCTGAGAGGAGGTTGCAGTGAGGTGGTCTCTTCTCCCAAGAAACAGATGATAGGACAAGAGGAAATGGCCTCAAGTTGTGCCAGGGGAGGTTTAGATTGGATATTAGGAAAAAATTCTTGACCAAAAGGGTTGTCAAACATTGGAACAGGCTGCCCAGGGTACCGGTTGAGTCACCACCTCTGGAGGTATTTAAAAGACACGTTAATGTGGGGACATGATTTAGTTGTGTACTTGGTAATGTTGGGTTAATGGCTGGACTCTGTCTTAAGAGTCTTTTCTGAGCTAGATGATTTTATGATTCTATGTGATGGGATCAGTCTGTCTGATCATCTCTCACTAATCACTTTCTTATTCTTGGCTGATTGAACCTCAGACAATAAAGGAAGACAAATGTGAGAAAGATTACTATACTGTTTCAAATACATAAGTACCCAGGTGGAGGAGCAAAACTCCACAATACGAATATCCCAAGTAGAGGAAGCTTGGCAACTGAATTCATATGTTGTCAGCAAGAGAGGCCATATGGGTGCTGAGGCCATGACGACAGGCTTAGAAATCACCGTAAACCATGAAACACAGGTCTGTGGAATATGAGGCATCATTGATATCCATTCTTGCAGAACTACTTGATTTCCTTTCTTAACCCATCACAGAGAGCAAAGAGACCATTAAGATATATAAGATCTTTGACTGGATACAGTGAGTTTTTTCAAATGGCTTGGTCCAAATGAAAACTGAAGTTTTTTTGCCCCGTTATGACAGTATGGAAAGGCTTTATAATACCTTTTAATACAATTTACTTTGACTTTAGGAACTCTCCCTCTGCCAGAAGAGTTAAATTGGCCATGAAGTCCTGTGAGTTTTGAATTGTGAGTTGACAGATGCATAGATTACTTTAACAGGAAAACCAAAGAATAAAATGAAGGGTCTGAAAACAGTTAAAGGTTCTGTAGCTATTTGTATCAGTCTGAGAGCTTAGAGCTAAATCCTGATGTCTGTTTTGCTATATAACTGATCACTGTTAGGTAGTCACTGCAGTGCCTACCTAAAATAACTTTACTTTTTGGCGATTTCTGTGATAATATGTTTAAAATTCAGAATATCCTACAATGTTTTCAGGAAAACAAACTGCCACAAGGGAAGGTACCTCTTTCCTCTGAGCTGCCAGACAACAAAGATCACATGCACATGAAGGGGAGCCGGATGCAAAGGTTGAGTGGGGTGCTGCCATGTTAAACTCTGTAATGTCTGGTACCTAGGTTAGCCTTGTGAGCCCCTTGCTAAAGAATACAAAACCTTGCGTTTCTATGCTTTCCTGTATTACTGAAACAAACCAGGAAAAGAAAAACACAGCAACCATTTCCATCAATGGCTGAAGCATCTTACTGGACATGGGAGAGCCATATTCAAGTCCGTGTCTACCCAAAAAGGTTTCAAGAGATTTCTCATTTTCTGGGAAGAATATTAGATATGAGGCTGGAGAATCCCGCTCCCTGCTTCAGTCATCCATTCCTTCACATACAGCATGCTTAAAGCAGTCCTGTATCTTGATAGTTTAAGCCTTTCTTTGAAAAGGGTGAATAAGGGTTCAATTTATTTTTGCTTGGCTCCATTCAGGGTAAGGTTACTAGCCAGTAAACTAGAGCATTTTAAAAAAGGGATAAAGTGTTACTTTTCCTTAAGTGGCATTCTGAGCAGCTGCCATTGAATCTTGCATGGGCTCTAACCAGATCAGCCTGTGGGGAGCATGTCCAGTGTGCCCCGCTAGCTCACCAAACCTGGATCAGCAGAGGAAGCTCTAGCTTCTAGCTGCCAGCTGGGTTTAGGGTGAGGGAGGTGTTGAGATGCTCCAACAAAAGATTTTCTTTTGCCTGAGCCTTTCTGGGGTTTGCCCCTTCTGCTGATGGAATGGTTCCCAGCAGTGCTATCAGAAGTGGAGCTGAAGCATAAAATGGAACACTGCAGTTCCTCCTAAGGAGTGCAAGGTCATAGTGTTTGTAGTGCTACTGCAATGTAATGATGATAGCATTTATGAGGAGACATTGTTTCACATGCTTCATTGCAGGAGAGAGGTCTTTAACCTTTTGCAGAACTGTCTTGCAAAACTTATTGCCACATGTCCCAGATCCTTTGTGGGATTCATGGAAGAGCTAGACAGGCATCCTGTGTAATTGGGAGCCCTCCAGTCCTTTTCTCCTGGTCTGTTTGTGCAGTGTGTAGGTGTGGAGCTATTCAGGACTTTGAGATGAGTGCGGCAGTGTTCATAGGAGGAACTTCCCAAATTATAGAGGGTGAACACAGAACTTAACAGATACTGTAAGTAGATTCAGGCCCTGCTCTTTTTCCACAATTCACAATCAACTAAAGCCATTAATTAATGTACTAAAGTCAGAACACAGCTCCACCCTGGCTTCTTTGAGGAGACCTGAGCACTGGGAAAGGGTTCATGCCGTTAGTACCTGGGGTATGGGTGAGGGTCTGTTACTCTCTCCAATGTCATCTCCAGTAAATGTCCCTAGAGTTTCATTCTTGGTTGTTCTTATCTTCATAAAGGGTTCATAAGCGGGAATACAGAATATGTAAATATCTTGAGCTAGGCATTTGGACACATTCTCCCCTGCTCATCTAAAGCAGTGTGGTACCAAATGCAGAAGGAAGTAACACAGCTCCAGAGGGTCATCTGAGACTGAGGGGTATCAGCAGTGGCTTTTGAGGGTAGGGAAAAGAGGAAACACCAGTGATAGGATGAACTGTGCCTTGTCCTTACTTGGAACCTTATACACAGCCCTGCAAATGCTTTCCCATTGCAACCTGCAGAGCTGGGGATTTTTGTTGTGAATAATTTGCAGCCCTTTAAAAAATTATATATACTGTCTCAGTTCTTTGTAAGTAGTTTTGTTATTCCTTTTGCTGCTTTGGCTGTGTTTGTCTTCCACTTGACACCATTGCCAGTGCTGAAGACAAATATGTATTTATTTTGATTTCCTCCTTAGTGTACACAAAACTTACAATGAGAAAGCCTGGAAAGTCTGCAGGATAACCTCCGCTGATAGCTAAATCCATTCTAAATGGCAATAAAAACACAGTATCCTAATCAGAAGGGAGAATGTATTTTCAAATGCAGCCCAAAAAAGCTTTCTTGGACAGTAATACAGTACTGTAGCTTTTGTTCAACTCTTGGCCAGGGGTTCAGATTTCTCCCTGAGGTCCAGAAGCTGAAAATCACTTGGCATAATTTCATAAAGACCTCAAAGTATAGCTCTGTTCTTTCTAACTACAGGAGCATATCCTCACAGTCAGCTGTTTCTGAAGCACCACCTGAAGCACTGCTGGAAATCGATGAAGGAACAACAGGCCAACCAGCTTTTGAATAGCAAAAACAGGGATCTTCAGCATAGAAATAATTGGAACCCAAGCTTTCCTTAATTGGAGTTGAAAAGACTGTATTATCTAGAGAGAAGATCATTGGAACATAAAAGCAATATTATTAGCTCTTCTACAGTGGCATTCAAATGGTAATTTAACCTTTGTCTGAGAGAAAAGATGAAAGGAGCAGTCTTTTTGTTTTCTTCAGTTACTGTCTCATGTACTTGCATTTTTGCCTCTGTCTGCATAGAAGCAGAGCTGTGGAAACTGAAGCCTTCAGGAAGTTCATTCCTCTCCTCCTTTCCCCCTGTAATTTAGACACCTGCCTGCTTTCCTCTTAGGAGACTCCAGGGCTAACAAACGCTGCCACAGATAAGAATGAAGACGAAGCCAAGTGTGGGTGGAAAAGGCAGGGCATGTGGCAATCCAGGTCTATTTTCTTAGCTTTTCAGCCTCCCGTCAATATTACAAATAGCTGGTTTTGGTCTTGCTCACATTGGAAACTTCCACTGAAATTAAAGTTTCTAAGAAATCTTAATTTTCCATGCCTTTCCTTTTTCTGTACGTCTCCTTCAGGAAAATTAACCTCTGGGCCTTCTGTTTTTTCTTTAGAAATGTTCCGTTAAACTGCCTGTGCATTCTGAGAGCTTTAGCTGCTGTAGCTGGTACCAAGGGAGCCCTTGCAGACACATTATAAGAAATACAGTTTGTCTAGAAAGCTAAATCCAATGGGGAAAAAGAACAACAAAAGGCAGCAAAGTGCCAAGGTCTTGCTGAGGCATTGAGTGTAACTAGAATTGACCATCAGTGACATGCATTGACATGCAAAATGAAATATTTGATTTGGAAATGGCCAAACACTTTCTTTTAGTTGATAACACTGAAGCATTTTTTTTGTATAATATTTAAGAAACAATCCTGGGGGAACCTGAGCTACCTCAAATAATGATAAAGCATTAACTTCCATTCTGAATTTCTCTTCATTCTGTAATTTGTTTCTTTTTCACTTGTGTAAGAGCACATAACACACACATTAGAAATCTGTGATCTCCAAGGCTCCACAGAAGCTGCACACAGAGTGTGTCTTGCTGGCTGTGGAGAGATACTCCCCATCTTCAGCTCAGGTTTGCATTGCTGCCACCAAAGGACACTGTGCCTGGAGTAACACTGAAATGTTTTTTGTTTCAACTTTTTGTAGAATTGGTGTAACCAGGACAGTACAAAGGTATAAATGAGTGAAGAATTAATTTTGGTGTCCCTTGGTACAGAACTGTTTTAATGTGAGAAGTGGAACATCTTTATGTATGTGCATCCTTCCTAAGAACATCAATAACCTTTCCTGCCAAGAAGGAAACATCTCACCTCTGAACTGATTTCAAAGCCATTTACTACGATTTTTATTCTGGCAATAAATATCTTCCATTTCTTGGTCAATACACTTCTTTTCCTTCCCAAAAGAATGGTCTTGTTTCATTGTTATTTGTTATTATTGTTGCTGTTACCTTGAGGAGTTTAAATATGTATCAACCCTGAAAAGATGATTTCTCAGTGTTAGCTGAGTTCCAACTATGGTCTACAAAACAACACAGATTCAGCTGGAAACACCTCTCACAGACTAGATTTGTAGCAGCAAACCCAGGAAAGCCTGCAAGTTTCTATCTTCACATATGCTCTCTGACCATGTCCTGCCATCTGGTCGGAGCAGAGCTCACGTGAGCACACCAGTACCTCTGCCTCCATCATGCCTGGTGTCCCTGGTACTTCTGCAACAGCATCAAGCACAGGTTAGGTAAAGCCACTGAGAGCTATGGAAGCTCCACTAGCCATTACAGACAACCAACTTTCCTATTTACTTCCCATGTTTCAGAAATCTTGAAAACCTGATGGACACAAATAAAACCAGCAGTGGAATTTAGGGCTGAATATAATAAATGTTGTTAGCAGTTGTTTACAACACTGAAAGTTCACCTATGAACACCATCATTTATACCCTTCTTAGCCCACCTACTCCCAGATTTATCTGACACAGCTAATACAAGGGTGTGTTTTTGTGCATGTGTGCCCAAAGGAAATCTCAGGTAGAAGGGAGCTGTTTCAATTTCTACCAAGTGCAAAGGCTGCTTAGTCCTTGATTAGCCATCATTCAGAGAACTTTCTGATTCAACGATTTTTTGGCATTAAAAAAAACAATCTAAGTGTGGAAAGAGTATGCAAACACACTGATGAACTGATGAGGGATAAAATCTGTAGAAATGACATAAGAATTTAAAGGAGAAATTTATATGTATAAATTTGATGTGACACATGGGTGATACAGAATTACACATCACTCTGGTTGCCCATTAAATACAGTATCTTACACTGACCTCTTTTGAATGGGCTCTGCTGTTAAATGAAGTGAAGCCTTTGCTATGTTAACTGCTGATGAATAGCAAAAAATATGAGCCCAGCCTTACAACCAGGCTATGATGCCCCTTTTTACATAAGTAACACTTGGCCATTTACATGCCTTGAATATGGCTGTCAGTCTGTACTAGTGTGGTATTGCCTGGTTATATAGAATAACAGTTTCACCAATTCAGTGACAGTACTTTGCTGAGAAATTTTTATTTCAGATGTCCCTGTTTTCAGAGAACTTAATTTCCCTGGATCATCTAAGAAATCTGGAATCTGAAGATGCATAAGTTCAGAGGACCTGATGAGATGCACCCATGGATCCTGAAGGAACTGGCAGATGAAATGGCTATGCCACTATGCGTCGTATTTGAGAAGCCATGGCAGTCCAGTGAAGTTCTCCCTGACTGGAAAAGGAGAAACAGAACCCCTTATTTTTAAAAAGGGATAAAAGGAAGACCCACGGAACTACAGGCTAGGCAGTCTCAAATTTGTGTCCTGCTAGATCATAGAGCAGATCCTCCTAGAAACTGTGTTAAGGCATATGGAACATAAGTGCCTTATTTTTAGCGACTATAGCTTCACTAAGAACAAATTGTGATTGACAAATTTGGTGGCCTTCTACAATTGGGTTACAGCATTGCTGGGTGAAGGGAAGAGCAACTGATGTCATCTACCTGGACTGCTGCAAAACATTTGACACTGCCTCACATGACACCCTTGCCTCTAAACTGGAGAAACACAGATTTGATGGATGGATCAGTTGGTGGATAAGGAGTTGGCTGGATGGTTGCGCTC
Organism: Neopsephotus bourkii; assembly: GCF_033783945.1. Lineage (NCBI taxonomy): Eukaryota > Metazoa > Chordata > Aves > Psittaciformes > Psittacidae > Neopsephotus > Neopsephotus bourkii. Next base: position 77,856 of record NW_026900553.1, read on the forward strand.
AAAGAGTTGTGGTAAATGGCTCAGTGTTTAACTGGAGACCAGTGAAGAGTGGTGTTCCTCAGGGGTCAGTATTGGTACCAATCCTGTTCGGCATCTTTGTCAGTGACATGGACAGTGGGATTTAGTGCGCCCTCAGCAAGTTTGCCACTGACACCAAGCTGTGTGGTTGGGTTGATATGCTGGAGGGAAGGAATGCCATCCAGAGGGACCTTGACACACTTGTGAGGTGGGCAAACCCCATGAAGTTCAACAAGGCTGAGTTTGAGGTCCTACAGCTGGGTCATCACGATCCCAAGCACAAACACAGGCTGGTCTGAGACTGGCTTGAGAGCAGCCCTGAGGCGAAGGACATGGGGTGTTGGTTGATGAGAGCTCAGCCCAGAAAGCCAAAGGTATCCTGGGCTGCATCAGAAAGAGCATGACCAGCAGGGCGACGGATGTGATCCTGCCCCTCTACTCCATTCTTATGAGACCCCACCTGGAGTACTGGATTCAGCTCTGGGACCACCAACATAAGAAGAACATGGAGCTGTTGGAGCAGGTCCAGAGGAGTTGGAAGATGATGAGAGGACTGGAGCACCTCTGCTCTAAAGACAGGCTGAGAGAGCTGGGCTTGTTCAGCCTAGAGAAAGGAAGATTCTGGGGAGATCTTAGAGTAGCTTTCCAGTACCTGAAGGGGGCCTACAAGAAAGCTGGAAATGAACATGTAGTGATAGGACAAGGGGCAGTGAATTTAAACTGAAAGAGGGTAGTTTTAGATTAAATACCAGGAAGATGTTCTTTAGTGTGAGGGTGGTGAGGCACTGGAACAGGTTGCCCAGGGCAGTTGCAGCTGCCACATTCCTGGGAGTGTCCAAGGCCAGGTTAAATAGGCAACTTCAACAATCTGGACTAGTGGGAGGTGTCCCTACCCATGGTAAGGGGGCTGGAACTAGATCCCTAAGGTCCCTTCCAATCCAAAGCATTCTATGACTATATGAACATACAGATTACAGAACCAGCCAATCTCTCTGAACCATGTTCTGCTGTCTGAGAGGCTCGGCTTTAAGGTTTGTGGTTAAAGCCACAAAGGGATTTAGATGTTGCATGTAAAATATGACTCTCAAATGCCCAGATGTGCTGCCATTGAACCCTGGTGGCATCTGTCACCCCCAGAGACCTCTGTATTCAACGGTAAACTTCCCCAGGTGCAGCAGGATCTGTTTCTGCATACAGGATCACTTCAAACTTTCAAGATCACCTTGTTCAGAAAGAGAAGCAAGAGGCCTTGGGGAAGGGACACAAGAGAAGAGACATGAAGTAGAGCTGCAGGAGATGGGGCAGACCATTCATGTGTGAGTCTGAGGCCGTATAGAGCAAAAGGAGCTGCCTCCTGAAATGAAATCTAATAATATAGTCAAAAGGAAAAGAACAGCAACAAAGGGGGGCTCTGAAGTGGGCTGTAATGAGCAGTTTGGATTTTGTCTCTGATTTTAGACATTATTTAATCAAATTGGACCAACATATCTCCAGCACAGCTCTGCTTGCATGTACTCAGAAAGGTCTCTGTCTTGACTGCAGTGGTATCACTTCAGAATCTGCCTTATTCATCCTCTCCATTCCTGTGTTGTCTAACCTCCAGCCAGCTTGGCAATGGGATCAGCAGGATTTACTCAAGTGATGTGGGCTCGGCACACTGGGTGGTAACAGCAAGTTGGTGAGTGCTGGCTCACCTCACACGATCAGTCCCACAGCAGACAGGGCTGGCCAGGCAGGAATGGGTTTAGTTCCCTCCACTGCCTGGGGAAGACAGAGATTTAGGTATGCTCTAAATATTGAGCTAATGGACAGGAGGGTGATGTGGGTGTGAACACTGCGTTCTTTGTCAGACATTCTTTTGGAGAGATTTTAAATGGCTTAAATGATCAACTCTAGGAAAAAGATTTAGAGCTGTGGTTTCCAAGTAGAGGAAATACCCTATTTCAGACAAGAATAATGCACTGAAGTTCTTGACAGAGACATGATTTAAGACCCAACTTTCTATGTGGCATATCCTATTAGTGAGATAAGATGGTTCCCCATGCAAGTTGCTGGCAATTGACCTTTTCCTCAATTCACTTCACAGGCACCCTTAGCATTGAACTCATCATAGAACTGATGTACAGCAACAGAACAGCTGTCTTAAAGCAAGTCTTTCCATTATTTTTTTTACTAATGATCAGGCTTTTGGAGACCCGTCTGTGGTTCTCGGTGTGCATCCATTCTTTTGTTTGCAAGATGCACCAGAAAGATTAAGTAAAGCGCCTTCTAAATTCCTACTCTACCTGAGATAAAAGTAGCATTTAGTATGCAGAAATGGCAGTGTTCACATATATGACTCACATACATGTCTGTAGATAACCAAGATAAAACCAGAGGAGACCTGAACCAAGGCGAGAAAGCAGGCAAAGAAGAGCAGGAAAGCAAGGAAGATTGTTGCAGAGAAGAAGCCCTGAAATTAACTTCCCAGTTTTTTTCCTGCACATATTTATGACCCATGCTGGTGAGGTTTTAAAGATAACCACAACTTATGCATGTGAAGTGCAGTATCTGCTGTATGCACTGCGCAGGTCTGACATCTGGCCAGGCTCAGTATAAGCCAAGGAATACATGAGAAAATGCAGGGTTAGGTATCACGGAATTTCAGAGTGCAATGTCAAATCAAATTGACTGAGATGCTCCACATGTAAGCAAAAGGAGGTCACTTTTAGAGTCAGGGAGGGGTAGATATTTCTGAATGCCAAGTACCTAGATGGTCAGACAGAGTTTTTCTGGATTGCCCAGCAATACTCAGGCACCTCAAAAGCACCTTTATACCTTTGTGGTTCTTGCCACAATTAATCCCTGGAGTAAGTGCCCTCAGATGAATGGAATTGCAGCGGGGCTGCCCTGCCTGGGTGACAGCCCAGCAGCACTCCACCCAGCCCTGAATGCTTAGCCTGTTACTCATGCTGTGCCTTGGGACTCTGGAGGCTTGCAGCCTCCTAACTCTGCTGCCACTTCTTTTAGCACATCTTTCGGGTGGTTATGGAGCTCCAGCTGTAATACAGGCCTCTGCTCACCCGGCTCCCTCATTTGTCTTCTGCCTCTATCACCTTGTTTGCTTGGCCCATGTGTTATTTCTGTGAGCATGAGCAGGAGTAGCTGCAGCTCCATGCTCAGCCTGGCAGCTTCTGCTCTGTGCATAAGTGCCCTTGATGCAATCGCATTCAAGTTGTTTGCCTGCTTTCCTCCAAAATAACAAAATCTTTGTACTCAGACCTAAAGACTTGTGATCATCCTTCTGCCTTTGGCTGTACATCCTCAGATCCTGTGTAATCATCATATCAAATGCCATACGTTTTGCAGGAAGCCTGCATAGCCTTGAAGTTCCAAATTCTCCTCCTACTAAAGGCCTCTATTAATTAGGAGTAATCCCTGTTAATTATGAGGAAATACATACAATGGCTCCCAGCTCTGCATGTCTGCACAGAATATTTCACTAAGTATATAACCTTTGGCACCAGAGACCTGCTCTTGGGAGAATTAGATACCAGAACGTATTTGTTTAAGCCTTGAGTCACCAGGATGTTCACCAAGATAAAAGTCACTTTTCAAGGTCATCTCAGACCTCGTGACATTTAGGCCCACTCCAGAATTTTGAAGACTTCCTGGTTAAATAAGGTTTATCACTGTTTGAAAGAATTTGGCCTCTGGCAAGTGATTGTGAGAAGTCATCTGTATTTGAATGTTTTCAGCATACAAGCTTGGCTGCTGCCTGCAATTTTGAAGTTGCCCACTGTATTTGTAGCCTGAACAAAGCTGTGAAAGGCATAGAGGGACTCACTAGCACAATTAGAAAGCCATCAAGTGGTGTTAATGAAAAACTAGAGGGACAGATTCAGCCACTCTCTATGTGAGGGCCATTGGGAAGCACTTTGTTGAAGACAATGAAGCTGCTGTGGGTCTAGCTCTGAAAATGAATGTTGGAGACTCTGGAGAGGGGAGCAGGCTGTGGCACATGTACACCGCTGCTGACACAGCTGTACAGCAGCATAAGTGAAGCTGATATTAGAGGCAAGTCCTGCTCGTTTATGCTTCTGACACCTCCTGTTGTCATCAGTGCACTCGGTGGCCGACCGCTTTTTATGTGTAAGCCTAGCGAAGACTGAAGTTGCAAGAGGTCAGATTCCGCTCTCAGTAATATCTGTACAACACCTCGGGGTGAACAGGGCAGATTTTGGTCATGGTTGCACAATTATCCCACTGAAATCACACTGCTGCCTCCAGAGGTGTGAGAGCCCAGGTTCACAGTGGTGTGACTGAAGTCAGCATCTGACACATGAGAGTTTCTCTGACTCATCCGAGGAAATGCTGATTCTCCGGATTCACATTAGTGCACTTTCAAATCAAAATTCATTGAAACAGGTTTAAATTGACAGAATCCTACCTGTGGAGTGACTTCACATAGTTAAGCTAAGGGATACCTCAGTTCTGTAGCTGACTTTTCTCCTTTATTCCCCCCTAGGTTTGTGGTATCTATGTCCCCTGGGTTACCTCCCACTTGCGCAACTACCAGGAGAGTAGGAAGATATTCTGATGCTTCCAAACCTGTCTGGACCCTCTCTGTGATATAATGTACAGGTGTGACCAGCGTAAGGTAGAGATCTGCCTAGTCTCTCTGTGTGTGTAAAGGAAGGAGTAGCATGAGTTGTTCCACAGTGTAAGTCCTGATGGGTTCCTCAACAAAAGCTGTTTCGCAGAAGTGGATTGCCACAGGGCCAAAAGCCCTCTACTCCTACCCTTTCATGCCAGCATTTCACAGAATCATAGAATGGTTTGGGTTGGAAGGGACCATAAAGGTCCTCTACTTCCTCAACTTCCAACCTCAAATGTGCTTCCAGAAGGCACTGGAGACATGGAAACATTAGAATGGGATAGTGCCTGTTCACTCAACCCCCTGTAGCTCACTAAGGAGCCCTAGTATGTGTGAGTGGCTGGCAGCGTGCAACAGCCTCTACCAAGCGCAAAGCAGTACCAGGGACACGGCAATGGGCCCTGCTGAGCCCAAACTCAGTGCAGCCAGGGACTGCCAAGTTCAGTTGTGGGGACAATCTGCATCTGGTAAGTTTGTGTAGAGAGAACATGCACTGAAAATGTGTACTTACTGGGTTGGGGTTTAATCTGAAGGAAGCAAAAGGATTTCACTGAAGGTTGCTGTATATACTGCAGAGCAAGGCTGATCTTTCTCTTTTTTTTTTTTCTCCTTTTTTTTTTTTTTGAGGGAGCCCTTTGTTGAAATGTTGGCAGCCCATCTCTGCTGGGAAGACAGAACTGCTCTGTGCTGAAGCTGGGGTTGTCACATCTTCTTCCCAGCATGCGGAGTGTGCAGAGGCAGTGGGGAAGGCTGCCATCTCATGGTGAACCTTGCACGGCTCCAGAAAGCTGAGCTAGCCTACCTTGCAGCTGGTTTCCAGGCCAGGTTGCTCCTGAGCAGATGTTTTCTCGACAGGTTATGTGTGCAGCTCATAAGAAGAAGCTCAAAAGAAGAAGCCAAGGCGTTTTACCATGGGTTTTGTGCTTCAGCTTGGAGACCAGCTGTCCCAGAGCCTATGGTTTTGGGGTTTTTTGCCTTGTCAACACTTTATGCGAGAGCAAAATGGTACTTATGAAAAACCATGGGGTAAGGCACTCACTCATCTGAGGAGAGACCGCCTGTCACATATGGTTTTAGTGGCCACTTGAGGCTGATAGGCTGTTGCCTGTGACAGTAGCTTTGCTGAGTCACAGCCCCAAATAGAAAACCCCCTGGAACCGCTTGCGGGTTTGCAACTCATAATTTTGGGATTCTTTGGTATTCATCGCTAACCTCCTGCCATGGCTCACACATCCTTATGCTCTTGCACTCACCATCTACCCTCTGTTTCCCGAAACATACCAGCGCTTGCCCGACACAGGCTGGAGGCTCCCTCTCCACTCTGTGGGACGTGGCAGTCCTGTGGCAGGCTTCATGGTGCTTCCAGAAGTCTCCAGAAAACCCTGGACATGAATCTGTGACAGAGGTTCAGCTTTGGCCAGTGAAACCCCCTAGACAGAATGCAAACATCCTTGCTGAATGGAGGGAGTGCAGCACAGCTGTGTGGGAGTAGGCAGGGACCTGGTGTCTAGGTTGACAGCAAAAGGGATAGAATAGAAAAGGGTATGTCTAAGGATGATGATAAAGGTCACTTCTTCAGAGAATTTATTAGAAATTTTGTCACTGCATGTGCTTTGGATGCATCTGTGGTGAGGAAAGGGAGAAACTGCCTTTTAAAATGCTGTGCAAGTCACAACCGGCATTAACAGCTGTCTAAAATATGTCCTGAGTATGCACTCCCTGCACATGTACATGAATATGCACTCTCAGAAGTCAATGGGCCTTACCCACCAGCCTGTCTCCCGTAACAGCACTCCTGACCCTCACATCCAGGGATTCCTGTAACAGCATGCTTGAAAGAAGAGAATAAAGTCATTCAAATGTAGATTCTGGATGCAGAAAATATCTGTATTTTTTTTTTTCCATAGAATTTATATTATATTATTTTATTTTTAAAAGCTGTTTCTTGGAGTGTTGGAACCCAGGAATAGTGCTGTACAGAAGTACAGGAGGTGAACCAGACCCCTTTCAGCTGAGGGGTCCAGGTTGCTCTATCTTACACGTTTCACCTTTGGGGCTTTTGAATGGATTGGGAACAAGAGAGAAAAGAAGCTAATTTGCACTTGTTGAAATTTGGTAATATTTTACAAGGAATAAGTGCTCAATCCAAAATCTACATAACTTTGAGTCAGAGTGTGGAATTAAGATGTCAGGAGAAGCTCCAGTAATGGAAAGAAAAGTGTTATACTTTATAACAGGAGTTTCCTGATTGCTTTTGTGTTTCTGGATGGATATAGAAAGCCAGGCTTCTCCAGGTGTCTTTCCGTGTTGTATCTTAATCATATGTTTCTGTCATGCCTCACAGTGCTGCCTCCCCAAACCCTTCCCCTCAGCTCCAATTTTACTGCTTCTCATTTCTGTGCATTTGTTTATAATGACCCAAATCACTTCCTTTCCTTCCAAAAAGGAAAAAAAATAAACAGCACCCATCCATTTTTAGACAGTAGCCACATGCACAGTTGAATCTGCTCACTGGAGAGGCAGCTGGGGAGGACGCAGCAGCCAGCAGCTGGGAGTGGGCAGGTGAAGGAAGCTCTTAGGTTTGTCATGGAAAGTTAAAATGTGCAATTACAGGGCAAAGAGCAGAGCAGCACGCACTGCCAGGATTGTCACACAGCTGGGCTGGAATAGCGTTGTTGCACAGTATATTGGCCTCAGTATATATCCTGCTTAAAATGTTCCTGTGCTCCTGTGTTGCACCAGCCCTACTGCTCACCACCTCTTCAGCTGCGCCAGAAGACCTATGGGCAGTAAGATGCATCAGTAGAAGGATGGGGCTAAAAAATTAATCTATCCACAAAGAGATGACAGGCAGATAAATAGATAGGTAAATAGATGAATGTATAGAGAAGTAGATTATTTTTGCTCTGAGTTCAAATGATTTCACGGAGTCATTTCAGAGCACTGTCCCATGCTCAGTATTTCTGGGAGGCAAGGGTACAGGAAGGACAAGGAACTACATCCTGAGGAGTAAAAATGACAACTAATAGAGAAAGTTATGATGCAACTTTTTCATGCTGCAGATCTCCATGAAGCGCAGGCAAGATTTTGCTAGGACTAGAAACACTCTGAGGACGTTTCTAGTGGGAATGGCTGCAGATGGCTGGATGAAATGAGGTGTGACCAGCACAGCGCCTAAACTTACACAGGCCCAGAGGATGTACTGAGCACTGAGTATATACAAACTCAAGCTGGAACTCATAATGTCTGGTCTCCATCATATGATAATTGACAAGAACTCCTTTAGAACTACCAGGCAGCCAGGAAAGGGGGGATAGGTGGCGTTCAGGATTCAGTTATGGTAACGGTCTTTCCTCACTTTTTGCTGGGAAATGGCTTGGGGCTGAGCTCTGTGGGATGACAGAGGGGACACAATCAGCCCTGCTGGCCCTGCTGTGCTGTAAGGATTCCTCAAAGATATTTGTATAATGCACATATTACAACATAGTGTTGTTGCAGACAGGAAAAAAGCTCAAGTGTAACCACTCAGGGTGAAGAGGAGGATATTTTTCTCCATGGGGACTCCTACTCATACACTGCAGTTGAACTTCTTCAGTGTGAAGATGAATACCCCCTGCACATACAATATACAAATCTAGCATAATAAGACCATACTGTGCACTAGTTTTCTATTAAAAGCTTGTTTACAAGAAAGGAACAGGGAAAAGCAAGAGTGATTAACTAAAAAGAACTTTTCCCAATGGAAAGTCTACTTTGCTTCGTGTTATTAGAAGAAGTAATTATTCCCCATGCACACTCACAGATGCTGCTCTCCATTTGGGTTGTAAGTCCTTCAGATGTATGAAAAGACAGATGTCTGGCTCAGCCTTCAGCTTAGAATAAAGCACATGATGGCAGAGGCCTTTGCTGGTCTACCAGGCTGCAGGGACTTACACGAGGTGCTGAGGACAGGGACTGTCTCTGTCCACTGTAGTGGACATGGCTTGATGAGCTCATGGAGCTACTGACTGTCCCTCTCTTGGCTGCTGCAGGAGCTAGTGGGGGCTTGCTTAGCTTTATGAGTATTTGAGGGATCAGATGAATGCAAAAGCTGGATCTAGGAGGGGATAGGAGAGCTGGACTGGGTGATGATGAGACAAGGAGAAAGAGGAATAGGACTGTGCAGCTGGGAGCCAGGGAGCTGGTGGATTGGCTTGGCCATCTCAACAACCCTTACTCCTGTGCCCCACATGAAGTGCCCTGGTTAAGTGAGCTAAATGTGGGTTGCTAATGCTACTTCAAACATCTTCTTTTTTAAAATAATCTGCAAGGTACATGAAGAACATCTGGTTCTTCCAGTGCTTCTGGAGAACGTGTGGGAAGTCCGCATTCATCATGGGCTGGGAGAGCTGGAAAAATTGGGATAGACTGGCTTGAGCTGGTGTTGAATGAGAAGAGGCAAACCCAGAAACATGCACACTTGAGTATGTGTAGGAGAGAAATGAAGTGTTGTTTCTTCACTGTCCTCACATAAAGGCAACGGCAGTCAAGGACATGAAAATGAAACTGCAAATCGGGAACCAGCTCTTGTGGACCTGAGCTAGCAGGATACTTCCAGCACACTTCTGTGTCTCCTGTAGGAACAGGATCAGAGCTGAAGCAGGTGAAGAAACACTCCAAGTTCCCAGATCACTTAAAGAATCCTTTGGCTACCCAAGCATGACAAATGGGGGCCATACAAAGGCCATTTCAGACCAGGCTCAGAAAGCATTACCCTGATGTTAGCACCAGCTGGGCTCCCAAATGTTTTAATTTTTTTTCTACTGTAGAACATGAGGCTAATTCACAGAACTCCTGGGGTGCCAATTGTACCCAGGCATGCTTGAACTGGCCTTTCTCACTCCAACATGCAGGAAGGCGCAGGGTTACAGAGGTCCTCTTGGGCCTGCCAGCCCTGGAGCTGTTTCGCAGCCGCTGGAGGGCTGCCAGTTTGCAGGTCTTTTAATGAGTGGTGTAGTGTCTGGCAAGTAACTTGTCTTCAAGAGAGTGTGACTAATCATGAATCTTTTCAATAATGCTGACAATCCAGTCTCTCTTCTATCACTCTGCCCGAGCCCACTGAAATAGGAGTAAATTAGCCTTATTCTGGCAAAGGCAGGAAATGATAAAGAGCCCCTAAAAGGTTTCCAGTGCATCATGCCTAGGTTTTGCAGTGAGTGCAATTATCAGAGTTGTTGTGTGTGTGTTTTGAGAGCAGCTAAATATCTCCAAAGGTCCAAAAGATTGCACTTTGCCACCATCCCCCGGACCATTTGCCTGAATGTGTAATTTCTGTACTTCGCTGGCACAGTGTGCTCCTGCAAAGGCAATAACCCAAAGCCTGTAAGAGTTCACAGCTCCATGTTAATGGTTTATGTTTGTTTTATTTGGTATATCCTTACTGTCTGCCTGAGTAGCAGAGCCGGAATATGGAGCTTTAGTTACTGGTCTGTGCTAAACTTGACCTGGTTTATTTGATTGGAGAGTGAGATCTTTGTCTCGTTCTTTAATGAGTTCCCTTAGATGGCTAAGATGGCAACTGGATGTCATATCAACTGCAGAAGTGTATCGTATTATTTGTTCTCTGAGAAGAATGGTGCAGGTGTTGCTCCCCCCAGATGAAACCCACTGGAATGTAAATGTGTAAGGAAGAGAAAGCAGAGGGCTTGGGAAATTGAACCCGAGGAGGGGAACAATGGGGAAGTATCAGTAAGTTACAAGTGAGAATCTACTGCTGAGAAAGGAAATTTTGTTGTGAGAGCATGGTTCTCAACATTGTTTCTCATATTATTGAATGGGACTTGGATACTAAATGGTGTCACAGCTCTGAGTCATGCTGCTTGGTGTGGCAGGGTGGATCATATGCCTGAATGCTGGAGATCTTATCCCGCTCTTTTAATTATATCTGTGTGTATTACTTTCCCAGCAACACACATAATTCCCAGCAAAAGAAAACTGATAGTTCTTGATGACATATTGTAACCATTGACTGTCAATGCATTTTCCTTTCTGGTTTTCTCTTCTGTATCTATTTTTGTGTACCTCTGCTTGATATTTCAACCTCCTCCCCCATCCCTCCCCTGCTACACTTGCAGAGGTTTGGAGTAGTTCCTGCTGGAGTATGGGGTTGCTCCTCCTTTCTCTTTCTTCTGTTTATTTCTAGACCAGAACATTTTGTGAGTTCTTCAGGGACCCAGCCAGAACGATGAATGGTGAAGCGGCATTGTGTTGTACACATCCCACCAATTGGAACCAGTTTAGTGGGTTTCTGCCTACCTGGAACAGTCACCATTTTGGAAGGAAGTGAGAGGACAAAGGTAAAGCTGCCTGAAGAAGGGATTCTTTTTAAAGTTCACTGCCAATTCCATCACTAGGATAAAAGTTTTATGTATGGGAGTTTGCTGGAAGGAAGAGATAGTAAATGCCAGAATTCAGGGAGAAAAAAAAAAAAAAATCTCTTGTATATCCAGTACAGAGCTGGCTTAATGGAGATGAAACACTGCAAAAAGAATTATATTTACTACAGGGCACAGAAGAAGGCGGCTTTGATTTAACAACAAGAAAAAAAGGAATAGAAATTTTATGAGAATCAAAAAATCTGTCTTCAGGAAATTCCTGTCCCTTTTCACTGCTTGCCTGATCTGTTCTTTGAAGTTTAATTAATGCCACTTCAAGACAGAAGAGATTTACCTGCTGCAGATGGTAAATCTCGGCTCAACACATAAATATGGTAGTTTTTCCCTAACTTCTGTTTGTCAAGATATGTTTGAAGCATTTTTGAGATCTTTATTGCTCAGTCTTGTATGCAATCACCTGTACTACTGCAACAATAAAAAAATCCCAGTTTGCCTTATTTGTATTTTTACTACATTCACCAAAATTCTATCTCGCAGCATCAAGACCTCAAGCTCAATACAATGCATTTGCTTAATTGTTTATCTGATTATTTTTGCTCTAACACAGATTTTTGCTTTTCTTGTTCTCTATGCTGTGAAAGTTTTGTGCAGTTAAATGCATATGAAATTAAAGCAATTTCTTCCTCTATTGGTATGACAGAAATCCATCTATCTTCAAGGAGTCCCCCGCAAAACACACCTGCATTCTCTGCTTCTCATGGCATTTGAAAACCAATGGCCCATAAGTCTCAAATCCTATGAGGAGACTCGGGATTTTATATTCATCTGACACCAGTGTGGGGCAGAGGAGGAGAGAGAACAGTAATGGGTTTGGAATTTAACATTTTACCAGTAAGTCCTGACATTGCAGAAACATTGCTAAAAAAGGATTTTATGTTGTGCTTCCATTCATCTTTACCAAATTGCACTGCAGGGAAGTCTTCTCCCAAGCCTAATAAATGCAAGTTAATTCGAGGTCAGTGCAGGAGCTCAGATAGTCCTACAATAGAGACCTCAGCAACTGTTTCTGCATTTTCAACCAACCAGGAAAAGTCATCATGCTGATGGTAACTGATCTTGTGCTTACTGTTTTGGCAAAACAGTAGTAAAACAAGTTCAAGAACTAAAATATTAGCCTTTCCCATTGCCTGTCATTGCCCTGGGCATCAGTTTGTGCTTGTTCATGTTTTGCTTACTTGAAATAGTTGTCTCTATTCTTGCATCTGAATTTCCTGAATGCTTTTTTTCATTTTTACCCTTTAAAACTTTACTTCTCTATCACTCTTTCTTCAGTGATGTGTTTTACTGTCCATTCAGAATACAGTAGAAACAATACCTGTAGAGTGACTGGTCCTTTTATTGTAAGACCTTGAGAGCAGAGCTGGTGAGATAAATTCTCATCCTGTTGAGTTCAATATGTTTACAGTGATGTTTGTGCCTGGAAAAGGAGAGTTGTCCTGGAAGGAATCTTTTTTTTTCCATCTTCTGTTTTATTTCTGAAGCTTATTATGGAAAAACGGGGGTGAGAAATGAACGGGAAATTTTACCTGAGGTTTCTTTTTTCTCTCAAATTGGAAAATGAAGGGAGTGAATGAGTGGAAGAGATTATTTATGGAGCAGGTTCTCAGTAGCTGAATACAGGTGTTTTGAAGATGTATTCAGAGATATTAGCGTTTATAAGAACTCAGACAAAAAAATATATAGCCTGGTATGTATGGCTTTGCTTGCCTTTCATAGAAGTGAGTCTTTCAAGGGCCAGAAGATATATCAATGAATATTGGCCCAGTAGTGTAAAATACAGTTCCCAAATGGCATGGCATATATATCATTAGCTATATGAAAGCTACATCAAAGTTGTAGATAAATTACTGAAGTAGCCAAACATTTTCTTTATGTTCATGTATGCAGCTTTGCTGCCTCTGTGTGTCTTACCCGAGCAAGCTACCTCCAGGAACCCCACACGGAGTTACTTTGAAGTTTGCCCTGAAGCGTGGCTGCAAGCACATTTATGTTTCTTTTTTCCTTTTTTTCTTAATGTCTTCTAGTTAGGTTAGACTTCATTTTTGGTAGACAGAGAGGGTATAATCCAGTCTGTGTTTGTTTTCAGAACAGTAGTGTGAAAAACACTGAGAAACAAGTGGGCCTGGACAAAAAAAAAAAGCAAAATTACAGACCTGAAAGAGCACTTAGATCTGAACAGATACAAATTTTCTGTACCCTACTACTTCTGTAACGTTTAATGTTCAAATACCTGATTCACTGCTAAAAGGAATACCCAACGAGCCCCAAAATGTGGGAAAACAAGAGATTGCATGCACAAAGGTATTCCAGTCATGTGAGAATGTTGCTCAGTCTTCACTCTTGAGGTTTGGAATATCACAAGGAATCTTATGAAAATGACAGCTTCATTTTCATGCCACATGTATTATATACTGCACCTTGTGTAAATTGCTGTGAGGGGGCAAAGTACTTTTCTTGGATCTGCAAGGCACCACTGAGCTTTGATATCTGTTCTTTGATACTGTCGACCATGAGAGATCTTCATGTGTAGGAAAGGCAAAACATCAATGCTGAGTGCTGGCATATACTGATCTGGTAGGAGAGTCTTGCTCAGAAAGCATATAAATGTTCAGAATTTTAACTGTTTCTTTGGGTTCTGCTGAGACAGCTGCAAGTTACAGAGCACTGCAAATAGTGAAGATGCATGGGGCAGGAGGTTTTCAATCTGATCTGGTTTATCAAGCCTGGGCATGGGTGGTAACTGTACACCACCAAACTGGAAAGCCACTCTTTATTGCCTGAGTACCGCCAGTAGAAAATGAAGAACACCATGAGCAGAGCAGTGTATCAGTGACCAGAGCTTAATTTCTCTCCCTACTGTATAGAATTAGCCATTCTGATGCATTTTTGTGAAAAGTCCAAAAATGCAATCACCTCCACTGACAGAGAATGTGACTCCAGTATTACTTTAATTGAGGTCCCTGGGGAATGTTTTGTAAATAACCAAGACTGATTAGTCAGAAAGAAAAAAAAAATCAGTAATCCACTTTTTTGACTTTTCTGTTCAATAATTGTCTTTGCTGCAAGTATGTTCATCATGAGCTCTTTTCTGACTAAATAGAAGCTATAATATATTGAATAATTGCAGGAAGGTAGCAAGCTTTATATTTAACTTGTTCATCTGATCTTTTAAAACTCTCTGTGATTTTTCTTGGTAACAAGAACTGTAGTTTACACTGTGATTTGAAACTGTGATGAAGACCCATTCCCCTTAGCCTTAAATACAGCCAGAAGGCTGTAAGAAATCTCTTGGATTTCATCTACTCCTGCTTTCAAAACATCATGAGCGAGAGGAGCTTCGCAAGCGGTAGGCTGGTGTGCATCTTTTGATCATTGGGAGTGAGTTTTAATTTAAACTGGCACTTGTAGTTGGTAGCATCATGTCAATAAAAAATTGCTTCAGGTATTTTTGTGGTTTCTCATTTTCTGAAGCCTGGCTTATTTAGAAGGAGGCTTAACATGAGCAAAGTAATCGCATTTAACATGGTTACATGCTAGAGTTCCATTGACTTTGCGCTGTACTGTGGAGCAGTATATGTGGAGCGCATAGCAGGGGGCTGCAAACTGAGGATGCATCTCTGAGAGGCTTTGGGGGCCAGTAAAGCACTGACAAGCTGGGCTGCAGAGGAGGTCTTCCTACTGCAAACTAAGATGGAAACCTTTCATTTTCTTAATGCCATTCTGGACAATTCATCAGGCAGATGAATCTCTGTGTTCCCTGAGGCCCTGGTCTGTGGTACACAGCCTGGCTCAGCCCAGTTGATTGTGTAAGGCTGAGACCTGGCTGTATGTACATCCCTACCCCATCACATCTTTTGGCAAGGGAGGGTAAGGAAGGCATAATTCATTTCCATAGGTCTTCAGACTGGTATGGCTGCAGTAACCTCCAGGATGAACTTATCCCTAGCAATCTGTTGAGTGTGTTCAGGGATTTAAGGCTACCAAAGCTACAAACTATAGACAAAAGATAACATGCTGGAAACTTAATAATAGCCAGCCTAACCAGACCCAGAGATAATCATACCAGTGCGTTATTAATAGCAGGAGATATTGTATGTCCTGCATACACATTCACTCATATCTCACAAATAAGTCTGCTTGTGTGTGGTCCAGCCACTGTAAACTGAGACCTCCCATGTCACCAGAGATTCGTCTTGTATTGTAAGAAATAATAAATTAAATAAAAGAGTAGTATTTACTAAGCTGACATTTCATACCATGGTATGAAAAACAATGTGTTGCGGGCTATGTTGTGCTTACAGTTTTGGAGGGCTTCGTATGCATCAGTGTTTAAACTGGCAATATGCACACAAATTAGGGTCTGTCAAAGTTCAAAATAAAATATTCTGTACCATCTCTTCAAGTGGACACGAGAAACGTACAGAATTACACCCTGCTCAATTTCCCCTTGGGTCTCCTACAGTTTCAAGTTGCACCTGAAATAAGCCAACTAACACAGGTTAGAAGAAACCTTTTATTTTAATTGTTTTTTATCTCTGGATGTGGGATGCAGTTCTTTTGTGCCTCCTTTACCCTGTTTGCCCTGGTTTCTCATAAAGCAAAAGGGGAAAAAAGTACATAAATAATGACAAAAATACAAAACCACTTGGGGAACAGAGAACCACAGTATGCTGTAACTGTCAGTGTTGCTTTAAAACACCACCAGCATGTTTTGTTTTGCACTTTATTTTTGAGGCATGGCTTTGTCAGTTTGAGCCTTCTTGGCTCCATTTGAATCAATGGCAAAACAATAATCAGTCTAAGCAAAAAAAAGAGAAAATACTTAACCTGCGCATTTCCTCTGGCTCCGGGTTCCTCAGCCCTGATGGCTGACTAACAGAGTGTAACTTTGGACTCATTTAAAATGCAATTGCAAAACACACCAGAAAAAGTCATTTAGCAGCATATCGACAGAAGGGCAGACAGTAAATCTAATAAGCTTCTTCCACTTCTAATTTCTAGGATCCCACTATTAACAGTATTGGCAATATCTGAAACTCACATATGGCAATGTACCAAATGGTCTATTAATATGACAGATGCATTTCAGAAAAGAGTAACTCTCTCATCCCTCTTGGATACTGAGATGAACCGAAGAATATTTTGAACAAAGCTCCCTATTTATTCTTTTCCTGTTCTCATCCTGCTTATTAAACTGGTATGATGTAAAACCATGGTATAAAACAGACTGCTACACCAAATGTAATTCAATAGCATCACTTCAAAGATAAGTATGTTGTTAACTTTCCATTGGAGTGAACCTATCTGAGGCAGCTCTTTGTAGTCACAGAATATTAACACATAACCTTGTGAACCATCATATGCAGCTAGTGAATACCAGTGATTTTCACTTCATAATGCAACCATCTCAGACAGTAGAGAGACAGAACTGAAGAAATGCAGGCATATCCAGGAAACAAAACAGGTCTGATAGTGGTCTTGAAGCAAGAAAATCTGGCTTTTTAAGTGTAGCTTAGAAAGAAGTCTCCGGGAAATTCATATTCTCTGATTTGAATCCTTTCTAAGTCCCTAGCGACACTGGCTTGAAATAAATCTTACCTGAAGCAGATGCTTCCTCCAGTATACCTATATAAACCTTTTGTTCCGGCATACGCAAAGAACACTTCAAGTTAAATACTTTTTTAGAGAGCTCTTGCAAGTTGTCAGCATTAAGTTTCATTACAAACAGATGTTCATATTTTATAAGCATCCTCCATAAAAGACTTCCAGTGTTCTCTATTTCAACAGAAACACAATGGAAAATTATAAGGGTCTAGGAAGAGTACTCTTGTGGGATCCTGAAATGACTAACTCTGGCCCTGGTGAAACACATTTATAGCTGTGGAGGCATCGATAGCGAATGGTGAAAGGGATGGGTGGGCAAGGTTAGATAAGCTTCAAAGATTAAACATCCTGATGCTAGAGGGATTTCCACTGGCAGTAGAAAAAGGTGGCTACCCTGCTTCTGTGGGGGCACTGATTTCAAAACCAGTACTTGGGAGAGACAGTTCAGGGCTATTTTCTAATTCCAAGATGGGTACCAGAGCTGTGAATTCACTAGCACCCACCTGAGCTCAGCCGCAGCATGTCGTTTGTGCCCTTGAAAGCAGGGGAGTAGAAGCAGCCTGGCAGGTTGTGGTGCAGCAGTGGGAAAAAGAAGGCAGAGTCCTTCCCCATGAGGCCACAACACAGCACCATTTTGTGGAGCCCCTGAAGCACTGTCTGGGTTTAGCCTTCTCAGCCCCCTTGGAGCACAGGTACACCCAAAGGGGCAAGCACATAGGGTGAGCGTGAAGTCCCTGGCATGCACCTCTCTGTTTTTACAAATGCTGGCAACTCTGAGAAAGGGTTGAGAAACCTCTTTTTCCAAGTCAGCGTGTTTTCATGTGCCACTTGCAGCTTGCCACCTGAATACCCCTCATCTATTACTGGAAACTGAAATGGTGTCTCTGCTTTTCCCTCTTCAAGACAAGACATCCAGAAGAGTCAGAGAAGCAGCTAAATGAGTCTCTTTCCACACTTCTTGTGGGGGATTATGTCAGGGGGAGAGGTTGCAACTGGCTTAAAAGCAATTTAGAGGCAGCCCCATGCCCTGCTCCCCCCAGACCCTGTGTTCCTGTCATATCCTCTCTACAGACACCTTTCTTTATAGAGCCAAGCTGTCAGCCACATCAGGGGGGCTCATTGCAATGGAACCAGTCTTTCTCAAAACAAACTCGTCTTTTTTTTTGCTAGGTCAGCTCATAGCTAAACAAAAACATCCAGAGTGCCAGGTGTGAGTGAAGGAATGGGATGGCATAGACAGGGCTGGCAAAATTGCCCTTTTCACAGTGACACAGACTGAATTTTGTCAAAGACGAATTTGGAACAGTAAAGGAAAATGATGATTTGCCTACTCTGTGCTGTTTAAAAGTCCCCAAAATATAAAGATATTTTACTGAGTTTATTAAGTCAGCATTAATTAACCACTAGGCAAAAAAGAATTGGAATCAGTACCTTAGAAGTATGATAAAATTTTGTTGCATTGAAGTGTGTGGGCATTCTCCTACTGAATTCAGGGGAACTAGGATTTCACCCTTGAAATAAGACCTGACTTTTTGAGTTTGGACATGTCATTTCAGTTACTCTGTGTTCTTACTGCTTCTTGACAGCAGGAACAAGCCTAATACTTCCAAGTTTTTTGTTTTTCTGAAGCCTTGCAGAAAGGCGATGCAAAATTTCATTTGCACATACATTTCAGTGCTCATACTTCACCTTTACTTTGAGAAGGACCTTGTTTCAAAAAAATTAATTACATGAATATTTGTGGAAATCAAAACCAGAGCAGATGCAAACATAGCTAAAGTGGGTTCATAAAAAAAACTTCAGCTATTTGTGCATAACTACTTCAGAGCATTCACCCAGTCTGGCTGGTAAAATGAAGCATTTCAAATCTTCGAGAGACAGAAAATAAATTCTTGCAAAAGATTTTCTTGGACAAACAAGTTTGAACAACCCATTCTTTCTTTGGAATCTCTTGTTGACTAGTTACAGACGGAACAAAAGCTGAGGAGAAAGGGGAGAGAGATTCTCACCATTCTGTTTTCATACAACTGTGGAAATTCAAGTAAAAATTATACTATCTTTTCCTGTCCCTTCTTCTGCTAGTTCATGGTGACCTTCCAGTGCATATTTTCCATTGATTTTGTTCAGGCTGGTGCTATCAGTTCGTGATGAAACAGAGGAAAAAGAGCACTCTTCTGAAAAATCTGAACTTTCTACATGACATGAAGCCATGAAGATCTTGCCATCTCCCAGAGGAGTCTCGGGAAGAGTGAAGATGTCCACTGGAGGGAGATACAACAAGGAAGTAGCTGGCTGCTGCAAAAAGGTGTCTATAAATGGGTAGACCTTTCCACTGAAATTTTTATCCAGCTTTATCCTGAAAATCATGAGATGAGTCTAAAGCAGTCATTTTGTCTCTCTCTTTGAATTTTTCCCTGGATATGCCTCAGTTTATCTCTGTAAATGGAGAAGAGTACTAGCTTAAATTGAATGTTGAATTCCAAGATAAAATGAACCCCTGTTACAAAGTCATCAGTCTTTAAGTGGGGAATCACAGTAAAACAATACTTATACGCTGGAATATCCACAACTAAGACCTGGTTCAATCCAAATCTCACAAGAGGTTGAATCCCACGGTGCTAAAGGAGTGTCAGCACATTCAAAACATCATCTGTGAGCCAGTCAGTATCTATTTTGGGTTAGTCCCAGTTCAAACTCACCTGTGGATAAAGCTGATCCTGTTTAGTTCTGGTTAAACCCAACAAAACTTTCAGAAAGCAGTTTAGGTTCACTATAAGAAAAAAAAACACAACCAAACCTGAATTATTTGGACCAAATTCAATTCCTCTTTCTGTGTTAAGTGAATATGGAAGGGAGCTGATCTCCAGTGGAGACCATAAATATACACTGGAATAAAGAGCTTTGTATCCCTCATTTACTACTCTGATCATTCAGAACAAAATAGGGGCTACAACTGGCCTTGCATGATTTTACTGGCACTTGTACTTTGTATAATGCATGCCTGCCATCCTGACAGAGATCTAGCCCAGAAAATAATCCATGACCATTATGGATGTGAATTACATTCCTTTAAATAACAAGAAGAGACTGGAAGAAATCTGAATTACCTTAAGAGATGACCAAGAGGTGCTTTCCAATGAAAGGGATTTTATTCTCCTAATAAGGAAAAGTCGTGTTATACAATAACTGTATAATCCCATACCCTCAGTAAAGTCTATAAAGAATAGACTGACAGAGCTTTTCTTGCTGCTTATATATTATGCTGATATGGGTCAATAAGTATTAATTTGGTTAAGTTGTTACCTCTGTGCAAAAATTGATTGGTATAGATAGAGCAAAAGCCATCTTGAAGTGATGTTGTTAGAACTGATTTGCCCTCAATCAGGCCTTGTTGTAGTGCTCAGATACAGTATTCAATTAAAACAAGCCAGAATAAGGTTTCCAGACATTATTAATAAAACATTTCTGCTTAATCCCTGTGGAAGACACAAAATCAACATTGTCTCAGTTCTTCATTGAAAATTCTTGGCCCAGCCAGTTCTAGAGCTTGCTTTTAGAAGTTCAAGTGAAGAAGGTATGTAGAAGGGAAATGCTGAGAGTGATACAGAAACACTGCCTAGATGCATCCTCTCCCATACGTGGCTACCTCTGTATATGGGTATGTGCTTTGCTCATGAAAGCCAAATGAAGTGTGTGAGTTCACCACCCTTTGTTTGTGTACCTTAACCCCTTCTCTGGGTGCACAAGCAGATCCATCATCTTTCCAAAGGGATAACTTTTTTCCATGGTCAGAGAGGAAGCACAGAGAGAGCTTGAAATGAACCGGCTTCAGAGTGCTGCAGACTTTCGAAAAAAAGCTTTTGCAGGTGAAAGGAAATGATCCTGGCTGAAGGCAGACAAATTGGTATGTAATACAAAGCAAGAAGAACTTCTTATTTCAATAGTTTTTATTTTCCTAATAAGGAAAAGTCAACCGGATGCTAAAAATAGCATATACCTGTGACGTGAATGAGCCACTGTTCCCATCTTGCTGAGAACTCACTAGATTCTGCGGGCTTTGGAGGGCTTTATAATACCAGGTAACACTATAGCCTAACATTTTGCACATGACGTCTTTACAAGAAAAAGGACTTTGAGTTCCTGCTAGTGCATATGTCTACCAAATAAAAAACATGAGGGGAGAAATTATTGCTCCTGTCTTACACTGGTAGGGCTTCAGTGATTTCAGGAACCTTGTGTCAAGTGAGTAGAAACCAAAATCCTGCACCTAAGCTTTCCGAATCTGTATCAGCAAAACTCATTGCACTATTTGCTGGGGTCCAATCTTGGCAATTAAGATGTTAAAATCATCTGAGGTGCAAGTAAGCTGGAGTAATTGAAAACAATTTAAACCACTAAGCAAAGACATAATTATTCAGTGGACACTGAAATGCAGCTTTATAAAGTATCATCTAAATTCTATCAAGCATGTAAATATGAATAAACTCAGCTATAAAGCAATACCATGGGACTTGCACCTTTTCAGGCAAGTGATCAAGTCCCCTGATCTTTTCAGGCAAGAAACTGCTTCTTCCAAATTACACATTAATTCAATTCGCCCTTAAGACATGGTAATGTGCTTGAAACATTGCAAGGTATCCATATACATGGTTGTAGGATATATTCCCTTGGCCGATTTATTGGCAGTCAAGTAATAAGTGGAGGGCTTCCCTTCTCTAGACAATATGTGATCTCTCTAAATCTCTGTGAACAATGGATCTAAAAATCTGTGTCATGTGGAATTCAATTTTTTTGTTGGGAATGATAGTCAATTGAAATCTGGACCTTTAACGCCAAGGGCTTTTTCAATGGCCTACTACAGAAGGAGGTTGCTTCATTGCTCACCTAAATGGTATTTAAATCTTCTCAGATGAAGGCTCTTGATAGCTACTTATGACCTTTCTAATACTAGCAGTGCACTTAAAAACATTACTTGTTCTGTAATCATGTAGTCCCTACTAGCTAATAGCATCAGTATCATTCTCATATTTTAAAGACTAGCTGGAAGGTGATGCTCTGTGAATTGTATCAGTTACTCCATTTACAAGATCCATTACATTATCTGGAGGGCAGAGCTCTGGATAAAATGGTGTTTGACAGGCTTTCACCAGCACAGTTAAGCAGTATGAGTAACATTTCTTCCTTCAATAATGACTTACCCTAGTCTGAAATAAAATCCCAATCAAGCAACTAAGGACATGTTTTATACACCTTTCTGTCAGCTCTCATCACACAGAAATTACAGGTCTTGAGTGGCAGTCATGACCCAGAATTCGTCTTGTGGTCATGAATCAAGCAAGATGTTAGGCTGGGACCCATTTGTATTACCGTAAGGTGAAAAATATCTGAACACTTACAGTGTAACAGTGGGCTCACTGTTGTATATGAACTTTAATATTTAAAGCCAGGCTACAGCATGCCAGCCTCTGACACCAAAACACTTCTTTGCTTGCCAAATACCTTTTTAAAGAGAAAGTGAAATAGATCCACCTTTGCTCAAAAAACCCCATGGGCAAATGGATGACATTCATACAGTGCCTTCAGGCATTCACAGTGCCTAAAAAGTAAGCAACCAATTTAAATAGGGAAATCCAGATATCCAGACAGTAAATGCCAATATTTCCAAAATGGATAATTTTTTTTAATTTTCATTTTTTTAATGATTCAAAAAACAAACAAACATACGAACAAACTATGAGCTGCTTTTTACAGAATTTGGCCAAATGGGCAATTCATGTAAATGTACAATCTGGACATTTATAAATAACAACAATAATTTTCTTTTGAGCCCAAGGCTTCACTTGAGACACAAAGAAAGGCTCTGTCCGTGAACACCTGAGCTGAAAAATAAATTAGGCTTGTTTCTGAGCAGATCATAGAACAGGAGACTTTTCCAGAGGTATCTGAAAGGAGGTATTGCAAGTTACCCTGGGAAAGAAGCTCGGAGCCCAGAGGAAAAAGTGGGAAAATATGTATTAATAAAGATGAAAAGGCAAAAATGAACAGAAAGGACAGCCCGAATTCAAAAGTAGGTCCACAAGGGAGCTATACAGAATGTTCAAGGTAAACTTGCCAAGACAGGTCCAAGAGACAGCTCATACAGTTGAGATAGTGATCTTTCCTACGCTGCAAAACTGCCAAATTCTCCCTGTTTGACAACCACAAGAGATGACGGAGTGTGGAGAGCTGAGAGGCATGAATGCCATGAAAGAGGTTCCAGCAGGAGACAGTGGTGGCACACTGTGGTCTCCACTGCCTCCTTCCAAATCTGGGGATTAGGATTATCCATCTTCACATATGTACTGCAGGCTATGCTCTTTTACTTTGGCCGTGTATGAGCAGCTCACATAGACGATATATGTAGCTCTTTGTCCTCTGACACAGTCATTCCATTTTATAAGCCCACTTGATTACTCTGCATGATTTGCCCTTGGTGAAGCAGGCTGGCTTTCTACAATCACCTCCCTGTCTTCCATATGTTTTGAAATACCTTCCAGGAGCCTCTGCTCCATAATGTTTAAAAAAAATAGTGTAAGGGATGAGCCTTGCCTGGGAAAACCACATCCCCTACCAGGTAAGTATTTGTTTCACGAAATTTAACCCTACTCCCTCTCTTGGGAGACTATAGCATGGCTTTGAATCTCTTGTGTCAGTGGCTTAAAGTTAACTGTTGGAATCAGATTGTGATTGTGTCTTGTCGTCTAGATTATTGTGTCATTAAATAATTATTAGGCCAGAGAAGTTATACTGAGTAAATGCTTTGTGTTATTTGGGCTTCAGGGGAATAACAGTAGAGAGAGGCTAGGAAAGCAAGAGCATTTCAAACATTGATATTAGTGTAAAAACAGGGATTTTTTTTCTCCCTGAAAAATGAGGATGTACAGACAAATTTTCCTTTTTGAAAGACTCCATTCTTGTCCCTTTGTGCTAAAAAGCTCCAAAGGTGCAAAAGCAGAAAAGGTTTGAAGGGAGCATCACCAGATATTTACGTGAGAAACCAGAAGCTATAGAGCAAGCTTGAGTGCTATTTTCATTTCAAAAGTGTGATACACTTGACTGTATCTCTCAGTCTTCTGAAGAGAATTGGGTCAAGAAGAAAATGTGTTTCTCAAGGACCTACTTAGGAAAGCATTTTACTCAACAACAACAACATAGACACTACATTTCTTTTAATACAGTGCATGTTGCAATGCTGAGCTTCTCAACACCTTGATGATAAAGTGGCCAAAAGACACAACACTCCAAGAGGCAGAACTATGGTATGTGCTGTCACTGTTAGCATAATCTGCTTGGTGCTCCAGACAGTTTTGGAACTGAGGGGTATGAAAGCTAAGAATGGGATAAGGCAGAAAGAGAAAATAACACACAAAGAAGACCAGGGAAACCCAGGCACAAGAGAGCACACAGTGGTGTATCACTCCCAGGGTCATAGCAGAATGACTGTGCCCACATTGATAGGAGAGAGGCCCCTCACATCTGTTTGTCCCCTTAACCTCTTTTCCTTTCATGAACTGAAAACTGAAGCCTGTTACATACTAAAAAAAAACAACCATGTAAAAAATCTTGTTCCTGGGTATAACAACTGTCTCCTGTACTGAGGGCTGCTTCTCTGTCTTTTCATTTCAGCCTGGAGCCACGTTTAATCTGGGTGCATTCAGTTGTCATAGGAGGAGGGCTTTTCATGTTAATGGGCACATTTTAGTATACTTCTCTGTTAAAAAAAGAAACATGAAAGCAAATAAGCAAAGCCTATTATAACTAAAACTGAATAGGTAGTCACTTCAGTTTTTACCAATGCAAATCACTGGTTCTGTGGGTTAAAACAGCTCCAGCTAATCTGAAAGCAAGAGCTAATTTTCAGCATTGCACAAACACAGAAAAATGTGTGAAATGCATGCATCTGATGAAATTAGTGCAGACTTCCACAAAGTGCTGAAAGTGACCTTGCCAGGAATGTCATAGGAAGCTTGGGAATGGAGTTTGGGGCAGGACCCGTGCTCAGGCCAGGGCTTGCTGAGGAACAGCTGCAGCTGTGGGCAGCTCACCCCTGCATGGCAGCAAGCCTGGGGATGCAGCGCCCTGGCCACTGTGGCCCCACACTGGAGGTGGCCATAGTCTGCCAGCCCATCCATAGGCAGCACAGAACAGGTCAGAAAAACGACAAAGCAACATACTGCCAATGTGAATTGTAATTATTCTTTCTTATTTTAATGCATGTTGATGTCTCACCTAAAGGATTTTCAAGACAAAATAAACAAAATATATCTATATCTCTGTGCATTTCTAAACTACAGCACTGCTCTGCTCCCACTTCATCTGTCTTCAGACTACTTCTGTCCCTGCTGCTGCAGAGCTGGGCTGGGGTTTCTCTTTGTTGTTAATTCCCGAGTTGGCTCAGTGGTCTCTAACCTCAGTCATTAATATCAATTACCGTAAGGACAGCTGCCTTGTTCTCCTTGTCAGAACTTCAGCATGGAGGGTAATAGATGGCTTCAGTCTGGCCTCTTGCCAAAAGGGCTCCATTGTTTTCATCTGTGATACACGAGGAAGAAAATAATGGGGTTAAATGAATTTGATTAGACCAAGCTCAGCCTAGCATAGCATTTAGGCTCTAATTTTGCTATTCTACAGTTTAACCATTGATTTAAGGCTTGTTTTAGAAGTCAGTAAGCCTTTTAAAAATTTATAAACTCCACCTAGACTCTCTCAGTGCTGGGCATGTTGAGTTTGTTTATATTATATATATTCTATTAATTTTTATTAATAAATACCAAATAAGTTTTGGGAAAAAAAAAAAAAGAAATTATGAAGATTTATTATTTCCAGACAGTGACATTTTTGCAGCTTGGCAAAGCCGTCAGTCTTATTATGGAAATTCTTCCTCCTGACACATGTCGCTTGCTTTTTTTCCTTCTCATCCACTGTATAACACCTACTTCCAATTCTGCACTTGTACCAGCCATGGAAGTTCCACACACCAGCGTGACAAAAGCCAAAAGAAGATAACAAAATAAGGAATAGTGGAGAACTCTTACACAGTTCTTCATTATATAGAAAAGAGCTACCAAAGAGGAGAATTTTGCTGCGAGAAAATGAGAACAAATGTGACAGCTTAATATATGTACTGCTAAAGTTAATGGGGAAAATCCAAATGGGTTTAATCAGTGTTGTGTGGAGCTCCAATCTTTTATTAGATAGTTTTTAGATTCTGAGGAGCTGCATCCTAACAAGACATTGGCCTGTTTAGGAGACCTGTTGGCAAAGTCCCTTGGGAGGCAGTATTAAAGGCAAAGGAGTCCAGGAAGGCTGGATATTCTTCAAGAAGGAAATCTTAAAGGTGCAGGAGTGGGCGATCCCCATGTGCAGAAAGATGGGCTGCTGGGAAAGAAGACTGTCCTGGCTGAACAGAACGCTTTGGCTGGAACTGAGAACAAAAAGAGCTTATGACTTTTGGAAGGAGGTGTAGACAATTCAGGAAGACTACAGGGGTGTCATGAGGTTATGCAGGGAGAAAATTAGGAGGACCAAAGCTAAACTAGAACTTAATCTGGCTACTGCCATAAAAGACAATAAAAATGTTTCTATGAGTGTATTAGCAACAAAAGGAGGGTTAAGGAGAATCTCCACCCTTTATTGCATGCAGCAGTAAACATAATGACAAGGGATGAAGAAAAGGCTGAGGTATTTAATGCCTTCTTTGCTTCAGTTTTTAGTAGTAACACCAGCTGACTTCTGGGTACCACCAACAGTGATGAGGTCTGTACAGGTACAGTGTTAAACTGAGTAACGAATTTGCCCATTAGACTAGGTAAACCCCTGGGAAGACCTGCTCCATGAAGAGTGACCCCACAGGACCTTGTTCGGGGGTGGGCAATCATATGAAGTCAGGCTGGTCTACCTGAAGATGAATCTCAGGTTTGGTTGTCTTTATTTATTGGTTTGTTTTGTTGTTTGGGGTTTTTGGTTTTGATTTGCGGGGGGAGGGGTTCTTTTTGGTGTTTTTGTTGTTGTTGTTGTTGTTGGGTTTTTTTTGGTTGAGTTTCTTTCTTAAGAAGATGTGCAAGGGAAAATATTCAGTAATTCAGTAAATCGTCAATACTTACAGACATGCTTACCCAATTGTCTCAAATAAGGTTGCTCATGGCAGCAAAGGAAATCATGTATACAATCCTTGGCAGGTTTCAGCTCTCAGCTATGCACTTCTTGTTTCAAGGAGTAGGTTTTTTATATGCGTAGAGTCAGCCTGCCACAATGAGCTTTATCAAGTCCTTATCGGAAGTTTTAGGGCAAGCAGAAATAAGTGAGCAAGCTTTTCTACCTTTTAGGACCTATAAGACTGTGTATTCACAGCAACACTGAACTAGCTCAACTTCTGAGCACATTTCACAGGCTGTAGAAAGGGGGGAGGGAAATATGAAGGTTTCTTTTCCCTACTACTAAGAAATAACCATAAATGGAAAGATCTGACACAAATCTGAAGTTTCCTGACATCTTCCTTCCTGCCATCCAGACTGTCAGTAGAATAGCAAACACTTCAGTACGTTAAACTAGGGTAGTAGGTTTTTTATGTCTTCCAGAGGGTACTGTGGATGTATTTGTAACCACATCAACTGGCTGAAGGACATTCAAGGGGAGGTGTTTAAACATAAATTTCTCTGTAATGTAAGACCTCACCCAGCTGTAAAACCTATTTAATGTGAGGAAAACACTGTGAGGTTTTTGAGGATCTTCTGGAATTACAGTTATTATAAATTCAGAGTAGTAAAGATCTTCAGCTAGGTTTGAATAAGGGGAAGGGCACTTGGTGTTCTTATACATGATGGAATTTGTGACAAGAGATGTTCTGCCATCTTCATTTTATCTCATAAATGTAGAGGCACATGTAGAAAACCAACTGACAGTGTAAAAATAGTGGAGCTGAAGGACGTAAGGCAGCAAGATTTGCTGCTGCCTCTGTGCTTCCTGTTCATGTAGCATGAAGGAAGATAAAGTGTCAAAACAGAACCAAGAAAGGAAAAAGTCACAAGGAGGGCCATCCTTTCTGTCTCAGGGGCAGATTTACCCTCCTAACAGCAGGGACCAGCCCTGGGATCTCTGTGTATTTTGTGAAGAAACTTGAAGTAAAAAAACACATGGATATGCAAACATGGCAAATCCTCTCAGAAAGTAAACACATCACAGATAACAACAGGTCCACTGAGTATTTCCAGAGGAAGAAAAGATCACTTATCTGAAGGAAAGCAAGTTCTGACTCTAGCTCTGTTTCTGGAAACAGAGTGAGGGTTTCTTGCTAAGCACCTCAGCAAGCTGCAAAACATCAGTGACTTCAAAGAAGCAGGGGGCTGCTGCTTGTTTGCTGTGCTCAACAGGAGTGCCTGTGGGAAGAGCCCACTAACCTCAAAACTGTGGCTTTCCTAACTCCCTCTTTATCATTCCTAGGTTCTTTGCAGCCACAGCAGCAGAAAGAGGGGGCTGCCTGGGAGCTGCCCTGTCAGCCTGTTTGAGCAAGTGACAGCCCCCACAGAGACGTGCTGACCTGTGTTGCCTGTGGCACCAAGCTACTTTTTGCCAGCTCTTTGCTGTGTGCTGAAATGTCCCATGCCCCTGGTGCAATGCAGACACTGAATTGCAGATAAGATGCTGCCAATTGCGCTGTGGGTGCCAGGGAACAAAGTGGAAGCATGTAGGTCCCAGTACCTAATTCCATGTGGGTTTCCATGTGGCAAGAGGTTGCAGCAACGGATTCTTGGTAGCAGGTGTGGTAAAGACATGGGAGAGTTGGGAAATGTAGCTCCAAGGAAGGGTGAGGGTGCTGGGGAGTTGCCTGTCTCACTGACAGAGGTGAGAGGGAACACAGGGGAGGACACTTGGTGCAGCAGAGCTGTCTGCCCTCCACTGTCACTTTTTAGAGCAGGCTGGGAGATGCTCCAAGGGGTGCACATGTCCTCCAGCCATGCACTGCAGGGGCACGTAGGGCTCTCAGCCTGACTGTTACACATCCTGCAACATGTTCGCTTAAGGGCTCAACCTGTTTGCCATGGTTTGATATAAAAATTATTTCAGTCTTCCGTCTTAGCTTGAAGTTCCTTCCTATTGCAGAGAAAAGCCTTCAGACCACCCTTGCGAGTGCTGTGCAGCAGTGCTGTGTGCTTCGTGTCCTGGTAATGTGACTGAATCGGCAGTGGTGGAAAGCATTACCGTGGGGAGGTAATGCCAGGAGGGACTACTGGGGAGCTGCTCAGCTTTGTGCCCTATTTCACAACCTCTTTCTCCATGCTCCACTACCCTGGTGCTGGATCAAGCAGGTGTTGGCACACATCAATGCCTTACCTGTCTGCTGGGAAAGCTTTTTAGGAGGAACCACCTGCAGTCCTGCCTTGGGTTTTTGGAAACTGTTCAACATTATTTCCACATTGCCAGGAAAACACATGGCCCAAACTTACGAGATTAATAATCACTTTAGCCCTCAACAGCAACTGATAGTGGCTTATCTTCTCAGGCTTGTCTGCATTGCCTACTAAATGATAATCCTAATTACAGCCCTAATTATTTTTCTGCCCAGAATATTTCCAGATAACCTTAACTCTTGATCTGTTTAATCTAGTTTTCCAGGTGGCAACAGATTTAGAAACAGGTTTTTAAACAAGATATGACTATTACATTTCTAATAATAGGAGAGTGTGATCTCAACATTGCCTGTTATTTACTGACACGTGGTACAATCAATTGATGGTCGTGGTTGTGAACACAAGCTCATAAATACAAGTTCACTTTTCAGTTATTATTTGTCTGTGTTTCCTGATTTAACTCTTTACATATCAAATTGGATCTGGTTTTTGGGTTTTTTTTTTTGCTTTGCTGAAACATCAGTATTTCAGATATTTTTGGTATTTCAGATATCTCAGATTAAGAGCAAGCATTATCTGTACCAGACATTGCTTTGAAACTCATCGTTCAAGGAACTGCTTACTCCTCCTGGGCATACCTTTTTTATCCTAGCTCTTTCATCTCTTACAGGAGTATCTGAGTCAGACACGCACTGCTTGGGTTCAGCTCTCACTCTCCAGAGGTTCCCTGAAGCACAGCAATTTTGTCCAAGGCCACAGCATGAGTTGTAAAAATGTTTTGAGGTCTGGAAAAAAATGCCTTGCAGGGAAAGCCTTGATGAGCTAGGTCTGCTTATCCAAACCAAGGTTTAGCTGTGACCTGGTTATTGAGGAATTACCATAATAGGAACTGTTGTCTCTTGGGAAGGCAAAACATCATATGAAACGGGCTTTCAATTTGGTCGAGAACTCAGGCCAATGTACAGATACAGAAATCAGAGGCCTTCAGATCAGAAAAGACAGGATTTCAGTAAAGAACTGCGATTAACAAATGGAAACACCTATGCAAGGAAGAGATGGCTTTGCCATCTCAATATTATTCTGAAAACAAGCTTTCAGCCAGACCCAAGTACTAAGCCCAAGGGCAATGGGGAGCATCACTATGGGCTATTTGACAAAGGTCTGAATTTTCCCCTGGTCTTAGGCTCTCAGAATCTATTAAGTAGATTAGTCCATCATGCTCATATGATACTGTCTAGGAATGAACAAACTCCACTTCTATCAGTACTGTCCTTGAAGCTGGTAGACTCTCTATATGACCAAGAGCAACATGATAGTACCTACTGATGGTACTTTTCTTTCTTTAAAAGGCACAGCATAAATTACTCTGCCACTCTTTTTTTTCCCCATTTCCTACCACAAAACACTGCAATGTTGTACAAAACTGATGAGTTCAGACTGGCTCCGGAAAGGGCAATGAGTTTAATTTCTTCTACTTTTTTGGCCCTATGCCCTCCTCTGAGGCCTCCGGTTGCTCTGTGCACTGTTAACAAATTGCTTCAAGGTCTGCTCTAGGCACGCCCTGCTGCTTGGAATCAGGATGAATCTTTCTTAAGGGTGGCATGTGCAGAGCTGTGCTGGGGGCTATCTTTGCTCAGTCCTTCGCTCTGGGGTGGGTTTTGAATATAGGTTGTCTCAGATTATTGGCAATGAAACCAACTACTTACATTTCTCTTGAACATGGAAAAATACTGGTCTACTTCAGCTTCAGTAAGTAAAGCATGTTACATTATACTCTAAAACCAGAAGAGAACTACGTCCCACATGAAGTTTGTTATCTGACCCCAGTCTGATGTTCAGCTCATTATACAGCCCTCCCAGAAGAAAACATCAGGAACCCTGATCTCAAGTCCTTTAGTGATGCTAAATGGCTTGAGCATCAGTCCAGCTGCTGAAGAAAATGCTTTTCAGCTACCTCTGCTGGGTCTGTGTCTCAGGGGACCTGTAGATTGTCAAACTTGTCCCAGCACTAGTGACTCAGCCAGGCTAATGCAGACTCTCCTATTTGCTTATGCCTAATTCCTCCCAACCTACTGACTTACTAGGAGTTATTTTGGGCTCAGGAAGCAGGATTTGTCAATGCTTTTGAAATTTTCCTGACAGATACTGAGGGCTCACTTAATCATCATCTGTCATCGTCATCTGTAGGCGATTAGTACTACATACTAGTCCTTAAAACCATGGAAAACCTGGTGGCTTCAGTAAAAATCTTTCTGTGCACAGAAACTAATTAACAGATCAAATAAAAGACTTGCACATCTGAGCAATGAGGATGCCACAAGGTTTCAGCTTCAAAGTGTAATTCATAAGCCAGTGTGAGAAGCATAGACCTTATGTAATGCTTGTGAGAGTTGATCAACCTGGATAGGGATCCAAAGTAGCCAAACACTAAGCAGAGGGCCTATTAAAATTGATAAATAGTAGTTCAGGGACAGATGATAATGAAAGGCCAGTGGCAAGTTTTCCTTTCTGAATTACTTTTCATTGATCAGAAAAAGGATCTTGGACCCAGGGCTCTTTCCTCCAAAGTGAGTGCCAGACCTACTGCTCCTTCCTGTGATTTCTCTCTTCATTTTTTGTTTTATATCTTACGTTGCTCCTGGGGGAGTTGTGGGAGTACAGTTCCATGAGTGGACATGGGTGATCTTTTGCTCTGGAGACGCAAGATGAGCTACAGTTCTGTGGCAGCTGTGGCACCTCTATGCAAGAGTGCAGAAAGTGCAGAGCCAAGCCAACCCATCCTCAAGTCTCAAGCTACACTCCCAGTATTTTCTATGAAGCTGGAAGGGGTGTGTTCTTAGCTGGCATCAATCAGAATAGCTCACAGGGGTGATGCTGAAGAGGTACAGATAACCATGGATCTTCCACTCCTCCCAATAGAGGGTTTATCCTATAAATTCCACTACCTTAGATTGATCTGGGCAGGATAAGCCCCAATGTGCTTCATTTTTTCAAGATCTCTCCTGTCTTTTTTAAGGAGAAAGAAAAAAGCATATTGTTTTAAAGATAACTTTTACTGTAGAGTCACATTCTCTGTTTCTTTGCCTTTTGATTTGTTTCCAATGTTTGGTATTTCCATTAACATAGTAGGTGCAGGTCTGACAGACAGCTGCTATTCTTGGTCCTGTCGACACATTTCACTGTAATAAAATGACAGTCACAGCTGTGACTTATTACAAGAAAATGGTCTAAATATAAAATAACGACTGGGTCAAAAAAGCCACAAGAGTTAAAAAGAGGCTGAAATTAATAGCATGACTGGGAACAGGCTTAGGCTTGGTGAAGCAAAAAGAGAGGCAGCTGTTGCTTTCCCCATCTTCCAAATAAGTAGAGTGAGTCTTTGCAATAAAAGCTTTCCCTTTAAAGCATGAGTCCATCAGCTCTCACCAAATACCTTTGAGCACCTGCAGACTCTGTTCCTGGATGTGCCCATGCACAGCACAGAAACAGGCTGAGTTATGGCAGAAAGATGACAAAGTGACTATGTGCACCCACAATTTTGATCTCTTTTTATGGGAAGTTAGTCACGCTTTACAGTATAATGCATTCATTAATAGGCTAAGAAATGCTTCTTACACCTCTTAATAAATGACTGATTTTGTAGAGTCCAACAGTTTCTGAATCACATCTCAGAAGAAATTGCAACCAGCTCTAACACTTTCTCTGTGTTTTGGTAAAATGGCTTTAAAAAGTCATACTGTTTGTGTCTGCAACATTGCTTATAAATTGTATTATTGTCATATCTAAAATAGGAACCAAAAAAAATTTAGGACTTAATGGCAAAAAGCAGTTTAGTGTGCAGGACTCAGCAATGTGAGTCCTTGACTTCTATATCCATACCTGCTAATGACTCACTGAAAAGTGATGTCTGAGGAGTCATTTCATTTTCTCCGCCTCACCAGCAATTTGAGGATCCATTGCAAGGTGTGAATAAATAATGCCTTGAATGAATAAAACCTCAAATTTGGGACTGCAGGCAAAACTCCTGTTTTTAATGATGGCACTGCAGAGCTATTTTACATGGTAGACCTACTGGTCCTCCATTATTCAGCTGTAACTCAAAACTACATACAAAAGTAGTTCTGTCATTCACCACATGCCACAGAAATTTTGGATACTGTGAACAGATCGCTGTGGCTATGGCACAGGAGAAAACTGGATGTAAACTTGCAGTCTTCTCTCCCAGAAGAGCTGTGGCTGCCCCATCCCTAGAAGTGTTCAAGGCCAGTTGGATGAGGTTTTGAGAAACCTAGTCTAGTGGAAGGTGCCCTTGCCCATGGAAGGGGGTTGGAATTGGATGAGCTTTAAGGTCCCTTCCAGCCCAAACTATTCTGTGATTCTGAGAGGAACTGTCCTTTCACTGTGCAGCTTCTGCCTACATACTAGACATTTGGAAAAGCTGTAGATTGTCCACAGTGCCTTTTACCAGCATCAGAGCTGAATATACTGCAGAGGAGAAGAAACAAGAGCAAGAAGTTTCAATGTAAAGCTGAAGAGAAGCACCAGAAGAAACAGGGCTTCGACAAGCCACCTAAGCCATCGAGCCTGCTACCCACCATTACCACCAGAACTATGCCAAAAATGAAGTTCCTGTTTTTCCCAGCAATGGCCATTCCCCAAAACCTCCAGCCAAATGTGCAACAGTTTAGTGTGGAAACAGTCTGCCCCATGCAATCTCCTTATTAAAAAAAGGGGAGCCAGCTAAAGGTACATCATATTCAAGGGACTGGTTAGACACGGTCTTTATCATGTAGTGTGTCACACGCCTGGGCCATTTTCAGTCTCCATCTCCAGGGATGCGCTGAAGGAAGAGTGCGCAATATGAGCAGGCAAACCTGGTGGGCAGGGTGAGAGCTGAGGCTGTGCTTGTTTCAGTACCCTGCCCCTGTTCTGTGTTAGCAGCATGTCCTCAAAGTGGCCAAGGTCAAATCTTTCTCCCACATTTCAGCTGTGGCCAAACTTATGACAATGAGAGGTGCAAAGCACCACAGCTTCGAAGTGCCCTGAAATCTGAGGATCCCATTTAGAGCCAGCATTGTATCTATGGTTGGCTATGGATGTATGGCAATGCACGACCCAGCAGTTGTGGGAGCACAAGCCTCCTTGCTTTTGTAGCCTCTTAAAAAACAAAGTTCCCCTTCTGCTCATCACGAGCAAGCGGGGATTTAGCACTGCAGGATGAGATACTGCTGCTCAAGAGTGTGCTTTTCATTTTAAACAGAATCTCACTGTGGGATATCAGTACCAAATGGCAAAAAATGAAAGATTTGTGCTTTGTAAGAGACACGAATAGCCTGCTTTATGTAACCTTTTTCAGTAGTGTGGGAACCACTGTCTTCCATGTTCTCTACTGTGTATCTCCTCTTTGTAGCAGAACAGTATAAAGTAGCAGAATCGCTAAGACTTCTTCCATTTTTGTATGTTCTAAAACATTTTTTAGAGAAGGAATGCCACCTTGTATGAAAGCTTATATTGCCATACCTGTGCAAAGTCTCACCTCCTGCTCAACCCACCTGCAGTCACTCAGGCTTGGTACAAAGTGACATTGCAACCACATGAGAAGAAAGATCGAGGGATTGTCCTCATCCAGACCCTGTGGAAAGTGCGGACCTGTGTGCAACATGCTTTGCAGATTAAGTTGGTCTTGACTGCCTTTGTTTGAGTAGAGGTATCAGCCAAGATGATCTCTGGAGGTCTCTTCCAAATCCAAATATTCTGTGAGTGTGTGGCCTGGAAAATTCTGCAGAACACTGGGTAAACAGATATAAATGGAAAATTTCCTCTATGCTGGTTTTGTGACTCTATCCTTTAGCTCCATTTTGTTTTTGTTAAAAATAAAACAAAGTGAAACATTTGGCATCTGGTTGAGTTCAGTGTTCTTTTCAACAAGAAAATGAAATATTTCAGTTTTTCATTTCGGCAAGAAAACCTCCAAAATATTGGGTTTGGTTTCATCTGTGTTCTGCCACTGAACTGCAAAATCAATTATTTACATAGCCCTAAGTGTAAGGTAAATGTCATCAATCTCCATAAAGTAAAGGATCTTAACAACTAAATCTTTTCAATGAAAGGAT
Source organism: Neopsephotus bourkii (assembly GCF_033783945.1). Taxonomy (NCBI): domain Eukaryota; kingdom Metazoa; phylum Chordata; class Aves; order Psittaciformes; family Psittacidae; genus Neopsephotus; species Neopsephotus bourkii. The sequence continues at coordinate 113,047 of NW_026900553.1, forward strand.
ACCTTTACTAGCAGAGACGTGATATATTAAGACTGTTTTCCAGCAGTTAAGAGTCCTCAAATTCTGCAAAGCCTATGAAAACCAGCACAGGGAGGCCAAAGTTGCTCATGTGCTTTAATCTCATAATAGAAACTACAAATATAACCTCTGGAACTAAATATCACCCTTTGAATGTTTTCTTCTAGAGCCTGCGTCTGCTGCTAAGAGAGAAGGAAATAGAAATGCTGGGTAGCAAATGGTATCCCTGTCACAATCTTTTAGTGTTTCTTACTTGTGTGTATTTAAATGGTCTACAGTATAACTTAATGAAGCTATTATCTCTTAGCCATAGCAGAAATAGTTGTCCTGAAAAGCTACATTCATTGCAAAAGCAAAAGAGGTTTTAAGAATAGGCTGAGGAAAAACATTAAAAATTTTATGGGCATTTTAATGGAAAAAAAAAAAGCCAAAAAAAAACCCACCTCCTACTTCAACATTTTTTATCAATTCTGCATTTCTGTAAGTAATTTCAGAGCCTGATTTATTGTTTTGGTTGTTTTGGTTTTTTTTTTTTCATTTTGTGTTCTGAAATGGCAAAACACAAAGCATGGGAAACTGAAGGGGGAATTAGAAGTCTGTGTTCAGTCACAAGGTTATGATGCCACTGGAATCACAGAGATGCAGTGGGAGAGCTTGACTGATTGCTGGTGTCATGGGCTGTCTTTAAGAAGGTCAGAGAGAGGAGGGGTGGGGAGCTTCAGCTCTGGACAAGGGTGGCTTGAGAGTATGAAGCTTTGCTATGAAACAAGTAACAAACCAGTTAATTTATTATTGGTCAGTGTCATCCCAACCATAGTCCCTGGGAATACAACTGGGTAAATTCTGGAAGGCATGTCCAGGCACATGAAGGAGATGGCTGGGAACAGCTAGCATGGACTCACAAATGGCAGATCATACTTGACCAGGATGACTGTGTTCTTTGATGAGATGACTAGCTCAGAAAACAAGACTGTAACAAGCCTTTAGCAAGGCTTTAGACACAGTCCCCCATAGAACTGTTGTGGTCAAATTGGGGACTCTGGACTAGGTGGATGGACTATAAGACTGGTGAAAAAATCCTGCTGGGATGCCCCATTGAAAGAATAAAGGCCGATCAATGGCTTGAACTGGTGATCAGTTATAAATGACATTCCTTAGGCTTTGATAAAGGGGCAATAACTGTTTAATATCTTTACTAATGACATGGTTGATGACACAGGATCACAGTAAGTGTGCCAGTGACACCAGACTGGGAGGAGGAGTAGAAAGAAGGGCTACTATTCAGTGACATTTTAACAAGCTGATGAAGCAAAATGGCAGAAACCTCAGGAAGTTCAACAAATGTGAGTGTGAAGCATCACCCAAGCACCACTATAGACTGTGGACAAACTGCCAGGAAAGCAGCTCTGCAGACAACTACCTGGGGGTTCAGGTGGACAAGTTTGGGTGAAGGAGGTCAATAGGATCCTGAGCTGTATCAGCAAATGCCAGCTGGTTCAGGGAATGGATTTTCCTCTCCATCTGACACTTCTGTAACCAGTCCTGTAGAACTGTGTCCGGTCTGGGAGGCTGTCATGCACTGGAACCAGTTGTCCAAAGAGGTTGAGGAAATCGGCATAATTGGATATAATTGGATCTTGACTGGATAGGATCCTCTAGCCCCTGATCTGGCTCTGATGTTGTCCCTGCCTTGAGAGCAGGGCTGGATGAGGTGACTTCAGTGTCCTCTATTATCCTGATTTTTTTCTATTGATTTCTACTTAGTTTGTCAGTCAGGTATTGTTGTTTGAGGCCTCATTTCCAGTATTGTTTAGAGTGGCTGGTGGGTTTTGAAGGTGAAGTGTTCATGGGTTGAAGGTGAAGTGTTCATGCACCGTATGTCTACACATGTACTTGAGCTTCCTTACAGGGTGAGCAAAATGCATAACTGCTTTCCACAGGTGGTGAAAGACATCCTGGACCAGCTTGAGGAGGTTTAAGTCATCACATCCCACTGCCTGGGAAAGAACTCTTTACACCAGGTTATCTGCTACTCTTGGTGTAGGCACTGAGAATGAAACCAAGAGGTCTCTAGAAATCTGAGCCATTTCTAGCTGTTGGATTAATCTTTTTGTGCCTTCTGAAAGACACATATCTGAAGTTCTCAGATGAGTAGCAAATGAAGCATATTTTAGCACAGTACTGCAAAAATGTCAGTGACACTTGATAAGCTCATCTGTCAAGCAAAATCAGCACTAGCTGTTGAGAACAAAATGCTCTTTTACATCTACGAAAAACCAAATGCCTCTGCTGTAGCTCATCAAAGCTAATTTTTCCTGGGTTTAAAGTGTTAAAAAAATCCTAAGACTTTAGCTCACAAAGAAATGATTAATTTTCCTTTTAATAAGCAGTTATCGCATTAGTCATCTCTTCTGATTCACAATGAAAGCTACAGGGCACAGTGGAATGTAGTTACCCAGAGGTGTTGAATTTTGTCTAACATGTAGACTTTTCAAAGTATTATCACTTGAAGTTTTATATGTGAAGGAAGAAAGACACAAAAGGCTTAGAAACTGGAAATGGCTGAGTACAGAGAAACAAACGGTGTGTTGGAAAAAAAAAAAAAAGTTCCTCAGAAGTTCCTGGCTCCTCTTACATCAAAGTCTCGTGTGTTTTTTTCCTGCACACTTGTACCTCCTTTAAAACTTCCAGGAATGCCAGCTCTGGCTATCCTGCTTTTGGCAGGAACTTCGCAGGGGATGTCTCTCAATGAGGATATGGTCCTCATTTTCCTGTGCTTTCTCTGCCAGCTGCTACAGATTGCTTAGTGTTCTCCTTCCTGGCTGTGCAGGAGTCCAGTTTTGGCAGCATGGATGAGATTGCCTTATTTAAATACCTCCTGGCTGAGTACATAGCTCTGAAGAAGCAGATTCAGAGACCAAATGAAGGCATACATTTCCCCCTTCTTTCAGAAGTGCCATAACCACCAGGCTTAGTACTTCCATCAGGATATTTGAAGAGAGATGGGGTGCTGGCCCTCTCACAGGAGTCTGGGACATGTTGCAGTGAGGATCAGTAGCAGACCTATGCTTATGTGCTCTCTGATTTCTTTCTGATGGATTTGGGGCAGTTTCTAAACCTCATATTTATCCCAAACATCACCAGTTTTTACTCATAGATTATGCCTACATTTTTTTTTATACATAGATTATGCCGCTATCATCCTTTTAAATTGAGATTTAGCTCTGAAGTTAAACTGACCTTTTCTAGAAGGTTTTTAAAGAGGAATTAAAAATTACTTCTAACTGTATATAATTAGGCAAAGTGGCTAAGTAATAACACTTTATTGTGTGAAGGAAAAGAAATGTGTTGGAAAAGAAGTTCTGAAAGCACACTTTGTTGCAACAGATTGGGAAACAGGATACACTGACCTGAAAACAAAGACTGACTATCCTGCTTCTCCTCAGCTTCCTCACAAGTCAAAGGAGTCAGAATAGTTACTTCAGCCATGGTGAGAAGGTGACTCAAACACAAGCCTTTTCTCTCACTCTCCTGCCTCCTTCAAGCAGTCACTTCTCTCTTCAGAGCAAAGGGGTGAGGTGATGTGTCCCATATCCTCCGCATGTTGTCATGCTTCAATCAGTGTTTTAAGGTTTGGTTGTTTTGGGGTTTTTTTACTGTTTGCTTTAAAGAAAAGCGATACCCACAAATTTACATAATCTAAGCCCCATGGGTCAGAGCTGAGGTTAAGAGAGGCTAGACTGCATTACAATTTATAAGTAAATCCCTGAATGAGACAAGTTACCAAATCATCTTTAACACATTATACATCTGTATAATATCTCAAGCATTCAAGGTTTAGACCTTGGTTTTACTCTGGCACTGCGACTGTTACACAGATCCACCTTTCAAACTCTTTTAAAATCACTATTTCTCTGCTCTCTTACCTGTGTTAGGTTTTTGTGAAGATTTTTTGCATGTTTATCAGCCTGCAGACATTTTAGCTGGTTTGTCAGTTTAATAATCTGCACCTGGAATTGCAGCATAGCTGAAAAGCTTGCAGAGAAGTTTAATGCTTATAGAAGTGAAAGAGCAACAGCACTGTCCTGACTCATACCCTGTAGGAGTAGGTGCTAGCATAAACCTCCCCACATATATCTGCTGGTTCATCTCAGCCCTTTTAACAAGCTGCAGTCTGCATTAACTCATTACAGTGCAGTAATAGCAAGCTTTGGCAAGACACTCCTTCCTTTCCTGGGTGAAAACGGCTTCTTCAGCAGCTACTGAAGTGAATTTTACCGTCAGCAGTTTATATTATTGTATGCAATTAGAGAGCTTGAGCTAAAATACGATGGGTTTTCTGTTTGAAAGTACTGTATGTGTTAGTAAATGTATAAATTATCAACCCCTTGCCAGATTTGGGGTGGGTGTTGTACTTGCACACAGTATGTTCCCTGCCTCTCTAACTTCTGTTGTGCCCTACAGATACGGCCTGACCTGTGGAGGAAGCTCCATTTCAAAAATCTGATCAAACACAACACAGATACAGGAAATACACCCAATATGAAGTGTTCTGTCAGGCCTTTGCTTTGCATGATGCTGCAGGTACAGGTAGATGGTACTCATCTGCCACCTCTCCCTAGGAGAGTACTGCGTGCCCAGGGCAGGCCAGGAGGTCAGTCATATTGCTTGGCTTGGACCTACACCGTACCCCTTGCTGGCACTGACCAATGAGGAATATTTGTTATGAATACCACTGTGCTGCTCTGGCCTGTGGCCAAGAGAGAAAAACAGGAGGAGGACCAGAAATCCTGTGCTTTGCTTTGAAAGCTCCTCCGCAGTTGTATTTCCTCTCCAACAGGCCCCTAAAGGAGATGAGATGAACATATGTTTATGTTTCCCAGTTATTTTCTGAAATGGTCTTCACTGAAGTGTTCATTCCAGCATCATGACTTTTTTTTTTTTTGCTCCTCAATGTGTTCAAAGTCCTTTTCCCTCCACCCCCTTCATGATTTTCATTTTTCTTTTGTGGTGTGATCACAAGTTATTGTAATAATTATTCTACTGGGACAACTCAATTTTCTCTCCACTTGACATCCTAGGAGGAACCCGTAGAACTGGTCTCAGGTGCAGAAATCCACAGTTCTGAAGAAAACAGGTGTAATACAAGGGCACTTGTTTAGGGCACTTTGTGGTTCAGGAAGGACAAGTGTCCATATCGCCAATAGGAATGAAGTACTTAAATGATTTTAACAGTCTTGGCTAGCCAGGGTATGGTATGTGGAGCTGCAGTGTGCAGTACTACAGTATACAATGGGAGACAAAGTGGCAGAATCTTGTCTAAAGTCACGTTCTGGAATACTGCTGAATTTGTAAACCATTCATGCACTTACACACACACACACACAAAAAAAACCCATGCAAAGGGACGGATGTGTACTCAGCTGAACTGTGAACAGCCTACTCCAGCACTACCTTGATTTTCTCATACTGATAACATCTGCAAGAAGAGGGTGCTGGAAATGAGAGCAAATCATTTTGCAAAAAGAAAAAAAAATCATAATCATCAATTTGCAAGTGATATAACTTCTGGTATTTTCCCTTCAAATTAAAAACACTTGTCAGGCAGATTTCCAGCGTAGCATGTGGTGAATTTGTAGCAAAACTATGATGAACATAAAGAAAACACTGACAGGTTCAATTCAGCTCTCTATCTGGGGGCTGGGAAAAAAATAAAAAGGCACCGAACCCAACAGAAAAATTTATGGCTGGTTTGTTTTTTAGCCTCAATGAAAATGGATAAGGAAAACAAGGATGCAAACACTCCTGGTGGGTGACCGTGAGTCACACTGCAGCTCTGTGCTGGTGCAGAGGTTCCCCAGCCACAGGACTGAGCTCCTCCTGGGATTCAGACTGCTGTGAAGTCTATGTGACCCAGCACAGGTTCAGCAGCTATGGCTTCCTCTGGTATTACCTCCCCGTTCCAAAAAAAGGGGCTATAGGCACCTGTCTGAAAAACATGGCTTAAAAAAGTGTCTTGGCCACCAGCCATCCTGTCCTCTGGGGGAAACGGGGGAGAAAGGAGGGGCAGCTTTTCAAGTGAAATTTTAGTGTAAGTGTGTAAGATTTGAGTGCTTGTTAATAATAATCAAATGTTTTTACCCCAGCTCTAATCCTATGGCTGTGGGCCTGCTGTGCAGGTGCCATTACCCATATGTGACCCTGGTACAAGTCCCCAGAAAGCACTATTATTTGCTGAGAAGACAGGTGGGTGACAAATGGCCAGGGTTTGGAGGGGCAAAGTGGTTTTTCATCAGGAAATACCAGTGTGTTAAACCTGTCACTTCCAGCGAGCAAACGCTCATGAAAAGCAGAGGAGAAACTAATGAGGAGGGCAACCCTCCAGTGCTTGGAGACCTCACTCAGCCTCCTGCAGCATTTTCCAGGTTTTCTCTGTAAAAATAGTGAGCGACCATTTGCTTGTATAAGTGGGTAAAGCTATATTATTCAAGTCCAATTTTAACTATCTGGGGCTTGCAGTCAATAACTCCATGGCCATTCTGTAATCAAGCATGGTTATTTTAAAAGCCTACAGCTCTGGTGGGGCAGAGGAAGGCATCAATTCAGCCAGTGTACCTTTCCCAGTCCCGGCGAAGCATCTGAAGGTGGGCCAGGGATTTGCTGATTAAATGAAAATACAGCAGATTCCAAAACCAGGATGATACAAAAAAGGCATTAAAGACTCTACTGCATAACCATAAGTGAGTAATTTGAAAGACAAATTCAGAGTCTTGGGGTGGAGAGAGCCAAATGTTCCTTTTCCTGTCATCAAATGTTATTTACTCTAATGTGCAAACAATGAACAGAAGCTTTTTTTTCCCCTCCCAAACTCGTGAATTACTGTTTAAGAGTTTTCCAGTGCTGCAGATCAAGTCCATGCACAGAGTTAAAATACAGCCCACCGCACTGTGGCATTTATTCCTCTTAACACCTTCTTCCCTTCTTCCTCTTAAGCACTTCTTCCCTGAAGTCTGCAAACTGGACTTCTTGTTGCTTGCCAAAAAGAGGCTTTTGTCTTCTTAGCATACACTGTTAATCTGATCATTTAAAGATTACATGCACTAGTCAATTCACTACCCTGAAACTACTCAGAAGAGCTTAACAGTAGCAGTAAATACAATTTTTCACTCAAACTGCTAATTATATCCAGGACAGGCTGGGAAATTCTTCACAATAATTGTGAATATTAAGTGCTTGAAAAATAGCTGCTCAGGATACTCTCCTGCAATTAGCACCAATGTATGTGAATGAGAATCAAGTATGCCAACAGCCACCCTATTACTCGACAAATCAAGACATTAAAAATCAGCACAGTGGGATGCAATTTTGTTTGTCTGGCTCACACTTGAGATATTATGGTGAACAGCCTGGAAATAATAATAATGAAGAATATGATCTGTTGTGTTACCACTCTGAAGGTCACTTGAAGGCGGTTATTTCATGCAGCATTGCCAGTAGAGCGTGTTTATATTCTGCTGCAGACTCAACAATATCGAGGCTATCATGTTTTGGATGGTGTTTTAATGGCATCAGAAAGGTTTTTCTTTTATAGCAGAAGCACCTTAAAAATGTGGCAAAAACTTGGTGACCTCTGTTTTTCATCTTGAACATTCTGCACTTTTTAAGGTTACATGCTGACCTTGAAGCCAACAGCAAAACTCTGACTTTCACAAGAGACCTCCTTCCACTTTTTAAGGATACTCTGAGGTACCCTGGATATTTGAACTGCATAGTACTTCTCAGAAATATGAATTATTTTGTTGGATATTTGGTCTTACAGCTGATTCTGTGCATTAAACCTGTGAATAAAGTAGTGCTTCTCTGAGGGCAGAGTTGTGATGATAATGAAATATTGTGAAACTAGAATGACTGATATTTTCTTGTATCCTACAGTTCTGGAGAACTTGTTTGGCTGCAGTTTAGAGCATTCAGAAACTGGTCTCCCAATTGTCCTGCCTAGAAGAATTTACAGAACATCATTTAATTATATACTGGTTCCTGCAACTTGCCTTCAAGCTTGTAACTTTTCTGTAATACTGTCATACAGCAGTGCAAAATTGCCATGGCAGCTTCCTTGGTCTGGCTGCAGACCCCTTGTTTTAGAGGTAGAAAGGGTAAGGGGTTCAAAGGTAGAAAATGGGATCAAAAGGAGCAGACAACAACTCTGGGGAGAATGCAGGGAAGTTTGGGGTTGACCAGAGAAACTGAAAGAATTGCACAACCTCTCCTGGGGCAAATCAGCTGAATGCTCCCAACAAGGAAATACATGTGGTAAAGAGCAGAAAATCATTCGTTATGGTTGGGTTGAGGGCATCCTACATAAAAATCCAAAGGGAATCTAGTCTGCTTGACGAGAGTACCAGACTTTGACACTACTGTCAGCGTTTTAGGCTGTTTTCCAGCAAGTCTGGACTGGGGTGGAAAGGGGCCAGTGCACTTTTCTATTACAGCCATTTGAAGAGGCAGCAGACAAAAGCAGGTACCTCTGGAGACTTGAAATGGAGTTTGGCTCTCTCCGAGTGCTGAGGTAGGAAGTGACTTGGTCCGCCTGTCTGGGTGTCCGCCTTTTCCACTGAGACTAGAGGGACATAATACTAGATCTTGCATGCATCCGTTTTCTGGATACTACCTCTGATGCCTCATCCTGCCTTTTCATGGTGGCCTTGAGATCAGCACACTAAGTGGGGTCTAGAGGACTCTTTCTACCAGAAGATAGTCCTACCTATGAACAGTGGGTTTTCTTGAAAGGCAGCCTGGATCTCAAGCTAACTTCTCTTCCCAACTGCAATAAACTAAATGCTGTTTTGAAAGGTCACAGACAGAGAAACTGAATCTTAATGTGATGTCTTTTCATATTGCTTGGGTGGATACCACCTGTCAGGCATGAAAGGATGGACCTAGCTATTGTTTCGGAGGAAGGGTGATACAGTTTCAGTGCTGGGAACTGCTTAGCATTTGCTGCTATGGCAATAATGAAGAAATAACTGGCTGTGGATAAAATATACTAACAGAGACAAAGAAGACAGGAAGCATTAATCCTTTGGGCATACCCTAATGTATGTAATGTCTGTAATTATCTTCAGCCTTACTAGATCCTTTTTAGCATTTGGAGTGGATATAGTGCCAAGTAACCCTTTATCTCCTAGGGTTGAATACTTCCCACTTTCGCCTGTGTAAAAGCCCATCAGGAAGCTCCATTGCATCAGGAAGAGTTCCTGTCTACCCCTTGAAATAGAAAGTTGTTAGCTAATGATATGCTGGCTTGAAAGTAGACAGGTAGTCAGACAGCTCTGCCTAAAGCTTTGACTTTAGTAGTTTCCTTTTACTGATTTCTCTGTGAGGCCAAGGACATGTGCCAGCTCTCTGTGTGAGGGCAGATCTCATGCTTTTACTCATCTGTGTGTCAGGGACCTAGGAACTGTGGTTACTCTCACGATATCAACCACAGTTATTTCAAGTTCAAAGGCTTCACAAACCATACTCTAGCTCTCAGCCAGCAGACTCCCATGGCACGCAAAGCTCATTACCTCAGTCCAAAGCAAAAAGAAAGCAGATGGCTTGGGGGTGGCGGAAGTGTTCATCTTCAGAGATAGTGAATGAGGGGAGAGAGTGAGCAGCAAGGGAGCAGGAGATGTTTGGGCCGAATCTCATTCTTTATGCACAAAGCGGGAGAGCTGGTGCAGTGCTGAAAGCATTTTGCTCTTGCAGCTCCAGGCAGTTTGTAGCCCGAGGGGAAGGCAGTGCTGCTGTAGGAGGGGGAGGTTGCAGCACACTTAGACTTTCTGATGTCTGCTCTAACACTGGCCAGAGAGGCTCCTACAGCAAGCCACGACTCAACGGATACACAGGCATTTCTGGTTCTTGATACTGCAAACTTCTGTGAGCCCCAGAGGTATCCAAGGGACAAGTGCTATCTTCAGGCTTGCAGCAGGATTCCCCTCTCCTTGCACTGGCTCAAAAAATGTACTGACTTGTCCCTTCTTGCCAAGGACACAATTCCAAAACAGGGTCATTTGGCTGTCTCAGCCTGAATCACAGCTCTGCATGGTATAGATGGAGAAGGCCCAAACCAGGTCCTTCAGGCTGAAACAGGTTTGCTTGCGTAAAACCAGCTTGGTGGCTATTCTAGCTTTATGTGGCAAGTTTTGTATTTAGTAACAAAACAGCCTGTATAGGTGACAGAAAGGAATCCTGTGGGTTAGAAGTAGTGAAATCATGAAATTCCTCTGTAAAAAAAAATAAAATAATAGAAAACGTGAAGCTGTTTTTCAATGTCTGTTGAGTGTCCTTGTCCAGGAAAGGACAAAGCACTAAGAGAAGGGAAGTTCAAGCTTGGTGAATTGGAGAGGAAACCGTACTAGAGATGTGAAGCATCTTTAGCTCATGGATTTTGTATAGTAAAAATAAGTGGAGGAGGTGGCTGGTCCCTTTGAAGTGTGTCAGGCACCCGGGTAAGGGAAGAGCTGGGAAAGGCTCTGAGGAGGTGAAGGATAGCTCTGGGATAACAGCATTTTCTGTTAGCATTCCTATAACTGCTTGCAGTGCGGAGGGAAGAGTACGCTGACTCTGTCTTTGCCATGGGAGAGGAGCAAAGCAGGATTCATGGGTTTCGCAGCCATGAGATTTGGAAGTTCTTCTACATCTTAGCCAGCAGAAGGGGGAGTCTTATTTGCCCCTGCCTGACTCATTCATGGCCCCAGAGCTAGGTCTCAGGGTGCTGCTACTTCTCTGAAGCTCCTGATGAAGTTTGGATGTGTTGTTCCATTCCTAGGCTGCCATCCATGATTGAACCCAAACATGCAATATTACATCTTTGTGTGCAGAGTGCAGATCCTCCCTCCTGTAAACACTGCAGAAATGTTTCAAGGGGCCTGTGCCAATCTGGGCATGGCCTTCACTGCAGTCCTTTCTTGGGCTTGGGAAAGCAAGTCCACCAAGCCAAGTTTTGTTTTACAGCCCTTGCTTTGCAGTGCTTCATTACTTCCACACTGAAGTGGTCCACAAGCGATGCTTCACTTCCACACAGAAATTTTGGGATGGTTCAGATAATACACATCACACCTTGAAGCCACCACAGTGCTGTATCTCAGAACAACCTGGATATTAGAGAAACTTCCCTTGCAACGTCCACTGGGAATTACTGGTGCGAGCAAGTAGGCTATGGAACAGAATAGAAATGGTTGCCCAATAGGCCTCTTCATGCAAAGTTGAAGAGTGTGACTCCCTTCCATTGCTGCAGCCTTGTTCAGGCACTCCACTAAAGACTTGCTCCAGGCTCTGCAGACAGCTGTTACAGTTGGCGCTTCTGAAGTACTTGTGAAAGGTGGATGTGTGCTCCAGAGGCAGCAGCATGTGGTGCCTGGGGGACCTTTCTGCACTGCCAGAGGCTATACTGGCATTGCTGTCTTGAGACTCAGCTCCTTTCTTCGTGCAGAGCAAAATGAAGCTCACAGACCTCAAGTCCTTTATTTGATCTTTTTACCGTTAATCACATTTTAATGATGAAATAGGCTTAAGAAGAGGAAAAAACTTCAAACTACAAAAAAATATTTACCCACAGGCTTAATTTCAGCTTGGTCTCCTTTGTCACAGAATTTTTGCTTGGTAATTTATCTTATTTGGGTGATGCTTTTCTATGTATCTCTCAAGCTAATTCATTATCTCAGAGATCTGCTGAATAATCTACTCCACTTACTAGTTTTTCAGATTTACAAACAGAATACCCTACTGAATTACATTTGGCAGAAGAGTTCATGCACTTTGGATGAATTCACATTTCTTTTCTTTAAACTCTTCCTGAAGAAAGACAGTAGTTGAGGACCTGTAGGAAAATAAGACTTAGGTTTTATCTACATGGGGGAAATGACCAACAGATTGCATGACTGCATGATAGTTCCCTAGGTACTGAGACATTCTCTCCTAAAATAGAAATTATTTTATCCTGGAAGAATTACCCCACTCTGATTCTAGTATTTATTAGAGGAGGTCAAATATTCAGAGTTAGATGCTCTTTTATGTTCTGATATTCCTTATGCCCTCTAAGGGTTTGGATTGGAGAGATTTTTTTTCTTATTATAAAGAATTTGCTTGTATAAATAGCAAGTAATTGGTTAGAGCTTTGCAAGCCAAAGAAAGGTTAATCTCTCTTTCATAAAAAACCCTCTCAGCATGATAGAAAAGGAATGAATGTGCATCCCCTAGTGACTGCCTGCAGTTGGCTGCTTGCTTCCTAAATGTAGTCACATGGTTGCCTGCAAGATCCTCCCAGAATATTTAGAAATATTTTGGTCAGGGGAATGGAAGGCCAGAATATTTTTCAGTGACTCCCACAGGAAACGGTGGGGTGGGCTGTGCCTGGCTACACAGTTCTCTGCTCCAGAATAAATTTGCCCAGTGTGCACAAAACATTCTTATCTGATGAAGAACTGGAAACAGGATTGTTTGTTGAAGTGCTGGAAAGACCATTAGGTTTTGGCTTAATCCTGTGCTGGATATTCAAAGAGGGGCTTTCTGCTCTAGTTGCACTGATTTCTCCAAATGAGAAGACCCTCTTGCCTTATTTTAAGTTTTCACTTCAAGGTGAAGGGGAAGGCATGAGGGGGCAGTTCTCTCAGTTGCTAGTGAGTTCTTATGAAAAGACAAGGCTGTATGTAAAGTAGCCCAGCCTTATTCCGACACCAACAGCAGGACCACCTCAGCAGACAGTGGATGAAAACAAGAGAGGTGTTTGTATTGGGTCTGCTGAATCTTATCCCAGTGCCTACAACACAGGGGATGTTAGCATAATGATGGTGTTTTGCTCTTCTTCTGCTGTCTCATAGTCTTCACTGTGTTCCCGTGAGTAATATTTGTTGTAAAATATAGCTGTAATAGAAGAGAGGGCAAAGTCTGTAGGTAGAGATACTATCTCTCATTGGACAAACAAGTGTAGTTTGAAAAAGCAGACAATCTTTCAGGTAGGTAAGCCGTTTTTCAGAGTTGAAATAGAAGCAGCAAAGTTCAAAGCTAAGCATGGATTGTGAGCAATTGCCTTGAGCGTAATCAGATATTTATCAGAGCATTGGAGAGGAGGTCATTTGGGCCTGTGGAGCAGACGTAATTTCAGTAGAGAGGGAGAGGCGATGTGTGTCCTCATTTATAGCCAATGGGACAGAAAGGCTTTAGAGGGGAAGGAAGGATAATGAAAAGCTGTAAAATTCACCAAGTATCTCCACCAAATCCATGGTATTTGATATTCAGTAGAGTTATGAATCTCTGTTCACTGGCTTATAAAGAGTGGGGTTTGAGGTAAGTATGAGTCTGCAGAATGAAGGACAGAGATCTAGAAACCATAGTGAACACTAGCAGAAGCTTGTGAAGAAAAGGGAGGCAAAATTAAATTACTTTAAAATCAGATTTTTCTGGAAGCTCCTTATAGTGGGGACATTTGCTGAAACACATTCCCCCATTTAGAAAAGGCTGTGTGGGAACTAATTTTTTGCATTTTAAAAGAAAGTCAGTGTTAAAAAAAAGTCCTTTTAGAAATGGAATGGAAAATGGTTTAAAAAAAATAAATTGCTTAGGAGACAAAATTGAAGAGAGAATGCTTCTGGTCAGATAATTTGGGGGGAATGAAAATGAAAATACTATGTTTTTCTGAGAATTAGAACATCTGAAAAGTTCTTAATACAAAATTGAAAAGTTGCTTTGAAATGGAAAATCAAATTTTGTCTCACAGAGATTGAAGAGGAATGCTTTTGACTGATGGCTTTTGGCCAGGTTTTAGAAAATAACTTCCATCGAAGAAAACAAACGTCTTCATGGAACCAGCACGTTCCAGCTGAGAGATACTTTACTGCAGAACCGGATTAGCTCATGAATTTCAAATCTCAGCATCCTGATTGACAGTGGCTGATAGCAGAGCGATCACAAGGGTCCTGGGCACACTCCCATTGGCTGCTGCTCTCAGCTGCCAGAAACGTTGGAGCACTGTGCCATTATAAATACACATAGAAAGGCCTGCAGCCCACCCTGACCAGCCGCCTGCCACTGGCTCTGCTGGGGTGCCAGGCAGCGTGAGCTGCAGGTGCCCAGAAGTGCAGACAAGTGTGACCAAACTCCATGGCCAAATTAAATTGTCTCTGAAGTTGGTGTGGGGAAGAGCCACACACAGCGTACAGGTTGGTTATATCCCAGCCATGGCCCCATGCTCGGCTGGATGTTCAGCCCAGCCACAAAGACTTCTGCCCAGAGCAGGCAGAAGATTTACTGGAGAGAAGATTCCAGATGACTGACTTAGGGTGATGGTGATAGCAACTCGGAGACCTTTACTCCAGCTGGTGAAACCAAGCATTCAGTTTGCTGCTGTGGTTTTCTGTAAGTGGCCTTTTTATATTTACCCTTTTAAAATTTAATGCTTAATTAATGGGCAATAAAAACAAGCAACAACTACTGCTGGGCTAAGCAATTCAGCAGCTAAGTGGTTTTCAAACTTCTCTCCATATATTTTTGCTGATTAGAGTAACCTAATCATTTGTTCTGACTAAACTGTTCCATCGGTATAGCCTTCCAATCATTCCCTAATTTCTGGGAATAGGTTGATTATTTTCAAGGATTACAGAAATATGTTTTCCTGTAGGCTGCTCCTGCCCCCGACTTTTTAGATATACAAGAATTGCTCTTAATGAAGTGTAATCAGTCACTCAACCTATGCAGCATTTGTCCTATCCCTTCTTTAGAGAGCCAGCATTCAACTAGAAAATACATAGATATGTGTTTGATGGAAATAAAATTTCTCTGAAGTAACTTTATTTGAAAACATAATCTTCCAGACTCTTGGAACTGGCAAGCAGGAGTTGATTCTGACATTGTTAAGCCATAAGATAACATGATGTCACACAGCAAACCTGTTTCCATTCCTTTCTTTTCACTCTTCACTGCACTCCTGCTGCCATTTGAGGCCATGACCCTCAAGTCGTCCTTTACTGTCTTGAACTTTCTCTTTTGTATTTTGGTTTGAGATGAGACCTCCTTGGATAGATAAGGAGCTGCTGAGGAAAATTCAAATGAAAAAAGAGTCTTATAGAAAGTGGAAGCAAGGACAGGAGGCCTGGGAAGAGTACAGGGATGTTGTCTGGGAAGCTAGGGACCAGGTTAGGAAAGCTAAGGCCCAGTTAGAATTAAACTTAACTAGGGATGTTAAAGATAACCAGAAGGGATTTTATAGGTACATGGCAAATAAAAAACAGACTAGGGAGAACGTAGCCCCCCTCAGGAAGCTCTCAGGTGAACTAGCTACACAGGATTTGGAGAAGGCTGAGGTTCTGAATGACTTCTTTGCCTCGGTCTTCACTGTCAAAGTGAAGTCTGACTGCACCACCCAAGTCATGGAAGGCAGAGGCAGGGGCTGTGAGAAAGAAGACCTTGCGCCCACTGTAGGAGAGGAATTGGTTCAAGACCACACTGGACGGACACACGCAAAGAGTTGTGGTCAATGGCTGAATGTCCAGCTGAAGACCAGTAACAAGTGGTGTCCCTCAGGGATTGGTGTTGGGACCAGTCTTGCTCAACATCTTCGTTGCTGACATGGACAGTGGGATTGAGTTGGCCTTCAGCAAGTTTGCCAATGACACCAAGCTGTGTGCTTCAGTTGATACGCTGGAGGGAAGGAATGTCATCCAGAGGGACCTTGACACACTTGTGAGGTGGGCTGATTAGGGACTGTAGTGACAGGACAAGGGGTAATGGGTTAAAACTTAAACAGGGGAAGTTTAGATTGGATATAAGGAGGAAATTCTTTCCTGTTAGGGTGGTGAGGCACTGGAATAGGTTGCCCAGGGAGGCTGTGAATGCTCCATCCCTGGCAGTGTTCAAGGCCAGGTTGGACGAGGCCTTGGGTGATATGGTTTAGTGGGTGGTGTCCCTGCCCATGGCAGCAGGGTTGGACCTTGATGATCTTAAGGTCCTTTCCAACCCTAACTATTCTATGATTCTATGAGAGAAAATTTTCACCACTTCATGGAAGAAAAGTTCATGAAGGACATGAATAAGGATAGCTTCGGTTCCCTGAGCCATGGACAGCTGGAATTTGGGAGGGTGCATTTGAGAAAGTGCCTTCAAACTTTTTACCTTTCACAGAGAATCTGCAGGTTGCACTGACAGAGAAAGGGTGCTGAGACACAGAGATATTTGGTCGTCATGTATGGGTTCCCTTATGGTCAAACCTGCCTTATGTCTTACAAACACCAGATGATTTACTTAATGAAAGCATAACTGAATCCTTCTGCTATTGGTTTAGCACACTTCTCACCATTATCATTTCTGACTCAAACCTTCCTGGAGTATCACAGCTGACTGGTCCCCTTTGTATCTATGAGCAGAGACACAGCTCCCATTCACCCATTCTCACCTCTTGTACTTTCAGAGATAACTTTGTTAGGAATCCATATTTTTGAGAGAAAAATGTTGCTGCTTCCTGTGTTTTTTTTTATCAAGTTTGAGCAAAAGCAGTTTGGAAAGGAATGGCAAGATAAAGAGTATTGTGTAGAAAGACATCTTTCAGGCAAGGATCTTGTCAAATCCATAGAGAACAAAAGCTTTCCAAGCTACCTAGCACTATGAGTTTTTCCCTGATAAATCAAGGCAAATAAATAAGTGCCAAAGTGAAATGCTAAACTAGACCTTGATATTTTGGAAAAATTCTGTAATTAAGGCTATTTCATGGCTGGGTTTCAGTGAATGCAGGATATCGCTTATTCTTTCTTTTTCCGTAACTTACATTGTGAAGGAGAGGGAGGCAGGACATAAAATAAAAATGCAGCAGATGCCGCTTTCCCCTGGTGACAACTGGGCCCACATCAGAGATTACCACCTCTGGGAGAATCTCTCTGAGATACTCTATTTTTCAAGCCTTAGTGCTGCCTGGCATCTGCTGGTACTTATTTAGGACTGGGGAGGTGCTTCAGTAAACAGAGTAACACTGATTTTGAACTCAGAGTTTAGGGAGCAAGAAAGTCCTGCATTCAGGAGTAGGTGATGCTATGTTTTAATATAATGCTAGAAACCCTTTGTCACTGCCTGTTAGAAGACAGAAGACTCCCAGCCCACATCCATCACAGCCTTCTTGGTCCCACTCTGTCTTTGAAGTCAGGCAGACATGCTGCAGCCTTGGCAGCATTCTGAACACACTCTCAGTGCACTGGTATTTTACACTGCTGACACAAAATATTTATACTCCAAAGACTTTTAGAGAAGACCATATCTGGCCTTCTTACTGGTGGATCTTTCATAAATCACTGTCTGGCAGCAGATTGTAAAGTTATGTTTTCATAGCCTAGCTCCTTGATACTGGAGTATTGGATTTAACCTTTTTAACTCCATTTTTTAGGATCATTTTGGTGAAATAAGTGACAGAATAACATCTTGATAAAAAAAGAAGAAACACACAGCGATACCAAAACTGATTAGCAAAATTTTGCAAAATATCTCATTGAAGTTTTCAAATTGTTTTCTAAATTACAAAAAATAGCATCATGGTATTGAAGAAGTATGTATTTGAAAGCATCAGCCATGACCCTCAGCTAATGCAGTGTCTGCTTTTCCACTGCACAATTCTCAGGGTTAGCCTCAGCTTTGGTCTTTGTCTCGTTATCCGTCTAATATAGCATCTGATTCTGTGTGGTCCTGAACTCTCTTAACACCAGAGACTCATACCCACAGAGATTGGAGTGATAAGACACAGCTGAGCTGACATGCCTTTGGAGAGCAAGGCGGAAAGTAATGCAAGTTCTCTTCCAAGTGGGCTTGCTTGTCCTCCAGTGCTGAGGGGGAAAAGCGAGAGGCAGTATTCAGTCACTCACTTGGACAGAGTTCAAGTATTTCTGCTGGGAAACAAACCCACAGCATTGTTGAAAGGTGCAAAACTTCCCTGTTACCTCAACAGCTGGGTCAGGCCAGCTAAACTGGAAATCTTGCAGTGCAGTTAACGATCCGTCTAGCTAAACAGAATTTCACTGCTAATCTTCTTGACCTCAGATGTGTTGCCTTTCTTAATTCCTCTTTAAAATACACCTTTCTACCAAGACCTGGAAGCATGCCAAGCAGTTAATGGCAACCAGGACAAAAGGGAAGTTCTCTAAGATGTGGCTGCCAATGTACAGGACAAGTCAAATTTACTTCTTGAAGGAAAAATGTCAGTGCAATTTAGGCAAAAGTTTCCAAATCTTTGAGATACATCTCTATTGCCATCATGTTATCTTTGGAGGTTGGAACATGGAGAGGATTGGTTTTATTCTTGACAACTGTGACCATGATTTACTTGTACTGTAAAGACCTAAGGTGTAGATGACCACTCCTGTTTTGTAGCTGTGACACAAGTGAGGTCTCTAAGCATTTGAGTTTTTGTTACTGAAGTCTTCAAGCTTGTTTTAGTATCTTTCAGGGATTTTTGTGGCTTCTGGTATGAGGGTGTTGGAGCAGATGTCCTTGTGCTTTCTTCTGGTCCAAGTGACTTACCACATCTTCTGGCAGCCACACTGAGTGGCCACAGCTTCCATCCCAGGCTGCCATTTCCCAGTGATGTCTAGAAATGGAAAGAATGAAAGGTCAGGTCATTTTTAGAAAACAGACATTTGCAAAACACCCAGCCAGGCACTTGCTGGGTAAAAGCAGATTGGGAGAATGGGCTACAGAGGAGGCTGAGGCGCTCTGCTTTTGCCATGTTTTTCCTATTACATCCCTGGTTTGGTGCAGTAGTTTCTCTTCAGGGGTGAACCCTGATGTGAGAGGAGTTGCAACGCCAGGCTTGCAGTTGGGCTATGTCCAGGAGTGGCAGAGGATGATAAACGATGGTCTCACTTCTCTTCAGCTTACTGCTATCCCTATGACTTTCACAGCATCTGCTTCACCCTGCTCTGCACCAGGGCAAACTGTCTGGGCCAGGTTGCACAAACCCCCGTCCAGCATACACATAGAGGCCCCTGGGGCAGTCCCAGCCCCAGATTGCTCAAGCAGAGGTAGTTCTGCAGTGCCAATACTTTAGGCAGCCTGAGAAAGGCACAGGAGGTCGAAACAGAATAAAAACCCTGGATGCAGGGACTGTGAGAATGAAGACCTTGGGCCCACTGTAGGAGCGGAACTGGTTCGAGACGATCTTAAAAACCTGAACATACACAAGCCCGTGGGACCTCATGAAATCCATCCGCGGGTCTTGAAGGAGCTGGCAAATGAAGTTGCTAAGCCGCTGGCCATCATATTTGAAAAATCATGGCAGTCCGGTGAAGATCCCAATGACTGGAAAAAGGGAAATATAACCCCCATTTTCAAGAAGGGGAAAATGGATGACCTGGGGAATTACAGACCCGTCAGTCTCACCTCTGTGCCTGGCAAAATCTTGGAGCAGGTTCTCCTGGAAGGCATGCTAAGGCACATGAAAAACAACAAGGTGCTTGGTGACAGCCAGCATGGCTTCACTAAGTGGAAATCCTGCCTGACCAATTTGGTGGCCTTCTATAATGGGGCTACAGAACTGATGGACAGCAGTAAAACAGTTGATGTCATCTACCTGGACTTGTGCAAAGCGTTTGACACTGTCCCACATGACATTCTTGTCTCTAAATTGGAGAGACATCAATTTGATGAATGGACCACTCGGTGGATAAAGAACTGGCTGGATGTCCACACAGAAAGACTTGTGGTCAATGGCTCAATATCTGGCTAAAGACCAGTAACACGTGGTGTCCCTACCGGATCGGTGTTGGGACCGGTCTTGTTCAACATCTTCGTTGCTGACGTGGACAGTGGGATTGAGTGCACCCTCAGCAAGTTTGCCGATGACACCAAGCTGTGTGGTTCGGTTGATATGCTGGAGGGAAGGAATGCCATCCAGAGGGACCTTGACACGCTTGTGAGGTGGGCTGATGCCAACCTCATGAAGTTTAACCATGCCAAGTGCAAGGTCCTACACCTGGGTCGGAGCAATCCCAGGCACAGCTACAGGTTGGGCAGAGAAGAGATTCAGAGCAGCCCTGCAGAGAAGGACTTGGGGGTGTTGGTCGATGAGAAAATGAACATGAGCCGGCTTCAGTGTGCACTCACAGCCCAGAAAGCCAACCGTATCCTGGGCTGCATCACAAGGAGCGTGACCAGCAGGTCAAAGGAGGTGATCCTGCCCCTCTCCTCTGCTCTTGTAAGACCTCACCTGGAGTACTGTGTACAGTTCTGGTGTCCTCAATGTCAAAAGGACATGGAACTTTTGGAACAAGTCTAGAGGAGGGCCACAAAGATGATCAGTGGACTGGAGCACCTCCTGTATGAAGATCGGCTGAGAAAGTTGGGGCTGTTCAGCCTGGAGAAGAGAAGGCTGTATGGAGACCTCAGAGCAGCCTTCCAGTATCTGAAGGGGGCCTATAGGGATGCTGGAGAGGGACTCTTCATTAGGGACTGTAGTGATAGGACAAGGGGTAATGGGTTAAAACTTAAACAGGGGAAGTTTAGATTGGATAAAAGGAAGAAGTTCTTTCCTGTTAGGGTGGTGAGGCACTGGAATGGGTTGCCCAGAGCAGTTGTGAATGCTCTATCCCTGGCAGTGTTCAAGACCAGGTTGGACGAGGCCTTGAGTGTTATGGTTTAGTGGGAGGTGTCCCTACCCATGGCAGGGGGGTTGGAACTTAAGGTCCTTTCCAACCCTAACTGTTCTATGATTCTACAATTATATGCTTTTCCCTTCCCCAATTTCTTTTGTGCTTCACAGCAGGAGTTTAAGCCAGAGATGGGGAGTGAGAAAACCATCCCTCCTGCCCAGACTCTCCCTCAGCACTTGTTTCAGGTGGGAGAATCTGGTTTGTCACAGTATGCCATCATTTTGCTTGCTTGTTTGTTTGTTTTCAAGAACAACATGAAGGTGATTTTCACCTCTGCACCTGATGCAAGCATTTTCTCTCCATTTCCTATGACTGCAGGAGTTCACACATAAGGTTAAATAGAATAAAAGAAGAAAGATAAACAGAAAGGACACTCACACAGAGGCAAAATAAGCACTGGTTTTAAAATCTGACAAAGATACACACAGACAGACGTGGTCTCCAGAACCAAGCTCAAAAGATGGACACAGACAGATTTGCAAAACAGTCAACAAAATATAAAGGATCTGATTCTTAGGTGTCAAGGAGCTTCATTCAGGTGGTAGGGGATCATACCATTTCTCTGTAGGTAATGACTTCTCCTAACTGAATAGAAATTAAAGTATCTAATACTGTCTTGGATGGAGCTATTTTAAAGGGAGGCACCCTTACACTTGCTAAAAAAAAGGAGCAAAAATTGCTATACATACTATAGAAAATGCATATAATCCTCCTTGGGATAGAACAGGTGGAATGACATACCCATCTCTGGCTCTTTGATGCTAATCTCCACAGCAGATTTCATGCATAGTGCTACTTGTTCCGTGCACCTAGACTTCTCCCTTTCTGTATGACAAACTGTGTAGAAAACATTTGTTCATCTTCACATGTTGGGGTATCTTAGGAGGTTGATTGGCAAGGAAAGGTAATGTGAAAACTGTCATTCATGATCTGAAACACCTATGAAAACTGGAAGTCTCTGTCATGTAGAGCCAGCTCATTCTGGCTTGACTCATATCATACATATTGCAAAGGTAGCCTGTGTCCCAGTGCTGGAATGGTAGGTGAAAAAGAAGGGGTGGAAACAAAGACAAAATAAGGACATGAAGGCAACAACAACAATAAAAATTATAATAAAAAAAACCAAAACCACCTGGAATGTTATCAGGAAGACTAACTGTTCAACAATTCAGAGAAATCTAGATTTCCCTACAACTGCTACTAATTATTGGGTGCAGCCATTGTTGAGACGTATTTAGCCTGTCTGCTGTGCAGTGCTGAGCACCCTATAGCTCCCATGATTTGTTGCTGTTAGATCCCTGGTAGCTTCAGTCCTCAACAGGTACAGAGGCACATTCTGGTCCTGGATGGCTCTGCGGCTCCTCTTGTATTTTCTGCCCTCCTGTCAGGCATGGGGGATCAGGGAGCTGGATGAGCCCATGGGATTCCCTGAGAAGAAACAAATTCCCAATAGGATGGACGGCAGAACTGGAGTAAGACTTAAAATTGACAGCACTGCATCTTTACCACGAGGAGGAGTGTGATACAAAGGTAAGGCAGGGCTGCAAGGTTCCCTATACACACCCCATCTAGCTTCTGTGATCTGAGCTTCTGTGATTCTGTGATCAGCACTTCAGTGCACTTTAGAGAGGTTTCCCAGTCCAGGCTCTGCTGCACAGGGTTGAGACACGGCCTGAAGGGTCTTAATGTTGAAAAAAAATAAAAATAGCTGATAGCAGTAGGGGTCCAGATACATCTGGCAGGTGCATAGTTTGGGTTCACAGCTGCATATTCTCAGTGATATGTATGGCACCTATGAGCTTTAGCTCACAGACAGCAATTTCAATGAGGTCTGACTTGACAACGTAAGAGGTTTTGCAGCATGAAACAAGTTTAGTTGGTGAATCAGGGCATCTGAACTTAAAGGTTGAAGAGGCTGTGCTGTCATGAGAGTGGGCAGGGATGGGGAGGTAGCATCTAACCCAAAACCACGCTGTATCTATCATCATCCATAGGAAGAGTGCGTAGGTGCCATTGCCCTGTCATCCCAGCAGCTCAGCCACCCTCAAGTAGATCAGGCCACGTTTGCAAGCAGGCTGGGATGGGAGGTGAGGGGGAGAGAAAGGAGGGTGCCCAGACTGCACGGTGAGTACCACAGTGCACTTGAAGTACATCATTACTATATGCTCCTTCCCCAGTAGACTGTCTGCAGCATGTGCTGGAATACAATCATTGCTGCTGTTCTTCTGTAATTTGTGTTTTACTCTTCTTTTTAGTATTTGCTCCTGGCACACTCATACTTGAACCAGAACCACCCCACAAGCAGATCATATAACACCCTGTTCCAGTCCAGAAGCTGATTCCTCTTTGCTAAATGAACTGCTGTAACCTCAGTGTTACCCTGGAGAGAAGTCTTCTGTATTTTGCCTTGCAAATAATTCACATGGGTTGACACAAAGTTCTAGCCTGTGCATACAGTATGTAGCATTTTGTACAGTATGTGGCTTCTTGCGAAGTACTATTGCATGTACATGCCTGGGACCAATTAGTTTCATTGAAACAAGAGAAGCCTCATGATGAGTAAACCAGTAACTACAACGTTTTATTCCCACATTTGGTGGATATATGCAACAAAGTATACTGCAAAAGGACACTTTAAAAGCATCCTTTAATGCCAAGCACACTAGTCTTATTTTGTCTCAGGAAAAGGAGCTATGGCAGATAATAATGCCTTTCCTTCAACCCACAATGCTCAAACTTTAGAGGCAAAAAAAAAAAAAGGTCTCTCCACAAAACAAACCCCATTATCAAAGAGTGACTTTGGTGCTGTCATTTTCCCTTCTTCATATTCCAATCAAAACTACAGGCTCCAGCCATAATGGGGTCTCAGTTATACCAAGCAGTGTGAACACACAGACTGGAAAATAATACCTTCTCCCAAATTCCTACTCTAAGTAGGACCTCTGACACTGTGCCTATTCCAAGATACAGGGTGCCAGCACCAGGGAGGAACTCACCCTTGCAAAAACCCCACTTACAAGCAGAGGCTTTTATTTACAGCACCATGAACCCCCCTCTATCCTATCTCTTCCAGCAAGGGATGTGTTCCCACACTCATGTCCCCACACCACCATCCCACTCCTTAGGATATGGTCAGGGAGCCACTTCCCACCCCCTGTGCCTGGGAGGACCCTGCCTGGCTGCTGGGGACTTTCTGGGCACCCAGCTCCCCTTGGCTGAGTGTGCAAGCTACAAGCCCCAAACGCCATCAAAAGTCTCGACCATCCCTCTCTTTCCAGTTTATCAGGCTGATTGTTCCAGGGTGTATTTTTGAAGCATTAAAGCCATAAGAGGCTTTAAGTGATAAAGTATTAGAATAGGGTTTAAGTTGATCTAAGCCTTTGAACAGGATCAAGCTGTGTGCAATGTATCAGCAGCCTGCGCAGGCACATGATCTTATCTCTGCTGCCCTCATTATTATAAACGTTTTCATGCTGATAATGCTATAATAAGTGTAATATGAATAAACAGAAAGAAATATCACTGCACTGGGGAGCAATTTTTCTGCTTGACTGTATCCATGGCATTTATTAATAACTGTATGCTGGGCACTCACTGAGACACTTGTATGTACACCCATGTCCATGCTCCTCACAAGATACGTTATTTTCCAAGCAGTCCCAAAAGCTATTTCTTACGGTTCAGACACATAGCTACTGTGGAGCAGCACTTCAGATAAACATGACCAGCTAATAGGCTCCCATGTACAAAGCTAAAATGCAAAATCCCACTTAGCAGCCTGCTCTCTGGCTCTGGGTAGCTCTAGAGCTGGCTATGTTTTGACAGTGTTAGGTAAAAAATCAAACAAAACCATGTTGGGATCTACAAGGTCTTTCCTCCCTGCATCTTGGTGGCAAGGAGCTGGCAAGTGACCTCTGACTGATCTTGTCACAGACCAAATGATGGGCAAACTTCTATTCGCTGCCTGATGTGCAATGAAAGCTCCTGCAGTACTGCAACCACCTTGACTACCTTTTGGTCAGTATTGTGCTCTTCTCAGTAGAAGCTGCCCCACTTTGCAGACACATAGAGGGTGAGGGTGGCTCCAAATGCATGGCTGAAGCACACCTGAAGGAGAGTGTACACCTGGATTTCAGTCCTCATCTCAATGAGTATTACACAAAATATCCCTCAGGGAGACAACCTACCCTCAGAGTCTTAGTGCTCCTGACTGTTTCATAAGAAACTTTTGTTTTGTCTCCCCCATCTGAATTACTAGCTCTTTTTTCTTCTTGCTGTGTTGCACAGGGCTATGGGATTCTTAGTTGACTCCAGAGTCATGATCCTGTGCACCTTTCAGCATGTTTGCAAATAAAGATGCAGTGAGCTGCTCGTGAGTAAGGAATACTATGTCTTGAATGACAGATCCAAGAAACACAAATCCTAGTGCAGTGAAGAATCTAATGCAGAGGTTTACAGTGGCAAGGAGAGACTGGGAAAGCTCCACGATCAGTTGGAGGAAGGAAAAAAAGGAATTCCTCTTAAGTTTATGCCTAGGAAGAGAACAGAAAAACCACCAGTGTTGCCATAGAATCATTTATGTTGGAAAAGACCTTTAAGACTGAGTCCAGCCACAAAACCATGTCCCTAAGTGCCACATCTACACATCTTTTAAATAGTTCCAGAGGTGGGGAGGGACTCAACCACTTTCGTGGGCAGCCTTTTCCAGTGCTTGAGAATCCTTTTAGTGAAGAAATTTCTCTTAATGTCCAGTCCAAACCTCCCCTAGTGTAACTTGAGGCCATTTCCTCTTGTCAGGGAACATCTCTGTGTCCCTGAGGTCCATGGCAGCTACAGTAAGGCATGACAGGATGATCTCATTTACAGAGGGGGTCTCTGCACTTCTAGGGGTTGGGATTTGATTGAGAGTAGTCCTAACACTGCCTTTTAGGGATTCCAGAGATGTAGCCTATGAAATTAACAAATACCCTTCAAGGGTTTAGCTGCTTATAGTGCAATACTGTTGTTCTTCAATTCTGTATACATGTAGGTGGGATGTTCATTCAAGGGATGAGAGACACAGGTCAAATCCTCACTCTGATTTATGTTTGGATTCATGGAATCATAGAATCATAAAATAGTTAGGGTTGCAAAGGACCTTAAGATCATCAAGTTCCAACCCCCCTGCCATGGGCAGGTACAACTCACACTAACCATATCACCCAAGGCCTCGTCCAACCTGGCCTTGAACACTGCCAGGGATGGAGCATTCACAACCTCCCTGGACAACCTATTCCAGTGCCTCACCACCCTAACAGGAAAGAATTTCCTCCTTATATCCAATCTAAACTTCCCCTCTTTAAGTTTTAACCCATTACCCCTTGTCCTATCACTACAGTCCCTAATGAAGAGTCCATCCCCAGCATTCCTATAGCCTCCCTTCAGATACTGGAAGGCTGCTATGAGGTCTTCATGCAGCCTTCTCTTCTCCAGGCTGAACAGCCCCAACTTTCTCAGCCTATCTTCATACAGGAGGTGCTCCAGTCCCTGATCACCCTCGTGGCCCTCCTCTGGACTTGTTCCAACAGTTCCATGTCCTTTTGATGTTGAGGACACCAGAACTGTACACAGTACTCCAGGTGAGGTCTTACAAGAGCAGAGGAGAGGGGCAGGATCACCTCCTTCGACCTGCTGGTCACGCTCCTTGTGATGCACCCCAGGATACGGTTGGCTTTCTGGGCTGTCAGCGCACACTGAAGCTGGCTCATGTTCATTTTCTCATCGACCAGCCCCCCCAAAGTCCTTCTCTGCAGGGCTGCTCTGAATCTCGTCTGCCCAGCCTGTAGCTGTGTCTGGGATTGCTCCGACCCAGGTGTAGGACCTTGCACTTGGCATGGTTAAACTTCATGAGGTTGGCATCAGCCCACCTCACAAGTGTGTCAAGGTCCCTCTGGATGACATTCCTTCCCTCCAGCGTATCAACTGAAGCACACAGCTTGGTGTCATTGGCAAACTTGCTGAGGGCGCACTCAATCCCACTGTCCATGTCAGCGACGAAGATGTTGAACAAGACCGGTCCCAACACCGATCCCTGAGGGACAACACTCATTACAGGTCTCCAGCCGGACATTGAGCCATTGACCACAGCTCTTTGTGTGTGGCCATCCAGCCAGTTCTTTATCCACCGAGTGGTCCATTGATCAAATTGATGTCTCTCCAATTTAGAGACAAGGATGTTGTGTGGGACAGTGTCGAACGCTTTGCACAAGTCCAGGTAGATGACATCAACTGCTTTACCGCTGTCCATCAGTTCTGCAGCCCCATTATAGAAGGCCACCAAATTGGTCAGGCAGGATTTCCCCTTAGTGAAGCCATGCTGGCTGTCACCAAGCACCTTGTTGTTTTTCATGTGCCTTAGCATGCCTTCCAGGAGAATCTGCTCCAAGGTTTTGCCAGGCACAGAGGTGAGACTGACTGGTCTGTAATTCCCTGGGTCATCCATTTTCCCCTTCTTGAAAATGGGGGTTATATTTCCCTTTTTCCAGTCATTGGGATCTTCACCAGACTGCCACGATTTTTCAAATATGATGGCCAGCGGCTTAGCAACTTCATTTGCCAGCTCCTTCAGGACCCGCGGATGGATTTCATCAGGTCCCATGGACTTGTGCACGTTCAGGTTCTTAACATGGTCTCAAACCAGACCCTCTCCTACAGTGGGCCCAAGGTCTTCTTTCTCACAGTCCCTGCATCTGCCTTCCAAGACTTGGGTGGTGCGGTCAGAACCTTTGCCAGTGAAGACCGAGGCAAAGAAGTCATTCAGAACCTCAGCCTTCTCCAAATCCTGTGTAGCTAGTTCTCCCGAGAGCTTCCTGAGGGCACCTGCATTCTCCCTAATCTGTTTTTTATTTCCTATGTACCTGTAGAATCCCTTCCAGTTATCCTTAACATCCCTAGTTAAGTTTAATTCTAACTGGGCCTTAGCTTTCCTAACCTGGTCCCTAGCTTCCTGGACAACATCCCTGTACTCTTCCCAGGCTGCCCGTCCTTGCTTCCACCTTTTATAAGCTTCTTTTTTTCCTTTGAAGTTTCCTCAGCAGCTCCTTATCCATCCAAGGAGGTCTCCTGTCCCTCCTGCTGCATTTTCTTCTAGTTGGGATGCAATACTCCTGAGCTTGCAGTAGGTGATCCTTGAATATCAACCAACAGCCTTGGGCCCCCCTGCCCTGTAGAGCTATATCCCATGGAACCTTACTAAGCAGGTTCCTGAAGAGGCCAAAGTCTGCTCTCTTGAAGTCCAGGGCAGTGAGGAGCTTGCTGCACGCTCTTCTCACTGTCCTGAAGATCAGGAGTTTGATCATCTCGTGATTGCTGCATCCAAGGCTGCCCTGGAGCACCACATTTCCAACCAGCCCTTCCCTGTTGGTGAGCACAATGTCAAGCATGGCATCTCTCCTTGTCGGTTCCTCTATTACTTGCAGAAGGAAGTTGTCTTCCACACAATTGGGGAACCTCCTGGATTGCTTGTGCCGGGTGGTACCGTCATTCCAACAGATGTCAAGGTGGTTGAAGTCCCCCATGAGAACAAGGGCGTGTGAGCGTGAAGCTTTTCATATCTGCCTATAGAGTACTTCATCTGCAGAGTCCTCTTGATCAGGCAGTCTGTAACACATCCCCACAGTAATGTATCCCATCGCTGTTTACCCTGACCCACAAACTCTCTGTTGACTGATTACCTGTCCCCAGACAGAGTTCCATACTCTCCAGCCTATCCCTAACATAAATAACAACTCCCCCTCCCCACCTGCTGGGCCTGTCTTTTCTAAAGAGTCTGTAACCTTCCATTCCAACTCTCCAGTCATAGGAGCCATCCCACCATGTTTCTGTGATGCCTATAATATCCTACCCCCGTAGACATGCACACATCTCTCATTCCTCGTTTGTTTCCCATGCTACGGGCATTTGTATAAAGGCGTCTGAGCCGAGCTCCAAATGAAGCCGGCTCATTGGCTGGAGCGGCTGGAATATCTCTACATTGCTCTGAGCATTTATTCTAGGTGCTGGCAACTGACTGGGTGTGTTGGGATGGATTGATGCCCCTCTGCCCCAACACATCTAGTTTAAAGCCTCCTTGACCAGTCTGGCAAGCCTCCTACCAAAACTGCTCTTCCCCTTAGACCAGCTCCACCAGCCCTCGGTAGACCTGGCTTACAAACTTGGGTCCCATGTTCAAGACACCCAAACCCCTGACTGTGACACCACCCTTTTAACCATTTATTAACCTGGCTAATCCTCCTAGCTTTTTTAAGGTCCTCCCCTGTATCCTGGAGAATATACGAAAAGACTATCTGAGCTCCAGAGCCCTTAACCACCTCTCCCAGGGCTCTGTAGTCCTTCTTTATGTTCCCCAGGCTGCTACTATCTATATCCCTAGCACCCACATGGATCATTAGAAGTGGGTAATAGTCTGGGACTTACTAGAGCAGGCAGCCCCTCTGCAGCATCCCTGATCCGTGCCCCAGGTAAGCAACACACCAGTCCCTCTGCACCTGATGCAAACATTTTCCCTCCATTTCCTATGGCTGCAGAATCCCTCCCCAGCATCCCTATAGCCCCCCTTCAGATACCGGAAGGCTGCTCTGAGGTCTCCACGCAGCCTTCTCTTCTCCAGGCTGAACAGCCCCAACTGTCTCAGCCTGATTCAATCTGAACTCCCCTCTCCTTTAAATTCACCTCATCCATCTGTCTTGCAATCTCAGCCATTTCAGAAGATACTTCTCCCACATAAATATTTCTCAATAAAGAATAATTGTTCAATATTTAAACATTAACTGACAGACAAGGACAGAAAAGCCATAGGAACAGTAAACTGGCAGCTGGGGCCCAGGCTCTGCTTCAGTGATTACTGAAATGTTATATATGAAGTAAATTACTCCAGGAACAGGCACCAAGATGAGCCACAGAATGTAGTTCCCAGCTGGTGGCTGGCACACTGCTCAAGGAAACAGCTAAGGCATGATCAAGTTTTTCCAGGCAGATGGAAGTAGTAAACCTGGAAAACCCAAAGGCATTCTGGAATATGAGTGGAAAAGGAAACACCAGCTTCCTATGACTATCAGAAGTGCACCGATTTCTTCATTTCACCAAATGGTCCCAAACACAGGGTTGCTGAAATACTTTCATGAACTGGTTGAGCTGAATGGTTTGATCTGACCTTACTTAGCTTTTCTGAGTCAGACACAGTGGTCTGCATCTGCTAAAAGCATCAGCTTTCTCAGTGAATACTGCTTCACAAAACAACATCGTCCTGCTGGAAGCACATCTCAGGTATATTTACAAGGAGCTAGTACGTGCATTTCTGGCATATGGACTGGTGTCTGATGAGCTCTGTAAATTAGAGCTTCAGAGGAGACAGCAGGCAACACCACCACACCGCGGCCATAATTCCCACATGTGCAGGGCTTGCTCCAAAACCTCTTAAAATTAATGGAAAAGATTGCACCCCTATTAACTTGGCACAGAAGGGAATTTTGAGACAGAGCAGCAAAGTGGTTGTACACTGAGGTGAGCTGAGGTGAAGATTGAAGCAAAGTAGCCAATTACTTGCTATACTGTCAATACAATGGATGGTTATATGTTACATCTAGTTCATTAATTGCACTGAGACTTCATGTAAGGTAATTAGTTCCTTATTATAAAGCACAATTCAGATATTATAGAGAAAATACCCCTCACCAAGTTTGCAGCAATGGAATGAATTCCTAGGTCTTTCAGCATACCTCATGACTGACCTCAGCCATTCATTGAGCCTTCACAAAGGAGCTGCAGACCATGAGTATTGCTTCTTAGATTCAAGCATGCTTTCCTGCCAGTGCATGAGACTTTCCTAGGCTCCAGGGCTACTCAACCAATAGTGCCCAGTTGGCAGTGTGCAGTCAGAAGTGCTTTGGTCCACCTGCGTCCTTGTGCCTGCACAGCACGCTGCAGCTGTCTCCTGAAGATGTCAAAGTTCATGGTATCATATAATCACAGAATGGTTTGGGTTGGAAGGGAATTTAAAGCTCATCCAGCTACAAGCCCCTGCCATGGGCAGGAACACCTTCCACTAGACCAGGTTGCTCCAAGCTCTGTCCAACCTGGCCTTGAACACTGCCAGGGATGGGGTAGCCACAGCTTCTCTGGGCAACCTGTGCCAGGGACTCACCAACCTCATAGTGAAGAATTTCTTCCTAATATCTAATCTAAATCTACCCTCTTTCAGTCTAATGCCATTCTTTCTTGTCTTAACACTACCTGCTCTTGTAAAAAGTACCTCTGCAGACTTCCTGTAAGGCGTCTTAAGGTAGTTCAAGTTCAGCAGAGCCATGCAAAATCATGGCCAAGATTGCTAAGCAATGACAATAAAAGCAGCTTTCACAGATGAGGGGCACCTTATGGCACAGTGGACTCCTCATCCCAGTCAGGATTGCTAGGGAAAGGCTCCTGGTTTTCACTGAGACAACATTTCCTTGTGTTAATGGCACAAAACAAGATATCTGGTAGGAAGACTGGAATCTGAAGCATGGTGCTGCAGGTCCAGCTCTCCCAGTACAAGGGCAGCACAGCAGGGCAATCCGATGCCTCTCAGCGATGGTGACCACACCATGCACAAACACAGCTGTTTTCCAGGAGGTGGTTATCCTACATCAACCCTGGATGAAGTTCACAGGGAGAAGAGTTTAGATGAGGGGAGCATGTGCGTGGATTTTTCCATCCACGCTGATGCCTTCATGCTTCGACATTGCATGGCTGGGAAGGAGCTCAGTATGCACTTGACTACTCCACTGAAGTGCAGGGAGATTTCGCTTTGATCTCAATGGCATCATGAAGTGGGTAGCTGTGCTATGTATCTGCTCTCATCACAGAGATGAGAAGGTGAATCCTGTCTTTTGTATGGCTGAAGATACATAACAGGGATATACCTTGTAGCTAATGGCATACACATTGCTAGGTTTTCAGTAAGCACTTCTGATTTTATACATTTGCAGAGCTAGGAATTGCTGCTGTACCATCTCCTGCTCTAGCAGATGAATTAATCTTGTTTCCTGAGGTATTCTTAGGAAGTTTGCAGGCATGTGTGTGTTTGACCAGGGTGAACCCAGTAATTTAGTTCTTTGCTTCTGAGTGCAAATTATCATGAAGGGATAAGCTCATTGTTATCTGGACATCAGAGAATCTACACGGGAAGTGGTGCCGGTGAATTGGTATCGGGCATGCCACTGCTCAGGGAAGTCTTTTTTTAGCTTCTGCTGTCCCTGGTTAGTGCCTTAGATGCATGAGATGGTCCAGGCTATCCCCTCCCTCCCTCTGAGCAACCTTTCTGAATTTGAGAAGATATTTAAAAATGCATGGATTTCAAAGTGATCTTAAGGCCTAACTGTTTTTCTGGGGGCAGGGAGTTGTCTTTTGCTCAGTGTGAGTGTAACCCTATATTACTGATGGAGATGGGTACCTGAGAACTTAGCAGTTTATACGACTCATTCAGCAATAGAAATGTGTGTACTTCGATAGGGCCAACTCCCACATGCTTTTGTTTTCCCCGCCTTCAGTTGTGAAACAAGAGCTTCAATCTCCTCCAAAGGTTGGCAAACAGCACCTGTCCAAAGAGCACAGCAGCACGTATTTACCTGCACCACCAGGCACATGTGACAGGGAGTAGGGCCCAAGGGTCAGCCTCCTGAGTGACCTCATGGCACACCAATGCCCATGGGGGGTCAGGCTGAGCTGTCTGTTTTGCTCAGGTTCAGTATAAAAGAGAAAGCTCATGCTGAGCCGTGGCTTTGGAGGCTCCCACTTCCTGCAATTCAGGTGGGCACCCTCTGAGCCCTGCAAGAGACAGACAGACTGCCTTTCGCTGACTTTGTGGCTGGGAAATAGCAAAACAGGTCTGCTCTCTAGGACAGGTTATGTGCATTAGACCCTGGTCCTGGCTTGGAAATAAACACCAAGATGGAGCTTTGGACCAGACTCATCAGCAGTGTGAGAGATACTTCAATCTGTTGCTTAACTTCTGCTGCTTGGTTGAACGGCACATGTTCCAAATGGAAGCTCTGAAAAATAGAGAAGAGCATCTTTGGGTCCAATAAATTGTCTGGGCTTCAGTGACTTCATGATATTGTCTGTTTACTTCAGCTTCAGGGGAGCCAACTGTGAAAATATTGCTAATACCAGAAATCCAGAATACAGGAACTCTACCCATCTGTCTTCTGTGGTCTGAAGACCAAAAAGGAATGGGGTTGTTTTCTTTGCTTACACTTTGAACCAGTATGTTTGTTCTGTTTTACTTTTCTAGTCTCTTAAATGATCAGAATAGGCACTCTTCAAACCATAAAAAGCCAGTCCCCACTTTGCTACGCTGTTGTTATCTATTTATTAAGGTACATCCTCTTAATAAAAACATCCAAGAAACCAGCCTTTGCTGATTATACATTCAGGTATTCCAGATTTATAGCACTCATTTACCATAATTGAAGCTTATGATGAGTACAAAATTTCTGCTAAAAGAAAAAAGAGAAAATAGCAGAATGGTATGGGGCAGTGCTCATGTAGAGATAAAGCAGTGATTGTGTCATTTGTTTTGGACGGTAGGTTTGCTATTAAGCTGAAGTCTAAAGTAAGGTACATTGATTTACAGGAAATTGCTCACTTACACGCATAGTAGACATTTACATTCCCTACTTCAGAAGCCCCTGAATACTGATAAGCTTTTGAGATTTCAGCCAAGTATGTCATCAATAACATCAGTGGCTGTTTATAAACATTTTTTTTTCCTGAATCAGGTAGTCAAAGTTCAGGAAAATATTTGTCTTTGGTCTCTGCAAATGAATTGCTTGAAATTCAGTGACATTGTCCTCTTCAAAGGGAACCAAAGGAACCCAACCTTATTTCCTAGAAAAGCCTCAGCGGAGAAGGAGATCCAATGTGACTTTCCAGAGAAGTGGCACCCTTCTTTTCATTTTTACCATTTAATGGAAAAAATAACTATTTCCTGTTATTGTCCCCTTGCAATTGTTTTCTTGATTCCCCAGATTATTTGTGGAGGAGTTATATATATGGAAGAATGCATTAATAATTAAAATGCTTTCCTATAATTAAGACACCAAACTTGGACTTGGCCACCCCCCATCTAACAGCTGGCACTGGAACCTTTTTCCTGAAAGGTTTTGGCCCCATCTGAAGGTCCTGATTTAGCAAATCCTTTAAGCACATGCTGCTGTACAGCAGATGTGCTTAAGAGTTGCTGAAGTGCAACCCTATATTTCACTCATCCTCCCATGTGTAAAACTGCAGAAAACAGTCTGTCTTTTGTCTGTCTTGTGCTCCGAGAGAGAAAGCTTCAGCAAGCAGGTGGTGTCCCCTATTACATTTCAACGCAGAGAATACATGATAATAGAACTTGGCACCAAGGCAAAATGCAAGTAAATATCACATGGAGCATCTATCTGTTGCTCTAAAGCAAACATTAGGAGATGAATAATCTAAATAATTACATACAAGAGGGCAGAGCATGGGCCAACATGCTATAGGCTTCCTCTGCTCAGAGGCAGCCACTGGCACTGCAGTGCTTCCTTCAGAGCTGGCCATCCTCCATTCCTTTCTTGGCCGGGCAGTAGCCCATTTTGTCCAGGCTTTGAAAGCGACATGGGGACACTCTTTACAAGAGGCAGGATGTTAGTTTATTTGCTCTGTTGAGTTTCTACACCTGATTCCCACCCTGCTCTTCTGTACTTGCTTTCCAACCTCCGGTAGGGCAAAGCTGCCCCCTCCTCACCTATCCCTCTTGTGCCATCTTCAACAGATTTGGCTGGCAACAAATCTGGCTCCAAAACCAGCAGAAGTGGCAGTAACCGGAAACACTTCTGTTTTGCCTGGGGACAGGTTTTGTGCTACCTGGTGCTCTAGAGTTGTGATTGTTCCTCAGTGCTGTGGTTATGCCGAAGTATCTTATGGCACTAGGATCTTATCCTGATGTGGAGAAGAATATCAGGCTGTGGTCAACATGGCCCTTCAAGCACACCTTAACCACAAACTAAATCCTCAGCTATTGTGTTTGCCCAGCAGCTCTGGCACTGCTGGGTGACATTACCCTGAAGATGTTATCCTGCTGTTTTTCCCCACTAAAAACCCTGAGATGAATGCAGGCATAGAGAAGAAATACTTTGTCAAAATGAAAAAGGTGCGTGGTAGTTTCTCAAGGTGCCTCTCTCTCCTCACAATGGCCAGGAAGGGAGCAGAGGGGTGTCTGGGGGACTGACCGTGATGTGCAGGGCACAGACCCCTGTGGGTCACATCTCCACAGCCATGCTGCTCCAGCACCACCAGCTCCTGCTGTAGCAGCACTTGCTTCAGCTACAAGTGAATGAAACCACACAGTGGACAGCTCCGCAGCCTGTTGAGGATGCCTTTTCTGAATACCCATGAGGTATGAGCTGGGCTTCCCCCTGAAGGTACCACTACCCTTCATGCCCACAGCTCTCTCTGAGCACTGGTATGCCTAAGCTTATCTTATCTTGTACAACTGTGCATATTCTCATTACCCATCTTGGTGCCTTGTACTCATTGAGTGGCACAAGTTATTTGCCTCTTACTGCCCAAAAGCACGGGTTTCTGACAGAAGATAGGGGAGGATTTGCTGGCTCTTAGTTTATCCTCCTGTCAATCAACCAGCTGTAATCCCTTACATATAACAGGTAATATCTGTTCAGATCAGCAACTGCTCTTCAGCCTCTGTGAGAATTTGCAGGAACCAAGCTTGAAATCAGTGTATTCAAACACATTATGCTGGCTGAGTTAATGAGCTGTAAGAGCAAAGAGAGAGGGGGAAAGGGAGGGAGAGAAGTTTGATGGTCCAGTTCCTGCTCAAGCTCCACGGGGAGGTGGGCGCATACCTACCTACAGCATTCCAGCTCTAGACTTAAACAGAGGGAAACAGTATTGGCAGCAGAGCAGCTTTGCAAGAGTAAGCAATGCTGAGAAAGGAGGGAAGGCATTTGCATTATCTACTGTAGCCACAGGGTGCCCTCTAAGGGAGCTCTGCATTTCCCCACAGCCTTTCAGATCATCACTGGCTCCCAGCCTCACTAAAGTTCCATACCTATGGATGTGCTTAACAGACTTGACTATGTACATATATAGCTATACGACATACATATAGTCACCCCTCCAGATGAATGCGAACGGACAGATGTGGTGCAGCTTTTGGCACACAGTTTTGTACCCAGTCACACCTCTGTCATCAACAGATCATTTCTGTGCTGTTAGATGTTTGCAAAATGTGCACGAGGTCCCAGCAGTGATTGCCCCTTGTAAAATGATGACAGCTCCTCAAGAGACACAGAGGCATCACCTGGGTGGAAGCCCAGCTGTCCATGGCTCTCTTTAGTATAAGGGACACCCACTCTGGGAGACGATTTCCCCCATTTTTCAGGCAGCACAAGAGGAACACGGAGTTTGTTGCTTTCTCGGCTTCATCACAAAGCTATCCAGTTCTAAAATTATCGGAGTGAAATGGAGGCTTATGAAACGTGTGTGTGGGTGTTAATGGAGACAGAACCGCTCTTATAACTGCCTTAAAAGCTATTTCATAAAATAGTTTCATTGTCAGGGACTTTAAAC
The DNA here is from genome assembly GCF_033783945.1 of Neopsephotus bourkii. Lineage (NCBI taxonomy): Eukaryota > Metazoa > Chordata > Aves > Psittaciformes > Psittacidae > Neopsephotus > Neopsephotus bourkii. Next base: position 149,352 of record NW_026900553.1, read on the forward strand.
ATACACGATTAATATCTTAACTGACTATGCCTCATTTTACATTATCTCAAAGGACAAATTTATAAGATGATACACACTATCTAGTCTTTCTAATGCTTGCATCTGTAACTGGCATGCTTTGGGAGAGCTTTACTATCATTGCTGGCTATAGAAATATACTAATTTGCCATAAACAACCAGAAGTAAATGAATCAGATTTGCAAATGTGCTAAGGAGTTTGCTACTGCATATAAACTGCTAAAAGCAACCTGATATCTGCATGAAGAGAGGTAAATATTGCTTAGAGATACTAAACAATACATGTATAAATAAGCTTAATTTAAAGCATACTCAAAACTACCAATGCTGGGGGTTTTTTTGACATAAGGTTGAATATTCCATAGAAATGCTTTTACTGAAAACTTTTAGATTTAAAAAACATGACAAATATCTTACATTCTTGAAATTTCATTTTAACATTTGCAATAGCATTGTTAGGGCACCTATCTGTTTTATTAGGTAGCCTCAATTTGTTAAGAAGGAAAAATAAAAAAATGCTAATTATAGGATGCCTTAAAACACATTACTTTTCAGAAATGTTTCATGCCTGGTAATTGCATGCCTCTGGGCACATTAATGCACTCATAGGAATCCCTCTGTTTCTCCAAGCAGAGTTCTCACAGGGTGGAATGCTCAAGGAAAAGGAGACCTTTTCTGAGTGCACAGGGAAAGAGGTCAGGTTCCTTAGTCTTGCAAACCAATAACAGAAAGGAGATATGTTTGTTGCCTGTGACTGTTACAGTGAAATAACCAAAAGCTCTTTCATCCAGTGGAAAATACTGGCATAGAAATAAATATGAGCATGTTAAGAAGACAAGAATTGACAGGTCTATGCAGCCCTGAGATCCTGTTTCTGACATAGCGATGTTCAGGGAAGAGTATAAAAACATTCATTTTAAGCTATCCTCAACATCCCTCAAAGATTTTTAAATATTACAGGAATCAAGAAGGATATCACAAAGCTCTGAGATGAAAGAGGGAATGGGATGCCCCAGTTTTCTCGGAAAGAAAAGGCATGCTATCCTTGTCTTCAGAGACTCCAGCATCAAAAACGTCTCTCCTCTACTTTTTCTTGGTGGCCATTCTCCAGATCACAGGAGGGAAGACCAGTCTTCTGTTCTGGTCTGAAAGATCTGTGCTGTTGTACAGAAAATGCATCATCATTCCTGACATCAGGAGATGAACAAAAAGGAAGAAGGTGTTCTCACCAATGCACACCCCCTGTCTTCATAAGCTAGACATCCCCAGCACGCCATACAATGTCTAGGGACACTGCATTACTCCCTGAGTGATCTCTCTGGTCCATACACTAGACCTAGACACTGGGTCATAGAATCATAGAATAATAGTTCGGGTTGGAAAGGATCTTAAGATCATCTAGTTCCATCTCCCCTGCCATGGGCAGGGACACCTCACACTGGGGTCCATCTGCACTAAGGGGTAAAGGCATCAGCTTATAGATTATTGCTATGTATGTGCTGGGCAGCTGAAATAAACTGTCTTTGGAGTTATGGATGAAACTGAAAAAGCCTGTTGTGGCAGATGGCATTCCCATCACTAGTATCCTCTGGAAGACTGTGACATTGCTGGGGAGGACTGCATAAACCTTGAAAAAGAAGAGACCTACTGGGAAACATGGCATCAGCAGAAGGCATGCCCTTGCTGCAGACACATCTCTTCTATGCCTTATGTATCCTTTCTTGCTTTGACTCATCCCTCTGTGTAGCTACATCTCCTGCTGCATCACTGATGACTTCTGCCTTCTTAAAGAACAGCCTTCAAGCCAATTTGTACTACTAAAGTTCAGACTCCAAATGAGGTAGCTGATTCACAACTGCAGGTGCATGAAAGGGAGACACAACTCCAGAAGGAGACTGGGATGGATTTGGGAGTTTCTTTCTTTTCTTCCTTAATTGTAGGGTACATCTTAGGGCAATTGCACCTCTAACTTATACATTGCTCTTGGGTACTAATTGTAACCAGGATGACTTATGCAGTGTAAGAGAAAAGGCACTGCCAGCTATCAATTATCTGTCAGTTTGGTGACATCTTTTGTAACTGAAATGGTTTCAGGACTTACGTTCAAGGCTGCTCTCCAGCCTGACTTGCCAAGGGCCTGCTTAGAGCTCATGTTGCCACACTGCCTCCTCCTCTCTCACTGCCTTCAGCAAGGACTTTACTGAGCAAGTTGTTCTGCCTGCCAGAACTCTTCTGGACCCTAGTGCCATCTCTGTAAATGAACACCATTGCATTGGAAATAATTTCCAAGTGCACAGCTGTGGTCTGATCTCTTTTTCTTTTTCATTCCCTCATAGCTTGTTGCATCAAAATACTTTGCAAAGTAGCTTTTAAGTGAAGTACCACAACCCTTCAAGCCCACAGCTCTCAACCATTTGAAGACAGTGATGGACTCAAATATATGAGGTACAGCTAAAACATCTCCTTGTGAAAGTCTGCATTGTCTGAATCATACAAAAAGAACAGAGAAGAAGAAGAAAAGAATTCTTCACCTTTTCATAGTTATGTCTTCTAAATGGTCTCCAAATTTGTCTTTCATCTCTGGGTTTATATGCACTGGTGTTGCCTAAACCTTGCTTTGAACCCACAGACTTTCTTTTCCTCTACAGTCTTCATTATTCCTCCATTCTTCCTGTCAGGGAAAGACTCCTGCTCACAGACACAGACTCAGAAATCCTAGCTGCTATTGAAGGCCAGGGCAAGAGACTTAAAAGATAAGCAAGCAATTGGCACTCTAATGAATATTTGAGGTTGGACACTCTGATAGTAGAAATAGCCACCCTGGTCTAAAAATACTTTGTAAGATTACATCAAGACCAAGGACCCTGTGTGAGAGCTATTTTCACATGAAAACAAGGTCTGTGACTTTCAAGGGAAGCATATTTGTTTTGTAAAAACCTTCATCTCGAGAACTTTTCTATCTTCTCCTGCTGCCTCCTGCTCGCAACCCCCATCATGTTTGTGTTCTTTCCACTGTTTAATCTTTATCTTCCTTTGCAAAAATAAAAGTCAGGTGGGAAACTGTTTTTTCTGGGCTTTCTCACAGCACGTATTTGCATTTTTGAGCAGTATCTCAATAGCATGGTGCTCTTTAGATAATCTGAAATCACGGAGGCTATGCAGGTAGCAATCACAGTACTACGCACAACTATAACTGACTATGCCTAGCAAGAATCAACACCCCAGGAACAAAACAGACAGTCTAACAAATATGTGCAGTCCTGGGTCCTACAGACTGCAGGTTAAAGAGCAGTGGCATCCTGCAGTGGAGATTTCTCCCTGTGCTGTCCAACCACAATGAATTTCAGGCTTTATTTTACAGTCTTGTGTGGACCAGCAGCACAGAGTGACATGGATTTCTGAAAGCCTTTAATATAAAGATACTTCAAAAGTTTCAGGAAACCTTGATCTAATCTGACAAATTGCAGCACCTCCAGAGGATTCGTTCAACTTGAAGCATTTCTTTGCCTTTTATATATTTTTTTAAACCTCAGCCATGATGTGAGGAGGTGATAAAAGTGGCACCCCCTTTCCACTCCCCCCATTGCTGAAGTGAAAGGCATTTCTCCAGTGCTGATGTTCTGACATTTCAAGTAGTAAGCAACAAGGATTTGAGCTGGTTTTTGTTTAGGATTTTGTGTTTGGTTGTGTTTTGGGTTTTTTTTCCTGCTTGCACAAGGGCTGAAACTGTGTTTAAAAATACACTAGCTTCAGATCATAGAAAAGCTACAGAAGGGGTCAGTGGTGAAGGGACTTGTTGCTGCAACCAATCTGGCTCTGGGTCTTAAGTAACACAGGCAAGTGGAGGGTTTCTGTCGAATACAAAGGTGTTAACACAAGTGTCTGTGGTAAAGCAGGAGTCACGTGTCATGTTTTTACAACCTCTGGCTTGTGTCCATTCTTTAACCTCCCCATCCTTCCCCAAATCAGCATGCAGTGTTCAGCAGTGCTCCAGTCTGGCTGAGCCTTGGCCAGCTTTTTGGACAACTTCATTCAGCACTGTTGTTGCCAGCAAAGATCCCTGCCTCTAGCTTTTCAACTGGAACCACTCTTTCCTGATGCCCTTTTCTTGATAAACTACAGCTAAGCAAGCAGCCATCAAAGCAGATTTAAAGAAGCACCAATATAAACAGGAACATTTTGCTGCTGTTTTGACTTGGCAGGACCAAATGCAGATGCCTGCTGAACTGGGTAAACAGGGAACAGGGCAGTATTACACTTCACCTTTTTATCAGGGTTCAAGGCAAACCTTTCCCTCCTTTCTTCATATTTTGTACATAGTTTGGAGCTCTTTTTAGAAGTTACTTTTATTTTTAAGTTTCAGTCTTTTCCATTTTTCTGGAAAGCGAACTAGCTGAAACTGATAGTGATGTTATTCCCTAGCAAAAGGTAAACATGAATCATGCAGCAATTCTGAATAGAAAGAGATTTTCACAAAAAATCTTTGTTTTTAAAAAGACTGTTCTTTAGTTACTGGTTAAATGCTTGCATGTTTGAATGCCCTCTGTGTTAAGAATAAGCAGAAGCTGCAAATCTGCCATCCTGGACCAGTCCTAGAGCTGAGCTGATTCCCTTCCTCCTTGCAGTGGTCTGGGAGAAGGGCCAAGCAGAATGTGTCAGGATTTCATGAAGGGGAGTGGTAGTAGTTCACCTTCACACAAAGTAACCCCATTATGGGATGGAGACTGTCTAAACAACTTTTGCACAACTTTTATTCACCAAGACAAAGTTCTAATATTCTTGTTCACCTTATACAAGCCCCATGGCACTTTAAAATTTGCAGAGATACTGGGTCAGGCCACCTCTATGTTTCTGATTTCCGCAGCTTAATTATAGACAACAGAAGGCTAAAGACCAGGGGAAACAGATGCTACTTAACAGAATCACAGATTCAGCTTCCCCATGCATGATGCATGTCAACTGTTCCAGTATCTTTATCATCTCTTTGACCCTTCCCAGGACTCACTCCAGTATGTCCATGTCTCTCTAGTACTGGGGAGCCCAGAATTGGACCCAGCACTCCAAGTGAGGCTTCACCAGTGCTGAGCAGAGGGAAGCATCATTTCTCTTACCCTCTTGGCAATGCTCTTCCTAAATGCAGCCCAGGATACAACTGACTTTCTTTGCAGCAAGGGCACATTTCTGGCTAATGTTCAATTTGGTGCCCACCAGGACTTCTAGGTCCTTTTCTGCCAAGCTGCTTTCCAAATGGCCACCCCCAAGCTGGTTCCTGGTGCAAGACTTTGCATTTCTTCCCCCAAGTGCAGGACTTTGCATTTATCTTTTTGAGCTTTATGTGGTTCCTGCCAGCCCATTTCTCCAGACCTGTGTACAGCAGCACAACCCTTTGGTGTATCAGCCACTCACTTTTGTGTTGTCTGCACATAATGGGTAGAGATTTGACATCAAGAGAAGCAAGCAGCCCTCCTCAGACCATAGAGAAAAGCTGGGTAAGACCAGGAACCGGCTTCAGTCAGAAACTATCCTTTTGTGTGCAACAAATTTTCCCCTTTGCACACAGCAACTCTATTTGTTATCAGTCTTTAGGCACACCGTATCTGTTTCCATTCTGCATTACTTTCATTATCACTGAAAGCCACAGTGAGTTGTAACAGGACAGGCCTATAAATCAATTTTTCCTCTCTTGAAATTTTTGTCTATATTTATTCGGTCACATTCGCTCTCAGTACCCACTGGGGTGAGGTCCCAGCCTCTGTCACATCTTCCCTCTGCCTTCTGCTGCTGAGAATCCCAGCACCTCAGTTTCACCTGAGACCCCTGACATTTTGCCAGCTGTCATTAATTCTGCTGCCCTCTGAGCATCCATCTGCCCCAAAGGATCATGATCCTGTTCTTTCTCCTCTCTGAACAGCATGAGTCCTGGTGTTCAATGATCCTCAGCAATAAACAGGAAAGACAGGAGAGCACAGGAAATGCCTTCCTGGGTCAAATCAGTGTGTCTGTCCTGTTTTTCTGAGGAGAACACACAAATCTTGGTGTTACCCAAGGTCTATTGTCCTTGTAGTTCCTCACACAGCAGTTGTAGAATTAGGGATGTTAGAGAGTACATCCAGGCTTATTTTCTTCAGGATCTGTTTATGGGCCTGTTGTTCATGAAGTTTTTCTCAAATCATTTTGCACCTGATGTTTCTGTCTGTCTCCACAACCTCCAATGGCAACAAGTTCCCAATTTTTGCTGGTTGCCATGTAAAATTTTTCTTGCTGCTGCTATAAATTAATTCATATTTCAGTGAGTGCCCACACTTTCGCTAATGAGGGATCAGGTGAACAACAGCTTTGCGTTACCCTTACTATTGCATTCATATTTGTAAGCCTCTGTCATAGAATAGTTAGGGTTGGAAAGGACCTTAAGATCATCTAGTTCCAACCCCCTGCCATGGGCAGGGATAGCTCCCAGTAGATCAGACCCTTTAAAGTAATTAGAGAACTGATGTTGAGGCCTTAGAGAAGGAAAAGCTGTACCACTTGGTGCAGTGCAGCGTGATAAAGAAATCTCAGGCAGCTCCTGTGGACAAAGAGTTAAGCAGGAGAAATAGCTTGGGCATCTCCTGGATGCAGAAAGAGAGGGAACCTTCTGTCTCAAGATTTATGGCTGTTAAAACAAACAAACAAGCAAAAAAACAACAAAGAGAGGGCTACAAAAAAAAAAATAGAGCCCTTTCTGTACTAAATAAAACTTAATAGTCTGCAGAGTAAAGAACTTGGAGGAAAATCCACCCTGAACTTCATTTTTCACAGTGAAAAGTAACTAACTGATTGAAAGTAGAACAAATAGCAGAGCTGCTTCAATTCAGATTACTACAGGGTAAAATCCCAGTGCAAATGCCTATAATTTTATGAAAGCAATCTAGTTAGTCACAAGTGACTAGGAATAAGGATTAAAATAAAACACTGTGGGAGAAGTTTAAAAGATATGATCTCCAGTTTGAGACAGAAGGCAAGGCTCCTGGAAGAGAACACAAAGGCAGGGAAGCTTTACAAGGGAAGCAAGCTTTAAGAGGGAAACTGCATCAACAACAAAAGGGAGGAAAAGTGGCAAGATAAAGGGAGGCAGACAATTCTGATACAGAAAAGATAAGGCCAGAAGAGATAAGAAAAGAGGAAAAGGGTTTAGAACAAAAGTAGAACCAATCTTCAGATATTAGGTAATAGACCTTAAGGATTTACAAGAACAACAAAAGTGAGGGTAAATATCTGTGTATTGTGCCCCATCTGTACTCCCTATGACCAGCTTAACAGTGTCTTTGTACAGTTGACCTGTAGTGTGTGAAGCTGCAGAAAGCCAACTCTCCTTTAATGTACAAGAAACAATTCTTCAGATGTTAGACACAGCTCTTAGTGAAAGCTTTCATCTGGCTAGGTGGAAAATGAAGAAATAGTCTCTTTCAATAAACATGAGCAGCAGCAAAAAGGCAAAGCCTTAAAGCTTCAGTTGCCTCAGGTGGATGTTTAGGTGGGGCCAAAGATATGCCTCTATGGGTGTTTTTACTACTGGAGTTGTTGTCCACAAAAGGCACATACTCAGGTTTAAGACCTGCGTTATCATCTGTATAATTTGATGCAAGGCTGTTTTTTCTGGCTTTAGGACCTGATCTGGCATTTAAATATATAGCAATCTTTACTGCTTTAATACCTCATAGTCTTTGCTAAATGACATTTCAGATGGAGGCAGCAATCTGGCATCCATCTACTCCACTGCTGGAGAAGTAAAGTAGGAAGAACAGATAAGCAGATTTAATCTGCTGCTGCAAGCGGATGCTAGGGGATGCACGAGGAAGGCTAAGCAGAGCCTCCTCCTTGCTGTCCTTCTGCAAGCTGTGGCCAGATAAGGGCACAATCAGAGCGGAAAGATTCAGATTAGACGGACAGCATCAGGGTAGTAAAATATCTGCTTATTCAGTGCTGTGGGTTTGGGTGGGAAAAGAGCCCCTTTCCTCACACATGCATGTGTTTATCCTCCTCTCACCCCATGAGGGTGGGTGGCTATTCTCAATTCTGGTTGAGTTATTCACAACACCCAGAACAGGGGAACTGGAGGACAGAGATTAAGTGACTTCCTCACCAGTGGTGACAACCAGGAAACAAACCCAGATTTCCTGCTTTGCCCTTTTGGGCTTTAACCACAAACATTTCCATCACAGGGTACTGCAAACCCCCTTAGCTTCTCCCCTTGCTCCATTTCTCCACACCATGGCACTAGGGATGCTGAGGCTCAGATACGGCTTTTAGTCCGTTTGCTCCTCACACCTCTCTATTCCCACAGAGTTCTCTGACTTCAAATGCCAGTGCACAAAGCAGAAAGGGTCCTGCTGGTACTGTGCATCCCCACTGCCTCTCCCAAGCATCCCCTCAAGGCTCTCAGCAGCCTCTCCACCTTCTGCACAAAGGTATGGTAAAGGCACACACCCCATGTATCACTATCACCTGCAGCCTGCATCATACTGCCCGTTGCACTGCAGCAGGGCTAAGGATCATGCAAGCTGCAAGGTTTTGAGGCTTATGCACGAGTGAATGTAACTCCAGTGTTTTTTGTTTGTGCCCAGCATGTAACACCTGTAATACAGTGTATTGATGTTTCTGACTTCTGATATAGATGGGCCTGTCTGAAATGTCATTACCTGAAACCTGAAAAGCCTGTTTTCTTGCACACCAGGGTTTATTTTTATTGCATAGTAAGATCCTTTGCTCAGGAATGACCCCTAGCTCTCCTGTTTCACTGCTCAGTGAGCAGCCTCTGATCTTGCCACTCACCCCCCAAACCATGGAAGAAACAGTCTCCCACTATCTACAGAAACACCCTTCCCTCCACCCTGCACCCCAGCAGCCTCAGCACGGTCCCCGTCCCCATCACTCGGCAGCAACTGCCTCCTTTATCTGCGCTGAGCAGCCCTTCCTCTGTCTTTCCACGCTGCCATCGAGGGCTAGAGCAGCTTCCTGTAATATTTTCTGTGCCACTTGTATCTTAACTTTGCTTCAAGTAATCTGTGTGTCGGGTGAGCATTTTCCATGCCATGTCTTGCTGCAGACCATATATCTTCCTTTGCCCCCATCCCTCACACCTCGTTTGATGCTACCGAATCTCTTCTTTACTCACTTGTGATTTTAAGGTTTCCTGTTCTCAGGACCTGGGATCTCCAGGCAATATAATGTAAACTGCCAAACCAATTTGCTTTTAACCTTCTTATTAAAGTATTCAAGATAACTCTTGCTCTGTTACACTCAAAATATACATTGCAAGTGTTGGTTTCTCCTGCTATTCCCCAGGCCCCTTCATGGTTTTGGACCAAAATGTGTTTTTAATCATTGCTGCAGTCAAGGTTTTTCACAAGAAATCAGTTAAAGGCAGTGCATTTAACAGCTTGACCATTAAAGAAGAATGCTGGTATAGGAAAATCTAAAAGAAATTGCAAATGTTCTATATATTATGTCTTGAAACTAAAAAGAATGGGCATCATATGGAAAATTCACAGCACTCTATGCATTTCCCTAGGAAATCAGGACATTTAGTGAAGATTATGTTTTTAATATATAGACCATTAAAAAGTAAGTTTTGGAAAGGAGATATATGGAAAAGAACCATAACTGAGGATTTCCATGTTCTGTGCTCCTTTGTTTAATAGCAAGCAGCATCAATATCCAAGTTAACCATTTACTATGAAATTTGCCTATTTTTCCTTTTAGGAGGGGATAAAGAGAAATAATGCAATGAATAGATTACTTTTAACTGAGGTTAATGAGAGATGCTTTAAAAGTGTAAAAACTAGTTAATATACATGTATAAAATTTTGCTCATATTTATAGCATACCTAAATGCAGAAAGAATGATTTTTGCTGTTGGTTTGTTAAAAAATTGATCTTTCGGTGGTCTTCTCCATTGGGAGAGCTGGACTGGGAGGTTTCTGCTCAGCACATTTGTCAAATTCAGTCCTTGACAGGAAGAACGCTGCTTGTCCATATATAAAAATAACTCAGATGTGGTGGGATACTCTTAAAGGTTATTCCAAGACTCTGCCTCTGCTGAGAGACTGAACGGCAAATGAGTGGCTGCCTTACATATCCCTGCGTAGTGGCTGTACATGCCCCTTCCTTTGAAATGACCTGCTTCATCTGAAATACATGGATGCAGCAAGACTACTTGTGTGCTCAAATGTGTGCAAAGGTTTCTACAGCATCAGGAACTTATGGAAGAAATAAACCATTAAAAAGTCAGGCATTACCACCGTCACTCTCTGCCAACCCACCCAAGTCAGTCACCTGCGGCAGAGCTCTGAGCTCACTCTGGTTTCCCCTTAGACAACAGTTTCAGCAACTTTTCTAGACTCCAGAAAACGCATCCAGGGTAAGTATACTCAAGAAGCTAAAAAATACCTGTATCTTAGGACACAAATGACGCATTTTAAACCCCCTGCAGTTCTGTATCCAGAGAATCAGTAAAATCAATCTCAGAAATGCCGGTGCTGGTCCATTCTTATTTCCCAGCAACACGCACTTACCTCGTGAGAAAATATGACTCTAGAGGTGGGAGAAACAATACTCAGTGAATCCATGTTAAGCAATCTCTGCTCAGGACTTTGGGATTTGCATTGGCTGTAAAGCTTTTCAGGTGGGGGTGACAGTAATAGGAAGGTCCCAGTCTCATTTTTGTTGTTGGTGCAACTGCAGTCATTGCAATCACCTGAGCTTCTGACAAAGTACCTGTTGAATAAGGAGTGTGGAGCAGCAGGCTGCTGATGAGGCTGCTCCATGGCTGGGGCTTGCAGAGCTCTGGTCCCATGACATCCCAGGCGTGCCAAGAAAGATGGGGTTCAAAAAGATCTCAGAAACATCACGGCCTACACTTTCTGTCCAGGCAAATGCAGACAGGAGTGTGTGTGTGTGTATCTAGCTGTTTAAAAGTGCCCATCAAATTATTTTATTTCTCATGTGATTGTGGCATTTAAGGGTAATTTAGGCCATGCTGGGATCTTATATTACTTAAAGCTATGACAACCCAAGCACTCAGTATCCAGGTGGTTCTGTGTGGAGCCAAGTTTGCTCTATTTGCTTTTCTCTGATTCTGCCTTTTCCTTACTGAACTGCAAGAACAAAGCAGGACCCGGGGCTCAGACAGACCCAGTGCAGATGGCTGTTTGTGAACTGGTCCCCACTGTACCATCTAGGGGAACAGATGAGCACTTTTAGAGCACAGTTAATGTCTTCTGAAGCAGTTTTCTCTACCTGTTCAGAAATGCATCACTCTGAGCACCCAGTCCTGTGTGCTGACATTGCTGGGAGCTATGGTCTCAGCAAGAGCTGTCTTTCAGTCTCAGGTACCTGTTAGACTTAAAGTTAAGGACATGTTTACATTCCTGTGAAGTTGGTTTTAATCATATGCTGAAGAGCTTTGCAGGGCTGATGCCAGAATTCAATCATTTAGTGGGTGGTTGGAGACCAAGTGATAACTGCAAAGACCTGCAATGGAGAGTCAGAAGAAAATGAGTTGGTCTCCAAAGAACACTCTTGTATTCCCCATGTAATACCATTTTATTATGTATCCCCTTATTTATCTTTGGAATCTGCCTGATTGATTGATGAAATTTTGATTTTTCAGCTGTTTAACTTCTGATCTCCCTGCCTGTTTTCTCTTCTAAAGTTAGCCTGAGTAAATATTTGACTTTGTCCCCTAAGCCACTGCATACCGTTGTGTAACCTAATAAACCCTTTTATTTCATTAGCACCAGTTTATCCAATGTTCCGGACTAACTGAGAGTGGATTTCCAAGAAGAAAATGGAAGAACATGTTCAGAGCCACGGACACCTCCTCACCTGTTTACGAAAGACAACACGGGTTCTGCAGGACACAAAAAATACTGGCATAAAACACTGCATCTCACCTCCCTGCAATTTCCTCAGTCCCTATTGATTCCCTGAACTAAACCCCACAACATCCCGTGTTCAAATAAAAATGAAAGCTAAAAAGTAAAGCTGCTGTTTTCCTCTGCCCAGGAGGGATTATTGGAGCAGGCTCTGCGCTGACAATTCTGCCTTAGCAATGGGGGAGGCGGCTGGACACGCAGGTGGAAGTGACGACCATCGTCTTGTTTACAGCTACTTGCTTCAGCAGCGTTTGATCTTTGCAAGGAAGAGAGGATTCAGAGGGAAAGGCAAACACCATGGCAGCAACAAGCCTGTGTCCCAAGCCTGTATCCTGCTTAACTTCCCTGACCACACTGCAGCAGTGGGGGGGGGGGGCTCGGGTAGTGACCACCCCTTGCCTTGCACAGTCACTGCTCTCACTGTACCCATCATGGTCTCACCTCCAGACAGCTCAGATTGATTATTGCTGCTCTTCGGTCTCAGTTTATCCCTCAGAAGAATTTTCCAGGCTACATCAGAAGACCTTGGGAATATGATGCATTATAAAGGTATAGAAAATACACAGCATAGGTCCTTTTCCAAGGAGCTTTGCCTATAGGTGAGGGAAAGGCATATAATAAATGGCTGAAAACCTGGTTTGACTTGAACAAAATTTGGAGTGGAGCTTGTACCCTGTACAGTGTTTCTCATTGTGCAGCCACAGTGGCTCTGATGGTACTGGTAACTGAACAGCAAAGGACCCACAGTGTCACCATTCAGAGCCTTCAGGAGCCACCCCACTCTCTCTGTTGACCCAATAAGATGCCAGGATCCACTCTGTAAGTGCCCTGCGTTACTCCTAAACGTTTATATTCAGGCACTACCATATCTGGGCTGCATACCCAAGCAGGTGATTTGAAAACGGCCTGACACCAATTCCCATTAGAAGAACAAGTACTAACGTATAGCACTCCTCATGCAGCAATCTAACTCATACACTCTTTGTGAAACAGTTCATAGAATCACAGAATGGTTTGGGTTGGTAGGGGTGCTAAAGATCATTTAATTTAAACCCCTCTGCCATAGGCAGGGACACCTTCCACTAAATCAGGTTGCTCAAAGTTGTGTTCATCCTGGCCTTGAACACTTCCAGGGATGGGGCAGCCACAACTTCTCTGGGCACCCTGCTCCAGTGCCTCACCACCCTCACAGTGAAGAACTTCTTCATAATGTCTAATCTAAATCTCCCCTCTTTCAGCTTAAAGCCATTTCCCCTTGTCCTGTCACTACATGCCCTTGGAAAATGTCCCTCTCCAGATTTCTCTTAGGCCCCCTTTAGGCACTGGAAACTCTCTAAGGTCTCCCTAGAGCCTTTTCTTCTCCAGGCCAAATAGGCCCAACTCTCTCAGCCTGTATTTGCAGGAGAGGTGCTCCAGCCCTCAGAGCATCTTCATGGTCCTCCTCTGGACTTGGTCAAGCAGGTCCACATTCTTCTTACGCTGGTGCCCCCAGAGCTGGACATACTATTCCAGGTGGGGTCTCATATGGATTTCCCCATAACTTGGTCCTTTTGAGGGGCTTTTTCTGAGCCATTTCTAAGGGAAAAGGAGCTGTAACAGCTTAGACAGTCTTTTACGTGTCATATTCTGAGAATCATTCATAAATTCCTGTTAAAAGTTCATGAGGCTGCTAAGCTACAAATGGGGACATCAAAAACACTAAAGGAAAAAAGCCATAATAAACTGTGTGTTCTCTGCTGACTCTTATGAACTCAGGACTCTGATCTTTCAAAGTCAACTGCAGATCCAGAGAATGAGCTCATGTCCTGCCTGTGCAGCGTGGCACTGCTCCTGCAGAGCCAAGACTCTACACAGCTCTGCCCCTCTGAAACCTGTCCTTGCCCAGCGACAGAAGCATGGCTGGCCAGGGACAGCGCAGGACGCACCCAGGCAAATCTGTTTTCTTCCCTTTTTTGCTTTCTCCATGGCTCCTGGAATGTGTTTGCGCATGGTGGAAAAAATGCAAGAGCAGGGAGAAGCGGCCAGGAACGTCACCCTCCTGTCACCCTCCCTGTTGGCACAGTGGCTCACGCCAGCATCAGTACCAAGGGAAGCCACAGGAGCCCCTGATGGCTGTGTCAGGTGAAACACCCAGAGGTGAGATAATTTTGGAGTAATCCAGTTTGGAATTAAAGGAGGAAAATGCATCATCTGCACAAATTTGGTTAATGCAGGCTTGCAGCAGAAGAGGCAAAACCTGTTTTGGTCAGAAAGCTGGCTTGCAAGGAGTACAAAACAAACTTTCAAACCCATCTACTCCTCCTTTTTTTTATTAAAGGGCACATTTTATCCTGTCCTAAGCAACAGCAACAAGACTAATTAGTTTAACAAGTACAACAAATGATTTTATTGACAAAAAAGAACCCTTTGAAATATACATTACATTCACAAAGGATTAAATTACACCCTATTATCCATTTTCCATAAAATAAAGATTACTTTGATAAATCACGACTAATGTTATCTTTGGCTGATAAGAACTCTGTGCTTATTTGTGTGGCTTCTATAAATAGTGTGTTCTGAATTTTTTTTCTCCCTAAATATAGTCAGTGATACAGTCTGCCAGGCATTTTCCTGCAATTTGACAATATCACATCTGTGAACTAGGCAGCAAATGAAAGCTTCATTGTCTGAGTATGAAACATGCAACAGCTGCCTTTCTTTTTTGTCAGCTGCTCTGCAGTGATCTATCGCACACCTTTCAGCCATAGCTTGCTCAATCAAGGTTTCCTTACTGCTAAGGCAAGAGAGTAGAAACAAACTTTCTTCGTAAGAGAACAGCTTTTGTGGTCCATCTTTCCACTGTATGCAAAGTAGTGTGAGGGGGGTGTGCGGTCATTTAGGCCTTGATGTATGTAAGAGATGTACATTGACGTGGATAAGATAAACGTGCATTTTCAGGTGTAAAGTGCTCTTTGTCTTTCCATAGCTTTGCACTGCAGGATTCTGCAGATGACTGAAGATTTACTTGCATCATCTTAGAGGGGATCAACAGCCTGTGAAAGATGTGGAAGATGGAAGCGATGTCTGAGTTTATTTCAGCCCTACCTGAATCCTATGTGAAGTGGCTCTTCACTCAAGGATGTAGATAGCTGGGCTATCAGAAGGTGACTTTTGTGTGACATAGGCTCACTCAGGTTTTGAGAATTCAGTAACCACATATACCGGGCATTCCCACCAGAGCACCAGCCCAGCAGCCTAGCTGGGCAGTGGACACCCAGTTTAGAAAAGCACAGGAGCACGTGCTCACCTTTAAAATACAGACGTAGTTTGATTCTGAAAAACTCAAGTTGGCTTCCTGCTGTGCAGCAGATGGCCAGAGAGACCTGCCCTGCCATACGAAGGGCATTGCCTCTCCAGCCCTTCTGGACGAACATCCAAGTTCAAGTTATATTAATTTATCATTTTCTTTTAATTATTTCAAGAATGAAGTTGGCTCCAGGTTCAGCTACTGCTTTGTATGTCCCTGGGTGATGCCAAGCATCTCATTTTACCCTGAATCACCTGAGGGTTAGAACTGGTGAAGCAGTTGCAGAATTGTCTTGGAAGATTAGTTTGCAAAGAGCAAAAAAGCAAAAGCTGAAGTTAAGTTTGCTTAAGAGCAGGGGGGAAAAAATGCACAGGTTCTGGAAACCTTTAATGAGTAAGTATGCGACGGAGTTCAGTTACATGACATACCTTTCACTTCCACTGCCAGTTGCTTCTAATCCACATTTTGAAGATTCTCCAAACTATTCAAATATGACATCAATTTACAGCATCTAACCCCACTATGGCTGTTTTGGATGAGCACCCTCATCATAAGCAAGTGTCTCTGTCTGCTTTTTCCCTTTAGAAGCAGGTGGCAGAATATTTCAAACAAACCCACACCCATGTCTGTGTTGCTTCTGGAGGGTGTTTTACTCATGGAAATACGTCTAACCCCTTTGTTTGATTTTCAGTGTTTTATAAGCTTCCCACCCCCAGGGTTGCCTGTGAAGTGACTCAGCAACAAGCAAAGGGATCAAAGGACAGATTGAGGTTTTCAAGTGAACGGAAAAGTTTAGTGGTTCTGGAAGTATTTTCCTCCAACACATATTTCAAAAACTTTAATAAAAATAATTACAGCTGAGTGTATTAACAGACAAAAAGCAGGGCTAGAGACATAAATCTCCGAGAAGAGGGGAGAGCACTTTGAAATGCTGCAAAACAAATGTACTGCCACCTTTCCAAGCCTCCTCAAGCTTCTGCCTTCCTATGATGGAAAACAAAAAATCACTGTGGCTGGGCTGCTGTGTCCTTGTTGCAATTAAAACCAGTTTTGTATTTAATTCCCATGGTGGTGTATGCCTTTATAAAGACGGGAGGAGAAAATTCTATATACAGGGTTGAATACAGAGGCACTGTTACCAGTGTGGATGAACTACTTTGGGTCTAACCCAAAGTCAGCTCTGCATCTTGCTGTTTGATGGATATTCTGTGGGTGATATTGTCACAGAATCATATAATGGTTTGGGTTGAAAGGGACCTTAAAGCTCATATAGTTCCAACCCCCTGCCATGGGCAGGGACACCTTCCACTGGACCAGGCCTTGAACACTGCCAGGGATGGGGCAGCCACAGCTTCTCTGGGCAACCTGTGCCAGTGCTCTAGCACCCTCACAGTGAAGTCCCAGGATCCTGATTCTGTTTCGGAGACTCATGTATTGGAGGTCAATGATGAGGTCCCTACGTAACAACTGGAGGTAGATCTAGACTTGGGAGTCCTCAGAAAAGCCCTCACACACATACATGCCACAGGGCCAAACTCCTTGCTTATTCTGTCTCATGCCTCCCACATTTTGTACTGGTTTATGTACAGCTGCTAAATTCAAGAGAAAAAACAGAGCTACCCCATGTCGTATTACGCAACTGCCATGGGCTTGGGTGCTCTCCAGGAAGGTGGGAGCTATCTATTCCAAACTCCTTTGGCCCAGAACCCAGCTCGCCCACTTCCCACAAAAGTGCTCTTTGCATCACACAACGATGCAAAAAGAAGCTTTGTCTGCATCTGTTCTTGAATTGGGTTGTCAGTGTCGAATGCCAAGACTGCTGCCTACTATAGCCAGTACTCAAACACCTCTCTTTACCCAGTCTTCCCAAACATATTGCTGCTCACAACAGGGTAAGGGACTCACTCTTTGAAAGTATGCCCCTCAAAATGAAGTGCTAAAGGACCAACAGGAGGAGTGCTGACTTACTCGGCCATGCAGCTGAGCACCACTTCATGCACTGTCACGCCTGTCAGAGCCGCAGTAACTGAATACGTGCCTGGTACTGACACCCGTAGTGATTCCGTTTACTGCAGTGTTTATGGGTCATCCCTCTCACTGAACAATTAGAGGACTGCGGTGCCACAGTTCCTGGTGTGTGAATCCCAGGAATTTGCAAAGTAAAAAAAGTCAGGAATGCCCAGCTAGAAGCAGCAGGTCAGAATCTATTAATCTTTTCCTTCCTCCTCTTAGGCAAGCAAGAGGAAATAACAACATGGAAGGCAGAAATCAGTAAACCAAATACTTTTATTAATGTCCATTCTCATTTGTGACCCTTTGTCATTTACTTTAACTGCACACCAACATTAGTGATTGACTTTTATTTTTGTAAGTTACAATTTTTACAGCTTTTACATTTGCATAGCTTTATTAAGAGAAGATAAAATCATGGATAAGTCTCTACATGGACTCAAAGACAGGAAGCAACTTCTTACTAATCCTCATGCAAACTACTGACTGATTATTGGAGACTGAGGTTGAGTGTAATTTCAGGAAAAAGTTCCCTCTTATGAGCATGTTAATCTAGTAACAAGCTAATTTATAAACCTTTCACAACTGATGTAATTTTCATATATTAGGTAATAATTATAGGCATATTAAGCAATATTAACATTATTAAACAACAATGAACAGACACCCGAATCTATACTACAACAATGCAAAATCTGAGTGCCTTACCTAATATAAGAGCATAATTTTCCATTACAGCTTTTCTAAGCTTCTAGAATGTTTTCTGTCTTACAGGTCTGGAGGTTTTAAACAGAGCAAATCCAACACTGACGTTTACAGAAAAATTTATGCCTGATCCAAGAACTCCAGGGACACTTAGACTTTCAAATCCTTTTCCATTATACCAACAAATTATGCCCATGTGGAAAAAGAGCTATTGCTTTATTGTGGTATTACCAAGGAAGCTCCTTTCTGAGCACACTGGATATATCTTGTGCAATGAGTTTTTAAGAGACTAAAATGTATTGCTGCTGCTCTTCTCTATTTCTTGCTCTTTTGCAAGCATACACTAAACTGCAGACTTGGCTGCCACAAAGTATATATTTCATATGAGAATATTATTACTGATAAAAATGAAATATGTAAGTTATTCAATATGAATGACTGCTCATCTCTCCCCTGAAGTACATAAATAAGACATGTCCAATATGAGTGTAAACTCAGGCAACTGTAGTAACTCCGTGGCACATAAAGAGAAGGAAAAAAAATCATGAAATGCTTCCAAAAAAACCCCAGACAATTACCTTATCTTAAAAAAAAAAAGCCACAACAAAAAACAAAACCAACACAAACCCAACCAACCAACCAAAAAACCTAAACCAAAACACCCCAAGTTCCTTTTAATAATTTTTCTTTCCTTAAGGTTTCTCTGTAACAAGGCTTTCCTGAAGGAATAATACATTTAAGGAATTTGCAAAGAATTATCACAAGGCCCAACAGAGAACAAGTGTCCTATGTTACCTATTTTCCATTTTACTGGAAGCAAGGGTCCCCTAAATAGTAACTATCCATATGATTGAGATTTCTACACAAAGCCGGTTCCGCTCTGCACTGAAGGAGAAAAGAAATTAATCCTTTACTCATGGCTTTCTACACATCAGCCTAAAACATCTCTGCGCCCCGGCTCTTGCATGTAATTCCCAGGACAAACTGTGGCTGTCACAGGTAAACTTAACTATAATTTTTAAGAGCAAAGAACACTGCAGACATCTAAATCATGATGCTTTTGGTGGATTATTAGCTGAAGAAATGCTTGTACTAGACCAAATGGACTTTTCTGTGCTTAAAAAAAAGGCAAACCAAAAACCATGTACATGAGGAATGGCCACAGTGCTGTGCCAACCATTCTCCTAACCTTCTTAAGGTTCCAGCCCTAAGAGATCAATAAGCTTCAACCAGTATAAGGAATGCTACAGAACGACTGCATTAAAACAAAATCCTTCAAGTAAAACAAATTTACACAAATAGCTGAAAGCATTAAGTTCCAGGTTCTGTACTTGCATGTAGATAAAATATTTCTTTTTCTTACAGAAACAACCAGAACTAGCAACAATGATACTGGATTCCAATAAAGCACATAAATTTTGCCTCGAAGATTTAATCAATAGGATTTGAAAAAACAGCATCAAATACTCTGAAATGATTTATGATTTGCAAAAGTGACGCACTTGAGACATTCAAAGTATATCAGTTCAATCAAAATTACAGTTATTGGCATTTACTCTTGATAAACTGAGACAAAGAGTGAAAGAACAGGAAAAAGCAAATAAAAGTATTGGTGAGGTTGTAAGGGATACTGGTTCACTCTCTAGTTGAAAGGATTATGTACAGCAAGGAAAAAGCTTTTTCTTTTTCAAAGAGATTGCACATTGTCAAGGTCCATTTCCATAAGAGAAATACATTAAAATAATTTTTAATCTATATTCTAATGTCTGGCCTATAGAAGGTATTCAAAGACACAGGAAAGACAACTTTTTGCCAAGCAGATTGAACAAAACTGCATTCCTACACATCTTAACAATACATTTACACATCAAAATTCAAAACAGAAAAATAACTCGATGCAAATACTTAACAAATACACAATTATGGATTCTGAAAAATCTGGGGGAAACAAGATTATGAAAGGAGTGCCTGAACTTGATGAGGAGATCTGAGTAGTATGGTTTCTGGATCCTTATATTCATTTGAAGGATCCATCACAGCTGCATATAACTCACTGTAAGCTCTGCAGACCAGTTCTGTTGACTGCTTTATTATCTGCTCTCTAAAAAAACAAACAAAAACATAATTTGAAAATTGTAAGGAATAGAATTGTACTACATACAAGGAATTAAAGATACACACTAAAAATACAGATTAAAACCCAGTGTCAGTTACATTAAAAAGCCCTTCTACTTTGACTGTGAAAACATCTTAAAAGTTTTAAAATAAAAGAAGGCTTCTTCAGCTCCTTTCAATGTACACAGATAAAGTCACATATATGATCTTGATAACCAAGAAATTAGCTTCTTAATTTTTGTAATCATGTAAAAAATAGTAGAAGGATTTAATTTGCATACATTAGTTTTCCACCTGCACTCCCCTGCATCTCCTAAAAGACAGATAATCTTAGTGATCTGCCTTGTGCCTCCTAGGGCTTCTCACTGTCCTTTGTAAATAGACTCACTCTTTTTCATCTACCAGCAAATATATTCTATTTGTTTTATCTCAATAGCACCTGATTCCATAGTCAAAAAGGAAGAGCTGAAAGTGATAATGGACAGAGATATAAAAATTGCTACAGTCTTCACCAACAATCCTACAAAGTCTGTGTCCTGTTATTTTACTGGATCTAAATGAGTAAGAATGCATGGAGACTGCATGCTAAATTCAACTGGAAGGTTTAATATTTTCTGAGGATCAACTCATATTTTTGTTTTACACTGCACTGAATCAGTTTAATAACCATGGTGATGAGTTTATAGTTGCAGACACATTTTTATTTATCAGAAAGGGTAGCTGCAACTGTTTTAGCCAAATCCATGCAAATGGAACACCAGGAGAAGCTGAGGAAAACAAGGTAACCGTGAATGCAGATTCAGCCCTGCTGTAGTACACAGCAAAGGAACAAAGACACCAAAACTGCATCCACAAAAATCAGGGCTGAATTCACCAGCTGCTGGGAAACGACAAATCTCAAAGACAAGTGCGTAGAACTTCATCTTTTCAGGAAATAATTATGCAGCAGAAGCTATGAGAAAGAAGACTAAGAGACAAAACCTGCGCTGTATTCTGATGCATGGTATCCAGGTTTTTGATATACTATCAACTGCCAGTATTACTAAGATTTTAAGAGTACCTGAAAAAATGACTGGCCTTACAATAGCAAATCTAGAAACACTGTTACAAGGAAAATATACTCATGGCATTCAGGTAAAACACCTGTAATCCTCCGATCATTGTCTGGGATCACTAAGCTACGATAACATGACAATCTTTTAAGAAAGTATTGCATACAGAATTCGTACAAAACTAACTGTACTGCACCAAATAATATTAAAAGGAAAAGCTTGTTAAAATATTCCAGAGGAGTGAACAGCACAAATGATGCCGTTCACAAATCCATCAAATAATGTCAGTGTCATTAATCAGTACATTAGGATTTCAGTTGCCATAACAACATGATACATTTTATCACTAACACAAATGACAGCACCTTCTAAAAATAGTAATTCCAGCATTCAGTTTCTGTGATCCAACACACATGCAAAGAGCTTTTCAAGACCAACAGTGACATAAATTAGTAACTTGAAACTTTTTAAATGAGCAAAGGAATTTGAAAGACAAGAGCATGCACTGCCAAATGTCGAATGTTCTTTATAGTTGTAAAGCATAAATGATACTGCCAGTGAGTATTTCACACACTAGTCCCTTATCAAAAGTGTGGTCTGATTTTGAGAACCAAAGAGCTCTTGGGTTGCAGCTCAACTGTTAGCACAGTAGATCACAATTATGTGAATTCAAAGAAGACATCTTCAAAATTGACATTGAACATCTGAAAAACTTCTCAAAAATTTCAACTGCTATAGCCAAAGATTAAAATTATAGTACTGGTTAAATGTTTTGCTCAAATCTTGAGATACTTTTGGATTTTGAAGGTTTATTCACCACAAAAAATACTGACTCTTAAGACTGTGATTCTACAAGCATGCACCTCTATAAACAGGAATCTTACCTTCGAAAGGACTGTTTATGTTTAAAACTACATGGTCTAAGGCTGACAGATTATTTATTTCTTTCTTAAATTCTGATCAGAACCTGACCTATAACACTGAGTTACAGTGTTAATAATACAGGTTAATAAACTCCTGCATGTTAGCTGAGCTGTAGCACCTATAGCAATCATCCTCACACAGGCCCCCCTCTCAGCTGCCCACTCTTGCAAGATAACATGAATTCAGCTTAAACTGCACAAAGAGAGGTTTAAAAAGCTTATCAAGGGGATAAGGCTAAGGGTGCATACAGGACCAGTTTATCTTGGATCATCTTAAAGAAGAAACAATTAAGTCAAAGTAATTTCACTGTGCCTGAGTCGTTACAGTAAAGTCTACCTCTGAAAAACTGCTGTGTTGGCAGAGAGAAGTTGAAGGTTTTGAAATACATTTACTGTTGTTATAATTTTTAAATAGATGTACATTAACAGAATACCAAGAGCTAAAATACAGGTTTAACAGCTTGACACCTGGAAGCAGAAGTTGCAACACCTCACTGACATTACTGCTCAAGCTATCTTGTTTGATCTGTACTGGAGCAGAACAGCTCTCACACGCCAGGGTCCGCTCAGTGGGAATGGTAACCCAAGCAGAGACACCCAACAACCTACTGAAAACCACCAACATCCCCCATGCCAAGCCATGCATCAAGTATATGGCATGAAACTGGAAGTCTTTGGATGAGGAGAACCTGAGCAATATAGCAGGAGAATGCAACAGTCAGATGAGCTGATCATGGCAGGTCTCTTCCAATTGTTCTATTCCAATAAATTCCCAACAATAAATATTTCTCCCTTGACATATGCCATTGTTTAACTGCAAGATGCTGTAATACAATCCTGCTGAGGACAGGAGCTAGTAATGAGACTCCAAATATTGTTGCATTACATATGTGATGTGCTAGACTTAATTCTTGATACATTCTGTCACCTGCATTCTTCACAGAAGTGTGAAAAATAACTTGAACAAAAGTTTTTGATCGGTGCACCATATAATTCTCTGACTTCACATACTACAGAATGTCTTCATATAGCTCATATTTAATTGTAAAGAGATTCATGGCACTTTCCTTAGCCTAGGATTCAGTTATAGTCAAAAAGCAAGAGAAGAAATAAATAATATGAAAAATAAGAGCTATTGCTTCCATACTTCAAAGAAGGAATCACTAAAAAAAACCCCAATGCATTTTAGGTGAAAAGTAAGATAATTTCAGCACAATGTTCCATGAGACAAAATGCTAACCCTCTACAACAGAAGACAACAAAGTTGGAAATCCTAGACCTGATGGAGCAGTGGGATAAAACAAATCTTGAGTAAGAATTACATATTTCATCTGTCTTTGGAATGCTTACAAAACAGTTCTAAAACAACCTACAAATAAGTTGACAAAAAATTGCCGACACAGCAGAACATGTTCAAAATAGATGAATGTAATTCATTTTGATGGTGTCTGTCAAATCAAGAGCAAGTACTTCAGCTAGTTACAGAATTATTATTTCTCACTGCTTGTTCAAAAGCAGGAGAGTTAGAACAAAACTGAATTGTGACCTGAAGAACAATACAGATACAATCACAGCTGGCAACTTGAATTCTCACCATGATCCACTAAATCCTAATCAAATTCATCTTTCTGATTATGCAGGCATAATAGAAATTCAAAGGTAAGGTACTTACTTCACAGTGGCACTCAGAAGGAAATTCAGCTGGGCCATTAACAGACTATCCGGAGCAGACAGATAGCGATCAAACTGAGCCTAGGGCAGAGGGTAAGAGAGTATGAGACCAACATGTTACAAACTTGTTATATGAAAATAGGTAAAAATCACAGATTTCTGAAAAGTGGTTACATTAAAATGGCACTCTCTTATATGACAAAATTTCCTCTTTTTATGCATTTAAGATAGAGCCTTATCATCTACAAATGTTTAAGGTAGCACTTACTTGTGCAAAACAAACAGCTAACTTCAGCACCTCTTGTCACTGAAATTTTAAGTTTCTGACTCTGAGGAGTAAGGGTGGAAGGGTAAGTAATGAGAATCCAGCTTCCACAATTATCCATCTAAGTTTCCTATGCAGCTAGTGTAGGTATGCATGCATCGCTGAAGCTCTGACCTTGCCTGTTAAGTACAGAGGGAATATAGTAGCCTCCAGACAGAAATCTAGTCAGTCCAAGTTAGACATGTTGGCAAGTAATCACTGCTTAATAAGGAGCACTTACGTTGGGAAAAACAAGAGCAAGGGACCTAATTCAGGCTCACTGAGCTGCTTCTAAGCCTACTTCTCCTCCCCCTTATAATATAGTTGTGGTGCTTTGATTCTAGCGGTTTGGAGAGGAAAACAAGAAAGAATATTACTGCTGTCCTCAACTACCTATCAGTGAAGTTGTGGACAGTCTGCACCTGAAAGTGTTCAAGGCCTGGTTGGATGGGGCTTTGAGCTAGGTGATCTAGTGAAAGATGCCCCTGTCGATGGCAGGGGATTGGAACTAGATGGTCTTTAAGGTCCCTTCCAACCCAAAACATTCTATGATTCTATGATCAAATGGGTGACTATACAGAAGATGGAGCCAGGGCTTCTCATGGGTGAAAACATGAGAAATACTGGACACATATTACTCTAAGGAAAATTCTGATCAGATATTAAGGGAAAAATTCTCACCAGGAGTGTCACCAAGCACTGAGCAGGTTGCCCAGAAAAGCTGTAAAAGCTCTATCCTTGGAATTACTCACTCAGGCAAGGTCCTAGGCAACTTTATCTAATGGTGGCAACCTTCCTGAACACTGGATTAATCTTCTCAAGCTGGTAAACCCTAAAATCCACGTCTACCCATCATTTAAATTGGCAAAATGTGGGCACAAATGACTAATGAAGTTGCAGTTCTCACAAATTAACTTTTTTTGGTTATCTACCCTTGTTTGGAAAGCAATAGAGCTTTAGCTGAGAGAGGGATATGGACTTACTAGAACAGCATTTGCAAACACATGTGAACAACTTAAAAAGATAGGACCTGGAAAACTTTCAGGTTAAACTGGGAAGCAGTAAATCTGCTTGCAAGTACTCCCTCCACATGGTTTACACCCTGGGAAGCCAACAGATTACTGTGATAGATGGGACTTCTGTGGGTTTCATTTCAGCATACCGGGTGCCATTCTGGTTAAAGTGTATGGACACAAGCAGACATTGAACAAAGTAATGAAGAAAATAAAACAGTTGGGGTCTTCTCTAAGTGTTCAAGTGAATTTACTATGTACCACTATAGATAATAGAGTTAGGTATATATAATTTACGGAGATGGTTCCCAAACTGCAGTCTTTAAATTCCTCCCTGGTGTACAGACCATGATAAACAGAAGATACTTTAAATGCAAAATTTGTAAATATTATGTTAGTAAGAATGCATGCAATCTGAGTATACCACTGAGTGCTCTGTGCCAGAGCTCTGTTCATCCAACCAGCTTCAGAATCGCTGGTTTAAAACTTGAGCAGAGGAAACCCGGTTACACTGACACCACTAGGATGGATTCAACACACAACTTTCTAAAAAATCTTGTTTGAAAAGAAAAATAATTTTTAAAAGACCTTTTTTTCATGGGGCTATACATGTACTGCTGGATGAGTGGGCCTTATTTACAGTTAAACTTTCAAAATGAAGCTAAACTTGGCTAAGCAAGAAGAATGACAGATCATATATTATTGCCTACTGAACTGTGATATTGCTATCTCTATGCAAAATAGCCTCCACACACTCTTAAGAAAAAGTATCAGCTGGTAAGTTGTTTTAAAATGTATTATAGCTTTCAACTTAAAAAATGCTACTGTGACATGCCCAGCACCTAATTTCTGACTTCAGCTGAACTATTTACATAAAATCAAAGTGTTAGGACTAAAATTATAAACGATAGCAGAACCTATATTTCAAGGCATACAGGCAAAAAAAGAAACTTTGGTGATTAAAACTAATTAGAGCTAAGTATTTGCTTTCAGCAATTTAAGATGACTCATGGGATAGCATTCTTGTAAGTAAAGTTCTGTTTCTTGAGGCTCAGAAACTAATCCTCTACTACTACCCGTTCATAAATAATTTATGTATTTATTACTTTGAGTGGTCAAATTACTACAAATGAAGAAAGTATTCCCAGATATGTAATTTAGCTATTCTTAAAGAGACTGGTTAGATGACTATCTACTACATCACACAATTAACAGTATTCTTTCCCATGTCACAGCATCACCACCATAATATGAAATTGTAAAAATGCTTACCATTGCAACCTTTAGGGACACAGAATCCATATTTGGCAAAGTTGAAAGAGGACCCTAAGAATCAGTAGTCAAAGGGGGAGGAAAAAAAAAGGTCGTATTAGCATATGGAAAAAAGAAATAATAAATTCTATATTCAGTCCAGTACTAAATTGTTATTTGGTCATGCTACAGGATCTTAAATTTGGAAATTGAATCACCAAATCAATACTGAGATGCTGCAACAGTTCATTTGATTTCTACAGCTTTCTTATATGAAAAATTCAAAGAATTTTAATATGTCCTTTCAAGTCCTTTCCTTCCTTCCTTCTTCACCATTAAATAATAACCCCCCCCAAAAAAAAGCCTTCCACAAGATCCAGGATAAAAACTGAACTGCTAACCGGAAACATCCCTGTGGTGTTCCAAAATTACAGAGGACAACTTCCCTCTATTCATCTGTGCAGAATTAAAGGCTGCTTCCCAGTAAATCTTCTGTACTGGCATGGTGTTACATACAATGCATACATGCTGCCCTAACCCCTAACATATGCTATAAGAATTGTCACCTCTGCAGCCAGGCAATTGTACAGGTGTAAACGAAAATTGCTACATTCCATTAACAATCTGCCCTGGTTGATCTGAAATCTGTTTTAGAAAAGGAGATAGGCTCATAAATAGGAAACTAAACCGAGTTATTAATCATTCTTATTTATATATTTTTCATCTTTATACACAAAAATCTGTCGAGTTTGGAGACTTTATGCAAAATTATTGGCTGAATAAACAACATAAGGCTATCCAACAGAGTTCTGCTTTCTCCAGAATACACTGTTCTTCACCTTCTCAGAGAAGCACAAAAGGACATAAGCACAGCTGAAGGGAAGAAAGGCTGTATTAACTCCTACCACGTAACAACTGTGGTTCATGAGAAAGAAGAGCATGAAATCTGAATTCCAGTTTTCAGCTCACTCAAAGAAATCTCAAGTTTTCACTTTTAGACTTTCACTGTCTTGGTGCTAGAATAGCTGTAGCAGTGAATAATGACAAAAGTAGAAACTACGTCAAATTCTGACTAAACTCATCTGCCAAGTTTTCACAGAAAAAAAAAAAAGGAGTAATTACCTACTGCATGCAGAGTATGTATCCACTCCATGCATGGCGCTATAGCATGCAATAGGAGAAACCTGAATGCTTCATGCACACATGTAGGTCCGCTATGTTCTAGGTGCAATGGAAGTAGTATACCTACTCAGTATTTGTTTTTAAGCCAGTTTGACACTTTCTGAGGCATATTAAACTACCTATACAGTCAGTCCAAGAATGTACAGGATGTCTGTGGTGTATGGAGCCTGTTGATGGCACACAGATAAGCTGCACAGGACTGCTGCATACTAAACCTGCTAGGCTTGCTGAAGACACAGTGTAGGGGAAATGTTTAGCTGCAATGTGTCAGGCCTAATAGCCCTGGTCCCATGTGAAAAATCAACATATATTACTGAACTTTTGCCTTCAGAAGCAGCTTCATTTGCAAAAATATTAATGACAAAATTCTTCTAGTAGGCAAGCATGAAGTATATCCTCAATATGAACATTAAATAAGCTTACCTGTTCTGGTTTGTGTTGCTGCACTGAGTTATATATGTAGCTTAGACCAGCTCTTGTTAACACGTAGGAAGCTTGTTCATTTATGAGTGTATCTAAATGAGCTTCAATCTGAAATTTTAAGTGTAAGGTATTTATAAAATGCACGTGAGAACATCAAATCGAACAAGCTATGGGGATAAAAGGTCTAGAAGCACAAATAGAGTGATCAACAAACAACAAAAAGCACAAATACATAAAGCACAATTATTTTATCCATTTGCATCTTTTATATTACAAGAAGCCAATAATAAAAATACAGATATTTCTTTCACATCTGACAGGAGAACCTAATTTTTTTGTATTTGTAAATACAACAGCATTAAAAAAAAAAAAGAGAGAATACCTAAACTCTAATCTCAAAAACTGCTATATTTTCCTATAGTTCTTTGAAAATATATGATGAAAATCATAGAATCATAGAATACTTAGGGTTGGGAAGGACCTTAAGATCATCTAGTTCCACCCCCCCTGCCACGGACAGGCACACCACACACTAAACCATGTTGCCCAAGGCTCTGCCCAGCTTGGCCTTGAACACTGCCAGGGATGGAGCATTTACCACTTCTTTGCACAACCTGTTCCAATGTCTCACCATCCTCACATAAGGAAGGAGTAAAGCACTTCCTCCTTACATCTAACCTGAACTTACCCTGTGAGCCCATTACCTCTTGTCCTATCACTACAGCCCCTGATGAAGAGTCTCTCTTTTTGAAAATACTGACAATGGCATCGCAGTTTTATGATAAACAAAGAGAAAGTCTTTCACAAGGAAAACAAACTGAAACTAAATAATAATCAGTAGTAATTCTAAATTCAATTCTGATATGTATTTAAAAAAGGTTAACAGAAAACAATAGACAATTAAATTACAGCTATCAATTTTGCTTTCATTATCTTCGTATGAAAAGCATCATAAACATATTTTATATTCTTAGTATAATCTTCACTTTGCAGAGAAACCTAATCAATAAATCCAGTCACAGCACCAGCAACCATTTTTTAGCTTTGTTAGTCTTAGAATGATATTTGGGAATATACACACTATTACTTTGTTATTACAACTAGCCCACATTTCATTTCTTTTTCTTCCAATCCTAAAGAAAAGCAAAAATTGATAATATATCAAATTCTAGTAAAATATAATACTTCCATGTCTGATATTTTAAGAGTTCACCTTTTTACTTTTTAAAATTGTTTAGAAAAACACACATTTTAAATCAGGAGGAAAATCTTAATTTCGTGATTTTTAGCTGTCCTAACAGAATTCTTTTTTTTCTATGAAAAATGTTTATCTTATTAAATATGCCATTCTATCTCCACTTTAATAACCTACTTATGTATAATCTTAGAGACAGTTTTTTAGTCTGTTCTTCTATTTGTAAAACGCTTGAAGAAAGTAAATGGTAGTAAATGTATAACCTTCAGTTCTACTGCTTATTTGAAGGATAATCCAACTGCAACATTAACTGTGAAAAAGAAACTGATAATGGAAATTAGAAATGCCCCAGACAGTTTGGTGGAGTTGTCTGTTTGCTGCAGAGCTAAAAGGTGCTAGAAATCCTGATTAGGTGTAGAAAGCAAGAAATGGCTCACAGCCAGTCTTTACTGATGCCTTCAAGTAAGAAGTTGTGACTTTTTTCCAAGCCCCCCAGCTCCAAAAGCTCTCCCGAGACAGACTGCAGAGATTTCATGCAGCAAAACTATAAATGGGAAGCACCTGAGTTTTCCCAAGTCAACTGTTTATAAACATACATTTCCATTTCAAAATGGTACCACATATGAACTACTATTCTGGCACATTATGTGAAACCAAACAAATGAGAAAAGAAAGGCAGAATGACAGACTGAAGTAATAACTTTAGCTATACAATAGGATAAACTAGATGATGATCTAATATTAACTACATGATGGAATATAGTCAGCCATTTGGTTGTTTGTGCTTTCAATTTCCATTTTCTTCTCAGTTTGCAGATAAATATTAGAATAATTACGATAATAAAAATTTTCACTTATATGGGTTTATCTGCAACTAAACCAAATGAAAACAAATCTTTTAATTATTTTTGCCTGTTTAAAATGAAAGATGCTTTGTACCATAAGCTCTGATACCAGCTATTTGCTTATGGTCTCTAATAAGAAGCACTTTTATCCCATTTCCCTGATTTAGAACTGAGCCAAAGCCAGCATTATCAAAGATAAGTATGTTCACATCATAACTTACAGTCTGCAAAAATCAGTAATAAGTTCATTTTCTTTGGAGGCTGTTAAAGCTTACCTGAAACTGCAACATTTCTAGACGTTTATCAGTGAATTCAAAGAGAGCCAAAGTAGTCCTCATCATATAAAGTGAATTTACCATGAAGGTTGCCATATCAGCTGTGCCCAAATTACTAGCAGACATAGTACACATCTGTAACAATGGATCTAGCACACAAGACAGAACCTAAAATAGCAAATACACAGAAAAGGGGGGGAGAAATCATGTCACACAAGGCTTCTAAGCTCATTCTGTTCTCTATCATGTACTTATTCCCCAAAGCAGAATAAAAAGAAATGAGAGTTTCCAACTGTGAAAGTAGTTTTCTGCTGGATTTGTCAGCAGGTTATCAGATACCATAGTGTTGGGAAAAGCACAAAAACCTGAGAAGAACAGATTCCAACATAGCAGGAGGAAGAGTAACCCAGATTAGATAATTGGTAATTGAGGGTGTATTCACTTAATGGAGTAGTAATTGGATAACAGAATTTAGATACTGCATTAAGAGTAGTACTCCATACTGTACTGTGTTAGTTGCCCACTTATTCACATTACAAACTCGGGTTTGGTAGAAAGCTCCAAAATGGAACCAGACAGAAAGATTAATGTTTCACCCATCTTTTGTGTACCAAGACTAACTTACCTATACTTCCTCCCCACACTCCTCTTCAGAGCATTCAAACATTCTCATACCTGCACAAAATCAGCTTGACGGGCATCCAGTGGAACAACAGATGAGTCGTGAGATGCCAGAACCTCCCGTAGCAAGTTAAGTGTCTGATTCAGTGCAGAGCTTGGGCCAAGATCAGGAGGTGGGAGTTCAACCTGAAGAACAAGATTATCTGTTTGTGTTTGCGGCTGTTGCATTTTTTTTTTAATTTCATTTACAGCACACACCACAGAATCTGTTAGCACAAATGCAACCAGCTAATACTAAAATTACATGCAGCCATGCAGAGAAGAACTTCAACTTGCACAAACCTAGCATGTTTCAGACAACAACTGCCTGCAGCTTTTAGCATAACCATCCTATTCTGTGACAAACAAGCAACATGAATTTCTCCTTTCATTCAGACTATGCCTTTTTTATGAGCTAGAGAAACCCCAATACTACCAGTTTTGGTAGTAAAAAAAAACCCTGACGTCTGCTAGATTAGGTGCCAAAGAACAGCCAACATGGTTGGCATCACTGAGCTGACTTTAAGCAGGACCCTCTGTAGACACTCCAGAATCTAGTGCAGGCAGAGCTCTGGGGTATTAAGGATATTAGGGCCATAATGCAGCTCCTGACAAGGCTGCACAGTCCCTATCATACCGGGTATGGAAGCTGCAGTCACAGATGCAACAGTCATCATCCATAGCAAGCTTTTACCTTAATTTACAAGTACATAATGAATTATGCACAAGTAACTCAATTACCCCTACCTAAACCACAGTGATACTACAAGAACTAGAATGCAGGCCTACCTCAGAGATAAGAAGTAGGAACCACAGATGTTTAAAAACCAGAAAGAATAAAAGTTTGCATGTGTCAGATTAAAAACAGGCTTTCTGAATTGAATTCTAAAAAGTTGGAGCACCTGAAATGGACTGAAATTCCATGGTATTTTTAACCAAGCCTCACTTACTTTAGCCCTTCTTTGTAACTTTGTAAGGCAAACACTCATTAAACACTTTGTAACATGTTTATATTATCTAAAATATAGTACAACTCTTTTTCTCATTCCTCAGGCTCTACTCCAAACACAGCTGCACTTTCTTGTCTTCAGTGTTACCTCAAACTGGCTTCTTGCTGCCTCCAGACCCCTACTATAATCCAGGCTGCTAGCCTTGCTTCTTTTATCAACAATCCTCTTCCACTTGTCTCCTGCCTATATCCAAGGGCAAACATAGATCTGGCTGGATCGCATGGGATTAAGGCATAGTATCAATCCAGAAGCATGCAGGGAGAACTGAGTTTGTCCAGGACTGGCCTGTGTCTCACTCAAGGTATCTGAGTGCAGCAGAGCAAGGCAGAGGGCAGACTCCAGCTGAACAAGAAAAAGTGGCAGCTTTGGGTGGACCTCCAAGCCACAGGCAACATGTTCTACACCTTCCCAAATGAGTACTACTGATAAACAGCATAAGGACATGGATGTCTGGAGTCTTCAAGGGAGTAAAAAATCCAAACCAAACCAAAATCCCAGTCAAACAGGCAGTGGCTGACAGCCAAAAGAAACCAAGGAGAGCATAACTGGCATTTTCAGAGGGGAGCATACAGAGCCTTCTGGAAATGAATCTGTGCCTTATGAAAAACACTCCAGCAGCAAAAGAAGAAACAACTCTCTCTCTTTGGAGCCAGGCCTAGCTTTCATGCTTTGTGTGGTTGGGAATATTTGAGATACTGTACATGGCAGGGGGTTGGAACTAGATGCTCATAAGGGCCTTTCCAGCCCTAACTATTCTTTTGATTCTATGATTCTACATCCCTACACTGTTATCAAGACAGACAAAACTAAAACTTTTCTACATCCTTCTGAATACAAAGTATTTGTCTATTCTCACTTTTCCAATTTGAGGTCTAATGCAAAACTAAATCAAACAGCTTCAGAAAATGGTTATTTGGTCTAAGGAGTACTGAAAGCATAGAATCAGTACTCTAGCAATGAAGTAACAGTAATTCAGAAAGAGGTACTTACTCAATGCTGATCAGTAGTCAAGTTTACTGACATTTACAGCACTGAGTGACTTTCTTGTTATTCTTGTTATTATTTAGGGATATTGATTGCATCCTGAACACACTGTTCTCAGACCTGAACTGGACCGTGTTCAGAGATATTTTGACACCAATTTGAGACTAGAGTTTGATGGAGTTTTTACTTCCAACACACACACAGGGCATGGCAATGACAATTTCAGGCTTCTTTGCACAGAATTTTTGTCTCCTGAAGCAGCTGATGGTCAGAAGCCTCTAAATTAGCTCAATTTTTCATTTAATCTGTTCTTTTTAAGTCCGCTGTCTTCTACATGGGAGCAAGGAACAACATTATGGAAGAAGAAAACATGGCAAAGAAAAAAGGTTTAGATCTTTAAGAGTCTATTGGGGTTAGTCTGAAAATTCTGACTACTGCAACAGAGGCAGAATTGCCAGTAAGTGGGAGGAAAATTAAAGCCGTGCTATATTAATTTTGAAAATTCTAACTTTTGGCACATTAATACAGATTTTTTTCAGGAATAAAGAGGAAAATTTGAACACAGATATAGCTAATTTGTAGAGGCACCTACCAACTTCAAGTAAGCTAAATCACTAATACAAAAAAAAATTCTAAATGTTTTATGTGCACTAAAAGATGATTATAATTGATTCTATTTCCAGAAAAATAAACTTGAAATGCATGTGGAACTCTACTTTTGAAGCACCTGCTTCAGATGCAATCCAGACAGGAGCTAACTAAAAACTTATCGAACATAATGTTCTGTAGCAGCTAGTTCAACAGCATTAGAACCTACTCTAAAACAGTACTAAGTGGCTAATCAGTTATAATCAGCAGTTCAGGCATGCAGAAATGAGACCAACCATATACTCAGCCTTTTAAAG
Organism: Neopsephotus bourkii; assembly: GCF_033783945.1. Lineage (NCBI taxonomy): Eukaryota > Metazoa > Chordata > Aves > Psittaciformes > Psittacidae > Neopsephotus > Neopsephotus bourkii. The sequence continues at coordinate 183,097 of NW_026900553.1, forward strand.
AAAACAAGAAGAAATCCCCAATTTTTAAAATCCAATATACAAAAACGAAAAGAATTCTCCTAAAATACAGACTTAAAAAACCTCACTGGCAGGTTGTGGAGACAAAGTGCTACAAACCTGGAACCTTGTAAAAAGGCATCTGGATGTATCATCCTGTCTATTACAACTGATCATAGCATTCCTTCTACAAACTGAGACAACATTCAACCATAGTTTAACAGAGTAAGAAACTTGAGTACAAATCTACCACAGAAGTTTCAGAGAAGCTCCGCTATTTAAGCATTATTAGGACACTTCAGAGACCACCAAAGTAGGATACATAATGGCACGCTTTCCAGCTATCAAGTCGGTCTTAGAAGAAAAGACAACAGAAAGATTCTTGCTAGTTTTTCTTTGTTCACATGGATGCATTCAAAATCACAGCAATGTGATCGCAACATCAACCAGCCTCATTTGATCTGTCCCGTATCTGGTTTCCCAGAAACCTAGTATGCTTCATTCTAACAGGAACCAAATTATTAGGGAGAAGATTACAGTCATTCCCTTGTAATGTTTTAATACCTCTCCCACTGACAAATTTAACAGATAATGCAATCACAGCATTTACTCTACAAAGAAAAGCATCAAGGAATAACAATCCCAAAACTTGATTTGGGGTACTATGCTAACAGTCTTCTAACAGCTCAGCAGATGACAATTTAGTTTGGCGTAATCTCTCTTTAGTTCCCTTATGATAACGCTCATCCCATTTAATTCAATGTTTACAGTTGTTCTGGAGTAACACTTAAGGACAGGTGTGCTTTAAAATTCCCACTTTCCTAATGTATTAGCTGACCCACTAAAACATGCTGGCATAGGTTAGTCTAATGCCTCACCAGTGGACTCACGATTTTAACCGACAATTCTAATATGAGAGAACAGAAAGAGCAGTCCACCCACTCCAGTGCATTAGGTGCTTTGACCTTTGCTACCAGTTTCATTGGAACATTTTCTGTTGTTCTGATAATTATTTTCATTGACTATTTTCTCCTGAATTATCATCACCGGTAAAATGGTAATCTGTACCAGGCTGTTCTTAGTTAGGTCCAAACAGTGAATTGTGTAAGCAGAATCCCAAATCCCTAAATATTTGATGTATTAGCACAGGGTCAAAGAAAACATAAAATGATAGATAAGGATTGAACCTAGAATTCTGGTCTGCTTTACTAGCACTGCTGGTAGGCCCATGGCTAGGTCCATGAAAGCTAAAGAGAGCCAAATACAAACTTGATTTTTCAGCACAAGGGCACTAACATTAGCAAAAAAATATTCCGGATGAACCAACAACCAGAACAAATCAATTGATACCAGAGCTAGGAAGCACTGGCAACACTTCCCAGTGCTGCCTCTGAAGGGTAAGGAACAAAAACGCAAAGGAGAGGCAGTGTTTGCAGTAAAAGCTGGTGCACTGAACCTTCAGTGACACAGCAGAAAGGTGGTGAGGCACATCTTCTATATGATGTCAGCGCCGACCACTGCAATGACCTGAGAACCTCAAAGCTGTAAATAGCATTTTAAACTCTGAAACAAAGCGGCTTTGCAATGATTGTTAACATGACAAGTTTCAAGAAGTACCACAGCAAAAGAGACTCCCTTGTGTATTGCCTTTTTTTAGTAATGCGGGACCTAATTTCAGGCGGTGTGCTGAAAGTCTCTGTTCCACAGATTTCAGATCCTGAAGAGCTACTTGAGAAGTCTGAATGAGAATGCCATAAAAAGGGTTTCTCAGACAGAACAGTCTAAAGCTGTGAGGACTGCTGACTACCTTTCTTTCAGATTACAACCAGGATGCCCAAGATTTTCTGGTGTAATGAAAAAACCCCTGTTCATAGGAAAATGCTTCTAAGCAAGCCAGTAAAAACTCTGAAGCAACTAGGGACTTCCCTGTATCATTTACACTGATGAGCTGACAACCAACTGGGAGAATCCTGATCTGAAACTGCCTTTAAGTTTCCATATAGCTTCATGCCTGTGACACTCCTTATGTAGGACTCTTCTCAAAAACAGAAGGAAGCTATTTCTTGTCCTAGAAAGAAGAGTGCGAAGTCTCAGTTTCCCATGGTGCTTCAGAAATTAAAACCCAGGCAGTTGGAAGGCACTGCTTAACTCAGCATGCTAATAAGTGAGGGAATGAAACTGGCTGTGGTGATGAGGACATCAGATTACTATCCTGACATTCATCTCCATCCACAAGAAGGGATCTTGAGGAGTTAGCATATTTAATAAAATCTGGTTTGTTTTAAAAAAAGCTCCCAACTAACTATACTTATGAGAAAGATTTGCTTAAACACTGTTCTGGTCTATCAATCAGTAGGTAGACTGTAAATGTCAATTAGGCATACCACAGCAAGACACAGTAACATACCAGTGTTTCTAGACCATTCCCCCCATGCTACAGCACAAGAGAATCTGCACGTGGCTAAAGAGACTCCTGTCAAGTTACAAATTCACTGGTAATTATGACTAAGTCTTCTAGAATTTTGTAGCAATTGAGAAAACTCTTGAACTCTCTTTAAAATTAAATAAAAAGTGGAAAACTGATTTCCATTTAGAATTCCTTGTTTATGATTTTCACATTACCAGCAACAACTGACAATATTAAGGGAAAGCTATCACTAAAATGGTGCATCTTACACAGGCTATATTCACCACTTTCTGATGATCCAAACAAAAGAGGCATTTACATTTCTAGAAATAAAAGTATTCTTTAAGAGCACCTTATTTACGTTTTCATTTATTTCCAAAGTTATTTAGATTTCCTTAAGAATCATACTGCAACCCAAGTAAAGGAAAACTGATATTCTTTGAAACGGGCTTATCAATGCCTTAAGATGCAAAATATAAGCAGAAATAAGGAACCATGATTTCCAGACTGTCCAAGTGAAAAATAATTTATTAATTTTACAAGTGAACATTCTCTTTGTACGTTAACAGAAGCAGCAAGGAAATCTCTGCAATATGTAAGCACTAGGAGTTTGCTTTCCAGTGCTTTAATCTTCTCTGAAAATAAAAGTAATTTTGGAAGCAGCTGTAGTGTGTACACAGTTAGCAAAATGCTGGTAAAAAGGCTGGATGTGAAGAGACTCCTACTAATACATATACGCAATTTTGGTCTGAACACACATTAATAAAAAGGATGATTAAAAGCAACCTTGAGATTCCTCAAAATGTAAAAGCACTGTGACATAAACTACTAAGTTAATGAAGACATATGAAAAGGCATAAAAGCTGGTTATCTGTATATTAACATACAATAAACTAAGTAACAAGAAAATTAGATTTATGACTGAAAGGGGTCTTAGTCTCATGGAAACTAATGTTTCTCTGATTGTAATTCAGCCTATTAATTTTTGTGAAGTAAAACTAATTTCAGTCATGAGACATCACTATCAATTCACTAGTCCACTCATAAAGGATAATAACATAAGGTGCTTCAAAGGACTCTCTAAAACAGAACTACACACCAGTATAGTATGACTTGCTCTTAGCCACAGAGTTACCTTGTTGTTAATTCCTGAAGCACAGAGATTAATCAATAACTGTGGATGCCCTAGTTACTTGTATATCTAACCCTCTTCCGAGTCTCTTTAAGCTTTTGATCTCAATTATATCCTGAGGAAAGATCTTCATAGGGCATATATGCAACGTTTACACTTCAAATTTAATCTGTAAAATGTGTTTATGAGAAAGAGCAATATTATGATCTTTTTGCATTACACGGTAGGTTCAGTATTCCATTCATTATTTGCAATAAAACACCACTGAAGGTGGCAGTGCAATTACTGCCTTCATTTAACGTTAGTAAAACCAAATTCAACTCCTTTTTGAAACAATGGCAGCATCCAGAGCCAGTTACATTCAGGCCGGAGGTTGAGGGATGTGGAACTAAGAGGGCAAAGAGAATTACACCACCTTTGCATAGTAATAATACAAGGAACACACACTATAAACAGGGAGAACACAATTCCTTAATCATCCCTTCTTCTATGCACCTCCAAAGGGAAAACAGCATAGCACCCAAAACAAAAGTATGATGATTGTATTATTCAAGTAGAAAAATTATTCTGGATCCTGATTGAGTATAGATCTAAGACCCAGCAGAATAAATACAACAGAGCTAAATACAACAGAGATTAATAACGAGCAGTCCTACAATTTCAAGCCAAGAAAATCTATTTCCTTAAGTGCCACTTTGACTGCACAGTCTTTGTAAGTAAAGAGCACTCATGTATTTTTGCTAAAGTCCATCACTGTATGGCCAGTAAACACTTCCAGGGATGGGCAGCCACACCTTCTCTGGGCAATCTGCTCCAGTGCCTCACGACTCTCTTAGTAAATATTTTTTTACAGTCTCTAACCTAAATCTACTCTCTTTTAGTTTAAAGCCATTCCCTTTTGTCCCATCACTACATCACATCTCAAGACAGGGCTGACGGATGAAGATCAGATGTTCAGGGATGTGCAGTTGAACAGTTTTCTTTGTCTTTGCTTAGATTTTATCAAGGTAAGACTTCATGTATAGCTCCACCACCAGCAACATTATACAAATACAGCAGGGAGAAATCAGAAAGAACTGTCTTTGTTACTGAACAATAGGAAGTTCACTGAAATGTAACTGAAAGCAATCAGCAGAAAAGGAAAACCAGGAAAGTGATGCTGGAGTATTGTGTGCAGTTCTGGTGTCCTCATCATAAAAAGGACATGGATCTGTTGGAACAAGTCGAGAGAAGGGCCATGAGGATGAGCAGGGGGCTGGAGCACCTCTCGTCTGAAGACAGGCTGAGAAAGTTGGGGCTGGTCAGCCTGGAGAAGAGAAGGCTGCATGGAGACCTCATAGCAACCTTTCAGTATCTGAAGGGGGGATATAGAGATGCTGGGGAGGGACTCTTCATTAGGGACTGTAGTGACAGGACAAGGGGTAACGGGTTAAAACTTAAACAGGGGAAGTTTAGATTGGATAAAAGGAGGAAATTCTTTCCTGTAAGGGTGGTGAGGCACTGGAATGGGTTGCCCAAGGATGTTGTGAATGCTCCATCCCTGGCAGTGCTCAAGACCAGGCTAGACGAACCCTTGGGTGATATGGTTTAGTGTGAGGTGTCCCTGCCGATGGCAGGGGGGTTGGAACTTGATGATCTTAAGGTCCTTTCCAACCCTAACTATTCTATGACTCGAATTAGGTACAATTGTTTGGTATAACAAATGTACATTCTGCTTTCAACAGCAGCAATGCTCATGTGGCAAAACTATTTGTACAAAGGACAGAAAAAAACAAGTTTTGTTTTTACTTAGCACACCCTCTTGGGATATACTTCTTAACTTCAAGAAAGGAATTATGCACATAAGTAATTAACTACTGATCTGATGAGGTATTAATACAAATTATCTAGATCAATCAGCTGACTTTGCTCTATTGCACTTAGGGAAACTTCCTGATCCTGTTTCTTCTCATAGATTTAAAAAATATGTAAACTGCTCTGTAAACAAATACTGCTATCAAGAGGATTTTAGCCATATTTTTTAAATCAAACTATTAAAACAATTAAACTGTATTTTTAATATAATTTCATAGCTAAAATATATAAACCACAAAACTTCAGTTTCAGGAAAAGTTGGCATATAAAACAACTATTTGTCTAATAATTTTACTAGATGAAAGGGAAATGAAGTGTATTTTGAAACATGAAACCTGTAGGATTTTGAAACAAACCTTGTCCATTAGTTTACTTGCATGAAGACTCAGGCTATTAAAGAATATTTTCTTGCTCAACAAATGCATTTCTTCAATTGTTGTCAACAGTGTGGCTGCACTGTTTCCTACAATACCACTGGAAACAAAATTAAGATTAATTAAATAACATGAAGGCAGGGCAAACATGACAGGGTCAGATACTTCAAAGTGCATTTCAAATCCAGTTATTTTCAAAGTTGAAAATTTACTGCAAATAATTGCAGTGAACAGTTCTTCATATTAGCAGAGAGATTCAGTCATAAGATGACTGTGAGAACAAGCATTATCAACTATGTCATTAAGCAGATATTAAGTACAGGCTATCTAAAACTCTGCACCACCTTTTTAGTAGAATTCTAAAATTTACTGGATTTATGTTTTGTTACTCTGTAAATCTATTTGTTATAGGAAAAAGATTACATAAACAAAAAGGATTGCTAACTAGTCATACTGTCCGTTAGGGATAGCATCATCTTCTTTCTTCATCATGATGAATCCAAACATACAAGAATTCATGCCTTTCTATTCACTGTCAAGCTATTACACTAAACACAAATACCACACAAAGCTTAAACAGCACTACCTGACTGCTTCTTCTAGGTACACCTTCTGTCTAAAGTAAAAATCCTTTTAAGCTACAAAAACGGCAGTGAAAATTCACAGCATCATAATAGAACTAACTTAAACCAGTAGCTTGATTTCCAGAATATAATCTTGTTGCATTTAATATATCATTTCTCTAGAAAACTGCATTTTCCCTTCAGGTGTACTTCCTCTATGCAGAGGAAATTATTTCACTGAAGGTACTTTGGTGGTCTTTAAATAATGTAATATTAAGACTGAATGCAACAGACCTTTCATTTTAACATCACATTTTCAACTGCATCCAGAAATTGGGAAACACCAACTCTGGAGACAGAAAAATGACAGAAAAATTATTTTTTTTTTTAACAATAAAATTAGGTCTTACAAACATTCTACCATAGATCTGCAATGCCACCATAATGGAGGATTTTAAATACGGTGGGAGGTGCCCAAGAACCACTTATCCCAATCTGCCCAACATCTAGATATCTCTTCAGACAGAAAAGAAGCTCAAGTAGTAATATTTGTGATTGAAATTCTCAATAATTCAATCCAGGGATGTGGAGGCAGATTTTTCTGCTATTGCTGTCTCTAACCAACATGAACTACTCAAGAGTTACAATGTATAAAACCAGTAGTTCTGGCTTTTCTCCAGTTTCTGTGCTCCTGGTAGAATCTGAAAAGTTGGAAGATGATTTGCGCACTTTCAAGAGTGAGACACGGAATGAGGCAAGCATCTTCCCAACAAAAAAATCCAAGTGCATTTAGGAAAAATGTATCAAAACAGAACAGTTTAAGGAAGAAAACTTGAAGTTCTAGAGACAATTCAATTCTAACATTTTTTCAAAAAAGACTTGACTTTGTCTTCTTTAGTGTTTTATATAGGTTTTTTGTATATTATCTGTATCCGCACAGAACAATAAGGAAATTTCCTGTGGCAAATTGGTGCTATTTTCCAAAGAAGATCTGATACACATAAGGAATGACAACAGATAAATGGCATCTGCTTGACATCATGCACGTTTCTTCTTGATTCCATAGTACAGAGCAGAAACTAAGCCACAAAATACTATTTTTACTTTAATCTTTATACATAGAATAAAAAAAGGCATCTTTAAACACGCTTTGTAATTATACATACCTGATCGTATGGTGATAGAACTTGAGAAGATTAGAAATCTTGTACAGTAAAACTGCTCCTGGCTCAGCAACAATGACCTGCTCAATTCTAACCTGCAGAATAAAGAAACGCAAACTTCCTTCAGGTCATACATTTCAAAAGCCAGTGTCTATTATTTTATATGCAATATATGTCTCTTTTATGAAAAAAAAATAGGAATAAATTTAAGAAGAGAATGCCAAGTTAATGGCAACATTCTGCTTGAACCTAAATGCCTCTTGGTTGCCAAGCCTCTGCGTAGAAAACCAGCAGATGCATATATTCTTAAAAAAAAATAAAAATCCTGTTTACCAATACATTGTTGTTGCAACTTATTATTGAAAATCTCAAAATAAAGAGAAGCTCTGATGGACTAGAATAGCAGTACATACTGAAATTCTCCCCAGCACTGAATAGCAAGAACAGCTGCAAAGCTGCAAAATCCCTAAACTACAACAGTTGACCATTAGCATCATGCAGCAAGTCAGAACATGCAAAACACTACGTATTTTACCCAAAAGACAATTTCACTTGGATTAGTTTCCCCTTCACTTCAAGGAGAGATTACATACCTCCTACCAGTATTTTATAAGATATAACTAATGACCAGCTACATTGACTTATTATCTCAACTAGGAGATGCTGACTACACAGACCAAAACAGTGCTGTCTTCCTAGTTAACAGTTGATGTCTTGTCTCCATGGTACACACACTCTCAATCCACTCATAAAAGGCTGCCCCCAAGGTCAATATTTGGGCTCTTATGAGGCAGTGACAGACAGTGACTTATCACTGCACTGTTTTCCCACGTGCCTGTGTCTGAAAGGCCTACACACAAATCACCAGCTGCCACCCACCCTCCAAATTTATCTGTCTGCTGTTCAACGGAATGTGATGTGCAGCAGCGCCTTCATGTCAGAGCCAGCTACAGGGAGAATTAGCTAAGATCATGACTCCTCAATCCCCCCCCTCTGCATCTAAGTCAGAGACCAACAACAAAGAATAACTTTTGACAGTCATTCACAATGCTCAATGCACAAAGCTAATTTCAACACTCAGGTGAAGTTTGCTCTTCAACGTATATGTATATACAAAAGTGTATATATACAAACACCCCTCTCTAGTGTTGCAAAAAAATGTTGCATTTGGGCAGGAGTGCCAAGTATAGTCAGGGGAAAAAGAAGAAAATCAAAATATTGACACCCCCCCCCAAAAACAAAGAAAGTAAAAGCAATAAAGAAAGTAACAAAAAATAGACAGAAAGAGGAATAACATACAAAAGATTTTGGAGTTAGGAAAAAAAAAAAGGCAGGAAAAGAAGCATTGCTGCTTCCCATACAGAAGTCTTTACTGCGAAGGAGAATCAAAATTTGCAAGTGACTCAACCTAATCTGCTCAGGGGAGTCCTGGATTTGTAAGTTCTTACTGTTTCTTAATCCTATGCATCCTGTAGTCAGTTGACCATAAAAGATTACCTAAAGTCTACATAACACATCAAAAACATTGTCTTAGTTTGACCTCATCTTCCTTCTGAAGAGAAAGTCCTGTGGTAAAATATACCACTACTGAGTACTCAAGATTCACTTGGATGCCTAAAACTCAAAGCGAGTATCAGTAAGAAATGTGGATAATTTGCACTGAACATAAGCATAATCCTTCTTTGAAACTAAGAGAACTGCTTCATCTTGTACATTCACATGGAAAAGCATAAACCAGTAAGAAAATTCTGAATAACTCTTTAAGTATTTAAAAGTTCTCATGGAAATTCTATGACTAGGCTTTTATCAGATTATTTTATACTTCAACATCAATTCAAATCAAAGTGACAGGTTTGCAAACATCAGTAGAAATTCACTAGAAAAGCAATATACTGTGGTTCCACACAACTACAAGAAAGAGTGCTTTCCCTGAAATTAATTCAGTTATTTTTCTTACAGTGGACAATCTTCAGAACAATGTATTGCAGAAAAGACTTGTCCAAAGTGAGTCTATTTTTGCTGTTCCTCTCAACACGACGGCTTGCAATTATCTAACTGCACTGTATGAAGGCTACTCTGCTTGGGTTTCTTTTTTCTGCTTTATTCCTTATGAAATATTTTCACAGAAGAAAAAGTAAGTACTGCATATTTTATTTTGGAAAGTCTAGACTGGCAGCGAATTAACCCAAGTTATATCCTCTTTAAATACAGAATATAATGAGAAATTTTTAATTGTTCTTTCATTTTTTTCATTTTTACTAGCACAGTAACTAACTCCCAACAACATTTCAGGGGTATTTCTATGGACAGCAGAAGCACATCAGCAATCAAAATGGAAGGTATTTTGTACCAAACTGTACACACCACAAGTACTCAAACCAAGACTAAAACTCCCCCTGATTTAAACAAAGGTTTGCTTCTATCCCTGATTACTTTGTTGGAACACAGAAATACTGAACTCAGACACCAGCATTCAGCACTAAAAGAACACAGAAAACCTGGGAAGTATCTTAAAAAAAAAAAAAAAAAAAAAAAAAAAGAAAAAGCAACCTGTGATAACAGTTTGTTTGTCTGATATAACTTGGTAGATGATGAACTGGCTGGATGGCCAAACACAAAGAGTTGTGGTCAATGGCTCAATGTCCCGCTGGAGACCTGTAACGAGTGGTGTCCCTCAGGGATTGGTGTTGGGACCGGTCTTGTTCAACATCTTCGTCGCTGACATGGGCAGTGGGATTGAGTGCGCCCTCAGCAAGTCTGCCGATGACACCAAGCTGTGTGGTTCGGTTGATACGCTGGAGGGAAGGAATGCCATCCAGAGGGACCTCAACACACTGGTGTTCAAGGCCAGGCTGGACAGAGCCTTAGGTGGCATGGTTTAGTGCGAGGTGTCCCTGCCCATGGCAGAGGTATTGGAACTAGATGATATTAAAGTCCTTTCCAACCTTAACTATTCTATGATTCTATGACAGATGGTTTTCAACAGGTCAAAAACTAAAAGCTGTGAAGGACAACCACAATTATATGGCAACAGGCACAAACTGAAACACAGGAGGCTCTGTCTGAATATCAGGAAATTCTTCTTTTACTGTGGGGGTGACAGAGCAGTGGTGCAAGTTGCCCAGAAAGGCTGTGGAGCTCAAAACCAGTCTAGACAAAGTCCTGGACGACCAGCTCTGGGTGGTCTGGCTGGAGCAGGGAGTTTGCACCAGATGACCTCCAGAAGTCCCTTCCAACCTCAACCCTTCTGTGATCCTGTGACATTCTAAGTGGCACTTTCTTCTTACCAAGAACTTACATAGAATATTCAGAACCTACCTATTAACATTTGAGACTAAGTATTTGACAGCTGGATGTAGTTGTTATAGCTACAGCATCCTATGAGAAATTTATTATAATAGTATTTAGTAGAGTAGATTTTACTTCAAAACCACTTTGATTTACGTGCTGCATGGTCAGGCAATTACTGGTATCAGCTTCACCTTGAGTATTTTATTTTGTGCTTACATGAAGCACATTCAATAAATAAGACAGTCAATCATTTGATGGAAATCATTACTAAGGATTTCTATCAAATAGGCCTCCTAATCTAAGGCTGTAACTTAAAAAGGGACAACTGTGGAGGGATGTGACAGAAATACAGCAAGCCAAGGCAGCATGAAGATTGCAAGTAGGAAGCATTTTTCATGGTCTCTTTCAATACAAGAGCTGGAGTTGTTAAATAAAATAAAACCAAAGTGAGTTGGCTTTCCACAGAGTTAAAATGTGCACTTCCCTCCCGCAGGATACATTATGAATACCAATATTTTATATCAACTTGACGTATTCATGAAGGAAAAATCTACTGAGGTCTATTAAATATAAACACAGTAGCTATGGCTCAGTGAGTCCTTAGGAAGTCCACAAAACGGCAAGGAAACTATTCTACCAAGTATCATGCCACACCTGTGTAGCCTGTACAATTTTCCCTAAGCATATGATAATAGTTGCTATGAAAAACAGGGTAGTAAACCAGGTAGACATTTCATTTGACCCACTACTGCCATTTCTATAGACTTACCCAAAACCAACCTTTTATATGTAAGCACTCCCAAACTTAGGAAAAAGAAAACAAAATCAAGACACAGACTTAGTATCCTGGTATCTCTCACTATATGGCTATTTAACCCAGGTATCTTTAATTTTGAAGGCCTTTATGTTTCTTTATTAGACGAGAATCTAATTAGATGAAAATCTAATGCTTAACCAAGATTACTGAAAATACACTGCAGAAATGGAGACACAGGTTTTAGAAGAAAACCCACACACAACATTTTTCATGTTCAGCATGCTAAGAAAACAAAATACTTCACCTTCAGGGGCCTGCAGACACCTTCTGTGATGTGTCCAACTACTTCTTGAATATTTTCTTCCACACCTACAGTTAATGTAAACACATGCTAAGATTATGCAAATGTAATTCTCTTTTCTTCAAGACTATAAAACAAATAAACAAATGTAGAAGCTACTCCTTCATAAAAAGCACTATGAACTGCATGTTTTTTTCCCCCACAAGACTAGTCCACACCTCCACGGAACTTCAAATCTAACCATTAAGAAATAGCCGCATGACAAAACCGAGTCCTGAAGAGTCATTACCTTAGGCTATATAATTGCTTTCTAGCACAGCATAGTGCCTGGTGATTTGAGGAAGAAGAAGCCAGGAAAAGAAAAAATGATCTCGCAAGAAACTGTCAGAGTAACGCTCAGTATTAGCACTTCCCGAGATTAAACAGGAAAAAAAAAAACAAACAGGCCAGTGAGATGCTCAAGGAGCGACAGTACAAATCCATTTTGAAAGGTCTGAACCATAAATACATGTCTGTCAGCATTCAGTACTGACGTGCTCGTGGCATTGTTATCAATTAAATGACATATGTACCTCCACACTACCACGTGCTGCAGCATTAGCAAATCCTTCCTCACCAGCAGCAACTGAAACTCATCTTTTACAGAACTATATACAAAAGCGAATATTGTCCTAACTTACCGTGGAACACAAACGAATTGTTGCATGGCAACCAGTACTGTCATAAATCAATCAAACTGAAAGCAACAGATCTTCAAGCTCTCACTTCAGTAGCAACTCAGAATAGATTTATGGAGAAAGCAATACTTTAATTCTAATTTAAAACTTGTCAACAGGAGTTCATCTTCAGATGGGACCCGTGCAATGAACAGTAAACAAAGTGACTGTGAAATGTGATAGAAATCAGGTGACCTGAAGCTATATTTTACAGATCTTATTACAGACTGAAAGAGATTACCTCTGAGAGTAAAAATTATCAGAGATCTTTGCCAGTACCCCTTTACACCAAGCTACGTCAAAAGCCACGTAACAACTGAATTCAGTGTGGTGGCCATAAGAATTCCAGCATATTAAATTGGCAAGGCAAAAAAAATATGTTTATCTATTCAAGTATTGATACCAAGACAGAAACCAAGATGACAAACCACAAGACGTATGGTCTGTTATGCAACAGCCAGCTCCCAGATACACCCTAGGAATTTACACTTTTTTTTTACTAGGAACAGTCACACTTTCACTGTTCATCAATATAACAAGCACCTAGCACATACTTGCAATAGCATATCTAGACCAGATTGATGTAACAACAAGTTGTTGTGTATGAAAGTTCTAGCTGAAAAATATATACAAGTTCAAATACCAAAGGACATGGAGCCTTTCCTGCCTGACCAATTTGGTGGCCTTTTATAATGGGGCTACAGAACTGATGGACAGTGGTAAAGCAGTTGATGTCATCTACCTGGATTTGTGTAAAGCGTTTGACACTGTCCCACACAACAACCCTGTCTCTAAATTGGAGAGACATCAATTTGATGAATGGACCACTCGGTGGATAAAGAACTGGCTGGATGGCCACACACAAAGAGTTGTGGTCAATGGCTCAATGTCCAGCTGGAGACCTGTAACAAGTGTTGTCGCTCAGGGATCGGTGTTGGGACCGGTCTTGTTCAACATCTTTGTAGCTGACACGGACAGTGGGATTGAGTGCACCCTCAGCAAGTTTGCCGATGACACCAAGCTGTGTGGTTCGGCTGATACACTGGAGGGAAGGAATGCCATCCAGAGGGACCTTGACACGCTTGTGAGGTGGGCTGATGCCAACCTCATGAAGTTTAACCATGCCAAGTGCAAGGTCCTACACCTGGGTCGGAGCAATCCCAGACACAGCTACAGGTTGGGCAGACAAGAGATTCAGAGCAGCCCTGCGGAGATGGAAGATGGACTTGGGGGTGTTGGCCGATGGGAAAATGAACATGAGCCAGCAGCGTGTGCTTGCAGCCCAGAAAGCCAACCGTATCCTGGGCTGCATCAAAAGGAGTGTGATCAGCAGGTTGAAGGAGGTGATCCTGCCCCTTTATTCTGCTCTCGTGAGACCTCACTTGGAGTATAGTGTGCAGTTCTGGTGTCCTCAACATAAAAAGGACATGGAACTGTTGGAACAAGTCCAGAGGAGGGCCACGAAGATGATCAGGGGACTGGAGTACCTCCTGTATGAAGACAGGCTGAGAAAGTTGGGGCTGTTCAGCCTGGAGAAGAGAAGGCTGTGTGGAGACCTCATAGCAGCCTTCCAGTATCTGAAGGGGGCATACAGGGATGCTGGGGAGGGACTCTTCATTAGGGACTGTAGTGACAGGACAAGGGGTAATGGGTTAAAACTTAGACAGGGGAAGTTTAGATTGGATAAAAGGAGGAAATTCTTTCCTGTTAGGGTGGTGAGGCACTGGAATAGGTTGCCCAAGGAGGTTGTGAATGCTCCATCCCTGGCAGTGTTCAAGGCCAGGTTGGATGAGGCCTTGAGTGATATGGTTTAGAGCGAGGTGTCCCTGCCGATGGCAGGGGGGTTGGAACTTGATGATCTTAAGGTCCTTTCCAACCCTAACTATTCTATGATTCTATATATCGCATTCTTGTGCCTTCACACATATTTTCATGAATATTTTAGATTCAGCAAACAGTAAGAAGAAATCTTCCATCACAATGGGTTATGCAACTGTTGCAAGTTTCAGTATGCCACACTCACATAAAAGAATTATGGAATAAACAACTCATAGAGACCCAAAATCACTTTTAGAAAACAGTTGATTACTGAAGTTCTGCTTCTGCCTGCCTGCTACACCATTTGTGTATCCTACATGTTTGTGTACCCTTCTGTAAAAGAGATATCTTTCTTGGAGGTGGCTTGGCTTCTGCTCTCCAGCTGGGTTCCTGTAACTCCATGAAAAAATTGGGTTTCTACTGCATCCCTTAAACAGAATGACTGAAATTCTTCCTTCCAAGTGCAAGATCTCTGTAAGACTAGAAGGCTCCTGTTAGCAGAACACCCAAGCTCCAAAGAAGAGAACCAGATGCTTTATGCTTGTCCAGTATAATGCTAAATAGTTAAAACTTCTCTGAATTTGTTTTCAGTGCTTAAAATTTTAATAGCATTTTTGGTCAGATTAATTTTAAACAGTTCACATTTGCAAGCTGAATATTTTAAAACTTTTTAAAAGGTACTTGTGAATACTCTATTATGGGCTACATAGTTTGCTCTCTTTTAAAGTAAAAACTTGGATAGGAACACTTCTCCAACAATGTGGCATTCACACAGTTTTTCTTCCACTAAAACCAAATCCACCTTTATTTCACCCCTAAATTAAAATAATAAAACCAGTACCATCTGCAAAAAGCTACTCAGGTTGAAATTAAAGTTAAAACATTTGACTAACCTAACTTTAGAACACCGGTTAGGTGTCTACCTATAGCAATTGCTCAGGCTCCCTCTATACGGAACGGAAGAAAAAAACCCCAAACAGCTGAGGTGAAAGCTTCCAGAAATGCCTATATTAGATCTAACTTGGTAAGATCTGCCCTCTGGAAATGCAAATCTCTGTTGTTAACTGTAACTGCAATTAAAAAAGATGTCCACTTTTAAAACTGGCTGTGTAAAATTAAGTCAGTCTCTGCTTGGAACCTGCACAACAAGACCCCTCAAGACTGCAGGGAATTCAGCTTGAACCTCTCAGTACTTGAAACACTGTACTCAGTGATTAGCCACTACAAACTCAGAATCTGTATTTATGTAAAGCATATAATCTCAAGGTATTTCATACAGCTGCAGTTCCTATAAATAGTTCTTATTAAATCTAGGGGTATCCCATTAAGTCTGCTTTGTCTTGCAGATCTTATTGCATAATCATCCTTGTAATCAAAACAGATCTCCCAAAGATGCAGAGGTATAGTTAACAGACAGCACCTCCCAGGCTTTGCTTATTCCAGTATGAAGCTAAGAATCCTTTTTTATGTTTCTTCAGAACTGTACAACAGTGATGGCAAACCCATTCCTGGACAGCTTAGGAAAACATATTTTTCCTTCAGACAGGAATACTGAATCTCTTGTTCATAGTCAGTTTATATTCTCTGGATTCTGAAGTAATTTATTCTGATCTATGACTGAAATGCTCTCCATACATCTAATTACATGCTCACAGCATCTCAGACTAACACCGCCAGAAGGACAAGGGATTTAATAGCTAAATAAATCACTGCAAGAAAAGGTAGAATTTCAGAATAGAATGAAGGCCTAGGCAGCAGCAGTAGCTCAAGCAACAGCAGAACCAGATACGGTAACATGCTCCATGAGGCCAACTTGTCCTGAAGGACTCCCCAGTTACAGCAGAAGCATCAGACATTCACCTGCAAAGAACTGCTATGTCTTGTCCTCTACCATTAAACCACCACAAGGCCTGCTTTCCCATCTCCCTGAGATAGTCAGTAAACAATATTAAATTCACTTCTATAGTACTCTGTATAGCTGTAGATAAAACTCAACATTGCTTCAGTTTGATTTACAATATTTCCTAAAGTCTCCTTTCTCATACCGTTAATTGGGAAAGCTAACTGCTTGATGAGACACTCAGCATGACCTGGCAACGTGCGCTCACAGCCCAGAAAGCCAACTACATGCTGGGCTGCATCAAAAGAAGTGTGGCCAGCAGGTCAAGCGAGGTGATCCTGCCTGTTTGCTCTTGTGAGACCCGACCTGCAGTACTGTGTCCAGCTCTGGGGCTCCCAACACAAGAGGGACATGGACCTGCTTGAGTAAAAGGAAGGTCATGAAGATGATCAGAGGGTGAAGCACCCCTCCTACGAAGACAAGCTGAGAGAATTGCGCTTGTTCAGCCTGGAGAAGAGAAGGCTCTGGGAAGACCTTATTAAGCTTTCCAGTAACTAAAGGGGGCCTACAAGAAAGCTGGAAAGGGACTTATTACAAAGGCATGTAATGACAAGACAAAGGAGAATCTACCCTGACAGAGCAGCCTACTTTGACCTCTGTAACTTTACATTATGTCACATGACAGAAAAAAATTTACATTTTACTTGTAGCACAGAAGAATTACAGAGAGAAGGAATTCTATTTTTTAAAATTACTGAACAAATGAGCAAGGCATAATAGGAATACTCAACATATCAATAAGCAACACTATATGGCAATGTTTTTGGAGACATACGTATTCATACATTTTACAGACAATTTTTGAACTCTCAGCTACAGTCTAAAATGTCCCTTTGCAAATTTAGTGTAAATCTGTTATAAGCATAGTAAAATGAGAAGAGTGCATTTTTAAACAGTCTTCTTTATTAAGGGCTTTCTTTTGATAAACTGCAGTCACCACCTATTCTGAAATCATTCCCAGGAAATCTAAGCTCACACTCTCATAACTGCAGCACAGCCCAAGAAATTTATTGTATTTTCTGACTTATCACAGACTTAACTTTCTATCACTTCACAATTTATGTTTTAAAATCTAGTACTACCTTCAATAGTTACAAGCTTTAACATAGCTTCTAGGTGTTCTTTTTCAGAAGCTGTAGCTTGATGCAACCAGGCCAGCATGTCTCCTATGTACCTAAAGACAGACAGAAATTTGTTTAAATCAGAAGTTTATGGTGTCAGGGATTCGAAGTGCCAACAGGCAAAAGAAGAATTACTTCACATACATTCTTGCTAGTACTGTACCTCAGAGGATCATGGGAGTGCATTTCAATAGGGCGGGGAGTACCACCCAGACCTCCTCTAGTGAGAGCATCTATAAAGCCACGAACCACAGCACTCCTCCTAGCTGTTCCAAACTCATCCAACGTGTACCTGTTATTGAAACATGAAAATGGGTAAAACAAAACACTTCACCTTATCACAGTTTATTAGCTCAATTTTACAGTTAATACAAGCAACCATTTTTATACTTCTAGGAATCTTGCATCAATATTTTTGATATAAAGCATTCAAAACTATCTGATTTTCCCATGTAATCTGATACTAAAGCTAACTTTTTCTTGACCCTCCCATTCTCTCACCTCACACAAATGCATAAATGAAAAATCAGCTTTTACATTTTTCTACATATATACACATATACATGTGTACATGATTAGTAGCAAAAAAGTTACTTTCATTTGATGCTTGTTCACTGGTTTTATCAAATTAGTCTTAGATATTTAATGGATGGACAATCACAGCCCAGAGTGCACCATCTCAAACGGCTTTCTGGCAGTAGAGAAGATACCAACAACATATACGCAGCTCATTTTTTGGAGCAGGCTACCTTCCTACTGGGGCTGATGCATGATAGCAAATGAAGTATGGGAACTGAGTACTGCTAACATCCCTGCTACTGCTGCTTAGAAACAGGATTTCTGCAAGCCACGCAGCACTTCTTCAAAAACAAATTTAAGCATTTTGAACAGAACACATAAATTACAAAGGAGAAAAAGAAAATACTCATGACAGGTTTTTTTTTCCAATATAAATGCCAAAGAATAAGCATGGTGTCACTCACCAATGACACCCAGCAGCTGAACAGATAGAAAAATAATAACAAAAAGCATGTTACTCACTGACTAAAGTTAAATGAGTACTGCATTCACAATTAACAAATGTGGAAAACAAAAACAAAACAAACAAAAAAACCCTAACCAAAACCCGAAAGAAAATAGTATACTGTTTTAAATATCTAACAAGTTAAGTTCTATCAGATTTCTATTATACTATAAAAAGTCATGGGGATCCTTCACTTTCACTCTTTTTAATCAATATTACTATTTGGGAGGGGGGGTAAAAAGCACACTGAAGAATTCTTCATACACTGTACTTGTCAACGCAGACAGTAAATAGCTAAGTTAAAAACAGAAGTCTAATGAAAAAGTCTTTAATAAATTGCTATTTACAAAAATGATGCAATTAAAAGTGGGAAAGATCTGGGAGCTGCCAACTACCCACAGACCAGGAGTAGCAGCACTGCAGTGAAAAACCTCAAGTGTTTGTAGAAACCAGATAAGCTTTTCTTTTTTTCCCTTTTCATAAACAGCAATATAATAAGCCATTAAAAATACAGAAGCAAAACAGATCTTGGGTTCTTGTTATTTGATTTGAAAACAACATTTAATAATGATAATTTTGTTTTAAAAAGAAAACGACTAGTCTTTGTTTTGCTCTCAGTAGAATAGGGTATAAATATTACAAAATCCTGCATCTTAAAAAATTCAGTAATAAATGAATTTACACTTGTTAACATTTGGATTCTTTTCAAACCAGCTTCAATTTTTTAAAACCCCAGTAAAGCAATGACCGATGGGGGGAGAGGAAGAAGATGGAGAAACAGTTCTGAAAACCAGAGTGGAGGATGGAAGAGAACACTGCTTTCAGCTATGATGTATTTCCTATGAAACAGTTTTCTGTTACAACCAGGAAGTGGAAAACAAACTGAAATGCTTATTTCAGATCCCTAGTGACTGCAGTTCCCAAAAGTCCATCCATGGCGCAACCTTTCTGCCATCCTAAGTTAACAAGACATAACTCCATATAAGAAAACAAGAATTTGTAGCTTTGTTTCTAAACTCCTGCCTCCTTCATCTCACTCACTTTCACCCAATCAAATCACAATCTTTATCAGATGCGAGGGCAATGATTTGGACAAATCACACAGCAATGCTCATACAAGAATTTAAAATTACTTTCTTGTATGACATAGTTTTTACATTTTAAACTCTATTATGTACTGAAGGTATACAAAAATCTTTGGAATGCAATAAATTAAATCTTGAGATTTAAAATGTAAAGCATCACTACTGCAATTTTCACAATACTTCTGTAGCAAAGTAGTTAAGCACGATAATCTATGATGAGAGACATATTTCTACATCTTCTACAGTAATGTTTAATTTTGCACTTTAGGCAGGAAAGAAGTTCTACCTACCAAGTTCTACCTTTGGTTAACACTAGTACTGCTGGTGGTGAGAGAGGCATCAGAAGAAAAATAAAGTCTCTTTTGCAGATTCATTTTAACCTGGACAGTTGTGGATTTATACAGAATATGTTTGGGGTCTTTTTTCCCGTAAATGTTAAGAAATCAAAACAATGGCTTTATGAAGTTTGAAAGTAACATAATTTAACAAAATAAATATTTACAGAAAAATGAAACTGTTTCCATAAATGCTCCTATAAAATGTTGTGAACACAGTTGTGACTGATCTCTTGCAGATGTGAATGAGGGCCTGGAGGGCACAGAGCAAGAAAGGACTCTGTGGTTTGCACAATGTACTGCAATCACCACATATAGTAGCTGGGGAGGTCAAGTGACACCACCTCCCGCACATCAACCAGCAGAACTGACTGAGCATGTCAAGATGTGCATTCTCTCTCATACTGACAGTATTTTTAAAGTCCACTTGCACTATGCATTTTCCCCATGAAGAGCTCCATGGAGGTTTACACTGTCACACCTTTGCACGTTTCACACTCTTAAAGACAAGGTTAGCCTTCGACAAAGCGCCTAAGGATTCTGCTGTCCTGGATGCCTGTGGCTGAAAGTAATTTGCAATAGATGCAAAATGTGATGAATGCAGTTTTCAAAGCAAAACTCTAAAAAGCGAAGAAGTGGAAGTACCTCTTCGGCTACATTCACCCCAAATAAAAGTAGTTCTTACAGTGCCACCTCGTGGTTAAGTTGTCTCTACTAAGTCCCCTCAGAAAATTGTGAAGTTTTTACATACACATATATATATATATATACACACACATATATATGTATGTACCCCTATACTTTATCTGCCCATATGTAATAGATTTTTTTAATAGGTTACTGTGCAACTCATAATGGAAAACATTCTTACTACCATAAGAATTTCAGTAAAAGCTAATTTAGCCTTTATCGATTTTAATCTTTGGGTTTGTAAATGAGACAATCACATGCTTTGGACTGCTTTTTTTTTATTTTTTTCTTCAGAAAAACCCTACAATGACAGTAACAGAAATTCAAAATTCACTTAAATAAAAACAGTCTGACATTTTACTTTAATTAGAAACCACTAAGTTGGAAAAAGCCCAATGACATTTACTGTACCATAATTATGTCAGACTCCTGAAATTTAAAGTTGAACCATCATTTTTTTACATTTTTATTTTTAAAAAATATCTGCCACAGGACTATATTGTCACCATCCTTGGCACTGCAATTCATGCCCATCTTTGAATTTTATGGGCTGGAAATACTCCTTTCTGTTAGAGATAATAGTGAACATTTACTTACTTATACAGGACAGGTCTATCTTTTAAAGCTTCCATGGCTTGAGTGAGGACTGGAGAAATGTCACATGATTCTTGTGTCAAAGTCCTGCATTCATCTATAAAATACCAACACAGATAAAAGCGCATTCTTTACACTGTAAGGCCTTTTATAACAAGTTGTCAAACACAAAAATAAGTTAAAAACTCAGACTTTTTTGATTTTGAATTGAAGCCTTCAGAATATGCTACCTGGCCTACTTTGTGTTAACGTAACTAAATTAGCAATAAAGCAGAAAGCAGTACTTCACTGCAAAATGGATGTCCATCATAAATTTCAACAAGAATAAATATTAAAAGAAGCTTAAGATCTATTTGCACCTCCATGTGCAAATGTTAAACCATTCAGCCATCAGAATTCTGTCAGGCTCCTTTATAACTGTTTATTACATTCCAGATAAACTATTAAGAAAAAAGGGAGCGATTATTTAAGCAAGCTGTGGGTTTGTTTTGTTGGGGGCTTTTTATTGGTGTCTGTTTGCAGTTTTTTTGTTGTTGGGATTTTTTGTTTGTTTCTTTTTTGTTTGGTTTTGGTATTTTTTACTTTAATCAAATTAACTATATAATCCTGTACATTCACTGCAACAGTGTAGAAATCGCACAAACTAAATCAAACATCAGCATAAAATTTACTGACTTTTCAGGTCAAGTAAGGTGAAACCACAACCATTATCTGAGGTTTCAGCATGCACTGAACAACAGCTAAGGAATACAGTATCACACTGCAGCGTAGTTTTTTTTCCCAACAAATCTTCTTGTCAAGGTACAGGTACAGAGAACTAATAAAAAAGCATCTACATTTTACACTATCAAGATGTAATATCGAACACTGATGCTTGGATCCATGCAAAAAAAATAGTCACCTACTATCATGCAAAAGAGCATCCTTATAAAATATGGTTGCATTGTTTTTTTTTCTTTTTAAAAGATAATAACCTACTCCTCCTACTAAACTAGATCTTACTACCAGATTGTTAAAAATGAAAACGTCCCTGAAACCTGCAAGAAAATGAAATGCCATACACTTAACAATTTGCTTAGACTACCAAATTGTAGCTGTTGTTCTCTATGGAAAACCATCTAAAAATACAAATAATAGACTTTTAGTAACAGAGATGAGATTAGCCCCAAAAAGGAGAGATCTCCAATAAACTATTTTATTCACAACAAATCTTTCACTAAGAAGGAAACCCAAAGCCTTGTTAACGAATCTTGGAAAGAGTTTTTGCTGAGTTCAATCCACATGAAGGAATTAAAGGAATCACCATAATAATTTTCATAAACATAAAAACATTTAGTCCTACTTTGAGTCCATCTGTAAAGTCGCTCGTAAGATGTCTCTTGCAGTAACGCCATCTGTTCCATAATTTCCAAGCTACAAGACAGAAAGATTTTATTTGCAAGTACTATTTTAGATAGTACTAGCAAAGATATGCACAAATCAAATAGAATACACCATTATTAAAATAATGAAAATTTTAAAAGATATTACTATTCTTCAGTGTTTTGTGCAATACTCTCTATAGTCATAGGAAGTAAAGAATAAGACCTTGCTGTAACTTCTGCTTCTAACTAGTAAATGGTTATCTTACACTCATTTATGTGGCACTCACCCCGCCCTTTGCTGATTTGTCCTGAGGAGAATCTTGACATCATCATGAATTTGCTTTACTCTTCCCAAAGCCTTGAAAAAATCCTAAATCAATAATAAATAAATAAATAGAAATAAAAGCAGCGTTCAAAAGCATTAGCTTATCAGCCAGATCTCTAGCACTCTATGCTCCCCATTTCAATTCCGCACTTGCATTCCTTACAGGTCTGTGTATCAAGTGCTGCTTTTAAAACACAAGCCCCCCTCTGCCACTCCTCATTTTTCATTCCACCTTAAAAGTCTTTGGAATTTTTTCTTTCCCGTTGCACCATGCTTTTCTTCTACAAAACCCCAAAAAGTAACAATAGCAGCAAAGATGTGTTTTTAACCTGTCTTTTACATAGCATGTGTGTATTATTAGTCAACACTTCAGGGAGATTCTGAGGACATTACTATGCATTCTATCATCTTCTCCCCATTAATGTTAGCAACTGTCATGTTTCAGTTTGCTCTTTAAAGTACAAAGACTACAGGTTGATGTTTTCTGTTTTAATATGATGGGGTAACAATTTCTAAGAAAAATAAAACATTTGCAGTAGAGTAAACCAAGTTTTTTCAGGACAATCTTCCCTCCCTGAATAACTCAGCAGCAGCAGTGAAGAAAAAAGAAATAACCTAAAAGACACAGACATACCACCAAATGGAAAAATCACTGACATTTTCAAACACGTCTTACAATGAAGACATCTTTCAAACACCATGGAGGGGACTAGTTAATGCAGATATAACTGTTACATCTTCTGTGATTTGAACACAGTTTGCCTCAGGAAAGTAGACTTTTATTCCGGCACAAGTCACATGAAAATATATACATTTTAAGTGAAGTAGGACACTGATTGAACCTACTGCCTTGCATCAAGTGTGTTGAAGATTATGCTTATTAAAACCCAAATCCTTCTTCCTTCAGGGAAAAACAAAAACCAAAACAAACCAAACTTCAAAAAAATTGCCAAAAGAAGCCCGACTAAAAATGTTTTAAGCACACTGGTCGATTCTATCATAGGGAAAATGCACACACATGATTTTAGTGAAGTCTGCCATTTCAGTAGCACAACTATGACTGTACCTCTGTTACATCTGCACATTTTTTAGACAGATCAAAGTATCAAAGGACTAATCCTCATTCTGCTGCAAACTGAGCACTGAATAAATGTCACAGCACTGCTGTCACTGTTCCCTGCAACATGTGTTTTCAGGAACCTGAATGTTCTTTCACAGTAGTAGCTGGCACAAAAGCATACAGCAATTACTCAAGTGCACAATCATTTAACACATTCCATTTATGCGTTCATTAGCACTGTTTATGGTTATCTGTTCCATGTCTTTATTAATGCTTTAACTGGAACTGCAGACAGGATGCCTGTGGAAACAAGATCGTATGTCTCAGCAGGTAGCCTACATTTAAGTGAAGGTTTCTTATGTAACTACAACAATAAAAATCTGTTAGGTGTACTCAATTCTCTCATTATTCAGTTTCTGCTTTTAGTGCAGAACAATATGCCTTTCTATTAAAACCATAAACACTCAAAAACTTGCTTTGGAAGGTGTCTAAAAATGAACCAGCACATAACATCTTCATCAACCATATGCAAAATGCACACATGCACAAGGGTGAAGCGCTGCAAATTTCTCATTTGCTTTATTTGAGTATGATGAAGTTTTAAAACATTTCCACTAAAAATTCAGAGTTCATAAATGTCTTTTTGAAATGTAGAACTATACGATAACTCATTTGCCTCTTTAACTCATCATATAAACTAGAATTTAATGTTGATTTTCTTTCTTGTTCCTTGAATCTTTCATGACACATTTCCAACTCATCAGAAATTCACCATTCTGTTAAAAAGTAAGAGCTCCTCCATAAGAGATTAAACTACAAACTGATAATAAGATCTCATGTACAATTCAGCTAGGATGATTCTACATTTTAGTTCAGGGCAAAGCTTTTAATAATCATTGAGATACCTCAGTAATTGGCTCATCTTTCGTGCCTCGAAGGAGGTTCATTTCATCTGGTGTCAGTTGGAATTTTGCTATAAAAGCATCTGCAACTTGTGCTTTCATTTCTAGTCTCTGACTGTAATAAAACAAAGTGAAGAGGACATTACTTTTTTATGCTCATTTCAGATTTACTTTATATATTCATACTTTTGGAATTAGCATTAGAAATCAGTGTTATTAAATTATAACAGTATGTTCTTGCCACCAAACACTTAAGTTACATCTTCAGGTACGATTTTCTATTAAGCTTACCTAGATAACTGAGTAAAGGCAATATAATGGTAAGTTTGCACATATGAAAAATAGTAAGTTCTTTTAAAAATATTCCTTTATCATTTGTATCACATACTATCTAATTCAGATACTTTGTGCTAGTACAGTTGTAATGGTTGCCGTTATTTTCTTTCAAATTCATCAAGGAAAGAATAAGGTTTCAAGTCACAATTTCTGAGACACACAAAGGGCTGTAGCACCCAAAATGAGAAAACGATCATCTTTCTTTTTAGTAACATACAGTCAGGATACAAATTTACCAATCTGACAAGCAATCAAAATGTAATGGCTAATTCTCTTGCTGATTACCCTCCGCGATATGAACACAGCAGGGATGTAATATGCCAACGCCATCTTGTGGACAGTATCGTTTTGCACGTTTCGTCATACACGTTACAACCACTGGACCGGTTTTATTCCACGGGAAGGGACCGGAATTCTTGTAGCAACAGAAAATTAGCTCAAACTGTGGTTTGAGCACACAGCATTCCAGGAAATAGAGCCTACATTTTCAAGACATTGAGAAGACACTATTTGTGTCTTTTTTGTAGGTGAATATTTGTAGATGAATAAGGCTCAGTTACATCTAGATGATTTCAGCTTCCAATGTAGTTACTGCCAGATAAACACACTTATTATAGGGTGGTAAGACAGGCAAGGACACTTCTAATACTGACTGCAATAATTAAATTTCCTTGCAAGATCAAAGCTTGAAAAGTAAGCTTGCTTTTATTTACTCCTTCTCTACTATTTAACTAGTGTCTGGACTTCATTCAGCTGAAGAAGCACGGAAATTCAGCTTCCTTTCCGTAGACATGGATGACCTTCCCATCCTGCAGTACCACAAACTCTTTCAGAAATCAGATCAAACATTTTGCAAGTGCCAGTGCTCTAGCATACTAAACAGCAAAGCATCAATGAAAAACTATAGCACTTTCCAAGCAATCTTGTGGTAGCTCACCTCAAGTGAGGAAGAACAGGGAAGAAGTCTAAAAGAGCTCAAGAGTGCATGCACAGCTCATAAATAAGAAAATTAGGATACAGGAAGAAATGAAAGGTATCTGGAAGAGAGGCAAGAGATAGAGATGCATCATGATGGTTTAGCAAGGACATGGAGTCAGTTTTCTAAGCACAAGGAATGAGGGGGCATGGAAAAGTGACAGACTTAAGAGAGAACAGAAAGCACCAAAAGACTCTGGGTGCAGAGAAGGGAGACATGTCAAGTGATGGGTCTAAAGGGACTGAAGTTGCCCCATCTTCTCTCTGAATAACTTTACCTAAATCTCTCATATTGGCGTGAGGATATGCAAGCCTATTTTCAAACCTAAACAGAGCTGGCACTGTTCTCCAGCCTCACTGATGTGCTTTTCCGTCACAGAAATTGTGGTAGACCTCAATACAGTGCAAGGAGCATGGAAAAAATATCATTTTGAGGACATTCAATAAATTTTCAGCAGGAAGAATAGGCAACAGAATCTGAAGAGAGGAAGCCATGACGTAACTTCAGCTGGAGACAGAGAAAAACACCAACAGCAGCTGTCTACAAAAGATACTTAAGAGAATTGACAGGAGGATTTAATAGACAAAACAGTATTTAAATATTAGGTTTGTGAGAGAGTTTCTGATGATAACTCATCATCCTCATAAAACAGATGTAAGATGGCTCAGATCTGCTCTGCAGTGATATATTTCATCATTACACTGATGCCATGGCAGCCTAAACCACGCTGCTCAGGCTGCCTTGGCAATCCCTACTCATCGCTCCGCTATAATGCCCTTTTCAAGGTGCATTTCCCTTGGAATCTGATCAAGGAACAAATCTGGAAGAAAAAAAAAATTATTTTATTTTGTTTATTTTTGGGGGGTGGAGGTTATATGTATTCTCTAATTCGGTTTACCAAAGGCCTGGACTAAGGCACTGCAGGGTACTAAGTTCTGCCCACTCCTTGTTGCAAGGAGTGTGCCAGAACAGTGAGCTGCCAAACCAAGGGGGCAACAGCTGCTCCAAGTCTCTCTTCTTGTGATAGAAATCTCAATTCAATATAAAACCATAAAGCTGGAAATACAGTGGATTATCCCTCCCTTTAGGGAAAAGAAGGAAGGTAGGAAAGAGTCTAGAGAAACAAATGCAAGATTTCTTTGGTTTCAACTGAAACAAGATCTCCCACAAACACAGATGGGATGTTGAGAAACTTTTCTGTTCTTTCAATATGTGTATTCCCAGAGTGCATAAAATTCTCTTACAGAAAATTTCCATTTATCATTACATCCTGTTCGTTGGATTATCTGAATGTACACTTTCATCAAAACGGAGAGCAGGGAGAACCCCCTATTTAAGAAGTGCAGTATACTGGGCAACACAGTTATTTCAGTTTGCTTTGCATATTTTGATGGAATAACTTCAAGAACAAGGACTGTACAAACAGCATGTTCATTTGTCTATGCTGGAATACTGAGTTCCCTTCACTCCTGAGGTTATAAAAATGAACAATGGCAGAAAATCTTGCTACTCAATCTCTCTCTGCTTGCAAGTCCTCACTCTGCACAGTCCATCCTCTTGCTTTCTTGCTGCTACAGAGAACAAGGTTCAATAAAACATCTTGCTTTAAAGTCATTCTAATCCCTGGCTGTGTCTTTGGCTAATATCTGCTGTAACTGCTCACCCTCTACACACTCCCAATAATTAACTTCTATAAAACCGAGGAAATATATTAAGCTCCAGCATTCTAGCAAGCTGAAAGTTTCACAGTGTAAACACAAGATAACACCCTCAAGGTGGCAGCAATGTTTTACCTATCTTATTCAAGACAAGTGATTCGGAGGCGGTGAGAAGCATCTATCCTAAACCTAAAAGCATTTGATAAAGCCATTTCTTTCCGGCTCTTTACAAAGCACATGGGAGTTCAAAAAGCTACTCAGTTTCAAAACCCAGGTTAGCCACCTCTGCTTGTTCTGGCTATGAAAGTTGCCTTGGTTATAAATCCGCATGAGAGATTCTATATCCTAGATGATGGATCAGTAACAGAACATGTTAAGTGCTGCATAACCTGGACTTTTACCTGGCAGGATACAGTATTAATGAAAGCAAAACATTCACACAGGTATTTAATTTTACATATAAATATATATTTCCTCAGACATAAGGTAACAGATATTTAACTAGGATTTCATCAGCCTTACTCAAGTTTGCTATAGGTATTTTACTGCACCAAGTGCTATGAAAAACACAATGCAGGTAACAACAAATGCAAGAGTAAGGCCATCTTATATACAACCTACAGCAGTTGGCACCTGTGCAGACACCTCGACATTACAAGACCCACTGGCTTTTCTGTAAACATAATCATTTCTAAGTTGCGTCTAAGCAAAGAGCAGTAGAGCAGAGGAAAGGACACACTGCTCTTATCCCAAAGGTATCCGTTCTTTTATTTTCCCTTTTACCAAAGTTATCCCTGCATGAAGTAACAAAACTTAACAGATCATAGGAACACTGCACTGATGCAAAGGGGGAAGTGCCAAGCTCCGGTAGACTTTGGAGCTTGGGTGGGGGGCGGGAACGCAACAAAGAGCAATTTCCCCAGTTTTAATCGTTGCCAGGGAGACAGAATTCTTTTTCAAGAGAACTCAAAAGGCTGGGAAAACTATGCACTTCATGCACTTTTCCCTTGAATTAAATACAAATGTGCACTGTTTGTTAGGATTATCACCTAGACAGCTCAAAAAATTAGAGGAGAAACAGGCTTTTCAAAAGTTTAGTTTTATCTTGCTACCAAATACAGCATGAAAATCTGTGAGCTTCCTTTAGCTAGGACAAGTCACATCAGCATGTTCTGAAGTTACTTTTAGTTTCTGATACTTAGGATTCCACATATTTTTAAAGCCTCAGAAAAATGGAGTATTTCTAACCCATAAAGAAATAACAAACATCTTTAACCATGCTTTTCAGCAGCAGCTGGCAAAATGTTTTTTCTGTGATGTTTTTTTCTGGAAGGCAAATATACAGGACTATACAATAAAATGCACTGGTGTTAGGAAACCATTCTTAAGAGTAAGCACCAGGTGCAAACATGCATTTGTAAATGCTGACAACAAATGTTTTTATTCTACATTTTGCAGTCAAACAACTTTTATTAAAGAGAGAAGTGAAATCCTGTGAGAAGGTATTCAGTGACCAATTCCACCCCAGAATATAATTATGAAATCTTCTCGTTAATTAAAAAAAAGGAGGGCACAGAAAATCATAGTGAACTGACATTCCCAGGATACAGGAAAATAGCAGAAATATTAGTGGAGGCTTTAGTGAGATCTCATCTGGAAAACAGACCACAATCCCCATCATCTGTTCAGGAACCACGGACTCCCATTAGACCAGAGCTAGCAGGATGATCATACAAATGGAGAACCTAATTTATGAGAAGAGATGGAGGAAGCTCTTAAGATAAAGGACAACATGACAAACAGACAACTTACAACCAAGAATTAGGTTGGAAATTAGGGAAAGGCTTTTACTGGAAAGTCAAGCTTTTGAGGTAAATGTTCCAAGAAAAGCAACACTTATAAAATGAAAAAATAATTCACTAGTTATAGTCTAGAAAAGTGAGTTTATGAAAGTCATCATGCAAATGATAGTGAGCAGCAGTAGTGTAAGACTGAACTTAGAAGGTTTCTCCCATCTGTAATTTCCATTTAAAGACACTAGCCTTCAGTGCTGCAGCCCTACTATATATTCTGCTCTAAAAATACGTAAAAATCGAAAAGGCTAAACAGAAAATTCAGCAAGAGAGGATACTAACTGCACTGACATGACCAAATCTTGTCAAACAGATTACTAAACACTATAATTGAAAAAGCTTATATACTGTGAAAAAATTCATATAATGCAGTAATTTTCTACTTACTGATCTGGCTTCCTACAAGCACCATTGATATGCATCTAGAGAGTAGTCTGGATAAGCAATTTTCACACGCAAAACTTCACAGCAATCGTAATATATATACTTACTAGGTAAATCAGCATTTAGCAATGCTTACAATACAAGATGTGGTTTCTAACTTGCGAACAGAGATCAGTGAACAGATTCTTTTCCATCCTGAGGAGGTGACCTAGTTGATACTGTCCTACTAAACAGACTGATAACTTCAGAATACCTTTTATACAATCTGATATGAAGACACTTGAAAGGGGCCAGCTTAGTCTATCTTCAAATTTACTATTAAATCCAAAAATACTGACACAGGCATGAAAATAACACACTGCTCTCTACATCCACCTGGAGTAAGATTAGAACAAAGGAGCTTAACCAGCAGCAAAAGGAGAACTAAATCAGATAGCAGGAAAACAGTAAAGAACAAAAATCAATTCCAAAGGAAGATCATGGGCAAACATCAGTCAGGCATGGTATCATGTAACTGATTCTGCACTTCAAATTAGTATTTCTCAACCCGTAACACCATGCCTTATTTCTATCGACCGAGGAGTACTCCATGACTTAACAGACTACATGGTTGCCAGCCAGAAAAGGTTTTGCACTTTCTCTGCTAGAGAGAAATAGCTAGAACGTGACAAATCAAGGTGTGGATTGTTTTGGGTTTTTTTAGATCCATTCTAGCTGTTTTGATCCCTGTGTTATGCCCAGTTACCTATGCTTTACTTTGGTACAAATGAGGACAAAAAAATCTGCCTCAGATTTTCAAGCCTTCACCCTCCCCCACATTGAATTATAATTCAGTTTAGGCAATCACTGCTTTTTCTCATGAAGCATATTCATAGGAATAAACATAATTACAAGTTTCAAAAGGTCAAGGCATGAAATACACCTCATCAGTGCAAACCACTTTTCTTAGCATAAGCTATTGAAGGCAAACCTCTCTAACCTACCATAAATACTGGTGAACCTCCTGGATCATTTCTATTTTGACTATGACAAAAAGGTGGTTCTTAAAAAAGGAAAAAAGCACCACCAACAGACAAGCATGAGAGATCTGTAGTACAGCACTACCGAAGCAGCAGACGTTCAGTAAGAAACATTTTTTCCAAAGACTTTTGACCTTGTATTGAGCACAGAGGTGACAGTGAAATCATTCACTGACCTCCAAGAACTGCATTTGTTGAATTTCAATTAAGAGCAAGTCTGGATGCAATTCAACTAAAATACATTGAAGTACACGCTGGTGCATCCAAATTATGTTTGGAAATCATATTTAAAGGTATTTTTTAAAAGTGAAACAATGCTACTGCTACAGAAAACGTTTCCCTAATCAATGTAACTAACGACTCTGATACCAAAATACATCTAAAAACACGATTAATAGAATCCAGTAAAACAAGATAATGTGTAAAGGTCCTGAGGTGTATATTCTCAATGAAAGCTCTGCAACTTTCGCCTGACCCTAAAAGTATCTGTCCAAGGCATTTCCATTCCTATTCTTTCATAGTTTTCAGAGCATGGATGGTCTTACTTCCAGAAAACTACTTCTAACTCTCACCAATTTTCTGTTTCTGCAGGCTTATTTTCTGTCATCTCCCTGAGCATGCATATACACTCACATAATTGCTCTTTTTTAGTTTTGTAAAGAATTAATATTGCAGCTATCACCTACTGGTTTCCTTCTTCAATTGTTAGATCCACAACTGTCATTTGTGGCTAACCTTAAAAGCAATCTTGCATGACACCTTACCATTAAGTGGCTGGCAGAACTACCCTGAAGCGGGCTTCTGACATTCTGCATACACCATTTTGGAACTGGACTCTTATTTCCCTGGTTTGGGAATTACTGAACTCCAGGGCACTTGTTCCCAGTGCAAGGTGAAGCAGCTGAGTATTGCAAGCAGTTTTTCAGCTTCATACAAATTAAAAGAAAAAATAAAAAAACTAAACTTGGGTGGAAGAGAACTGACAAGTCACAGGAAGCTCTTATTAAAATCTCACTTCAAAGAGCAAGATCCTTTTCCTGTCAGGCTATAAGCAATGACAGTAAACAAACCCACATTTCTTAAAATGCAGTACATGTTGTTTGAAAACAAACTACTCTCCTCGTTACTATTTATAAAAAGCCTAATAAAACCTGAAAGCCTAAATTAACTACCTCAGTTTTTCTTTATTATCAAAGTTGGTTATGAAATACATTAAAAATCCCAAACAGTTTATTCAAGACTCTATATTACCGAACAGCGACAAATTAACCTTATGTTACAGAGAGATGGGTTGAATGGTTTGGAGCACTTTATTTCACACCACATTTCACATCTATTAAGCTGTGGTAAGTCTCAATTTTAAGGAGAGAAGGGTTGGGGGGGAGAACCTACTTCCCATGTTAGGCAGATTTCATAATTTAAATAACATGAAGGAAAACTGTTTGCTTCTAATGTACAATAACTTTAACCAGTCTTTACAGAGAAAATAAAAACAGAACTAGCAACCTAACTGCCCAAAGAAATGCACCAACTCTGACATAAATATAAAACACAATTTTATTAATGTGTCCTGGTTTCGGGTGGGAGAGTTATTTTTCTTTTCTTATGGAAGAATTATTTTTCCATTATTTTTTACAATAGATTACTTTTTTAGTTTATTATCTAAAACATACTCTACTTAGCATTCATGCCAAATCACGTCTAAAGCTCACAAAGTTACAAGAAAAACAATGCTGCAAAGCAACAGCCTGAGAATGCAGAAGTTTCCACTTAAATCTGAGATTAACATCTTATTTTCTACCTCAAATATTAAAAAAAAACAATCAAACAAACAAAATACAACCTATGAAAGGATAAAAACATGAACAAGTATTCTAACTTAAGACGTGAATCCTTGTACAGATTCCCACAGCCACTCTGCGTTTTTGGGAAACTATTCTTCACTGCTATCATGCAGTTCTTCATTAAAAAGACCCCAAAACACTACATAGGTTCAAATGCCACATAGGGGAAAAATTTCTGAAGATATAGTTACAACCGCAATGTTGCAATCTAAGAAAACAGTTCACTTACTATTTCAATCTATCCTTTGTACAGCTAGAGGAATAAAGTTACAACCCCAATCAAAAAGACTTTGGCTACTGACTTTTCTTTGGCTGGGTTTTAAGTGAACATTCTGTTCTTTTAATTGCAGTTTGCTTTAAACTTGATACTAATTCTAACTCCTTTTGACAAAATTTACTGTCCACAAGAACTGACCAGGCATGAAGAGGGTTTACCTAAGCCAAAGGTTCCACCTGCCATTTACTGAAAACAGCCTTAAGAATATTACAGAAAGACAGCCAGACACCTTTGATCAAAGCCAAAGCTAACATGTATTTTTAGAAAATGAAGGGATGTAAATAAGAAACTGAAATACAAATTCAAGTATTTGCCTAAGGTAACTGTTATACTGAGTGAAGACAGCAGCCCATTTTTCCTAAGATTTCAAATACAAAACCTAAGTATTTTTAAAAATCTAAATGCTTAATTACTGCAAATGCATTAAATGTATTTGCAACTGTAATGTCTTCCTTCAGTTTTAGAACATTTGATTGAACCCTAACATTTTTTTCCAACAAAAACACTGCCAGCTAAAGTAAACAGGTAAATGCTAAGCATAACAGAATACCCTTTTTTTGACCAATAACTAGTACAGCAAATCATTTACTGCAAATCAGAGTAATTTCCTTAGTTATTTCTTAAAAATGGCTAAAAACCATAAAAACAGATGAGGACTTAATGCAGTGAAGGGCAAAGTAAAAAAAAACTTTCCTGAAGGACACTATAAACAACTGGTTCAGTAAATGGCATAATGTATTCTCTCTATTTCAAAATGTTCAGTAATTGATCGCTGTGGAAAAGAACATAACTGTTGTGAAAAGGAAGAACATAATTAATTTGATTTTTCAGGGTAATGTTTAAAACCATACCATTACTTAGCACTGATTTAAGAATTCACTAACACTGTGGTATATGAAATGGATTTTTTAAATTGAAAAATATTTTGTTATATTAAAAAATTACACAGAAAAATCTACTATATTGGTGCTATTAAAATAAAAATTCCCATTATCCTAAATTTCAAGAAGCTTCTACCTGACTCATGTTTTTTTGTGAAAAGCCTATCAAAAAATCAATAGCTGGTAGGACCAGATAGAGTAGAATAGGAATTTGGCACTGAGGAAATCTGAAGACAACTTTTGTGTTCATGGTAACAAAACTGACATTTTTTTACAGGAAGAGCTCCAAAAAATTTATTACACTCAGGAACTACTGCTTTGTACAAGACTAACTGCTCTTGCTTCAGGGTCATTGTTTCTATTGCCTTCTTTTTGAATGGGTCCAACTTTCATCTCTTCATTTCAATCGCCATTTTAGGACAGCCCTTGTGTCCTAAAGACAGAGAAGCCATGCCCTCCCAATATCACCTTTTACTACTTTATTGGCTAAGAAATGTCACTGGTTAAGTTGAAGGAGTCATCAGTTTAAGACCTGTATTTTATCTGACTGTAGGCAAAACTTCAGCTTCTCAAGAAACCCCTAACATTCAGCTGCAGATGCCTCTTCATGTGCCTGATGTAAACCAGAGTAATGTATCAGAACAAAGTAATTTAATGAATAAAAGGTGACTAAAATGTCCCAAACAGAATAAAACAGCCTAGCTTTGTGATCTTAAGTTCAGCCAAGAAAACTAAAAAAAAACAACTTTATTAATGAATGACACTATGAGTCTTCCATAACCATTATATGGTAAGATGACAAGTATTGTTTGGCTTCTGCTAGTACTTCATGATATGATTTAAAAACTGTGTGCTCTCTAAGGCTATAGAGACCCTCAGAAGGACAGGCTACTTCCTAAACCTTTTTTTGTCCACACACTAGGGGGATTTCTGCCTCTTAAAAGGA
This sequence comes from Neopsephotus bourkii, assembly GCF_033783945.1. Lineage (NCBI taxonomy): Eukaryota > Metazoa > Chordata > Aves > Psittaciformes > Psittacidae > Neopsephotus > Neopsephotus bourkii. The sequence continues at coordinate 218,044 of NW_026900553.1, forward strand.
AGTAAACTATTGTAAGGACTATATTATAGAAGTACTGGTGTACAGTCTGCATAATCTCCTTTAACAGTATTTAAGGCCAACCAGACATACACCATTTGGGATTGGTCTTGCTATCTTCCATTCTGCTTCAAAACAAGCAATCAAAGCAGCTTTTTCTTGAGACTGCAAAAAATATGACCACCTCTCTGTCCTACTACTTCACATTTTTATATTTAAATTTACAAGTTTTCTACTCCTTGACTTCTGCTCACTTACTAAACTGTGACTTTGCCAAATTCTTCATTTTGTATCAACCAGCACTGTATTTTATACAGCTATTCTACATTCAACTTCTAAAATATGTACAGATTACACAATAACTTCACAGACTCTCATGGGACATAATCCACTTCCTGCTGAAGTCCACAACATGAACCTACTGATTTTGCACCCAGAGCTCTCCAAAGCCATAATTTCTACTAGAAATTTATCACTGGAAATAATTATTTCTAGTCTCCAGTGAGCTGTATGTAATTTTCAGAAGAAAGCTCATAAAGCAAGGAGATTCATTCTTCTACACTGACAAAGCCTAAAGCTGTAAAACCAAATACCCAAGCCATAAAACCAGTAAAGACTACTTGAACCTGTCACAGGCTATTATCCCCTTCCTATGAATAAAAATACTTAAAAGAGCAAAATACAAATCTTTTCTTCCACAAGAGGCTGAAAGAGCCAAGGGGGAAAGTAGTCTGTGTTAGGCTCATTGAACAGTGCTTACGTATTTTACAGTTAGCTTTAAATACGGCAGAGTAGGTTATAATCCAACTTTCTGTTCCCACATATGGTCCCTGAACAAGAGAGTGATTTCCACTGGATATGATGCATTAAGAAGAAGCCTGTGAAACTGATGAGACACTGAGGAGCTCCATATCTGTTACAAAACAATATAACTTATATTACCAAGTGTAATTAGGTAAACCACATCCGTTTTCAGGATGCTTTACCACTATAATTGATTCTCTTCTCTAAAAGACCAGTTTTTATTGGTACAAGCACTAACACATCCTTACCTTTTTGTACTTCCTGTAATAAACTAAGAATTCAGTATTTTTATTCCAATTGAGCTACAAGTTCAGAGAGTGTTAAAAACAAATTACCAAAAAAACCCCAACCTTCAAAGTTATTAATAAAAAATAGGAGTAGCAGAATAAGATCTATAAGATAATTCCATCAGTATTATCATATCTTAAAGAAATAGATAAGCTAGTATACATACTTTTCTGCCTGGAGCTTTGTGGTTTTTACTATCAAGTCCTGGGTTTGCTCCTTTGCTGCCTAGAATACAATTAGAATCATTAAGCATGTGAAAACCACAAACATATCAGATGTATTACACAACCCTTAAAATAGGTAATACTTTTGAAGCTTTCTTGACCATAAGCAGTTTAAAAAGTGTACTCTTTGAAACAAAAGGCCTTCTTGAATGTTCATTAACTCTATCTATTTTCAGGCATGAAAATATACATAATAACCTTGTCCATATATATTTTCATCTCTTCATAGATTTATATTCACGCACCATTGATTAACACAAAAATATTATTATAAACATTGGAAATTGTTCTGATTATCTTGTTTGTCTGTTGACTATAAATTGTTTGCTGTTACAAACTGAAAAATGAAACAAGTTCCTTCAGATGCTAAACCACCCAGTACCACTGTTCATTCAGACATTCTTAACATGAATACAGCTCTGCTGGTCTAAGCAATTTTAGCTCCACTGTCCAAACAGCTCAGAGGGCTGTTGTTACAGGGCTGTAAGGACCAAGAAGGATTATTAGGAAAAATTTATTCACCAAAAGGGCTGTCAAATACTGGAATAGGCTGCCTGGGCAAGTGGTGAAGTCACCATCACTGGTGTACATGTAGATGTGGTGCTTAGGGACATGGTTTAGTGGTGGACTTGGGAGTGCTAGGTTAACATTTGGACTCGATGATCTTAAAGGTCTTTTCCAATCTAAACTGTTCTATCAGGTTTTCCAATCTAAAACATTCTATGTGATGAACATTTAGTTCATCACAGTACTAAATGTTCAATGATGACAATGTAAGGGAACCCATGCAGAAACAATTTCATTACAGGCAGAAGGCATGACTAAAGCGATTGCTGCAACTGAAGTTAAAGAGTTCTGAAACTTATCACTCTGCAAGAACATAAAAGACATCAGGAGTTGTCTTCCCACTGGATACCACCAGTGATCATTTAGACAGAAAAATAAGAAGATTCAAGCAAACAAAAAATACTGAAATCAAAATGCATTCAGCATTGAATAATATTGCAAGTGAAGAGGTGGAAACAGCTATAAGGATATTCTGCATGAATAATTTCACTAAATTATGGTGCTTGCCAAAATGGAGATGCCAGTCTTGAAACCCATAAGATGTCTAATGCAAGAATATACACACACTGATTCACTTCAGCCATTCTATCTGTCACACTTCACTTGTTAGAGTGGAAAAGCAGTCAAGGTACAGGAATGCTTTGAAAGGTGAAAGTAGAACTGCAACCCCTCAAGTACAACTTTGGTCATCAGAGAGGGCCTGAGCTGTTCCATGGATATAGACAGTGGGCACCACTAAGGTGGATTTGCTAAATTTTCTAAAGGAAACTATTATGGACTTGCATGCAAATTTGATAAAAACTCAACAGAATTTACTGAACATTTAGTAGTTCCAAAATACCTTTAAGCATTTAATATCTTATATAAATTGTAATATTGATGTTTTTAGTGTATTTGTATCTTTTTTTAATAATATTTTCAATGCTTCAGCCTAACAAAACAAAAAAAGACAACAAAAGAGTAGACCTGAACAATTCAGTATGGAAGCCCTACTAATTCCAGACTGGTTTCTTCCCACCTTCCTTCAGAGGTGTAGATTTTAATAAACCAGAAAGACGGAAGAAATTTGCTTCCTTTCCAGTGCTTTCTGGACAGAAGTACTGTTTGCCAAGAACAATGCTAACTGTAGGACAGCAGTAATGAAGGAAAAGCAGGATTTTTTAGATCTAGCTAAGTATCAGGAAGCCGGTTTTTATTTCCATGCATTTAAATGCAGGCCAGATACTGCTGTTATTGTTTCTACGTGATGCAAGAGCTTACATCTAATCAAAAGAAGGTAACTGGTAGAAAAGAGTCAGATAAGCCAAACAAAAAACAAAAACCAAAAATAAAAAAAAAAATAAAATCAGAAGATTGGTATTTGAAGTTTCTTGCAGATCCAAAATAGAAATATTTTTCTCTTCCTTCCCACCTCAGTATACTAATTAAAACTTGCATTATCATTCAACCTTTCTTTATTCTATTGCAGCACTTGCTTCCTTCTCTCCCTTTCACCACATTTATTAAGTCATTGTCCTGAAATCAGATCTGACTGGTTATTTGGATTGCATGATATTATAATCTTATAAAACAAAAAAAGATAAAAAGCTTTTTGGCTTATCAATACATAATTCCTTTCATATCTTGTATTTTTTCTGCTCTCTTAATATAACGCTGTCTTCGTACACCTTTCTGCCTTACATGTTATAGATTCTTGTCTTTGCATCCTCTATTTGCTGTAGTTAATTCATTTTTGTCTTCTCATTCAGCCTGAGCACATGCCTGCAAGTCTTTCTATTACAGATAAAATACCAGAGTATTTGACAACCTAGTGCTAGTCCATGGGCTTATTAACCTACATTCATGCAGACAGAGAAAACATGAGTTGAACTCATATAAGTTACAAGTTCTGCAGGGCTGCAGAGGAAATCTCCTGCAGAGCACATAACGAAACTACCTACTGACTTTAACAGAAAAAGAAATCACTGCAGGGTGACTCTACTCTGGAAAAATATAATCACAGATGATAGTTATAATTTATGATCTAAAGACAGACAAGAGTAAAAATCTGCATGGACAGTTGACTCATTTCCTCATTTAAGAGTTCAACCAAATAGTTCCTGAACCGCACTAGGGAACACAACCACATGAACAGTGTTCAAAGAGATCTGAGACCTCTGAGGTGCCTTATCTATTGCCACCACAACTGAAAATTGAGTACTGCAGAGGGCTACACTATACACTCACAGTTTCTGGAATAAGTTCATCAAATTACAACCATTCTTATGGGAATTACAGACAATGGCTGTGAAACCTATTCATCTAAGTAGGAGGACACCTAATGTACCCACACACACATACGGAGGGGGGAAAAAAAAACTGTTGTCACAGGATTTTTCACTGAAGGATTCTCATTCACATGCTATAGCTTGTGGGCTATATTCAGAACAGATTTGCTTTAGCAAAACATCCACACTTCAGAGTACATAAACCTTGTACACTGAACCCAAGCCAAATTTAGTAACACATTCTAAAACACAACTTCCCCCCACCCCCACCCCATGCCCCCCAGAATGCTGTGGATTCGGGATTAATATGGAACAGAATTTGTTTTGTTGCGTATCAACATTCTGAAATACTTATGAAACAAAACCAAGAGAACAAAGACTGGCACACTAGACTTGTCTCCCTCTTTGGATTAGAAGATACTTTCTTATGAATATATTTGAGGCATTTATATGAACACATAACACAAGAGAGGTTGTCAGTATGAAAGGCACACAAATTTTAAATGTAAATACACAAATAAATAAATGGTCTCACACACATCCAATCTAATAAAATATTTTCTCTCCACTCCTCAAATGGATTTCACACCACTATTCTCAAAATCAGTATATTGTTGCATACTGAAGTGCAATTTGGAAGAAATTAACACATTTTCTAAACAAGTAAAAAGAAACCAATTAATGTCCCAAAATAATATAACACGCATACTATGGAAACATCTTGGTGTCACTGTTAGTACTCCAACTTCTAAAAGAAAATAGTTGCATGGCAAAACGCAACACATACAAAGAACATTTATTCATACATTACCTTCAAACGACTGGACATATCTTCACAGCAGCTGCTCATAGCTTGTACATCTTCATTTATACTCTCAAGCTCCTAAATAAGTTCAAATAACAGTTAACTGTGATTTAAATCAGAAATGCCATGCCAAGACCGAGCTTCATCCCTCCAAAACAGGATGCCCAAGCTACAAGGAACAGATTTGCTCTAGACTCCCTGTTAATGGAGAGAATGTACCTCTAAAGATCAACATTCACCTGGGATTTTAATCTGTTTGAAACATCACCTCTCTCTGTGCAAGACTGTTCATCAAATGAAATAAACTGTGAAATGGTTTTACTGTAAAAGCACATTTGTCCTGGAAAGTCAAAATTTCTCTTAATATTTTTTTCTTTGTTTAAACTTTAAATTACATAGCAGTACTCTTGCAAGACAGCTAGTCACACTGTAAAAAATGCTACCTCTTTAACTTGCTTGAATATGTGAACAAATTCTTCATTTATGGCTAAACTTCGTCGTTCAATGTCTCCACGCAAGTTTCTCCGGGTGCGTAAACTGTTTTCAACAAAAAAGGTCGAGAGAGCCTTGAGTGCTTCCAGCATTTCCTAGAAAATAAACCCAAAACCACTTTAACTTTCCATACAGTTACAAAGAAGTTGGTTACATTGTGTGCAACCATCCCAAACCCATGGTCTCATAAAAAACAACCAAGCAACACTATTACTGGGTTTAGACAAAAAACTACCTAAACACAATCCAGATCAATTCATAAACAAGTAAAATAACTGCTGAGTCTTTCTTATTATATAATCAACCAGGTTGGAAAAGACCTTTAAGACCATCAGGTCCAACTATTACCCCAGGACTGCCAAGACCACCACTGAACTACGCCATTGAGGGCCTCATCTACATGGTCATGAACACTTCCACGGATGTTGAGTCCACCACTTTCATGGGCAGCCTGTTCCAATACCTGATTACCTCTCTCTGAAGAGACTTTTCGTAATATCCACTCTCTGAAGAGATTTTTTGTAATATCCGATTTTTTTTTGTAATATCCAAAGAATATATTTGCATGCTATAACACAGAACTTTTTACTACTATTTTATAATAACCTTCATCAGTAAGATTACATTCGGTTAAAGCACGAGCTAAGCACAGTTACAAAACACTGAAACCAAATAAGCCTGAGACCCGCGCCTGAGCTAAGCAATACAAACCTCCCTTCGATCCGAGGGGATTGGGCAGGTGCCTGGCATGTCAGCGGAGCAGCAGCAATGAACCTGCCTGTTAACGAGCGCTGCAAACGTCAGGCTGCGCCTCCGCAGCGGAACTGAGGGTACGACCGGGCTCGCTTCCCAGCCCCGGAGCCTATCGGGGCTCGCTGCCCCTGACGGCTCATCCGGCCGATTCCCCGTAGGATGCTCCCCGCCGGGCAGGCCCCGGCCCCCGCCTCGCCCCTCAGCCGTGCCCGCCCCACCTTGTCGTTCTCCAGGCGGGTCTCCAGGATCTTGTTGAGCTTGCGGGACAGGGGGTTGCTGCCAGGGGCAGCCGGCAGCCCCGGAGTGGGGACGGCAGGCAGCTGCGGCGCAGCAGTGTCGGCCATGGCTACCCTCGGCGCCGCGGTGGTGGACCGGCTCCGTCGGAAACGCGCTCCCAAGGCTTTGGTTCCGGCCTGGCCTAGGGCGCCGGCCCGCGGCCGTTGAATGTGAGGAGGTTGGATCGCTGGTACAGGTGGCACTCGGAAGACTACATGAAACATTTTGGAATAGTGATAAGAAAGAGGGCTCGCTTCCTGAGGTCGGATAGCTGTGGTTTGTGTTCAGTTCTGAGCCCCTTAAAACGAGAGATACTGAGTTGCTGGAGTGGGTCTTGAGAAGGGCAGTGAAGGTGGTGAAGAGTCTGGAGAACAAGTCTGATAAGGAATGGCTGAGGGGCTGGGGTTGTTTAGTCTGGAGGAGAGAAGTCTCAGGGGAAACCTTACCGGTCTCTACAGCTACCTGATAGGAGGTTGTAATGAGGTGAGGGCTGGTCTCTTCTCCCCAGTAACAAATCATAGGACAAGAGGAAACATCCTCAAGCTGCACCAGGGAAGGTTTAGATTGGAAAATTTGAAAAATTTCTTACAGAGAGGGTGGTCAGGCATTGGAACAGGCTGCCCAGGGAAGTGGTGCAATCACCGTCCCTGGAAGTGTTCAAAAACTGTGTAGATGAGGCCCCCAGTGACATGGTTTAGTGGTGAACTTGGCACACATAGGGTGTTGGTTGGACTTGATGATCTTAGAGGTCTTTCCAACCTGGCTGATTTTGTGATTCTGTGATTTAATGCATGAAAATAAATGCTTTTGTTACAATCATAACTAAAAAGGGAAAACAAATGACTCTAAAAGTATTCAAGGCCAGGTTGAACGGGTTTGAGCAACCTGGTCTAGTGGAAAGTGTCCCTGCTTGTGGCAGGGGGGCTGGAACTAGATGATTTTTAAGGTCCCCCCAACCCAAATCGTTTGGATTCTTTACTGCAGAAGCTAATAGCAATGACAGGAAAAACGTGTCAAAATGAGGAGGGTATCTTGTTCTGGCTGTGCATTTACTGCCACAGAGGTTCTACCTCTGAGGTATGCTTGTGGCTTAAGAGTAGCAAAGCTGCCTTTCACCATGATGCGGAGATGTGGCTCCATGAACCGGGGTTGTGGTGGGGTCCACATCCCCTGCCATGGCAGCATCAGCCTCCACACCCCAGGACAGCCTGGACAGAGGCCTGCAGCCTTGCCACTCTGATGGTTTGGCTAAAACATCCCCTGGAGCCCGGCTGCATGTCCCACTTTTGTGCTGCAGCCATGACATGTCCCATCTCAAGCACTGAGGTGCAATGAAGAGATATCTGTGAGCGTTTCCAAAGGACAAAAACCTGGTATGCAGATGAAGGTCAGATGCCATGGAATTATAGAATCATAGATTGGTCAGAGTTGGAAAGCACCTTAAGATCATCTAGTCCCAACCCCCCCTGCCATGGGCAGGGACACCTCACACTAAACGATGTTGCCAAAGGTTCTGTCCAACCTGGCCTTGAACACTGCAAGGGATGAAGCATTTACCATTTCTTCGTGCAACCCATTCCAGTGCCTCACCACCCTCACAGTAAAGAACTTCTTCCTTATATCTAACCTGAACATCCCCTGTTTTAAGTTTGAATCCATTACCCCTTGTCCTATCACTACAGTCCCTAAAGAAGAATCACTCCCCAGCATCCTTATAGGCCCCCTTCAGATACTGGAATGCTGCTATGAGGTCTCCACACAGCCTTCTCTTCTCCAGGCTGAACAGCCCCAACTTTCCCAGCCTGCCTTCTTATGGGAGGTGCTCCCGTCCCCTGATCATCCTCATGGCTCTCTTCTGGACTTGCTTGCCCCCTGGGGGGCACCACTCGTTACTGTTTTCCAACTGGACATTTGAGCCATTGACCACAACTCTTTGCGTGTGGCCATCCAGCCAGTTCTATATCCACTGAGTAGCCCATTCCATCCATCAAATTATATCTCTCCAGTTCAGAGACAAGGATGTCATGCGGGACAGTGCTGAATGCTTTGCACAAGTCCAGGTAGTTCATGTCAACTGCTTTGCCCCTATCCATCAGTTCTGTGGCCCCATCATAGAAGGCCTACTGCACACAGCTCTTATATAAAAAGACAAGTGTCCTACTGTGATATTAGCTCTGAAAACAACAGCACCTTGCATATGCAGATAAAAGTATGTTTCCATTTGTCTGATGGTGTGTGATCAAAAAGCGAAGTCTCAAGCAGTAGCTTACCTCTTGAGGAGTTTGGAGACTTCACATTGCCCTTCTGTAGGCTTTTCCTGAAAAGAACTGCAAGCAGATCAAGTAGCCTTTGCCCAAGATGGAGCACTGATCTTCTGAATGTTTTCATTCACTTTGTTTCTTTTCTTTTAGTTTGATTCATTTAGCTTATGAAAAAATTACGATCAGAGCCGCCTTCCTAAAATTTTAGCATGATGGGGACAGTGATAGGATGTTTTTCTGTTTAATTTTTATTTTTGTTTGCTTCCTCACATGGATCCACTACCTAAAAGGCCAGGTTTTCTGAACAGCCTGTGCAGTGACTTGTTTCTACTCTCAGCTAGTCAGCAAGCATGTTTTCAAGTATTTTCAGACACTTGTTTCCCTTAGTTTCTGTTCTTCCACCCCATTACACTGATGTTATTTCCTCTTAGATGTCCTTTACTTCTGACTCAGCTTCTGGGAGACAGGATCTCCCTTCTCCATGTCAGAAGAGATAAAACAGTATGCAGTCATCACAAGTGTGAGCAATTAGTATGTAAGCATGTCAAGAAAATCCTATTATTAGAAAGATTCCCTCTGAGCTATAAATTGGATGCTGTTAGCAGTTTGAACATTTCAAATGCTGCTAGCCTGTTGGATGAGTTGACAGAGGGAAGGCACACTTTGAAGTCAACAAGACCTGTGTATCTGAACTGCAGGTGTCAGAAAAGTCAAGACTATTGCTGAGGCTCATCCAGCAAGTTATAATATAAATATACAAAGAGCAAGAAAGATTCTCCTCTATCAGTTGGGACATGAATTTTCTTTTTAAGCACCCAGTTGTGCTTTCAGATGCTCATTGAATGGTGTGCATTTTTGCAAGAATGTGTTTCATGAACCAGAATGCTAGCTCACGTAACACAGGGCTGTCAGGAACTGATAGGATTCTGAAACAGCATGCATTTATGTGTGCATGAGAAGAAGTAATAAGGGGAGCACTTTTTTAACCTCCCACAGCTGAAAGAAGTATTTGCATGAGGACACCAAGGCTTATCTTTTGTTCTTCTTTTAGGAATATTGGACGCAGCTACAGAAAAAGTCCTCATCTGCAGGAAGCTGGTTACAGTAGCTTGCTGCTCAGCTATGCTATCCTTCTGGAAGTGATAATAGCTCTCTATGCTGCAGGCCATATAGATGGTCAGGTGAGTGGAACTCAGCTTTGCCAGGCTCTCCACTGCACACAACATAACCCAGATGAAATCCATCATTGCCTTGCATTCTTCACCGGTTCTCTGCCATCAAATTATTCATTAGCTTTTTCCAGCATTGTGTGCTGTGGTTGGGCTAGAAAACCCAGCTGATAAGCAGGAGTACAGGAAAAGGTTCTGTGTCTTCAAGTCAGTTAGAGTTATATTTTTTGATAATTTATCTTCTAGAAGGTTAATATTGTGGATACTTTCCACCAGACCACATCAGCCCATTCCTTGAGCTAACGGTTTTTCTAAAGTTCAGACTGTGTTGATCCCATTCTGCTAATTAAGGTATGACTCTGTAACTGATCTGGCCAAAGGTCACCCTGATAGCAACCTGTAGTCATGTAGTCATGTAGTGAAACCTGTTTGTGTCCCTTGAAGGTCCAGAGGAATGTACAGTTCTCAAAATTTTGGTTAGCTCATGCTATTTCACTTGAGGATTTATTGTCATGTCTCACAGTCAGCAGTAATGGCTATAATATATGTGATGCTGAATTGGCCACCTGGTTGGAGGGCTGTTTGTTATAATTCACCGAAAAGATAACACAAACAGTACAATATGCACTTTAATGCATACCAAACCCATGAAATCTTCCTGTTCATCTTCTGCTAAAAGATACCCCCAACCACTGATTTCAAGGGAAGCACTGTGTCAGCAAAACTAATAGGGTTTGATCTAAATATACTTGTCCCTAGAACTCTAGAGGATACAGGAGTTCTCTAAGGAAGTGGTCATCCAACTACATGGCCACATCCTGGGCAAGGTGAATAGAATTGGTCATGGCACTGCCACTCACTTCAGTAGGGGTCCAAATATCACCTAGAAAAAAGGAAACAAATAGCTTAGATGGTGAAGAACTAATACTTGCTTGTGGCTGACTAACAACATCACCTTAGTGACACTGTGTCTCTGTGGCTGAGGTATAAAGCTTATCTTAGTCTGCATGTGCTAATTACTATGCAGGTATGCAATACAGGAGATTATTGTTATGATTATAATAACAATATAGCAATGATGAAGAATATTTTGGGGAAAAATAATAATTCAAAAAAGTAAAAGCCAGACACAAGCATACACATGGTATATTAACACATATTTATATATATAACATAAATATATTTATCTATAAATATATTAACACATGATATATGCTAATGGTGTCTTCCAGGCCTGCTATCCTTTCTCTTCAAGCAGTGATTGCCTATATCCTGCTGGCAAAACATCTCTGGAATATGTTGTGTTTTACAAATGAAATAAAAGTAACCCAAACAACTGAACAGATATTACAACTACTTACCATCAGGCAGAGAAACAGTACACTTCACTATATCTTGATCTCTTGTGAGGTCAGTCTCTAGTGGAGAAAATCTGGTGAATACCTAAATTAATGGGCAGTGCCTCCATATCAGCTAATCAGCGCAAGGCCATTTATGGGATTATGACATGGCCATGACATGGATCATGAGAAGCCAAAGGTATAGCTAATAAATCATAGGAATGATGGCATTAGAAAAAATGCCTTTTGAGTAAATACATCAGCAGCACAAGTTTTAACACAGACCATGATGGCTGCAAGCTTGGAATAGATCTGTGACATTGCAATCCCTTAATGGGAATCCCGACCACTGCCTTAAGCCACTACAGCAAGTGGTGAACCATGACTATTTCTCACTGAAGTGCCTGTATATCTTAGGCATTCTTGTTATCCCAGGAACCCAATCACCATGGTTGCTTTGTGTTTATAGTTCAAGTCACTGAAGACACATGATAAATGTAATGTATATTGCTGCCATTCAGGATTAATACAGAATTTCAACATAATATTACTCTGCTTTGCAAAACAAGACATATAGTAATAAAATCTATGATGAAATGCACTTTTGTAGCCTTTTCCATTTCATTCTCTCTGTTTCATTGACTGGCTGGTCTCTGAAACTTCAATTTGTCTTTTCCAAAGCTCCTTTTAAATTCCTGTTGCTGCCATCTTGCCCTTTATGTTCCTACCCACACACACACTTCTGCCACACAAGCAGGGTAGTATGACTGGCTTCTCTCAGCTCCAGCCTATTTCCTTACTATAGTCACTATCCAAAGTACAGTCATTAGCATTAATAACTGCTGTACTGGATCTGGTAGCTGTTCCTTGAGATGTAGTTGCGTAAGATGATGATTCCTCTTGCTAACCCAGCAAATCCTGCACAAATGTTCATATTGGCACAGGAGAGACAAGAGTATATTGCCAGCAACACTGGGGGATAGGACTTCCCTTTTAAATGGTGGCTATCAATTTTATCAGGCAAAGTGAATCTGGAACCATGAGGGCACAAGGAACTCTTGAGGGGACAAGCAGTGGTATGGCAGAGAGGCAAAAGTGGGGCAGCTTCACCACAAAAGCCATCATCTTGTGAAACTGCAACTTAGGGATGTTGCTAGTGCAAGTCATATAAAAATACTGACAATCATGGCAATTTTCATAGCATCCTTACAATATCAACCTGATTTTACACGCAAGGGTGTCATAAGCAGGTTTTCCTAGTGTTCATACCAATTCTGTTTGGGTCAATTTAATGGAACTTTATTGCTACAGCAGGAAAAGTTAAAGTTTCCAAAATGCCAGAAGTCACACACACTGACATCTATCAGGACAGAAGCAAAACAACTTCTCAGCAGCAACAATGTGGTGATACCTGGTATATTTGGATTTGATTTCCTCTGTAAAGTTGAGTCAGAAATGTCCTCCGGGCTTGCCTCCACCATTCATCTTTGTGTGTCAGCTCATGCAGCACTTCCAAAGCCTTGGCAAGATGCCATCACCCTCAGAGATGCTGTAGAGCTGCAGTGGATAAAAATAACTTATTACTTAACAGCTGACACTGGTCGCAGTCACTGCAGATGAGTTGCAAATAATTTCTGTGCAAAGATCTGCTTACCTCCAGAAGAAATGTGTTTAAGCCTGCGGTTTCTAGCTAAAATTACCTGCCACCCCTTTCTGGTGGTCATTTCTGCCTTTATGATATTATTACATGACTGGCATCCCCATGACTAGTGCTGGTGCACCGGAAGCCAATAATTATGTTCCCAAGTGAAGGCAAAGATCACAGGAAGCAGCCTTGTTTCTAAGCTTTGACTTCTCTGGCGTATATTTATCCATTTTCAATCTGAAATAGTGGGGCTGGAATGAGCCTGGTCACCTCTGCCAAGAGCAAGCATGATGGTGGTGACCTAGCCTGTTCCAGACCCTGCTGGGTGGCTCTAGGGACAGCTGGCAGGAGCATGGTGATGGGCTGCCTGCACTAAAATGCAGAGGGAGGACAGCTCAACCTTGCCACCCTGGGTGATGCAGCTGTCAGATGGCTGAATGGTACTGATGTCACTGTGATAACACTGGAAGGGAAAAGCTTCATGCATTTTGCTGCTCAGATGAGAGTTTTGCCAACCCAGGAGCTCTATGTCATCTATTGCACTCGAGGAGGTTGTTTCAGCTGGTGTACAGCATGGAGTCAACAGCTTTCTGAAGCCGTCACATTCCCTGGCAGGAACTCAAGGAGCATGTCCAGCAACCTCCAATTACAGCATTAATTACAAAAGACTTTAAGTTCTCCAGTAGAGGCCCCGAGCTTCCTTTGCCTGCAACTTGCAAGGACTTTCTTGTCCATGCAGGTAGAGCTCTCTTCAGAATATCTTCAGCCTGTTTATACATCACCCATCATTGTCAACTTCCCTTAAACAATGAGATATTAAAACGTTGTGCATGCAGAGCACATGCCTTTCAAAAAGCAAATGTCATGTTGAGTGAACTGCTAATCTGGAGGTATTGAAAGGATATTATAATGTTAATTTTGATGATCAGTGGCTTCCTTCTGTTCCATACTAGTCTTTTGTGTGATAACCTCTAGAATCCTAATAATACTGACACAGTAACACCTTAAAGAGATGCATCAGATGCCTTAACCAGCTTGCAGATCGCAGATTGCAGTACTAACTGGCAAAAATTAGCAGATTGTCTCCAAGCAATATTTGTGCCTCATTGTGGAAAGCTTATGGCAAGAAATGCCCACAGTGGCATGGAGCTAGACTTTCCTTTCACTGGTCAAAAAGACTATTTTGCTGCTCTACTGATGTGATTGCTGACCCACATCTGATATAGGAAGTTCTGAATACTAAGTGACCGGAATCTCTTCTCCCTGTCTTCAATTTGGATACCTGAAGACTTGAAGACAAAATTAAGTACTTATGGTAGGATACATCTCACCAGTCTTCTACCAGGTAAAGGTCAAGGGTGAAGCCCATAGTTAACCATCCTATCAGAGAAGTAAAAGAAAGGCACTTTCAGAAGGTCTCATCCTGAGATTCCTATCTAGTCTCTAAACTGGCTTCATAGAAAACCTGTGTGATGGGTCGTTAACTAGACACTTAAGTTTTTTCATCCTTATTGGTCTGACTGTGGCTTTTGATTTCTCTGCAAATAATATTAAGCGTATGTCTCGGCTTCTGTGCTGCAGAAATGAAACACTGTGCTTGAATCCTGTTTTAAGCCCAGACTCTCCTTATGCATATGGGGAAGGGCGGGTTATTTTACAATTAAATAAATGAAATGTCTTTCACAGTAAAATGATCCACTTGGCGCCTGTAGGCATGTGACATATCATCAAGATGTATATTTTTTTGGGTGACATATCATGGACTTCCCAGCTGCAAAGATAGAACTGCCCAAGGGCTACTTGGTTTTTGCACTTGAAACAGAAAAACTTTTAGATTTTCATTCATAAATCAATGGTGTTGTCCAGTTCATACCTGCTACTTCTTTTTCCTCTTCTTCTGTGCCTTCTTTCTTTATTCATTTTGTCATCTCTCCATCTTCTTATGCAAATCCGTCTCTCAGAGATATATGTTTCACTGTGCCAGAGATATGACTGCTTGGGATGCATTACTTACCTTCTCAGATACCAATATTAATCCAATTTTCTTTTAGCATGATGGGATTTGGACACAATTTCTATTATCAGTAGTGGAGATATTATGCCACCATACCACCACAGGGATATCAGCTTGTGTCTGATTCATGGAAATGAATAGGTGTTTTATGAGAGACTTGTGTGGGAGCAGGAATATGTGTATTGAGCTCCATTCTCCAAAGTATTGGGCACAGGCCTGAAGATGTGCTTAAACACTTAGTGATTCGTGGCCAGAGTTTCTGTGTTTTACATGATTGAACCAAAGTTCCTTTCTTTTTTCAGTCACTGAAGTTAGCAGAAGGATTCATGGATGGGTATTGCAGTGTAAATTAGAAGAAATAAGATGGTTGCAAAGAAAGAGGAAAGACAACTCTCACTGTATCATATAGGAAGGATGCAATGCCTTCCTGAATTTGTCCTCCTCATCGCTGCCTCTGCCACATTCTGCCTCCTTTTCCTTTAGATGGTTAAAGAGCTCAGCAATAGGCAGTTCTTCAATATGCAGAGCTACCACAAAGTCCTCTCTTCTTAAATGTGAAAATGGCTTAGCAAATATAGAATCATAGAATAGTTAGAGTTGGAAAGGACCTTAAGATCATCTAGTTCCAGCCCCCCTGCCATGGGCAGGGACACCTCACACTAAACCATGGCACCCAAGGATCTGTCCAACCTGGCCTTGAACACTGCCAGGGATGTTCACAACCTCCCTGGGCAAATTCAGAACCTACCTACTCTAAGGACAGCTTATAGTGTATATTTGAGTGAAGGAATTTTTGTTAAAAAAAAATAGTCTTTGGTTTAATGGGTAATTTCCCTTGAAAATGGTAAACTGCAAATTAAATGGTAAAAAGCAATTAATTATTGAAATGATAATATCCTTATAAAGGTTAAGAGGTAATATAAATGAAGTTCCTGTGAGCACATTAATGGAATTACTATCTTCCCCTTTATAAGTGGCAACTGTAACGACCTTGCTAATTAGCCATTTCAGCAGGAAAAGGAATATTGAAATATGTAGTTATATTGCAGAAGCACAATCTGTGACTAGGTTATTTTGCTACTACATAATACAGAGAGAACCCTTCTACATGCAGCGAAGAGCTCTTCCCAGAGCATGCAGCTTTTGGTGGAAACAAGAAACTATGCATTTGAATAACATAGGAAGAACAACTTCTAATTCGAAGGATAACACGAGTCAAAGCAAAAGATTTAACACAGACAGACAGGCCAAGACACACCTCTCTTCACCTCACTGCAGCCTCCCTGTGAGCACAAGGCATTGCCAGAACATGATTTGACCCACTGTGACTGAATGGGAAGCTGTTGGTCCCCAGGCACAGGTAGCCTGCGCTCCACAACCCAGTCTGGGTCTCAGGTACTCCCTGTGCTGTATCTGTAATATCTGGAGGTATATATGTATAATACAAAAATGCATAGCCATGTATATATACTGGATTTTCTATTGACAAGTCTTTTAGAAAGCTTTAAAAAATGAACTTAGTTCTTCCCCCACTGAGAACATGTTTTGGACATTGATAAATGGCAAAGTGGGTGCTGTTTGCATTTAAGCTGACAAGAGATGGCATTCCAATTTTCCTGTGAATGAATTTGTGGGAGATGACAGGGGTTCACCCTGCATGGAACCACCTGAGAGCTGTACAAGCCTCAGGGGTATGATGGGGAGGAAATGATCTTCCACTTGTAGAACAAATTGGCCTTTGTCCCCAGCAAAAGGATTTTCATCTTTCCTTTCTAAAAACCCCAGAAATCATTAGTGTCATCCTTGGGAATGTGAGCTAATATAGTGACCTAGATGCAAATGATTGCTAGAGCTCAGGGGGAGAAGCAGCTCAGCTCCAGTTCTGTGGCAAAAGGCTGAGGGGAGGAACATGGCACTGCCTTCCATCCCCATCTTAGATACACGTGGTTTATGCAAACTGTGACACTAGTCACCATTGCAGGTTGTGCAAATGCACCTCAGGAAACTCAAGATAATGTCACAGGGCTATTAGAAATCATGCAAACTTTGTGTAAAACAGAAAAACTCTGCTCTCTGCCTCCACTTTTCGTGCACACACCTTTGTCTGTAGCCCGCACCAAATGCTTCAGCAGGAAGACAGACCAAATCCCCTGCTATTTCCACAGAGCCCAGGAGGTGTGAAGCTTCCCTGTGCTTGCAGGCTGGCCTGTCCCCTTTTCCACCACTTCTCCATGCCCTCCCTGTCCTGGACACCCAGAGAGGGCCACTTTAGCAGCACCAAGCGCCACTACAACCTCTACTGCACTGGGCACCCTATGGGGCTAACCTGAGGAGCAGCCTGCTTCTGGCCCTGGTTTTAAAATTTGACTCTCAGCTTAAAGCCGATCCCTAACTGAGGCTTTAAATAAAAAAGAAAAATCTTCTGGTTGCATGTGTCCTTAAAAAGTCTTTTTTCTCTGAACACACATGCCATGAAATGCAAGAAAACACTGTGGCAATACCTGCTTGTGGCACATTCCCCACATCTTTATTTAATAGTGTCAAGGGAAAACAGACAGATGTTCCCCTGGTAAATAAGATGCCACAATTAAATTATTTGTATTGGTTCTATATGCACAGAAAACATGCTGCCAGTTTCTTACCAGGAAATCACTCATTCATCATCCAGACATTCCTTATTTTTCAAAGTCCACTTGGGAACAGTGGAAATTTAGGATTGAAATCATCTGCGTTTTTCCTGAGTTTGTGCAGGACTAAGCCAATTCCCTGGTGAAGGAGGATGAGTCTGGGACCTGTCATCCCAGAGCTGTCACCTTGGCAGTGTCTGCTAGGGCAGAGCAGGCATTCCTCCCTTCAGACGCGAGGCTGGTGCAGAATAAACCTCTCTGGCCTCTCCCACAGCCAACAGGCTTGTCAGCAGGAGGACACAAAAGAGATAATCAGTAGCTTGATTTGCTGTAGCTACTATTTTAGAGCCTTGTAAAATGCAGATCACCTGGTGGCTTTTATATAATAGATAATAATTTTATAAAGCTGAAACAACATAAGGAGGGTTTATGGCAAATAATAAAGGATGTTTCCTTTTTCTTATGTTACACTGACGTTGTTTGTATGTGCATGTGTATTGCTTAACAGACTGATGTTAACAGTGTTATATCCAGTAAGACAACTGTCCTCCAGAAATGTGTTAAGTTCTGTTCATATACTGTCAGTAACACGATTTATAAAAATTGCCACCACAAAAATAAGCACTAATCATAATGCATTTTTGGAATAGAAGTGGAGAGAGGATTTATTTGTTAAGAGCTAAGTTTTTAGGTCAGGATTCAGGTTTAGATGTCAGCCCCAGTTCTTGGGAGTCTAGTTCCTCCCACAGTAGAAAACATGCAATGTGTTTGACGTGGAAAAGACACCACACAGATGTGCTGACTTGAATTTTTCTTACCTTCCTCAGAGAAATTTGCAGGTGTTAGACTTGTGGTTCTCTTTTTCTGCCTATTTAGTTGATCTTGTTTTTTCCCAGCTGCTGGGATTGGACATATTTCAGGCAAATATATTAATTATCAGATGATTTTCCTAGCAGTACTTGTCTGTTTGGTTTTTAGTGACTGTATTTGAGTAATTGGGTTGACTTTCTGTTGCTCCCAGTATGTAGCCTCAAGTCTATTATTGTGCCTACACCTTTCTTTTTCATTTGAAATCAAGTACAGACATGACCTGAAGATCCAGTTTTGTAAGATGCTCGGAACCATGCCTGCATGATCACTCTCCTGCAGACCACACAAGAGAAAACCAGATGGTGGCCTGCAAGATAAAAACATGTTGTTTCTTTTTATTGTCAAAGACTGAAGAATAAGATGGAGGTTTGGTAGCTGCTTAATTTTCCTCACAGTTTGGGAACATACATATTTCCCTATGGCATTTTACAGACAGTGGATTGTCTTACAGGATATGCTGTAATGGAAGAGTCTGTGGCCGAGCCTGTGATATGTATTGCTCCCTGTGATGTGAGGATTGAGTTAGGTCCAGTGATATGATTTTCTCTTTATTCTGATGCTCTGATTAGCTCCATCAAGTCTGTAGGGCCCCAGCTGTAACAGCAGCTTAGTCAGTGGGTTGGAGAGAAATGGTAAAATCTATAGGCATATTTCCCCGTATCCCTGTTAGGGTAGTTTTTTGACAGTGTATTCATGGGTGTTTGATCCAGTCTGACTTCCAGTGGTTCCAGCAGTGGGGAATCTGGGACTCAGGTTCCCTTGACCAACTCTGAAGCATATTCTCTTAAATTTCAAAACACTAGAACCAGTTTTTAAACCAGCTGCTATTTCAGTATAGACAAGACCCTGGGGACCGTGACTTTTATCGCTCTGCTCCGAGGAGGTCTGTCTGCTTCTGTGGTTACAAGAGAGACTGTGGATCCTGAAGCACCGTGTGATAACTCCCATTTTCTTTCAGACAGGCTAGATGTGGATTGAAATATTTCCGCTAACTTTCCCAGCAGAAATACTTCTAAGCACAATGTTCTCTGAAAGGGGAGCAAATGCAGATACAGCATGCTGTGTTGTAAACATTAGGAAAAAAATGGAATGAGAATTTGGATGTTAATTTATACACACAATGTGTTTGTTTCTAATCAAAAGTCCTTCTCTCATGGAAAATGGATTGTGAAATAATGCTTATTGCCCTACAAGTGCTGAAGTCATGCAGCCAGCTTGTGGGGGCATTCAGAGACAGCTGGCAAGATAAGATGCTTCAGGAGAGATGCAGAATTCAGTGTACAGTTTCTGTGAGGGAATGCAGGATGGCAGCAGCTCAGGGACTGAATGTAAAGGCCATATAAGGGAAGTAAATGAACTGCTGTAGAGATGCCATTAGCAAAGCAAACACTGACTTGGGGACCTTGGCGTATACCATGGAAGATATAAATTGCATTAATAAATGCATACTTGTTTGCTTCTCCCTAGGTTTACAAACCCAGTTTTAACCAAGACACTGTTCACATGTGTGAAACAAAGTTCTTCCACAGTTTTAATGCCAAGCAATTTCTACTCATGTCTAATCCCAACACACGCCTTATTTAGACACATTCATCACAATTTTATTATAAGCAAGGCCCCTGGCCAAGGAAAGAATGTCAGATTGGGTCTTTAAACAATTGTGGGGTTAATAACAGTACTTGATTCTTCTCCTTCTTTACACCAATAGCACAATTCAAGAATTCAAGTGACACAGGGAGCTTAGTATCCCTGACATTTCAGGCGTTGATACAATGAACAGCAGGAGGTAAAACACCTGACTGAGCTAGGTGAAGGCGTGCAAGCAGTAAATGAAGAGTGTCTATACTCATGGAGCAGTGCACAGCTCCCTGCCGAAGTGGAGATGTGAGAGCCAGTGCGCTCTCAGAGGTGGAGGCTTGGCACCAGGCAGAAAGCTGAGTTGAGGGGAGGGTGCTAGAATGGTATGCTGCGGAGCAGGCTCCAGCCCTCAGCCTTGGGAAAGTCACACCAGCTCTCTTTCTGCCTGCCATGCCGTGGGCACATCCACATTCATGTTTTCGTGTGAATCAAGGGCACGCTTTTGAAGTAAATCTCCAGATCAGCCTCACCAGGCTGCGGTTCACTCAGCAGTGGTGAGTACACAAAGTGAGTGCAGGGGGCGCTGAGGCAGAATTCAAGCTCCAGGACTGCATCTGATGAGTTCTCAGTGCTCATGGGGCCCTCAGTCCATAGACCCAGGTTGGAGTAGATCTCAAAAATAAAACCCTGTGGAAAAGTGTGAACATATTCGGGTCCTCAGCACCAACTGATTGGATCAGACCAGTCCACATTACTCACTAATATAGGTGTATACCATGAGGATAAAGCCTAGAGGTAGCCAGGGTGGCATGGATGTTTTGGGAGTATGCCTTCATTGTCTTCCTTGTGAAACACATTATTGCACATATTCTAGCACTCAGCCTATATTTAACCTAATTCTTTGATTTGAAGCACTCTTCCTTAAAGAATATGCTTGAAATGTCAGTATGGAAAACTCAGTCTTGCTAGATACATTCCAATCCATTTTTTTATCCCTTGAGAAAATACACATTTTCAGTAGTGTTGTGATTTTAAGACTTTGCATTATGGGGGAAAATTGGAAGTCCTACAAAAAAAAAAACCCAAACCAATAAAGTGGTTAAGTAATTTAATTCTGAACATGACTGTTGCTGCTATTAAATGGTGTAAACACAGGCTGAGTGCAATAAACCTCATTTCCATTTAGCATTAATAATATTAATGATCAGTACTTAAATCACGTACCATGTTCCAGCACTGAAGAAGAAACATTACAAAAGAGATTTTGCATGTCTGGTGCTGACACAATTTAAACCTAGCATAAAAATATCTTCTCTGTGAAGGAATTTATTCAAGCTGCAGGGCGGAGAGGAAAAAGCCGAATAGGAAATCTCCCTTTCTCCCAGAGGCTCTGCGTGCACCATCCCTCCTCACTCCCAGAAGGCAACCCCTCCCCAAAACTTTCCCACTGAAGACAGTCTGGGAAAGGACTGGAGCTCTGTCTCTCCGCTCGCATTAACCCAGCCGGGATGAGCTGCTGGGTGCTGTGGTCACATTTACTCCCGCTGTAGACCAGGCTCCCGAACTGTTGCTATCAAAATGCTGGATCAGCAGCTCGCATGCAGACAGACAGACACACACACACGCCCACCCCCATCAGGAGATTAGCTCATATTTTCCCATGTAAGGGCTGCAGCCTTCCTCTTTCCTTCTAACACTCCTTCCCCGCCGGCTTTTTCCTCTTATGCCCTCTCCCCCTGCTCCGGCAGCGGCTCCACCGTTCCCCACACCCCGCAGGCAGCCGCCGAGCTGCGGCGGCCGGAGATGAGCCCGGCGCCTCCGCAGCGCTCCCCGCCGCTCCCCCCGGCCGGGCTCGGAGGGCCGTGACCCACCGCTCCGGCCCCCGAGAACCGAGACCCACCGCCCCAGCCCCGGCCGGGCTCGGAGGGCCGTGACCCACCGCACCGGCCCCCGAGAACCGAGACCCACCGCCCCAGCTCCGGCCGGGCTCGGAGGGCCGTGACTCACCGCTCCGGCCCCCGAGAACCGAGACCCACCGCCCCAGCCTCGGCCGGGCTCGGGAAGCAGGGACCCCCACCCCACTCCGACCCCGCGGAGCCGTGACCCTCGCCCCGCCCCGGGAGGGCTCGGGGGAACCCCATTCTTTGCTGTGGCCTGCCCGCCGCTTCCGCCGCCCTGCCGCTCGCCCCCGGCCCCGTCCGCGGCCCCGTAACAGCGCCGTCCGCGGCAGGTCCCGCCCGGGGAGGCGGCGGTGGGGAGAGGGGGAGGAGAGGCGGCGGAGTGCATTGCCTCCCGGAGAATCAAAAGGAGGGAGAGAGGAACGTGCGGAGGAGGGGAGGGAAGGACGGGCCGGGCGGGGGAGGGTCCCTGTCCCGCCCGCCTCGGAGCGTCCGCGTCGCCTTCGCGCGGGGACCACGGGGAGAGTCGCTTGGGGCGGCCGCAACCCGCCGGCTCCACGCCCCGGCTCCGCGCCCATGTGCTCCTGGCAGCCGCGACGGGCAAACCTCGCGCACGGCGTGTCAGTAAGTAGCCCTTCGCCTCTCCGGCACCTTCCTGGACCCATGCCGGCAACCCCGTCACCGAACCTCTCCTGCTCCTCCCGGAACCCTGCTCTCTCGGACCCCTGAACCCTCTTCCCGTCACGGAGTCCTGACCTACCGCACTCCCTGCGCGCTGCATCTCCTGCATGACTCCACTTCCCTGAGCCCGCAGAACCTCCTTTCCTTCCCTACCAGTGACCACCCTGCGCGGCCACATCTTCTGCAGTTCTTGACCCTCTGCTCCTCCCGGATCCTTTTTCCCCGCTCCAGCCCGCATCCCTTGTCCGTTCCAACGGACCCTCCAGACTCCTTTTCCTCCCGTATCCCCAGTCCTCTTGCTCCCTTGCCTTCCCGCATCCTACCCCTCCCGGGCCCCCGTTCTTCCCGGATCTCTCTGCCACCCGGACCGCTTTCCCTTCCCGGCCCCTCTGTCTTCCCGGCTCTACGTTCTCCTGGCCCCCCGGGCCCACTGCCCTCCCGGCACCTCTGCCTTCCCAGCCCTTCCCCGCCCGCATCTCCCTTTCTCTCCCGGACCCCCTTCCCCTCCCAGCCTGCTCCTCCCGACCCCCCTGTTCCCCCAGCCTTTTCCCTGACCGTCCCCCCGCATCCCCTGCCCCCCTCATCTCCTACACTTCCTCTCCCGCTCCCCCTCGCACCCTCCCTGCCCCGCAGCCTTCCCCTCGCATCACCCCGCCGAGTTTTGGTTCCCGGCCTCCGCCTTCCCTCAGGGGGAGCCGGATCTCTCCGCCGCCCCCTCCTACCCCTGGAGGGCCGGGAGCGGGGTTTCGGGACCTGAGGGTAGAGCTCGCCTTCCCGCAGAGCGCCCGGCTGCGGGCTGGCAGCCTCCCGGGAGGCAGAGGTGCTGCCCCGCCGCACTCGGCGGGTTGCGCAGTCCTACCCCTGGAGCCTTCATGTTGTGCCTTATTTCCAGCCGTAGGTACCTCCTCCCCTGATTTAGGGAATGATCTTCCCCAAGTGCCCTGACCCACTTTGCCTTAGACATGTGGTGGTGCCACGCCAAGACACAGGCAGATTCTTCTCAAGAAGGTGTCTCTGGAGGGATGGAAGCATCCTATGCCCCTCTCTCAAGTTTTTGTCCCCAGGGTTCTGGTGTTTTGCAGGTTGAAAGGCATTTCTGTAGATAGGTGTATACTTCTTGAGTAGCAGCATAGGTCTTTTGTAACATTACAGAAGAGAATTGTTTTTCTTAGTTTTTAAAAGTAAGCAAAACTTTTGTGTGGTGCACATGCTTAATTCCACTTACAGACTCCTCTACATTCCCTCCTTGTGCTGAAGTAGTATTAATTTTATTGCCTGTACATGAATTGAATTCACTGATTGGTGTCTAATCACGCTTAGAATAAAAAAGCCGCTGTATAAATAGCTATCGGAATTAATTTGGCAGCAACTGTGAGAAATGATCATAAATTTACAAATACAGTTGGAGTAATGATCCAGCAGGGATTTAACAAGAAAAGCACCCCAACCTCTGGGAAGTAGCATGTGGGTTTCTGTGGCAGTCAAACACACTTGGTCACACTGGTACTGAGCTTAGAGGCTGGGAGTTGTCTGAGGAGGAGGCAGAGAGGTTAAGGCTCCTGGGTTTGAGCAGGAAGAGGCAAAGAAGCGAAGGAGCTGGGCTGAGTGCGAACAGGACTATTTTGAGAGACCCTTGTGTTCTAATCATGTGATGCTTGAGGGTATGTGGGGGCAAATCAAAAAGATGTGATGTCTTCACCTACCAGGAGCCCACCTGAAGTTTGGGCTCCTGGCACTTCTGGACATCAAGTGATAAAAGGCTCCTTTTTGCACTTAAGATGCCAGCAACGTAAGGGAATGCTGGAAAAAATGTCACCTCATAAGACTTCGCTTGGGGATGTGTTGATGAGGTTTACCTCAGCCACAAAGGTCTGATCTTGAAAAGCCTGAGGCACTGCAAGCAGTTTTTCACTGAAGCTGTGGGGACAGGTATAATGGGAAGCACATTCCCCAGGCATCCCAAGAGGAAGGCCTGATAGCTAAGGATAAATGAGACCTCGCCTTTTTTCTTTATCCGTATGAAAAGGATCAAGATGCACAGTGAACAGTGAGTAGGCAAGTACACAGGGAGCCCCTGAAGGTGGCTGCAGAGCGTTCCTGAATGCACACAGCAGCCTGTGCAAGCCAGGCTGCTTCCCACCACTGTCCCACCGACCCACCAGCCAGTATCACTGACAGCGATACTAGCCACTGCCCACAAGGATGGGGCAGTAAATGAAATCTCTTAATGAAAAGTCGTGTGGGAAGGAAAAGCACTCTGGCATATAAACAATTTTTTTCTCTAATGTCAGTATTACTGAACTTGCATTTTTCTCCTTTTTTTTTAATGTTATTTAATTATAGGGACCTTTGACTTCATGATGGGAGGAAACATCCCCCTGGCTGTAAGGATCCAAGCTTCTCCCAGCGCGAGGATTTGTCAAGGCTGAGAGACTTCGGATTAGCCATAAACAACTCTAAAACACACAGCTGCTTTTCCATCTCCCCATTGTGAGGGGTCTTGGAGGAGATACAGAGATGGCCTCCAGCCTCACCTGTGCCGGTGTTGTCTGGGCCTTCCTCTCCTTCCTCTGTGCCGCTGCCTCCTGTGTGGGTTTCTTCATGCCCTACTGGCTCCTGGGGTCTCAGCTGGAGAAGTCGGTTTCATTCGGCACTTTCCGGAGGTGTTCCTACCCAGTGCGGGATGAGAGCCGCCAGACAACCGTGATGGTGGAGCAGTGCGGCCGCTATGCCTCCTTCCAGGCCATCCCGAGTGCCGAGTGGAGGATCTGCACGGTGGTGACGGGCCTGGGCTGTGGGCTGCTCCTCTTGGTGGCCCTCACGGCGCTCATGGGCTGCTGTGTATCCGAGCTCATCTCCAGGACTGTGGGCAGGGTGGCAGGAGGCATCCAGTTCCTGGGGGGTAAGTGCTCATGTGGGGAGGGGATGAGGGTGTCTGTGTGGAGACTCCACTGGTGTTTGGGGACAAGGAGGGGATGAGCCAAACTTTCTGCTGGCGAGTGAGACCACTTGACTCCTTTGGATGTGGCCCAAAGACACAGCCACCTTTGGTCACTCTCCTGTGCTCAAGTCCCTGACTGGTCATTGTGGTCATTTAAGAGTTGCATGGCAAGTTGACTTCTGCGGGCCATCATCTTCGCAGTGGTTTTGTGGGCTGTAGTTTATAGCAGAGCTCTGCCAGGATGGCAGTACCTGGAGAAGCAATGGGACTGCAGAGCTCCATGGAGCATTATGGTTTTGAAGTGGAGAGGCAGTGTTATGTGGGAACATCTTTCTCCTCCCAAAGAAGAGCTCTGCCTTCCCTGGTAGAGCTCCTTCCACCTCTGCTGGCTGCATCTGCACGGATCTGACACAAGTCTGTGGCCAAGATTTGAGGTAGGGGATTGCTTATCCCCGGTAGGGGTTTCCCACCACCTCCCAGAAGGAGCCCTGCCAGGCTGCCTGACCCACGCTGCCCGCTGATGGTGCCGCAGGTTTGCCGAGTCCATGAGCGTGGGAGAATTACCTCCTCTCCTTTTTTTAGCTTGTAACTGTACAGAGTATTTGTAACTGTGAAGTGTTTGAAGAGTACGAGACAATAAACAGGATCCTCGAGTGTGTTTTTTATAGGGCAGTTTTCCCAGTAAATCATCACTCCCTTGTCATTGGTGACATGAGGCTCACTGGCACTCACTTTTGCCTGGTGCAAGTGCTCCACCACCCCTCTGTGCTTGCTCCCATAAAGGGATGTGTTCCCTTGAGCTTTGAGTGCAGGTGCCAGTGTTCTGGGTGCCCTGTAGTGTTCGGTCCCAGCCAGGGACCCTGGCTCATGCCCTGTAGTAGCAGGCTACAGAGGGACCAAACAGAAACTTGCCCACAAGGGCAGTGTGGATACATCCCAAGTCTACAGCCCCAAGGAAGCACAGGACAAAAACTCTGCTACTGTCCAGCTCAGGGCAGACAGTTGAGGCAAGGCAAGTGCCCTGTGCCAAGCCTCTAGCCAGACAATGCCAGCACAGTTCACTTCTGGCCACGGGCAGCTCTGCCTCCAACTTCTTGAGTAGTTTCTGCACTTCGGAGCAAGCCAACCCTGTCATTTCACCCTTCCCTCAGCTTTGCAATCCACAGGCATTCCTCTGTTTAATCTGTCTTGACAATTAGAAGGTGCAGCAGCTGCTGGAGAGTTAACTCTGCTGCGAGCTACAGCTTCTTGAAGCCTGCTCCATTGTAGGATCCAGGTGGGCATCCAGGGGATGGAGGGGAATTTCTGTTTGGTGACACTCTGTAAGCCCACTTGGTCTGGCTGTTTCACTCAGAGCCATCACAGGCTTGTGCTATAACCACCCCCTCTTTCCAGCTGCTTGCTTGGCTCATCTGGTTTAGAGTTCAGCTCTTTTCCCTCTGGTGGCGGTGCTCTCCTGCCTGCCCGTGGTGCGGGACTGGCCGTGCCTGTGTCTGCTGACAGCTGTCCCAGCAAACACGGCAGCTCCATCGGTGAGCGGCTGGCTGGGGAATGTGGGAGGAATCCCTCTCCCCATGACATTGTGTGGGCTGGATGCATGCACCATTCTCTGAGGCGGGATGGTGGCTGCTGTGCAGGGAGGTTAGAGGTCCCTTCAGACCCTACCATGTCCATTCCCAGAGCTTGTTCCCAGCTGACCAGGCAGCATTCCATCCCGCCTGGAGGGGCATGAGCAGGCAATGCTTGTCCTCTGTAGGTGACAAATCAAATGTGAACTTGTGATATGAAAATTGCCAACAACTTTGCTTACAGTTCAGAAATTAGTTACACAGCATGTCTGATTTTCTCCTCTACTGCCTTTTATGGTTTTCTCTCATTTCACTCAGCACTGCTGGAAGCGTGTATGAAATGAACAAAGTGAGAACTTGTCAATTCTTAACCTGCTTAAAAACCAACAGTGGGGACATGAGGGAGAGGCCAGGTGGTGAAAGCCAGTAATTTGGATGAACTGAAGGGTCATATTAGGGTAAAGATCAGATCCTTACATCCTTGATCAAATCATTAGCTGCTATAAATAGGTATAGTATCACTGTTTAAATGACGTGACTACATTTATTCAGATGTCTAACACAGACACTATAATTATTAGGTTGTTTTATGTCAAGATAGCCACAAGCTGTTCACTTTATTTACTAACCAGGAATGCCAGCTCTTTGTTCCCTGTACTACAGCTGTAGGTTTACTTATATACCACAACGTGTGCTTTGAGTATGTCTCAGTGGCAGTACAGTGACTGTAATTCTGATTGGCCTCCACTTGGAGATCTAACCAAATAAAACCATCATATATATATATATATATATATAATTTGATGGGGGGGGGAAGAACCCTATCCTATCTTTATATGAAGAAAAAACCCTGGGGTAATAAGCAGCCCACTGAGTGATGCTATTTTGTGTTAGGTCAAGGAGATGGCTAGGCAGTTTCACTTTCTTTTTGTATAAGTCACCTGTACCAAGACCCTGCTCCTGTTCTTGTGGTGGAGGGTGAGCTGTATTTCTCTTGAAGTTATAAACCAGCATAAAGATATGCTCAGGGTAGCTAGTTTATGGCTTTAGTAGTGTTTCATGAGTCCAGGATCCAAGTAATTTTCTCAGCATGATTTAAAAACATGGACTTGGTGAAGACCTAAGCCAGTTGACAGTGGAGTGTTGTGGGAAGCCCATGAGTGGGTGAGATTTGCAAGCCTCTGAAGCTGTGGTGAACCAAAGCACTAAGGCTGCTAAAACTAACTTACTTCAACACTGGAAGCATTTTTACTGCTGGGAAGGGGTGGCAGAGAGGTTTTCTCACCAGAGGTGGTAAGCAAACAGCCCGATCCTTTCCTTCTAGCAGTAGGAAGGAGTAGTAACTCCAAGTAGGTCAGTGGAATAACACCTGTATAAAGGCAGTGTAGCCCGCACTAGAGAAACGGTGCCAAGGTTTTTACAGCTGGGATTTCCCCGAGTTGTATATGGAAGCTCATGGGAGTGAATTATTCATGCATGCTTATACCATAAATCTGCTCTTCTCATAAAAATTGAATGGCAGAACCTGCAAGAACTGCAGCTCCACGCGAAGTCAGAAGAGCTCTTTAGATATTGTTTGATCTTACACACTTAGTCTGTATTTGCTATTTTAGATAATCCTGGCTACAGAGCATGCATGTATTTTAAGATGACTTGGGGATGATACATGCTGAGTTTCTGTTCCTACCAGAAAGATCGCATCATAGACTTTTCTTCCCATTTGCAATTATGGGAACCGCTTCCTTTCCCATGCATGGTCACGTGGCAGCTCTGTAGTTATTACAGCAATTGCTTAGATGAAAAACAATGCTAATTTTAGCTTTTTTCTAAAGCAGTTTGGTGGTGGGCAACAAGAAGTAGGCAATACCCCAAAGCCATCCATTTCTGCAGTGGCTGTCAGTGGTCTGCAGTCCATAGCTGGCAAACTGCTGCTTCTCAGAGCATGCTTCGTGGACATCTCTGGATTGCTTCAAAGAACTGACAACTGAGGTGAAAGTCATGCTGTCTATAACCTCTTGAGGGCACAGTTATGTAGATGGATACAGTCTTCACTGATAGCAGTAAGTGCAGTGTTTCCAGCTGGTTTCCTTTGAATGTTTGGAAGACTGAGGCATATATAATGTGTCTAGAACAGATTACAAGGATGTATCTTTGTCCATAACTATTAAGGCCATGACAGCAGGAAGTGAAGTTTAACAAATCTATTGCAAATTGGACCCTGTAATTACTGATTCATTATTTTCATTGTGCTGTGTCAAGTCAATTCCACTCAAATGGGGAAACTAGAAATTTGCAGGTAGATAGCTCAGATACGACATACTAATTTGGTGAATAGTTTTGTTCTCTGAATGCAGAGCAATGATTTTAAGAACATAGCAATAATTTTAAGAACATAATGAACTTAAAGCTTAGCCAGTTTTATGAGAGGCAGTAGATCAAAAGACACAAGTATTGCAAGGATGGTCAATTTAAAGAGTGTTATGCTGGCAAGGTGAAGCTTTTCATTAATATGGTCAGCACAGGAATTATAGATGCTAGCTGCTAGCTCAGAACTCCCTTTGGCTGCATAGAACAGCTAAACCAAGCTCGGAGGGGTATGAATCCAAAGGAACACAGCATGTGATGATCTGCTGACTTAGGCACGTCTCTGAACCTCACACTTTGGCCCTGATTCTGAGTGGCATGTGAGAAGTGAGCCCTCTCCATGATTACTGGGTAGCCATGGGGTTTGTATACTGTCAACTTCAGTACTGATCCCTCATTGGTTGTACTCAAGTAAAGCACAAGTTTTGCTACTCCCTTTGGTAAATGAGCAAAATACTCAGCAGTGCCTTCTCTTCCTCTCATTATCTTGTTTCCCTCATGTCTCATGGGAGTACTGAAACTCCTGAAACTATGGTTGAATTGCTGGGTAGGAAATCTGTGGAGCTCTTGCAGTAGGGGGTGATGAAAAGAGCATTTGGGTATTTGAGGAAAAGGGGACACAGATCCCAACTACTTCTGATTTTGCCTCAGAAAAAAGCTCTTAGCACCGCATGAAATCACTGCAGAATCCTTCTCCAAATGTCCTACGCCCATAGTGGCCGTAATTGTTTCCATCTCCCATAGGGTGCTCAGGACAAGTGTGTGCTGGGTGAAGAGGGCAGAAGAATAAGAAGTGCTCCATTAAGATAAGTAGAATGTCTAGCATGGGGTGTTGGCTTTGTGTGGTCAGTGATGAAATCTTAAAGAAAGCCTTTGAGATTTTGGACTGGAGATTTAAAAAAGACAGGTACAAGGGAGATCTGCAGGTTAATAACACACTAATGGCTGAATCTGACTCTAGGCTGAGGTCTAGAATGTAGAGGGCAGAGAAGGGAAGAGCACCAAGTCATAGGACTGTGGCAGCATGTAGAGAAAGCTGTTCCTCAAAGGAAATGCTTGAGAAACAGTTAAAGAAGAGGAGGCTCTTGGGAGAGAAGGAGTTGCTGGACCTAAGTCACATTTCAAGAACTATGTCAGAGGCAACCTTATAGGGGCTTTGGTGAGGTTATTTCTAGTTGACTACAGGGATGAGAAACTCCTGGTAAAGGTTTTTGTTGAGCTGCAGGCAATGACCAGTAATGGTTATTTTGTCTGACAGCTGAAGTGGGACTCTCTGCTTTCTGCTTGGAAAACTAAGGTCAGGATCAGTTTCTGTTTACAGGGAGAAAATGTAACTGAGAAGAGCCTTGCTGGGGACAGGGAAGATCTGAGATGGTCAAGAGACTTCCAGGAAGGAAACAGTTACCCCAGACTCTTTTGCAATTCCCCCAAGCCTATCTCATCCATTTCGGCCATCTATACACATTCTTCCCAACTTCTCCCAGAATCTGTACCTGGAAAAAAACTCGGGCAAAAGCATGCAAAAGTGGCCTTTTAGTTCTTTCATTCTCTAGCTTAAAAACATTTTTCAAAAGGCTAACTTTGGGGAGAGGCTGGGGAGGGGCACCTTCTTCTGTCCAACACCAAGCCTTCTTCACCTTCAAGTTAGCTGCTCAGGCCTGTTCTACTACATCTTCCTCTCTCTTTCCTTTTGTTAGATGCAAAGATTCAGTGACCTTGCTGTGCTCATGTAGGCATGTGAAAGGGCAGTCCTCATCCTAGACAAACTGCAGGCTAGTTAGTAATCCAGTGTATACATGCACATATGAAGACGCTGCAAGAGGGACATATGAAAGTGACAGATGCCTCACTAGGAGGTAGCAGAAGAAGAGCACACAAGGAACAGAGCACTGTTAAACGTTGCTAGTGCGTGACTGCATGGCATGTCATAGGCTCAGATTCAGCAATAATAAGGTCAGCAGAGAACACTGTATTTAAGCTGAAGTCTGCTGTATCATGGGTCATAGGACAGCATTCATGTAATTTTGGTTTGAACAAGAGTATATCTGTGGGAAAAAAACTTGTAGTCTGAGCTTAATAAACTTCAGAAAAGCAGGATCTTCATAAAATTAGTCTATTTTCCTTCCAGATCATTACTGCAAATATTAAAAATGCAGTACCAAGAATATATAATTGCAAAATCACATTTTCTTGAGGATCATTATGAATATTCTTTTTTTTTTAAGATCCAAAGTAATGTTGATTTTAATTCATTTAAGCTGTGCTATGTTGTGGTTTCTTTACCAACCTGTATAGAAGCTGATTCATAGCTGTTATGTTTCACACTAGTTATCTCTTCGGTTTTCTATAGGCATCCACCAGAAGATGAGTGCAGTGAACAGTTTTGCAGCTCCATCCCTTTTTGGCTTGACTTTGACTTGCTAAACTGCATCCTGCAGCTACTAGTGCCTATGTTCAATATCCGCTTTCCTGCACTATGAAATACCTTCCCATACTATGATACAGCACAGAGTCAAATTCTTGGATTTAGGTTTGGAGTCCAGATGAGTTAAGGCAGGGGGGCATTTGGGAAGATGATCAGAACAAGGGAATTTAGACAGTGATGTTATACTAACAGATTTTGTAGCATATGTTTTACTGAAGATTAGCCAGCTTTCTCTCTTCTGTATTCATACAGGATGTAAAATATAAGACAAATTCTGGACGGAAGCTGAACCAATGGAATATATGTCCTCTGTCACTCTCAGTTTATAAATTACATTATTTAGATTCCTACAGTCTTAATCAGATGTAGCCTGTATTGCTTGAATCTTTCCTCTGTGCATGGGCCATCAAGTCGGATTGGAGAGGAATAAAAGTCAGCAGGTACTTACCTGAAATAGGTAACGAAAAGGCACTTACTTAGATCCTGTATATTCTCAAAAGGATCCCATTTCCCATGGTTGCTTTCACCGTGCTCACAGAAGTTCCGACTGCAGCCTTGCTAAAGATTGCTGCTCCGACAGATCTAACAGCACAGCTCTTTGTGTAGTTCCCTTAGGAGTCCCACTGAAGGAGACCTGAGTTAGCAGAGATTTGCTGTTTAAGTAACACCAACCATTTTAACAGAGCAGATGAGCAGGGAAGAATCAGTAATAAACATTGCTGTCATGAAGTGCAGAATCAGTAGCTCTGAGGAGTCCATCCCTGCCAGCAAGGTCACGAGCAGCACTGAGTAAGCAGGGAGTTGCAATGCTGTTGGAATAGTAGAGATGCAACTTGAAGAAGACAAGTAAGAGTGACCATCATATCATACCCTGCTGTCTTTGGTTTTTTCTTTCTGTCACCAACCACTTCAGATACCTTGACTGTTTCAGTATTTCAAAATCTTACTAGAACAGCAGCAGAGCCCTTACAGGCTGCATGTTTTTCTGTGTCCTTTGAAGTCAGAGACACTAGTACAAATGACATCAATATTTCTACCCTAGAGATAAGATTATTTGACTGTGACAGTAGCCTAAATTGGGTGTGGTTCTGAGGCTGAGTTTCCTTCTGAAGACTTACTTTGGTAAATTGTAAATGAACTTGTTTATACTGAATTGTGCTTGGAAACACAGATTCTTCCCTCTGCCTGTAATTTTTACTCCAATATAAATTTTGGCTAAATACAGAAAAAAACCCCAACCAAACCCAAACCTATGCAGAGTTTCAGCCTGGAGCAAATACTACAAGTTAGAATTTAGGTGCTTTGGAAGCACGTTTAAAATGCAAGTGCTTATGTATTATTAAAAAAAAAAAAAGATGCTGCTAAAATATTGGAAAGGATCTCTTTGCTTGTCTTTGTTTTCATATTGATGTTGAATGTAAAAGTGGTATTTTGAGTATTGCTGCAGCTGTGTTGTGTTTAAGCAGAATTTTGCAGTAAGGAGCAGAATTTTTGATCTAAAGAGGTCCTGGAGAGCTGATTTATTTATCTGTAAAATGAAGTTCAGACTTCTTGCTTTTTCTCTCCCCTCTTTTATTAGAAAGGAACAATGATGCTCAGCACTTCTGTGATGCTTTTCATTTCAAAAGGCTTTGTTTGCCTGACCTAATGAAACTTCAGAAAACGTGAAGCAGGGGAGCAAACAATCTATTTTGCTGGTGTAGAGTCAAAGTAAATTCAGAGGTACTTTACTTGAGATCCTCTGCATTTGTGCTGATTAGACCAGAATCTGGGCTGGAGTTAGGAATTTTGTTTCTGCATTGAAAGATGTGGTTTGTTTTGCTTGCTGATCTCCAGGAAGTATTTGAGTATCTCTGGGAACTTCATTTAGGCATCAAAATGTTTCAGTATTTTCCAGTGTGGATGAGGTCATCTGCCCTACAGGCAGGACAGGATTGTTCCCAGTGGTGTATTTTCTAGGATTTTGTCCAGTCTGGTGTTAAATATCTATGTAATGTGTTTTGGGTTTTATTCATTTACCTCAGGAAACTCAGTTTACTAGGCATCTGACTTGGAAGTTTGTCACAATATTCAACCTGCATTCTCCTCACTCACATCGGTTTACTTTTCCTATATGAATTTTTACCTTCTAAGCTCTTTAACTTATAAAGTACTGTAAGACAGTTTTCAATCTCCTTCATAATTTCAATGAACTCATTCATAGAACTTGAGGGCAAACAATGTATTCTTTTAATGCAGTGAGGAGTTAGGAAGCAGCATGGTGTGATTAAGAAATGGACTGTAGTTTTAAACCAAAACTCCACTGATAGCTGCATGCCTTGTGGTGGCCATCATGTTGTCTCCTCCCTGGTCAAGGATTTCCTTTGGCACTGTGGAATGCCTTTGCTGACTTAAGCAATGTTAAGCTTTTTATATTTCCCAAATGCAAGGCCTGAAGTGGCATTCAGACCATGTGACAATGGCCTCAAGCTACAGAGGACTTAAGAAGAGCATCCTCTACTTGTTTTGGGATGACTCTGCCACCACAAGACATCACAGGTCACAGGGGCAATATTGCTTTTGACAGATCCCTTCTAGTAGCTGTCCTGTATCTTCTCAGGCATGAAAAATTGGGCATGGTCAATGCACCCTGACAATGCTGGTGATAAGGCTGATTCACTAGGCTTGATTAGATCTCATTTACATTGTTTGTTCCACTGTCAATCCCCTGATGTCACAGGTACATCTGGGAACATAGGCAGACTTCTTTTCCCTCCAGGCTGGCTTTTTCTTAGGGCCTGACCTGCTGACATCAACCTCAATATTCCTCCATGGGACCTAGGGGAGGGCAGGATCTGGAGCTGAGTGTCGTTGCTACTCACTGTTGCTAGTGGGATTTGGAGGAGATTGCTGCTGTGTAGCAGTGCAAAGATGATCATTGGATGCCAGATCCTACCTAATTCACCAGGTATGGAATATTAATTGTAGCAGGACTAAAGCTTTAGAGCAAAACTCTTGAGAGGGTTGGTGTACCATGACCTGAGTCCACGTGTTCTTGCGTAAGTCTGACAAAGTCCAGTCTTTCATGAAGACTGACCATTTTGCATTGATTTGCAGGTACAATTCTTGACGGGGCTAACAGACTTTGAGTCTTTTAGTCAGCTTGGCAGTAGGATGGAGGAATAGAAAGAAAATGTTAATGAAAGAAAGCTTAAACAATTACCTATTGGAAATAATTTTTATCGTGTAGTGTGATCCAAACAGCTCCAGAGAGAATGAAGTAGAAAATGCAAAGTTCTGATAAACATTATATAATTTCTGTAGTAATGTAAGGATTTGACCCTTTCCTTTTCAATCTGACAGTTCACTTGTCTTGCATTGTCTCCCAATAAAGATGCCTTTGTAATATAAAGTGGTAGTGTTGATTTGAGAAGAATGGTTTTCTAATAAATGTGAAAGGATATGGAATTTGTCCCTTGCATTGAGGAGAAAGGATTTGAGATAAAGCCATGAATGATCTTTCTGGAATAACAAAAGCTGCTTCTGAAATACAGCACTTTGTGGAAGGATGTGAAACCTGCTAACATACTAGAGTGTAAGAAATAGCCTTATGGCTTCTGAGGAGTGTGCTACCTGACTTTACAAGTTCAGGCTTTTGTCAGAGTCTGCAGCAACTGAAAGCCTATATATGAATACATTTTTTTCAAATTTTTTTTTTTAAATGAGAATGAACTTGATATTCAGAGCATCACAAGCAATTCAGGTCAGGCACAATACAGCTGAATGCCGGGTACTGTGGAGGGTTATCAGGATGTACTACAAAGTTCTTAGTTTTGAGAATCTGTAGAAACTGGGCTAGCATGATTTTGAGGGACCTTTGTGAGTGTATGTGTGAGAGGAAGCTTCTTTGTTTCAAACCTTGCTGTGACTCAGGCTAGACCCTGTGCATGTCTATGAGCTTTAAATGTCCTTTGGAGATTAGTACATCTGCCTAGGAAATTTGTATCAACTTCCTCAGTTGTACAGTTGTGGTTGTTGTTCTAATATAGGAAATTCTAGAAATCCATTGTGCTGGGGGAAGAGGCAGAGACAGTTGCTGCTCCAGAGAAGTCCTGACTGAAACAAAGTCAGACTGGGAGATTGAGGTTTAGTGCATTTTTGCTATGGTAAGAACCGATGCTACAGATTTATTGTGTGCTTTGTAAAGGAGTAAGTAAAAGGAGACCTCTAAATGTTGGCTTAGTAACAAATGACAAATGTATTACTTTCATGGGTAGGGTTTCCTCTTCAGATAACCTGCATCCCTTTAAAAGCTCTTTTACTAACTGCAGGCTCAGAAGGGTATGGGTGAAGGTGGGAACAGTCAGAGGCCAGGATTACAGTAGGCAAAGCTGGCCGAGGGAAACAGGATGCTGCAGGGGGAAGAAAGCACGCAGAGGGGTACAGAAGGAGGCTGCAAGGGGCTTCATACCCTTGTAAAGCACCATTTGCTGTACCTGCAGACTCACAAAGAGTCTTTCAGATGTTGTATGGGTTACATGCAGGAAAACACAAAACTTAAGACTTCTGTGCTGTAGTGTGTCTTACATTCCAAGAATTATGTTAGTTTTCAAGTCCTTTTTCTGGCACAGCAGTAAAACCATGGTAAATGGCACTAAATACTGGGATAAAGATCTTTACAGCCAACACAACTCCCCAAAGCATTACAGGCACATTTTGCAAAGTCAAGAGGTTGTTATAAAAATCAGGACATTTTTACAAGAGGTTCTTTTACAAGAAACCCAATGGCTGGCTCTGGAGAGCTTTGTTCAGTACTGGAAATCTCTAACTGGAAACTTTTTCTCTGGAAAGTAGTCCAGCAAGTTGTGGTGATGAAACCCATCAGTGAGGCAAAGGTGCAGACCCCCTGAGCCTCTCTGTGTGGCCCAGGGCCAAGGCAAATACTGGTATGCTCTTCCCATGTGTTCCCCAAACTACTGATAGCTCCCCAAGCCACTTGAAATAAAGAATATAGCTGAAACTATTTCCAACAGAGATGGAATTCATATCTCTTTTGTTCCTGATTCTCAACCAGAGTTTAAGGCATGAATGAATTCAAACACAGTTCTGTTTGCAAGATGAGGCTTTTCTGTAATACTGTCTCAAAATATGCTGTTATAATAATTAAGGAGTAAAATGATTTAACAGGCTACACTGCAGTGATGCTTGGCAAACCATTCTCCTTGTGAGCACTGAGCTATCTGATGAACAGTCTGTTGCTTCTTTCTTCTACTTTAGTGTAATCTTCTATTTCCTATTTATTCCCCAGGCTGTGGAAGGGGACACTATGGCTGAAGACAGTTTATGGAAAGTTATTCACAACTTTGTTTAGCTTGTTCCTCTTTTCCATAACAATTTGCAATAGAAACTGCATCAGGAAAGAGCCCTGTGAGGGCTGGGACAAGTCTTACGCTGGAGATGGCAAATTCCATCAGGCCACTAAGCCGGAGATCTGGTACTAAGAACACAGGAAGCTGGGAGGATAAATAATGTAACTTTTCATCTCATGCATAAGAATTGCAGTCTGTTTTGATCTTGTGATAGAGAAAAGTCATTCTGCTTATCTCATCTAACATAGTGGCTAGTCTGATTATAAGCTTCCCTGCTTGGCACCTTTTTAAATTCAGTTTGGCTGCCTGTGCCCTTGGCACACAGTGGGTTTCATTAAATTTCACAGCAGTTAGTTTTCATTCCCTCTGTGACACCTTTTTATCAACATTTGACTCTAGTGTAATTTCAAGCAATTGTGCTTTTTTTGCGAAGTGCTTGTATCATAATAATTTGTCAGAGCAGGTGGGGGATGATGATGCAGACACTGTTGCAAATCCGTGTAGAGAACTAAGATATGGGAAGCCAGGTCAGCTTGCAAGTGTTTTTCACATGATGATAAAAAAGGAGCTGCTTCCCTTTCTTCCCTGGTGCTCTCATTGAGGACTGTCAAAAGTGCAGTTAAAATGCTTGCTGTAAGAGGCAAATTTCATTTCCTTCAGGCCAATCACAGCTGTATTTTAAAAGGAGAGCTAGTGAGCTGGTTGGATTGACAACCCAAGGTTGTGAGGCAAACCTTCTGCAACCCTGGCTGCTTAGTAAGTCTCTGTGAGTTTTCTTTTCAAATACAGATGAGGAATCTGCTTTGTTAGGAAAGTGTGTGTGTGTGTGTGTGTGTGTGTGTGTGTGTGTGTGTGTGTGTATGAGTGCAGAGAGCAAACATGGTTGTTTTCCTTTTACTATCCTATACTCAGTCCTTGGTAGGTGAAGAAACGCAAGCACCGCAGCATCTGTTGTCCACATCGCTGCTGCCTCCTCCTTAGTGCAGAGCAGCATTTTCTCAATTTTGTGTCTAAGGCAGATGCTGGATGCAGATTTGTGCAAGTATAAATGGTTTTGTGTAAGTATAAGTGGTTTTGAGGTGCACTCTAAAGGGCCTTTATTTGCAGACTGCAGACTTTTCAAATGCCATCCCCTTTTTCAGTCAGCCAAACCGAATATGCAAAAATAGTGTGCTATGGTTTTTCAGTAATATTTTAAAAAGTACCTACTTAAAAATTAATTCAAAGTGAAGCTTTAAAGTTCTTGAAAGTAGTGAGCTCCACATTCAGAGGCAACTCAAGAGACTGACAGACTTGTGCCTTACTGCAAGCCAAGGTCAGCCAGGCTTGGAAGACCATAAATCATTTTCAGAATGAGAATTCTGGTTGATGAAACTCTTCCTTATACTCTTTGGAAGGTATTGGTTCAAGTCCTTTCAGTTTAACTAATTGAGCATCTTGCTTTCATCTACCCTAAGGTATCCATAGTCCCTTCACAGACGGTGTTTTCAAATACAGTCTTGAGCCTCCTTAAACACCTTAGGTTTTCCTTAAACCCCTCAGGAAAGCTGGAGGTTGTGGGCAGCTTCCTACCTCCTTTGCAGGAGGGACCTTTGTGCTCTGTGGCTCCTGGTGGGAGAAGACCCACTGAGGATCTTCCCCAGAGTGACTCCTTTCCTTGGAATTTTCCCATGGGGCGGGACTAGTCAGCCGTATGCATTCACGTATGTAGCATCTTTTTGGTGGATAGACTGACTGTAGTTTACATCTCAGGCAGTGGCTTGAGTTTACTGGGAAGGAGGCAGCTTAGCTGTGCCAAGAAAGCAAGGGTGTCTTGCCAGGAAAGCACAGGCTCTCCGGTTTCCCCCGTGTCTCCAGACAGCAATGGCTGCTGGAGTGCTTTGTGCTTCAAGTGTCACTTTTGAAGAGCGAGCCGGGTATGCAGCCAGTGCAAATTGGCATGGTGCCGCTGAAGTCATCCCTTGCTTGGATCTGCCTGAAAAAGGTGGCCTCACCCTTTCTTCTGGGGATGGAAAACATCTTTCCAGAGTACAGTTTCAGTGCATGGACCTCTGGGTATGGACTGAAATCGTGCTTGTGTTTTCCAGGTTGGCTGAGTGCATTGGTTTCATGGATGAAGGCATAAGTAAGGGTTTCTGTAGCTTTTTCCTACTAAGCGGAATGGAAGAATACAGATTGTTCTTTGTCTTAGAATGAGGGCATGAAGTTCAGGATCTTTACTCGGTGTTTCCAGCCCAAAGTGCTCCAATGTAAGTAGCAGACCTGATATAGCAGACTGTTCAGTAGTCAAATAGCTCTGGGGGAAGTTTCTTCCTCTTCACACAATTAACAATTAGTTTATATCCTAAAGTCTGGAGATTCCTATAAATTTTATACCTAGCATAATGGTTGAGGTTTAAACCACAAAAAGCATATTATGATTATAATTATGCAGATATGCAATACACAGGATTATTTTAGATGTCAACATTTACAGAAACGTTTTACCAGTGTGGCCAGTGGCAGCTCTGAGAGAGTAAATAATCAAAAGATCATTTAAGAATGCAAGTAAATGTAAATCCTAGAGGAGTTATATCTTTGTATTTGATATCTTATAAGACATTAATACAAGAATATGTCCTTTTGTTTCAAGATGATATATTTCATTATCAGTCCTGATGAACACCTAGCTTGAAAAGAACACCAGGTAGAAAGAAGCAAGACTGCTAATGTCATGTGGATCCTGACAGGCATTTCTGAGTATTTACGGGCCTTGATATATATGCAATCTATGGATAGTTCAAAACTGATTAACATTTCTGAACCTGAGTTAAAATTTATACTTGACATTTCAATAGTGTCAGGGCAAAAGATACGCTGTCTTACTGACATGCTAGTGACAGTGAAATTATAAACCACTAGGAAATAGCCTAATGAAAGACAGAATCTAATCTGATTTTGGAAGAGGATCTGCAAAACTGGCTTACTGCCATGGGCAGACTCTGAGGTGGTGCGCAGCGGTGTAACTGGCATTTACTGTCTAAGGTACCAGCTTAAATGACTCAGGGCTCTACCGAGTTATATGTCCTATAATAAGTCACTTGAAAATCTTACTTGTGAAACATTAACATATTAAATATGCAAACTAATCTCTTAAACCAGTTCAGATAAGCAGCAGTTTTAAACATTCCCAGTCAAGATGTTTTTCAGTCAATGAGGCTCAGCAAGCAAATGCTTCATTTCAGTGGCCCTCTTGAGGATAGTCAAAATTTATACTGTGTAGGCTGTATGACTTCGTAGTAAAAATAAGAAAGCAGAATGAATTTTTCATAGAGAGGGTTTATCTGTTTGTTTGTTTGTTTGTGTATCTTATATTTGTTTTAAATAGGGCAGCAATAGTCTACACGTTTCAAAAGACTGCATAGAATCAGCTGCCACTACAACCAGTAAAGCCAAGGTAGCTAGAAAAGACCTAGGAGGGGAAGAAGTTTGGTGTGGAAGGTGGTTTGGGCTGGATTAGTTTCTTTCCTCCAACTTTTTATGTTTTTCTGCTTACTCATTGTGAAAGTTGTCTTAATTTAGTCTTTGGCAAGAGTATAACAGTCCCCACTACTCCTGTTTACCTCTGAATTTGGTACATGGTGACCTATGTCCTCATCCCTTGACACAGTGAACTTGGATTGAATCTCACATCTGGAAGCCATTCCTTTTCACATTTCCCCTTTCTCCCAGGACACTCTTTGAAATACTTATGCTGTATTCAGCAAGCATTCCTTAGTCATCATGGTAGTGGTTGTTCCTATTTAAATCCAGATTGCCCAGATTGTCTTTAAAATATCAGAGATTTTTCATAACTTCTGAAGATACAGGGACAATGGAGAAGCTTCTGCCTTGCTAACAGATGGTGAGAGGCACTGCTTGCAGATCAGGGATACAAGTTCGCTTTGAATATGGAGTGGGACTGCTCTAAACCAAAGGGAAGGGTGGTGTGGTTTTCAGTGATCTGGAACAGTACATAAGCGAGAACGGAAAGCAAACGTTGACACATGCCTATGGTCTCAACAGGTTTAAATGTGAATTCACAAGTTGCAGTCAGATTTTTCATTGCAGCCTGTCTCCAAATACTCACAAGTAAAACTGAGAAGCCAGGTGCATCTTAAACAGAGATAATCAGTCTTCAAGATGGATGATGAGGGCAAAACAGTATGGCAAAAAAAGGAAGATTTGAGGGAGTTTAAAAGTGCATAATTGTTGGGTTTTTTTCCCCTTCACTATTGGAGTACTCAATTTGATGTCATCTCTGGCAAAGCTGATTGACAGAATTCAATATTCTAAGTTATGAGAGTACCTTTCCATAAAATATTTGTCTCCACAGAGTATTTAAGCACAGATGCGAGGAATATTATTCCCATTTTGCAGATAGGAGGCTAGAAACTTACTGAAGATTGCGTATGAAACTTATGTCTAAAGAAGTGTTGAGTAGAGGCCTTCCAAGTCTCAGGTTCAGCACCCACTGAACCAGCTGTCATATGGAGACACAACTAAAACATAAAGGTATAATAATGTGCCTCATCCTTACACAAAGTTATGACTAAAGGATTATCTGCCTGGCATTTTGAGGCAGACAGAAATTTATACTGTGTGCAGCCTGAGCTGGTGGGTGACTGTGCAAACAGCGTCGGTGACAAGCTAACACACACTGTTTCTCAAGGCAATTTACGCTGTTGAGCTCCGTGCTGCTATAATTAAATGGCTTTTTTTTAGTCTAGTTGTGCAGAAGGCATGTCCTAACTGAAAGACACAGCTAATTTTCTTTTCAGTGAAGCTCTTCTTGTAATAATAAATGGTACTCCATGGTTCAAAAGAGGTCATAGCTTCTTTTATGTAGAAAAATTATATATGCTTGTTTAGATGACTGGTTTTCAACTTTTCCTGACTGGTTGACTCCGTAGACTGCTGAAAGGCATGGCTAAGCTTGCTGTGCTTAGTTACCTTTTGTGGACCCCTCAAAGGTCTATGACACT
Organism: Neopsephotus bourkii; assembly: GCF_033783945.1. Classification (NCBI taxonomy): domain Eukaryota; kingdom Metazoa; phylum Chordata; class Aves; order Psittaciformes; family Psittacidae; genus Neopsephotus; species Neopsephotus bourkii. The sequence continues at coordinate 260,249 of NW_026900553.1, forward strand.
TCCTATGGGCTTAGGTCACAGGCTGAAACTAACTGAAAGACCACTGTAAAAAATGTGAAATTTTCCATGGATAGATTTATAGGTTAGAGCCGCTTTGTTGTGCTTGCGTTTGATGAGTTTTGCTAAGGACATTCTGTTCTCTCTGCATAGAAAGAACAGTAATTCTGTATGCTTTTGGCCAGAAAAGCAATCAAACAAACAAACAAGGAGTAGATCTCCTATGCAGATCAGAAAAGGGGTTTTAGATCTAAGATCTCATGAAGCCATTATGTGGTCATCTTTTGTATATGTAAAATACATAATTCCTGCACTTTTAATCTGTTGTGCAAATATGTATTTAGAAGATTAATGAAATGTGGATTAAAATTTTTTCCAAAGAGTTACTAGGGTGTTTCACCACACTTTCTTACAGGATCTTTCAAATGAGCAATTACTAGCTCTGCAGATTACATGGCACTGAACAAATAGTACTTTGCAGCAGGCTATATGACATCATATTCACAAGGAAGGAAACATTTCAGACCAATGGTGGACTGAACATACTTTTTAGGTTGGTACTGCTCTACATATTCTTAACTGCTCTTGAGATATACCTGTGTTAGGGGAACATAGGTGTGAAACAAAAAGTGGGAAGAGCAAAAGCTCTCCCCCCACACACTGTCTTCATGCATTTTAACCTTCAAGCTGCAGGAATTGGAGAAGTTTTTCTTTCTTTCATATCTTCTGATTTCAGAAGGGCTGCTCATCTGGATACCTCATCCAAGGGTGAACAATCTCTCATGGAAGTATGCCCCCATATCTCCCTGCCAGGGCAAAGAGAAACAAATTTGCTCCCTCATAGCATTTTGGGAAGTAGCAGGAAATTTCCCACAGCCAGGCTGACAGCCTCTGCATGACCCAAGAGTTTCTTGTGTGAGGAGCACAGCAGCATGATGGATTACCACGGTTTGGTGTCTGCACTGGGTGGGAACAGCAGCGCTTGGATGTCGATGGGAATTTTACCATTTGTGGAACTGGGACCTTGAGACACTGTGCAGCACTGTGACATGGGGTCTCTGATACCTGCAGAAGAACCAAGGCATTGATACGCCTCACTGTAAAAATTGCAGGAAATCCTATATATCTGAGCCTGTCAAGCAAGGTCTAGCACAGTTAAAGTGACTCTCTGGCATATCCCAGTGATGGAGACTCTATGCAGTTGTGCCCATGAAGAACTGGGGCAGGTCCCTTATGTGCTGTGAAATAAGAAAAAGTGCCAGACAACAGAGTTTTGTGATAATGTGATTGCAAGATTAATTGGCACACAGAGTTAGCAGAGGGCACAGAATCTGCATTTGCATGTGGGAAGAGTGAGTCAGAATGACTTTGTACCTGTTGTCACATATATTTGATATTTTTAGTTTACCCCTTTATTGTTTTCTTGATTATTTTAATTTTGTGAACTACTTAATTGTGAAAACATATCACAGAATATACTGATACTTTTTATTTAGTAAGATGCTTAAATTATACTTCTGAAGTTACTTACCCAGCATTTATTTATCTTGCAGTCATAATTATTCAGGGCCTCCTCCATTTGCTTTTAATTCTGACTGTATAGGCAGCAGCCACAGAGATAAGTCTCTTCACGTGATCAGTTGCACAGAGTGCCTTCCATGCACTGTAATGAGTTTGGTTGACACCTGGCAATTAAATGGAATAGACTTTTTGTCACTATTCATGAGGCTTGGCGCGATATCAGGCATCCAGTGACGTGGCTTGGTTCTCACATGTGTGGCAGACTCTCTCTGGCAGTATGAAAAGGGCCAATGAAATAAATTACAGAGATGCCAGATGCTTTAAACAATCCTGTTCAGCTTCATAACCCAGTCTTGTCAAGTTTCTGGGATTTGATGCATTTTTGTGTGAACGTCTTCTTCAGCCTTTTCAACTATTGCCAGAGAGAACCTCCTACTGAAGTTACTGCTGTTGAAAATTCAAGAGTGCTTTCAACTTCTCTCTAAGGCAGGGTTTTCTAGAGAAAAAAGGTATTCCTTATCATTCTACCATATTTAATACATCCTTTTTGATGCTGTAAACACTAGTGGAGTGACAGGAGCCTGTGTATGTCTGTCAGATAAAATTATACACTTGTTTACTGCAGGGGCAATGCCACTGATTCCTGTGGGATTTCTCCAGGTTTGCTCCGCATGTAGCTGAAATCCAGATAGGCACCTCCCTGTTTTCTGGGGTGCATAGGCACAACCCCAATTCCATTTACAAGGAAAGGAATTTGACCCATGTAGGGTTTTTTCCCTCAGACTTCTGTGTATCCTGACTCTTCATGAAGATGACTTGTACATACAGAGTTACTAAGCTCAGTGGAAATAAAATATTAAATTACAGGCTTATTGACAATTTCATCACATAAAATATCTGTAGGGTGTATCCACAAAGGCAACAGTTTGCTTTATCTTTTTATTGCTATACCTTTTTATTTTTCTGAACAGTTTTAAATCAGTGTTATGACTTTGAGCCATTAACCATTTCCAAAAGTGTATTTATTTTGTCATTTAAAGAAGCAAACATTTTAATTACTCTAACAGTGGCTAAAAGCTGTTCATATTGAAGCCTGGATACCCTGATGACTGATCCCCAAAGAGTCGTGTTGGCCAGCCGGCTCTGGGTTTGCAGGGAAGAGACAACCAGGTGTCTGATGCCCATCACTGCAGTCCATTTTTGAGAGAAAAATAAAGAACATGTTTTCACATGTTCCAGGCTTGATGAGGGGCTTAATTACCCATCTTCCCAAGTGAAAAGCTTAATTTTAGTCATGAGGAGTAATTATTCCAGGAGGAATAGTCTGAGCAATTAGATGAAACCAAGAAAGTGTACAAGTAATAAACCAGTATCCAAGATGTCATTGTGATACTCTTTCTGTGCAAGGCAAAGCATTGTTCTGTGTATGGTTCCTGTCCTGCTGAAGCTCTTATGCCGATATTTTTGTCTTGCTCTGTTTGTTTGGAGTACTTCTGCTCTATCAAGCTTGTTTCACATTTCCACACACTGCACACAACTATTTTACCCAGACACCTACTTCTCCTCTTCTTAAGCCAGGGGACCACCTGACAGCACTATAACATCCTCCTCCTAAAGACAAAAAAATCAGAACATGTTGATAGATTTTTGGCTATCTTTGAATCTTGCTTAGCAACTGGCAGTAAGAATGAACCCCAAGACTCGTAACGGAAAAGCGTGCTCTGTTAGCAAAATGTCGGTATTATCCCTGGTATGGTGCAGACCTGCTGGTATCTGGGGAGCTCAGCTTTTTTCTTTATTGTCTAAGACTCTTTCCGAGGTCTTTAACACTCACATGTCTCTCCAGGCTTCTATTTCTGCAGTGTTTGCAGTTGAGACCATAGGACAGGGCAAGACACCAGTTGATACTTGAGCCCTGTTCCACCAACCCTGTGGAGACATTTAGTCTGGAAGCTCTGGCACCAGATCTGTTCACCAAACTCTCACCTTCCACCATCACTGGAACATTTTCCAATGCCTACAATGCTGCCACTGTTGCCTTGCTCATTTTTCACCATGGTTCTACTTCCTCTGTACCTCACCCACTGGCTGCTGTACTTCTGCTGTTTCTCCTCAGTCTGTTCTAAAGTGGTTAAAGGTAGCTTCTCTTTGACGTCATTTCTATGCCTTTCCTTGCACTGATCAGCAATATCACCTGCTTTTTTTGTACCTGTGTGCTCCAGATTATAGCATATGCTTCATTATTTTCTGTCTTCTTCAAGAGATAAGCACTTCAGGCCATGCCTAGGTTTCCTCATACACTTTGTAATGCTTCAGAAAATTATTATGGGCATCTAGTAGTTCTGCTCATGTTGCATTTTTTAATTCAAGCTATTTATTGCTTGAAGGACAAGTGCAATAAATAGTAAGCATAAGAATTTAGTCTAACAGGCTGTGTGACAATGCCTGTTTTCCTCGTAAGGGAGAAAAACCATAGGTATCATTTCATCATGATGGGGCTTTGCACTACATAGCAAGGCCCATGCTCCAGGAAGTCTACAGAAGGTCTCATCTCACATGGCAACTTGATGCTAATGCCCTTTGCTCCCTTGGTAAGACTGGGTGCTGGATGTAGCTTTGTCCTATGAAGGTATTTGAGATGCCTGCATCAGGCCTGGGGACTTCTGCCAGTTTTGATATTTGTCTGTGTTCTGTGAGTGTCGTTAATAACTGCATTTGGCTGGAGCAGGGCACGAAAGAGCCCTTGGATATCAGGCTTGGAAACCATGCTATTATTCTTACAACAGTGTCAGCCTTGCAAACTTGCGCCTTATGTTCCAACCACCTTAAGCCAGCATAACTGGATGCTGGGGTGTCAGGAAGGCGTCCTGCTCTCCTTGTCCTACCTCCCGCTCTGGCAGCCACCAGCTTTTCACCACCCTGACACATCAGGAACTACTTTGCCTGAAAATTGACTTGGGGAAAAATAGAAGTTATTTTTATCTGGATCAATTCCTCTATCTGGTTCCCAGCACGGCTGCACAAATGTTTGTGCTGGCACAATTGAAAAGATACTGTGGGAGTGGGAATGAGCAGTCACAGATATGAGGAGGAGGATGCAAGGAACTGTATGCATCACCAAAAAAGTGTCCATGCACTTGTAGCCTGAACTCAGTGGGAATATCAGGAGAGTCCTAAAATGACTAGTGTTTAAGAGTAACAGTATATGTAAGTGCAGGTGATGATGAATATGGAAAGTGAACATTTTCATGGAAATGAGGTGGCCAGAACAGTCTGAGAAGCAGTGGCTGAAATTACAGAGCAAGAAGTTTTAGCAGAGCCTTGATGAACTTCTGATGGCTTTTTTCCAATGAGCATAACAGTATCATCACAAAACCAGCAGGTTGTCTCTTGTAGCCAGATCTTTCTGAGTACATAGTGCAAAGTGAGAAGTACATGCGATAAACAAGGTTGGGTGCTTAATTATTTATAAAGGAAATAATTTCTATTACAATGCATTTTGCAGTGGCAGCCTCTAGTTTCCCTACCTTGCATCATGCATGACCAAAACCTTAGTCACAGCTGGGGGCTGCAGAACATTGTCATTATTCAGTGGATAATGCAGAGATTTCAGTAATCCTCAAGGGGTGGGGAAAAAAAAGAAGAAAGAAGCCTTCTGTCAAGGAGATTTCCAAAGCCAGAGTTTATGCACTGTATATTTAATGAGCACAAGTGAAGCAATTGTATTGTTTCTTTCCAGAATGGTATGAAGTTTGTACTCAGGAGTGCTTGTCAGTGGGATTCCTATACCTAACATTTAAACAGTACTTTCTGGAGGGAAGAAAATAGATCTGAAATTTAAACTCGTGGATATTTCTAATGCAGTTTTTCAGGTTTAATTTTGCATGCAATCATGATGCAGTCTGTCCTCCTCAGCAAGACCTAATGCTGTAATACATCACAGCACTTTTCTCTGAGAACTGATTGTTACTTAATGCCTGCAGCCAGGTTGTGAAAATTTGAGGCTTTTTCTCTGCAAAGTGAACACTCATAAAAAAGGCGCTTTTTCAGAGCTGTGTCAGCTGAAACGTGTCTGTTATTATGCTTGGCTGCTTTATGATGCTGTTAGCATCCACCTTACATGCTACACCAAACTGATCCATCATGTCATGTTAGTAGCTTTGCTACTTAATCTGCCTTGCATTCATTGTCTTACGTTTTAAACTTAAGACATGGTCCCCCAAATATAATTCTCTTTAATTTGTGGCTGTAAAACCCACAAGGAACAAGTTTCCTGGGGTTTTCATTATTGGAGATATTTTATTTACAAAGGAAGAATGGCAGAGGTGTCTGTATTCCTAGGGACTTGGATTCTCTGGAAGATTTCTGTTTCCAGGTAATGGAGCAGAAAGTGTCAGAGGCTCCAGAAATCTTGCCAACCTAGAAATAATTGCATTGGTGTCCCAGTATGAACTGAGTCTACACAATGTATGTTACTAAGCGATGAGGACCACTGCTGTCTGAGTGCCTGCACATGTGAGACCCCCTTGCAGATACCCAGTGGATTTCAGATCTCTCATGTAAAGTGCATTGCAATACTATTTCTTTAAACATTTCTCCCTTTGGTCTGCTGTATATTTGCTTTCTCAAAGTCCAGTCTGATGTCTGGCAGTGCCAGGTCACTCTATAATTTTAAGAAGAGCATAAATATCAAAACCACAATACCATAATTATAGCTAAATTCAGGATGCTCTATTTTAGCCTTCTCCTCCCATCTCTAATTTGTGATGCGATGCTGAAGTCAGCTTCTACCACATGGCTGCCCTTGTGAAACCAGTGCCCACAGTCACTTGCTTTTTCTATGGAATCAGTGGGGCACGAGGGGAAACTCATGACAGTGATAACAATGAAGAGTTGGATCCTGACATGCAGGGAAGCTGGGGTTGAAACTCGGCAGCCAAACAGAAAGAGCCCAGTTTTAAACCTGCATGCTAAATTATCCTAACAGAGTTGAATGAGGAGCTGTTTTTGACGTGTACATCTCACATTGGAGTGGGTCATTTCTTGGTTCAGAATAGTTGTCTGATATTTATGTATCCTGTACTTCAGCAAGGGTTACACAAGCATTTTTAAATGCTTCATCATAATGTCTTTAAAGTGTGACATAAATGTAGCAGAGCAGCTTCTCTACAAGCAGCGATATTCCAGAAACAGGAGATCACACTGCTCTGAAAGGCTGTTCTAGATCCTCAGTCCTTTGATGGTTGGAAGTCTTCTGACCTACCTCCAGGATGAATTTACATATTTAGTACATACTTAAGTTCTCTTCAGCCAGTGTTGGCCCTTAGCTGATATAGCTGTTTTTCCCTCTCTGCATCAGTTGCTCTGATTTATATAGACAGCAATCTCCACTCAGACTTAATTTTCACTGTATATTTTTTTTAATCTTGAATTGTTTTACCTCCTCTTGTAAGAATTTGCAGTCATCTGTCTCACCCTGATAGTCCTTGTCACAGTCTTGCACAAATTTGTTTCTTCTGTTTTTAATTTTGGCAGCCCTCAGTTCTTCAGGGGTATAGTTTCAGCCTGCTGTTGAGGCTCCCTGTGTTCAGAGAAGGGAGATAGGCACCTCCAGTAGGACCTGGTCTCACCTGTGTTAGATCCCACATATATTGAGAATAAATAGTCTGCTAGAGTGGCTTCTGGTCAGTATGAAGAGAGTCTGGACAAATAAGCTGATACATGATGCTTCACTGTTAGGTGGCTAAAGTTCGGTGAGATGACTCCTGCCTGCTCTGAACAACCTTATTTGGTATTAGTTTAAGACTAGGGATGATCTATGCCACATACCGATGTGGTCCTCCTCCTTCACACTGGCTTTGTAGGGCATGAAAACACCTCACAATCTTTTTTAGAATCAGTTTAATGACACCACAGCATAATCCTTTATCATCTGTTATGCTCCACTGCACAGAGTACATCCCATAGGACAGCTCTGGAAAGAAGTGGTTGTCTGCCATCCATGTGGAAGGCCTGTTTCCCTGATTGATTACCCGGCTGCATTTCATACTTCAGATCACTCCTGCATGAGAAAGCTCTGCCTGATGAATGCTAATATTGGCATTGCAGGTTGTGCCTTACTTACATCAGCGCTCACATTACTAATTTTCTTACTTTGATTTCAGGATCTTCACCAGGTGACCCCTTGTCTGTATATTTAGATGGTGGGAGACTGCATTTTCTCACATGGGTGGTGACAGCATCCTTTGTTCACTAATTAAGCTTGGCAATTAAATGTGAAACTCGTGTTGATACAGCAGACCACTCAGGACACTGTGCAGCTTGTAAACTCTGTATTCTGGATTAAGTAGACCTTTTTTGGGATTCACTCCATATTCATGAAATTGAGCCATGAATGAGAGGATGTGCCTGAAAAAAAAGATTCAGGTATGATGCCGTGCCAATGTAGTTTGTTAATGCCTTGAACAACTGTACTTGAGTTTCAATTATTTATGATAATATCTTCAAACGTGCCAATAAACATACTGTAATGGGATTTTTTAAAAGTAGTGAATTCCTGGAAATATGAGATCTTGCTACTAACATAAATTAAAGCTCTGCTGAGAAGTGGGATGAGTCCCCTTGGGGTTAAAGGGGTTGGTGAGTTCTTTAAATGTGTGGATTAGCAAAGGGAGAATTAATGAGCTGTTATTATTTATAGAAGCAGCATCTGATCAGTGTTTCCTCATAATTTATACTTTCGAAAACCTGGGTTTACTTTGCTTTTCCTCAGCTAGAGGCTTTAAACTCAGTAATATTTCTTCTACAGAACCAAGATTCACCAGTATTTTAAATGGGGTCTCCATTTTGTACCAGAATAATTATTCCTGATTTATGTTCTGTTTTGCATACAATGGGCTAAGTTTCTACTTAAAATTCATGTACTTCCATTCATGTGAAAGAGGCTTGAAACAGTTCAGAGGCAGAACAAGGCAGCTGTGGACATGCCTGAGACCACGACTCAGAACAGAAATTCCTCTTCTTATCCTGACCAAATCACTCAGGGTGACAAGATAGCTGCCTTAAGCTTCTTACCTGGACCCTCTCTAAAGTCAAAGGAGAGAGCATTTCATCAATTAGAAGTTATTAATTCTACCGTAAAATGGTTGTCCTAGGTGACAGAGGCTTGATAATTTGTCTGTGCTCAGTATTTGGTGCTCTAGCTGCATGGTGCTCCTGCATGGTCAGGGTAGCCTGAAAGCCACCCTACTTTGGTGGTAATTCCCTGCTGACAATTACTTCTCAAGTGTTGGAACCATTTAAAAATGCATTATTTGTGTAAGTCAGTGATATTTGTGTTTTGGTAGATCCTACTACAGCTGGAGTTGCATCTTACCTATATTGCTAGATCTGTATTGCTTATCTGTATTGCTGCTCCTATGTAAAAGGACTATGAGCAGTAAATGCCAGTGAGTTTGGCACCAGGAAGAAGTCAAGGTGATATACTGTGATACATGATTTCACATATGATGTCTGTCTGTCTGTCTGTAGCATCAGTGCTGTCCCAGCACCTCTGGCTGTGTTTCATACTGTTTGAGCCATTGGAGTATCTGAATCGCCAGGATCCACTTTTAATAGTGATTTGTAAGCTTTAGCCTCTGTGATTATTTCTGGTCTATAATCTCATTACCTAAAGACTCTTATATTGAACAGTCTGAGTCACTTATCATCCTGTAAACTAATTTATTCTTGTCTCTTCCGAACGTGTTTGCTTTTGTCTTCTGATGGATGGTAATATCTTTGTGCCTTCTGCATCATGCTGCTGTCATCCCTTCTGTTTCCGCCCTTTCCCCAGTCCTTCTGGTGCTCTTGCTGATAGCTGCTGTTTCCTTAGGTGAAAACACCCGTGATTTCCTGCTGCTTTTGCTGGCTTGTTCGAAGTCCTGCTTCTGTTCTCCTTTTTATTTTCTCTTTAGTCTTATGTATATTTTCTTAATGTCTCCTCAAAATGATGTTTAGTGGTTTCCTTGATGGTTTCTTCTCTGTACGTATGCCATATTACAATAACCCTAACTCAGATATTTAAGTGTCTTTTCCTATTATTACCATTATTGTGCCTACCACATTCATTACCAACAGGCAGCCACAAGCTTTACATATTAAATATTTTCCCCTTGAATGCCCTCTATTTCTCCTCTCTCAAGTTTATTTTCCCCTCAGTGTATGGGAGAAATTATATATACAACTACCATTAATGGTAATGGGAACTGTGTGAGTAATCTCCCTTGTGTTGAAAAGAGAATGGGCCTGCATGTTTCTTGCCATTTAAAATGTCATCCTGGTGGGCTTTCTTAATGCTTCTCCTTTGGATTTTCCCCCTCCCCTCACCCCATGACACAGTATATGGAAAGTGCAAGGAAAATGTGGTGCACGTCAAGGTACATTAAATAGATATCAAAACCTATACAGAAGAATGGGTAAGCTATGGTGGGGAAGTGCAGAATACAGACAGGCACTAAGGAGGATGAATGTGAGCTGTGCCTTGAATAATTAGATAAAACATAAATAAAATAGTGACATGATTTGTTTCCCCACTTACCTCATGAATAGGAGATACCAGCCCTAATTCTTCCTTACTGGAGGGGAAGCATCAAGTTCACTGTGTTACTCCTGAATCGCACTGATGAAAGTGAAGAAAAATTGGCTTTATTTTTGGAGATGATATTGAGGGAGTTGTTGGAAAGTAATGGAGCTACTGGACTGACTGTTTAAAGTCTCCTGTTACATCCTTGTGTATGTCAGGGCAGAACTCATACTTCCCCTGTATGATAAATTAGCATTTATCCTGGAGCAGACATAGATATTATAGTATCAATGTGTCTTATGAGTGAGATGGGAGACTGAACCATGACAGAAAGGAAACCACAAGGGAATTAAGCCATTTGGTGTGGTAAAGGAGGCTATAATGTAAGGGATAACAGATTTTAATTTTAATGTAGGAAATAGGAGTACCACATGATGACTTCAGTAGGGTGCTTTAGCATATTGAACAAAGCTACATAACTGAAGCAAAAAAACCCTGGCTGCATTAAAAGACATCTTGAAGGGGTTTTCTATGTGTTTTTCTTCAGAGGTCATAAACAAACCACATACTGAATGTTGCTTTCTGCACATAATGGAAGGTTTTGAGTTGTCCCATTGGTTTCAGTGGAATGAGATCAATCTGTAAGGGCTGGCTTTTCATGCAGGCACCACTGTTATTATTCTTTATTAATTTGTACAGCATCCAAACAGGCACTTCGCAGACAGACACAGTAAGGTTTTTTCACTAAGGAGCATAAGATTGTAATTAATACTAGCAGTGATTTTAACAGAACATTTCAAGCACTTAATATATTAAATACATATTGCTTCCAGTATCTGATCTAGAGGAGAGGTAGGGACCACTCCCCAACAAAGCCCAAACTCCTTCTTTCCCTGTCAGTCTCTCGTATACTCTGTGGTCTGTTGAACCTTTGCACTGGGCTTTGACATGTAGGAAGAAGGTCCTGGAGCTGAACAGCTGCAGCTGTGCACTCCAAAATGCCCCAGAAGATGATAGGCAGGGGTTAGAAGCTCATGGGGGAGCTGTTCCCTTCTGGTGCTTGTCTTGACTGAAATGCAGATGTTGTGTAGGTCATGTAATCACAGGTGATCTCAGTCCTCAGCAAAGGATAAGAGAAAGGCAACTCATGCTACATCTGGACAGCAAAACACCATAATTTCATAAATGTTTTTAATGTTTTCTAGTAAGACATAGTGGACTATTATTGTCATGTATGAGCTATTTTTAATAGTGCCATGGCTTTGATTTTAACTTATTCAGGACAAATTCAGTCCTGGAATGAGCAAGAGCAGCTCCAAGACAAACCTTGGGATCAAATATGAAATATAACTCTAAAGATACACATTTGATCTCATTTGGCAACGGGATGGGTATGCGAGAAGAGAACATGATGCAGCTTTTGCATCATTTTTAGGCTTTGTTATAGTTCCCTTGGTTTCTGTGCTTGTAGCCAAAAAGATTTACCTTTTAAATGGATGGAGACTTCAGCCTAGAAAGTACCTTTTACAAGTCAAGGGTTGCTTATTGCTGATGTACCAATTATATTTTCCTTGAATGAAGCAGTTCTGAACACAGTATTAGAGAAATGAAGACTTTGCTCAACCTGAAACTAGTTTAACTGACTTCTTTTTTATTTTTAGTCTTTAAATTCTTCTAACTGAAAAGTAACGTTACAATCTGCATTAAAGTTACAAGTAATAATTGTAATAATGATATCCAGATTTCATGTAGCATTTGTATTTCTTATTAGTGGTAGTTTCCAGCTATGATGATAATGTGTGAAATAATTTCCGTGGGCTCATGTTCTTGCTGTGAAAATGTGAGTTCAACCCATGGTCTTTAGTGAACAGTTTGTTATGAAGAATCTTTTTTTTAAAAAATGGTCACTTGGGAAGCGATTACTAATAATTACAGAATCCTTCATCACTGCTTTTGATCATTTGCATGCATGGATCTAAACCCCTGATATTCACAATGCTGACAGTATAGCACAGTTCAACAATAGCTTTGATGCCAGTAAGAACAAAAGGGCTTTTTAAAAATACTCAATTCAGCAATTACTGTCACAGCTCTACTCCCTTGAATGCAACTGTGTGTGTTCTTTGCAGTTAATTAATTCATATTACCTTTTAAGATTTACAATATATTTCTAGCCGTTACAGTTTCTAGGTGGGAATTTTATCAGTAGTGATATCCATCATCACTAGGTGTTTGCTCTGTGAGTGTGTGTTGCTCTGTGTGCAATGTGTACAATTACTTTTGAACCATAGATAAGATAATAGTCAGGCCGTTTTATGCCTTAGGCAGGGGACATCTGCCAAGCATATATTGTACTCTACCAATAGGTCTTCAATCTTTTGCATCCCCATGAAATTAATTTTTCCTGGGGCTCTAGATAATTTGTCTTGTCTAATGAAAGTACAGTCATTTAACAAATGACAGACAGAATGATTCTGAAAACTTGTATTATAGAAAATACTTGCCTTTTTAAATGTGAAAAGCTGATTTGTTCAATAAGAATAGTCTTGCTATTTCATGTTCTTGGGACTTATGAAAAGAAAATATAGGATGTAACCAAAACAGATTATTATGCTAAGGCAAAGGTATTTAGAATAGGTCTGGAATGCAAAATGTATCCATGCAAAATATGAGATACATATCTATATGATTCGTGTCATGAATATCTCATGTCATATAAATCATGTAACGTGAAATATAGGCAATGTTGTTCACTTGGTTGTAAGCTACAACCCATCATTGTTCATCACTTTAGACAGTGCAGTGTTTGGGACCATCCCACCATGTGGCATCTTAACAGCATCTCAGAGTGCTCCCAGCTATTAGAGGTTGCTGCTGACTTGTGCTAAGTTGCTGAAAGGTCTTCAGCCACATGGAGAAAGGCCACACTGGGTCATACTGCAGCAATACAGCCTTTGCCTCCTCCATAAAAGGGCATGAGATGTGTGGCTCTGTGTCCCGTGACCAGGAATCATCAAGAGCTGGCTCATGGGTGGTATCCCTTCTACCTAGCACGGGCTTCTCTGAGTGTGGGACTGAGTTTGATCACTTCTCCCTTGCAGCAGCCTCTTTCCGTCTTGGAACTCACCTGTACCAGCTGTACCCATCTGGCAGGTACCAGGGCAAAATAACTGTCTCTGGTGCCTGTGGGGCCAAGGAATAGGAGAGAAGCTGTTAGACTATAACTCTTCAGCCTGGAAAAGGTGGGGTACACTAAAGAACTACAAAATCTTGGATGTAGAGGGGGTGGATAAGGGCTATTTCATCCCAGGCAAGGATGAATGTCTGTAAGATGGAGCTACTTGGGAGACAGGTTCAAAAGTAACAGGAGGCAGAAGAAGGCATGATCCTGTGGGACTCCCTGACAAAGGATGTTAAGAATGCACAAGTTAAAGGAGAGCCTGGGCAAGTATTTGAAGGAGAAGATTGACAAAAGATTATTAAAAAGGCAAAGCACATGAGGCTTAGAAAATCTGCTCAGCTGAAAATAGTAAGAGGTTGTATGTGGGGAAATATTGTAAATGTATATCCATTTCTTATTTTTCGCTGGACACGGGCTTATGGCCACTGTTGGCAGCTAGAACTGGTCCAGATAGACTCTTTATTTGAGCCAGAACATCCACTTACACACCATCTGCATGTAAACCACAATGCTGGGATGGAAGCAGCAATACTTGTCCCTGCACAAAGGCAGCAGTCTCTTAATGCTTGTCCTGGAAAGATGACATGGCTGGAAATCAGCTGAAGTTATGCATGTCTGGGGTATTCAGGAAGAGGCCCGGAGATCTGCCTGGCTTGGCTGTCCTTTCTTATCCTTTTAAAGCCTTGAAGTTATTTATTTCCAGAGGATTTTGAATGCTTGCTATGGCAGGCTGGAAGTTTGCCACTGTTCTACATCTGTATCTCTGGGGATTTGCTGAATGTTTTGGTTGAGTCAGTTCCACTTTAAATACCCGTCACATTTTAAACAGTGATCCCAGGAGCAGATTCAATCAGCAAGAACAGAAACAAATAGGTCTACTTCCTCTCTGGTTGGACTCCTGTGCCACAACTCCTGATATGCTCCTGCAGCATGAAGTGGCTGTTGAGTGTCAATGACCTGGCTTATCTCCTGTCAACTTAAACAAGAAAAAAACTCCTTAATAAATCATGTAATTACAAGTTACACAGAGATAGGAGTCTGAAACCTGCTGGATTAGGGAGTTCTACCTATCATGTGCTTCCCTTGAAGCAAAAAAATTACTCCTGTCATGCCTCCTGCTCCCTTGCCTTGTCTTTTGTCATTCCCCTCCGTTGACGATTTTACAGGGGACCTGTGGGCTTCCTTCCACATCAGGTTTTCATTCTTAAATAAATCAATTTTTTATCATGTGGCATTTCCACAGCTGGGTTAGCCACTTTGCTTCTCTCTGGACATGACTTGAAGAAAAGCTGGGAATACTCAAAAGCTTGCTTGTATACCCGACTAGATCAGTTGGTGTAATAAAAAAACAAACGTTTCTTCCTGCATACTTTGCCGTTACGATATCTTGCAATGGTCTTTACTGTAGAACTATGTTGAGAAATGGCCACTGCAGCAGGAAGGCTATCAATGGCTTATTAAAAAACACTTCTGTAAACTGTTTTGATCTTAAAATGAGTTTGTATTTTTATGAACTTTGGTTCATTTGAAGAAATATTTTCAGTGGCCTTTACAGTAAAAGATAGATTTCTGCATTTTGCATTTTCCTTCTTGTACAGAATCACAGTATCACAGTATCACAGTATGTTAGAGATTGGAAGGGACCTCAAAAGATCATCTAGTCCAATCCCCCTGCCGGAGCAGGAACACCTAGATAAGGTTACACAGGAATGTGTCCAGGCGGGCTTTGAATGTCTCCAGAGAAGGAGACTCCACAACCCCCCTGGGCAGCCTGTTCCAGTGTTCCGTCACCCTCACTGAGAAGAAGTTTCTTCTCAAGTTTAAGTGGAACCTCTTGTGTTCCAGTTTGTACCCATTTCCCCTTGTCCTATCATTGTTTGCCACTGAATGTGGATAGTGTTTTCCAAGAAAACAATTTGAGCTCATAAAATGCCTCATACTTTCTGAACAAACATGTCTAGGAACAAAGATGATTACAGAAAAGGCACTACCTGCATACTTCTTGCTTTTATTTAATACACATATTTTAGACCTGACTCTCTGTGCTTGGCAGAAGTGAGCTCTAGCTTTGCAGGGAGGCAGGTCCACATCTTGACTTGGTGATGGAGTAAGTGTGGGTCTGGGTGCTGCCATGGGATCTGCAGGGTGACAGGGAGTCAGTGCAGCCCTGAGTGAGATCCTGGTACAGAACAGCCTGGCAAGAGGCCTCCTGTACTGTGAAGACATGAGACCTTCTTTTGCCTTCTTCATCCTGCTAATATGCTAGTATTTAATATCCAGCTGCTTTTGCTGCACTCATCTCCATACTGAAAGCCTAGAGGAATTATGCTTGTCTTATTTTTTTTCCCACAAACTCAGCAAAGAGTAGATTAATGGCACTTTCTGTTCCTCCTACTTTTCCTCCTACTCATTCATTTGCTTTGGGCAGCAATAAATTCAGCAGCTGCCAGCTTCCAAACAATGAATTTGGCCAAGAAGAAAGGCGTTCTTCAAACCTGTACTGAACTGCTCAGCCCACAGTCGGAACAAAGTCTGCATCTACCAACAGCAAGGAAGGCAAATGCACTAAAACAGAGCCTTGCAAACACTCTTCCCTTCCTCCCTTGCCAAAGGTAAACACTGAACTGGTTTGCAAACCTTGCAGAGGATGAGGAACTGTTTCCCTGTATGTGTTTAAAAAAAGGACTGCCCCTTCCTTTGCCTAGGACAGCACCTCCACATAGATAAATCTCCAATGCACTCCATTTTGAAGCAAAAGTCCTGGAAAAAGTTGCCAAGCAATGATAACATGGGAACATGGAGTGACTTGGGGGATCCTTACCTGCCCATATACGGGACCCAGTATTTGCCCCCAATTTTTCATCCCCCCAGCTCTTCATATGTTCTGCTAGCTACAGCATGGGGAATACTGCAAGAACTGACACACCGTACTAAGCAAAAGCTTTTTTTATTTACCTATGTGAGTAAATTAGGGTTTTCACTGGCTTATCTTTTATTATAATGTACATACTCTTTGAAAGTTATTACCCTTCTCAGGTGAATCAATGTCAGAAGATGTCGAAATTGAGGTCTTCAGTAAGTATAGGCAATGATGAGCATGGCACAAGATCTGCTGGATCTCACCATTAGGGACGAGAGGATCTGCAATGGCCACCAACCCTTATTCCTTTTTAAAGCTAAAGGGAAAATGAAGTTTTCCTTTCACAATAAATTATATGTCAGTTTAGGACCTGCCAAGATTTACAAGAACAGATTCTAGGCTCTGTTGACTTCAGTGGCATCATTTCATATATATCTAAGGACAGAGCATAGTCTACCTTTCAGTGAATTTCCTTTCCTGTCTCTTGACAGGCAGTGTTTTCAATTTAAAGTGAAGTTACAAAACCAGGGTGAAGTTGTTAATGAATACTACTTCTTGTTTTGTTTCCCTTAATCAGGGCCAAACGCAATATCACTCACAGTAAAAATTTATATTGGTGGTAACTTCCTTCTCCAAGTGATAGAGAAGCCAGTGAGAAGAGATGCTATATGGGCCTCCTTTTAATCAACAAGTTGGGGCTTGTGAGTAACATGAAGTTCATGATGGAGGTCAAGATCCTTAGGGCAGTGAGTAGTGCACATAGCAAGCTCACTAGTCGGGATGTCAGGAGAGTAGACTTTGGTCTCTTCAGGGATCTGCCCTGATAAACCCCTGGAGGGAAGAAGGGTCCAAGAAAGCTTGTTTAATATTCAAGGATCACCTCCTGCAAATTCAAGGGCCACCTCAATCAGCTCTGGGGCCCCCAGCATAAGAAGGACATGGATGTGTTGAAGCAAGTCCGGAGGAGGCCGCGAGGATGATCAGAGGACTGGAGCATCTCTCCTATGAAGACAGGCTAAGAGAGTTGGGGTTGTTCAGCCTGGAGAAGAGAAAGCTCTGAGGAGACCTTAAGGCAGCCTTCAAGCACACAAAGGGGTCCTACAAGAAACCTGGAGAGGGCTTGTTTACAAGGTCATGTAGTGGCAGGACAAGAGGGAATGGCTTTAAGATGAAAGAGGATAGATACAGATTAGGTGTTAGGAAGAAGTTCTTTACTGAGACGGCGGTGCCCTGGCACAGGTTGCCCGGAGAACCTGTTGCTGCCCCATCCCTGGCAGTGTTCAAGGCCAGATTGGATGGGGCTTGAAGCAGCCTGGTATGGTGAAAGGTGTCCCTGCCCGTAGCAGGGGGTTGGAATTAGATAATCTCTAAGGTCCCCTCCAACCCAAACCATTCTGTAATTATATGGTTCTGTGGCATATTTTTGCCTCCTTGGTTGGAACTTGTGGGACACTTTGGTCTGATAATCACTCCTGCATCTGACTCAGAGTTTAAGTTTCTCAACCAGCAGGTCTGTTCATTTGCTGTTGCTTTTTCTGAAGAATTAGTTTGTAGAATCCCATTGACACTCATTAGCAAAGGTTTCCCTGTGGACTGTAGTTACTTTGTGTCTGCAGATATGCCTCAGGACAGATGAGAGGTGTGTCTTCAGCAGTTAAACATAATTAAATAAAATAGTATTGCCAATTGAGAAAGCCAGTGAGTCCTTTGACCTTTGGAATAAGCACTGCCAGAAATAAAGTGTAAGGGTGTTGTAAGAATTAAGTATATTACTGAGTCTAGTGGGAAGAAAGCCAGCGTCTTAAATGAAGGGCACTGGAGTCTCTTGTTGATTTCAAATGACACTGCAATGCAAATCATAAGCCAATGTTTCAAGCCGTTTTGTTTCCCTCTCCCCAATCCAGGGATCTCTCTGTGTTCGCTTAATCAAGAGAAGGAATCAGGTCTCCCAGAGGTGTACAGGGGCCCCAGGCAGCCAAGCCAGATGCAAACTCAGAGACTCCTGGTTAGCTGAAATCTGCTGTTGAGCAACAGGAAAAGAGAAAATCCTGATGACTCTAATGCATGATGAGTGTAGGGCATTACTTTCTAAGGCAACTCTCTGTAGGCTGGCAGGGGAGAAGCAGAATAATAATTTGAAAAGGAGTATATCAAGGCGTTTTTTCCGCCTTAATGTTCCTCTCCTTCTGCCTCTCAGAAGACTTTGGAGGCAGTGCAGTGTCTCTGCTCCATTCCTTGTACAGACAGGATGAAGGATTTGTTATTTTAAGAACATGGACAGATTTCAGCCCCTGTCTAGCTCCACATTATACATAGTGAGGATCAACTGGTTTTCTCTGTGTTTACACCAGGTCATGAAATGCAACATTAGCTGATGTATGTATGCTCCCTGGCTGTCCTAGGGCTGATAGTTGATATTCCAAGAGTGTATGAAGAACAAAACAGGATATAAATTCCCTCTTCTTCACAAACAAATGTATAAAGTACTGAAAGTCTCATTTCACTCATGTGTGACAGAAAGTCTGTTAAATAACCAACGTGTTTAGAGCTTTAGAAAGGAGTGTAGCATGATCTTTGTGGACAATTATATTACACTTTAAACAAATGAATTACCAGCAGAATAGGAAGGAGACTATACCTGAGGCCAAAGGTCTCCATAAACCACTGTAGTAACTAGGAGGCTGATTCTCTCCCATTTGGGGTCTCTGCAGTTGCCCATCCTGCACTGCAATGCTCATTATAAGCAAATAAATGACCCTGGATTTTAGTTTTAAAATACCTGCAACCTTTTTGGTATAAAGCTATTTATATTTTCTAAGCCTTTCCTCATAGATATTAGAATAATGTAAAGAATAAAAAAGAGCAATTGACATGGCTCTTCTTTGAGGGGTGAGTATTAACAACCTATTTGCCCAGGGGCTCAACTGTAGCTGGAACTGAGGGGCTCAGTGGCTGGGTTGTCCTCTGGTTTGCACAAGGCCATATGGCAAAGGCAGAGGCAGAGGCAGGAGCTGAGATCAGGGATTTGTGCCTTTCCAGACAGACCTCCTTCCACCCTGACCTTGAAAATTTAGAATTCAAAATCCCCAAATATGAATTATTTAATAAAGAAGAATCTTTCTTAGATATTCAAGAAGCCAGACACCTTGCATTTCTTCTCTCTGTTCCACTGTCTTTGAGTCTCACTCAAGAGCTAAGCCTATTTAAGTTTCCTATAATGATGCATATTGTAAAAGTTTATTACAACAGAATTTAATGCTAGGAAGAAAAAGTCTGGAGGCTGAAGCAGTAAATCACAGGTAACCTTTTAGTAGAAAATTTTGCAGACATGGTAAATTTAATCTGACTCAACTATTTTATTCTTCACAGTGTCTTTCTCGTATCTCTCTGAGGCGGGGAGGAAACAGGCCTTATTGTGTAATTATTTATACTTCTGCAAAGTGGATGTAAAGTTCTTCCAAATACTGATGGCAGAATTTTCCATGCAATTGGCAGAGGAGCTGAGAAGTGCAGAAGGAATCAAGGAACAGAGACCTGGGGGGCTATGGCTCAGCCTCGTCCCTCCCAGCTTTAGGCACCTATAAAACTGAAATTTTGCATGTGATTGCCATAGGTTTCCTCTGTAGTCAGTGATGAGGTCACCTGCAATGGGAAATTCTTACTTAAAATGAGCTGAATCTTTAGGCCTGGCTCCAGCCTAAAGAGCTCCATTCAGTTGCTTTAACGCAAGTGTTTAGCATAATTTGAGATACCCAGAGCAATCTTACCTGGCCTTGAGCTGCCACTCCAGAATTGTGTGGGTTTCGCATAGATCTTATGTCACACATGCCAGGCCTCTGAGATAGCCTAGGGAATCTCAGATGGAAGAAAAGACTTATGTTTAGGCAACTGATTCAACGTCTGATTAACTGGACTCCTGAATTCTGGGAGGGTAAACCTGAAATGAGGAAAATCTGAAATTTGTTATAGGTGGTCTGAATATAGCTTTTGCTTCTTGCACAGTGAAGAGTGGCTGATTTCTGTCACCGTAGGCTAACCCACTTAGCTGATTATAGTATGTTGGTCATCTCCTGAATCTCTCACGGAATTAGAAGTGAGCTCAGAGGACAAGAACACAGATTCAAGTGAGATCTTCAAAAACCTGCTGTAAACTCCATTTCCCTTTCCCGTTCCCTGTCCCAACCCTGTATATTGCCAGTTACTTGGGATGCAAGTTGGAGAACGGACTGCCCGGAAACCAGTATTTCTTGCTTTTCTAATCAGCTGCTGGATGCCCCGATCAAATCTTTTCACAGCTTTGTACCTCAGCTTCCTTTTCCATAGCTGGGGCTCATGACACTGACATCCCTTCTTAGGAGCTTTGACATATTATGGAAAAGACTATGTGACTGATTTTGGGGAGTAATTGTCATCTGTCTTACCCTAAAGAGGCAGTATTTTAACTATACTGGGATATTTAATGGAAAAGGTAGATCTTGTAAGTACTTTCCCTGCTTCAAGATGGTGCTGTGAATGCATGATCTCCTCCTCTGACAAGAGAATACTGCATTCTGTTCCTCTGAGAAATGCATCACAGCATATGACTAAGTAAAACCAGAAGAGAAACACAGATTCTCTGAGATGGGATTGTTATTGATACCCATCACAGTAGTCATAAAGCTTGATCTAGCATATGGAATAATCTGACATTGACCTAGTAAAGTCCTTGCCCATCTTGAATAAAAATTTAATTTCTCTGTTGCTTCTACTGTGGTTCAGTCCTTCGCTACTTCCATCTTTGCCAGATTACCTAGGAAATCTATTATATTCCTTCTGTTACTCAAATTCTTCCACAGAGAGCTGTTATGATCTATAGCGAACATCCTGAGTTCTAGGTGACAAATCACCTAGAGGGTGAGCCTAAGATTTTCCATGGCCAAATGAGCGGACATTATCTAGTCCTAAAGCAGTCAGTTCTTTTATCAAAAAGGACATTGACGCCCACCACTGTCAGGAATACTCACTATATTAATGTAGAGCTAAGCTCAGTTTCCACACATCATTTGACCTTACCTCCTTATGGAGACATATAAAACCTTCCATAGGGATGAAGTTAACACTCTGACAGGTTGTCGAATATGGTTGTACAAAAATTATTCTAAAATTGGGAAGCAATTTTAAGGAATAAAAATACAATTTTCAAGGGTAAGTTGAACCATTTTGCACCAATGCCACGAGACTGACATCGATCTCAGTTCACTGCAGGAAGATTATTTAAAAATCCCCAGGAAAATGTTATTTTCTATTACATATTTTAGATGCTTCCGGTAATATGTTTAGGAGGTGAGTTGGAGCATGGGTAGGTTTCATTAATACAGATCCCCAGTGCATTTTTTTTTTTCTAAGTAGAAATCCTTTGTTTTGTCCTTTAAAACTTTTCTAAGCATTATGTTCTCTAGACTTCTGGTTCCCTTAGTGTGTTGGTGGTAGATAACCTTCACAGCTAATTCTTTTTTAAGTGGAAAGAAGGCCATTTCCAGTCTAAAGGGCAGCTCCTACATATATGTTTAATTTGGTTTAACGACTTCAATTTCAATGATCAGTTTCATATGCTTCTTAATTGCAAGTAAGAACCTTGCCCCTGTAGAGACTTGCCTACATTTGATTAAAAAAAAAAATCTGCACAAAGCCTTGCTCATACTTAACAGCATGCCTATTCGTAGCGTGAAGGTAAAAGAAGGGCTGGATCAGGTTAAACAGGTGGAGAGAAAGAAAATAGTAGGACGCAACATGTGCATAGTGTGCCTGAATGCATGCTTTGGCTTTGCATGGCACCCTACCTCAAATTCCTAGGAGCTACTAACATAAATGGTCTTAGTGTTGTGATGGAGGGTATCTAATGAAGCTTTCCTAGGGGATAACTCATTTGTCAAAAAAGATATATGAAGAATCACTTGTTATAGCGAACTTTTCTACAGGATGATAGGCAGTGGACTGATAGCCACCTCCTATGGTCTTTTGTCTCTGTGATATATAAGCATGCCATTATTATAGGCTCTTGTATCAGGGATAATCAGCAAGCTCAGTGGCTGGACTACTGGAAAGCTTCATTTGATGTGCAAATGAAAGGTTCTGTTCAATAGGGTACACATGTCCCAGATGTGTGTACATGAATCTCCACTTAATTTCTGCCAGAGCCTGTGAAGAACATAGTGTATCAGATAAGGACTGGGACCCCTTGAGGGACTGCTTATCTTAATGTCACTAGCAGGAACAAATTGAGTTTTCAGTCTGGAGAAGCTTTTCAGTCAAAGTGAAGAGCTTGACATGTGCTGTAGCCCTGATTAGGGAATGAAGTTGTGAACCAGAGGTTGAAAATTATCATACCTAACCAGAACGAGCAGGAAGAAGCTTTCAAGCATATCCTAAATACCTGTATCCTTGAAAACAAAGTGAAAAATTAAAAAAAAAATATTCATTGATAATCTTTTCGCCCTAAGGTTGCATGAAAAATAACTTTGCACTTGTCCAGCTTTGTGGAGGAAAGAGAAAGAAGTGAGATCACATCCCACTAAAAGAAAGGCAAACATCTTATATATGTGTATTTCTTGCCAAACTGTGAAACTCAGAAAAGCTGCTACTGTTTTCAGAGAGGCATTGTACCTGCCAAAGATCCACTCAGAACATCCTAAAACTAAGTCAGGGTGACTGATCTTGTTTCCAACAAAGAGCATAACACGGTGATGTGTCTTGAACTCCAGTATAACATACACAGGCCTATGTGAAGTGATTTAGTAAAATACGAAGAATCAGATTATGCCATTAGAAGGAACATCTGTATGTGAAACCAAAATAATTCAGATTATGCAGCATGCTTCTGCCTAAACCAGAATAAAGACAAACAATCTTTGTCTGATTTTAACTGAGCTACTCGGAAAGTAAAGGACTACTCAGTCTGAATAGAAGTGAAGAAATCTGTCCCTACAACATGAAATTAAATAAACCCAATCTTTCTTCCTGAATACAGGAACTAAACGAATCTGTTCTTGGAAACAGGTATTTTTCTGTACTTAGAAGCTAGTTAAATAATTTCCTAGTGGTAGGCAGATCAAATTCCAGCTATGTTACAGGGTACTTGAAACAGTCGAAACATTTGAAGTGAAATATTTAAAGCTAGATCCAGGAGGGTCAGGACTAATTTGTGACTCATCAAATGGCCCAAAGGCAACCTGAATATAAATGCCCAGTTTTGCACTGTAGTTTGTCACCATCATAAAAATTGATTCTTCTATGCTGTGTGACTAATATGGATAGGCAAGACTCACTGGTGGAACGGAGGTTATAAAAAGGCTTTTGTCTGCCCAGGCAAGATAAGGCTCAGGCACAAATTTACAGCGCTATCAGTACTTTGAGCTAACTCTCCACAGGGGCTCTTTACTGGTGGGTTGTATTGCATGTATAAAAAGTACCTATCTTGCTTAAGCTGACTGGGATAGACTCCCTTGACAGCCAACCAGGAGAAACGGATACCTCCATGACAGGAGAGAGGAGATAATTGCACTGTGGTGCTACACACCTTCCTTGCTACATATGGGGGTCTACAAACAGCTTTTTAGGCAGAATGTTTTGCTGGCTAGGTGTAGGAGAAATGAATGTCACCTTCTAGACAAAGTAGTTACTTCTTCACTGCATCTAAGAAGACTATTTAACACCAAAGCAGACATGTCCAGTCCAGGGGCTAAATTTTGCTTGTCGGTGGATTATTTTGGATTAGCATAAAAGTAAATGAAAAGAGACTTCTGGCCTATAATGGCCAAAGTTTACTTAATATAAAGATAAAATTTTGGCATCCACAGAGATGTAGTAGATGCAGCCTGAAAATTAGAGAGTTAGATTTATATAAAAGCCTCCAATAAAATAAAAGGTAAAATACAAATTAATTGATGAAGATAGCGACAAATAAAAATACATAAGTAATAAGAGGGAATAAAAGTGTGACATTCAGGAATCCCGGCCAAAGATGGGTTTTATTTTATGGATGCAGTCACCTAAGATGAATAAATCTGGCTTCCTTAGGCAGGGGTCAGTCTTCATTCATCAGAGAGGTGATGAAATGATTTCTCTAGGGAAGATACTGTGAACAACAGCAGAAAAGCATGAAAAATCATTAGAAAATGTGCAACTACTGCACTATCTTACTCTATGATTTAACCCATTCCTGTACACCCAACTTTAAGTCATGCTGCTTTTAAGTATTCTTGCTTTCCTTTCTCTTTTAAGGATATAGAGCAAGCTAAAAGCCAGCGGGGGCAGTGGGCCAAATGGCTTTTCTTTGTGTCACATCTCATGGTTTTGTGGTAGGATGTGAAGATTATACAGAACCTTTATGCTGCAGGGCTGACTGCCATTTACTTCACTAATTTCTTCTTCCTTTTATTTTTCCTCCACCACTGCTGTGATCACTTGTAGATAGAAAGCAAAAAAGTAGGGCAGTGCAGAAAGGGCCCATTGTACTCATTCACCTGGAGACATGTTAGTTCTCCAGTGAGTATCAGAGCTTGTTGTTTCAAAGTCAGGCTTCCCTGTGGCATGCTGAGTGCTCTTATCTGCTACCCAGGACATGCCTTGAGTCAGCTGGAATGCAGAATGTGCTTTTCAGGGCTACAAGAAGACTGTGTCAACACTGCAGGATTTATGATTTAGCTTTCCAGTTAATGTTTGGTTGTGATTTTTTTTGTTTAATTTCTTCAGTACTCTTCCACAATTCTTTGGTGGTGTTTTCTGGGAAAATAATTGCTTTCCATGTCGAGTGCTGTTGCTCCATGCTAAGCTGATAGCACGTGTCACAAGAGGAAGGTTCAAAGTCTTGTGGATGTGGCTCTTTTTTACCAGACTGCCTGTGCTTCTAAAGGGTGAAGGCACTGTGGTTTCATATTGAGGTTGCAAGAGATTTGCCTTCCTCTCCTATTACTCCTATTTATTACCTGTCCTCATAATTATATTGGCAGTTGATAGAGATGGAAGCAGAAGAGTGGCCAGATGTTGTTCATGCCTCATGCTAATTACAACCTCACTTGCATTTTATTCCCCCTCTGGCACTAATTTTACGCAGCAAAGCTTCACCACGTCTGTATGCTCGTGAGGTGATGCAAGAAAGCACAAAGACCCCCTGGCAGCCGTAGCACATTGTAAGTCCTTTGGGTACTTGTTGCCTCTCTCAGGGACGAGGTTGTCCCCGTCGGGAGAGGTCTCTTGGGTAAGCATTTCCTTGCCTTGTCCCTCTTTGCCTGTCCCCTCCGTCCAGGGTCAGACCTCCTGTTCAGTGGAGTGGGACTTGGTGAGAATATGGAGATGAATTTCTAGGGGCACAGCTGGGGAGCAGAGTTTTGGGTTGGATGGTGGTTGGACAGCTGAAAGATCCATCTTGAAGGCTCCTGCCTTAAAGGTGCTGCCATTAACTAGCACCACCTTACGTTAAGCTTATGCCTGTACTCTCACGAGCATTATGGGCCTGTACCCCGATTTTCAGAGGTGCTTAGAGCAGTGGTTACCAATTCATTCTCACAAGTCAGTAGGTCACAGGACAATTTTTCTCACACTTTTGAGCCTGTGTTTGCACCTGTCAGAAGATCTGAATCGTGATACGGGTAATGCTGTTAGCAGAGCAGGAGATATTTATTCAGCAATGGAATATATTTGGATTGACTGAGGCAGTCTTTGATCTTTTGTTCTGGGTTTTAAGAGTCCTGCAGCCAGTCTGGCAGATTGGTAGGCAGAGTCTTCTGGAAGTAATCTATCTCCTTTAAAAGCCAAGTCACTTTGGCTACCTCAGGGTCTGAAGATTCCTCATTTATAAGTTAGATGTTTTTCTGGGAAGTGGATTCACACTTTAATCTGCATTTGAGTATCCACCTTGCAAATCCATTTAAGCAGCTTGAATTATTTGGCATGGCAGCAGAAGCCCAAAGTGCGAGTTAGCTTTCCCAAGGAATATTTTCACTCATGCAGATTTGGGTTTCAAATACTGCTTGCAAAAAAAAGCAGAACAAAGAAGAAACTCAACCACCTAAACAGGGATTCCTCATTGCACCTGGTTGGCTTTTTCTTTAGATTATGAGTGAACCACAGGAACACTTCCATACTTGTAGCCACCTATTGTATAATGACTATATTATAATTCTTTTAGGAAAATGAAAATACTGAAGGGCCCCAGGCAGCCACGTAAAAATTTTTCCCAAGTTCAGATAATGCCTCAAGATCTATTTTTATACCTGCTGACAAATTATCCCTACACTTTTTTTCTCCCTGGAAAGAAAGTTCTTGGACAGTTAAGCATGGAGTAACTTCCCATTGCTTTGCTCTGATGTTTTACTATGCAATGAGACAAAATACTGTAATTCACAAAGAAATGGACCAACGAGACAGGTAGGTGTGTAATTCTTCTGTAGTCAAATGCCTCATGAATCACTGCCCTTGTAACAATTTTTAATTAACTTAATATATTTCCTATATAAGCAGTTCAAAACAAACAACTGTTTCAGCGGGAGTTACTGACTTTGTGGACATCTCATAAGAGTGATAAGCATAGGAGAGTAGAAAGAGTTTAAAGGAACTGCTTTAAAAAGCATTATGTCTAGAGCTGCCTCTTTCACAGCTCCCTTTCTACATCCAGCTTCTGCTTATGCAGCATTACTAATTTACCTTGACAATTGACACTCATCATGTTTCTAGCAACAAAATTTGCAGTGACAAAGTGACTTAGCGTTTCTGTGTGTGCTGGGAGAGCAAAGAGAATTACTCCATGCATTGCTGTCTGACCCTCATCATGTACTGCATCTGTTCTGTCTGGGTGCTGCAGGAAGTGCTAATTCCTATCTTGCCATGTGCATGAAATTGTCATAACTCTTCAAAGCCACAGGAACATTTTACACTGTTCATATTTAATTAGGACTCTAACAGTCTTTTGGCTCCCAGGTCCCAGCTGTAAGGTAGCAAGCAATGCAAGAGGGTATGCAGTCTCTTTCCTGCCTGTGGGTAGCTGGTTACCAAGTTCTTCTGATGTCTCTTGATGGGGTGAGAGGCTCTGGGTCCATGCTAATGCACACATGGGAGATGCTGTGCTGCTCATGGAGGAGCACGGATGGGCAGCACATGCAGGAATCCTGAAGCCAGCCTGTGCAACCTGGCAGCTCAGCAGCACCACTGATCCTGTCCTACCACCTTTGCGCTTTGTTTAATAAACTTGGGGAAGGGAACCTGCCCTTTTATCTCCACTCTGGGAACAGAGTCCTGGGGCTTAGGCTGGAGGGGAGGGTGAGAGGAGAAGGAATCCCTTGGCTTCAAAATCCAGCCTTAATTGCTGTCTGTCTCCTGCATGGCTTCCACCCCCGCGGCTGGCACAGGCTTCAAACAAGGGCCATGGGTGAAACCTCTAAAATTAATCTACATTCATCCCCACCCTTGTGAACAAGAAACCTTGGTGAGAGCAGCTCCCAACTGATGGCAGCAGTGGGGTGCATGAGCTGGCAGCCCATCTCTCCTTGCCACCACCACTGCTGCCTTTGGTAACTCACTGCTCCTTGGCGGGGTCTGGTGGAGGCACCATGAGAAACAGCCACCAGCACACAGGCAGTATTTTTATTTCATATCACCCTGGGAGACTCTCCCTGGACACTGGACACTGGACTCTGGACACTGCAAAGGACCAGGCTGTCAGCAGCTTGATGGGGTGTAGACATAGCACAAGGAGCCCTGATCTGTCTTAACCTGTCCTGGGAGAAATCCCATTGATCTCTCTTGTCTGCTGTGCTGCACAGGGTCTGATCTTACCCGGCACCTGCTTATTCAGACAGCTACTGACAGTGTGGGGGTGCCTGGAGGCCAGAGCTGCGTGGGCGAGGGGTGGGTGAAAGGTGATGATGCAAAAATTAATCATAAACCTTCATGTCAACACCCCTTCTGATGCAGGAAATCCCTGAGCTGCAACCTCTCAGTGCAGGATAAGGAGATGTTTTCTGCCTAAATATCTCTGTATGTTTCCTCTTAAGTCATACCAGTCTGACAGCATCCTCCTTTGGCCCGTCTGATGGAGTACTGGGCTAGATGAACCTTCACTTTCTGACCCAACTTGTCAAGGAAAACCAATCTGCTCTTCACCTGGCATTCCCTGGCAAAGCAAATAATAGCTAATGAGCTCACTGATGATATTAAAAGTTTCAAAAGGTATTTGTATATAATTATATATTTAAAAATTGCAATTATGTTTTCTTCCAAAGGCAACAAAACTGGGAAAGCAACTGCATGCATTTCACATGTGAATGAATTTGTAGGCTGTGAATATGTAGAATGCAAATTTGTAGGTGGGTTTCTATTGCTTTTATCAGGTTACAAATAAGAGTTTTGACATGGGCATATGCAGGCATGCACCTGTAAAATTAGTGAGAAAATTCTCAGAGGTCCAATAATTAACAAATGCACTAGGTTACACCTATAGCTGAATTACTGCAATATCCATTATAATTCATATTAAGCATATTATATTACTGAATTAGGAAACCAACCACGCACAAATGAGGTCATCCAGATTTTTCCTGATGGGGAGTGTCTGGAGGGTGTCAGCCCCTGCTCCTCTGAAGGGGTGAGAGGTGCTCTCCATTGGGAGTGGCTCCCTGCCTCTCGGTCTGCGTGGTATGCTGTTGCAGGGACCGCTGGGCATGGAGAGATGCACACATAGCCCGCGGTGGGATGCGCTGACACCACCCTGCACAGCAGAGCGTGGCTGCTGCCGTGGCTCCTGCCCAGCTGTCTAGATGAACACTGGAAGCTCTTCCCCCTTCCCTCCAGGAATAATTAAGATATTCCTACAACAGGCTTCGTAAGGGGGTAGCATTGCCACAGGTCATTTGGAAGCATTTGCTAATGACCTCCTCGGTCCCAGTGCTAAATGCTAATTTACTTTATGAATTTCACTCGATGGTGGTGCTTGGTGTCAGAAATGCTGACTCAAGATGCCATCAAGTGAAGATGCTGGAGCTAGCAGAGATGTTTAGTAAATCTGCATAGGCTGCACTAATCAGGAAAGAAAGGGATAAAAATTCTGATTAGAAATTACATAATTTAGTTTAATGTAATTTTTTTTATGCTTTTTAATGTTGCACTGGAGGTTCATATACTATCTGCATCTTAAACCTAAGCTGTAAAACCCTTGCATATAATATCGAGATGTAATCTTACTCAGTCAACCAGCAAGTTTCTAGGAAAAGCAGCGCGGATCTGTAATTTAATAGCATTTAGAATAATGTGCAATTGATGCCAAAAGAAGAAAATGTAGAATTAGCTGTACTAGCTTTGAAGGGCCTGAAACAAAGGGGGAATATGCATGAATAGCTGGAGATTCCTCAGATAATAGTAATGTCATAAATTTAGAATATTATAACACACTTTGTAAAGCAGAGTAATTTTATATTCCAAGTAGAGAACAAATATAAAAAGCGTTCCTAAAGCGTGCTGTAAATTAATGAATTTCAAACAGGCACATCAATCTAACAATAACACTGCCACGAATAAAAAATATGATGGGAAGAAGTTAAAATATAGAGAAAGAGCCAATTTTTTTCTCTCATTATCTCACTGTAAATCCAGTGTAACTTTGCTGATCTCTTCTGTGATTCGAGGTCTAGACATGGGAGTGACAAAGAATAGAATTTGACTCACACTTGCAGTAGAAGTGGGGAGAATATAGAGTTATGAGCGAAAAAAGCCTCGGGTTTTTTTCAGAGATGAGAGATCTTGAAAGCAGGGAGAGGAAAGCCCCAGAGGAAATGCTTGGAGAGGCAGAGCAGTGTGGTGTTATCCTGGCTGTAGAATCTCCACCTGGGCAAATGCTGATCCACAAAGCTCCAGCAACCCGGCAGATCAAAAAGGACCTAAAGCGAGGGACAACTTGCAGGGGAGTTTGGAAACATGTGGAGAGGGAGGAGAATGCAAAACACTCTTATGAACGCAGCTTCGCCAGCGAGAAAGCAAGGGAGAGGAAGATGAGGGAAACCCAAGGCAACTCGTTCCCTGGGTTGTCTACACACGTGCTGCCCGTGCCAGCGTGCAGACCTGACCACAGAGGGGGCTCAGGCTAGCAGTGTGTCAGTCACGGTGTGCAGCCCATCTGGCCACATCAAACCTGGGGGTGACAAAACTGCAGCCACGTGGCAGGCAAGAACAGAGGCCTCCAAGCTGTAACTTGCACATCAAGGGTGGCAGACCAGGGAGGGTACCGGACCCATCTCTATCCAGGCGCCTGCATGTGTCTCCTCCTGTTTCCAGGGTCATCCACTGTGGAGCAGCTGCAGCATTGCCCTGAGATGGCTGAGCTTCTGATCTTCCCCTTCTACAGGGCTGATTCGAGTGGGATCACTGGGTTGTATGCAGCCACCACTGCCTCCAAGGCTCCTGCCTCTCACCAGGCAGTGAAAAGGAAATAAAAGAAGTGGCTTTTGCATGCTTAGGGTCATTAATAATGCTAGAGACTCCAGAACGTTTCAGCTGAAGTAAATAAATATGCAGATGCATCCACTTACTGAGGGAACCTTAGGAAACGTGTGGAGACTTGAAGGCACTGAAGCTTGCACACAATGACCATAACTGAATGTTTTTGCTGGAAGCTGTTCAACTGTTACAGTCAAGAGAAAGCATGGTTAAGGTTGACACGTCCTCTCCCTTCTGTTAGCTTTATTCTCCCTTCTAGTCCCTCTGGCATAACAAGCACATACACACATACATAAAAAAGAAGGGTGGGTAATAAAGGACTTAGCATGGCATGCTACTTGGGTTCTGCAGCAACCTACTGGAGTGCCTTTTGCCGGGTTGCTATTCATCCCAAAGGGATCAGGCAGTCAGTGTATCACATAGCAAAAGATCACTTAAAAATAGAGAGGACTTGTGTCAAATTTGGAAGAAGTATTGATTGAAGCCAGAAGAGGAGTTAGCACTTTCTTCAGTGTTTCTAATCTAAATGACCCGCACAAAGAAACCAGCTGCAGACTTCTTACGTTTGCTCTTACCTGTAAGTGAAGAGCTGACAGCAGAAAAAAATAAAAGGGATGTCAGATGTACTGTGAAACTGGGTCACTGCACAGCAAATGGAATTCAACGTGAAAATAGAAAGAAAATGGTAGGTAAAAACAAGAAATAAATGGAGTTAATGAGAACAGCTCACAAAGAAAGCCTTTGGAATAGCAGTTACCTGATTTACTAGAAGGACTGAACATTTGAGAAATCAGTCTCCAGGAAATAAATCAAAACCTGAGAAACTGCTAAGATACCTGGCCACAGCAGTGGGCTCTTTGGTGTGGGAGCATTGTTTCCATCACGTGGGCTATGGCCAGAGAGCAGGGAAACAGGATGTGGTGCCTGCTCTGATTTCCTTGGATTTCCTAATTTTCAGCTATTTTAGGCAGTCTTCTGGAGGTGTGAGGAAAACTGAGTTTAATCCTTCTTCTGGGGACTGTTGCAGAAACTTGTATCCTTCAGGGCAAGGGGAAAGGACCCTGGAATGCCCAGGGAGAAACCCCGTTACAAAGTCTGTGGGGAACTTTAAAACTTCCTTTTCTGAAGTTCTGGTAATATCCAGTCTAGCACTTGGTCAAACAAAGAGCTCCTTGTTGAAAGCTGTTGGCTGCTCCAGGGAACTGGGAGGAGGAAACAGGGCAGATCTTAAGCAGGCAGATTTCCCTGGTACACTGTGGGGTGCTTGGGGATGCTGCACGCACATCCTAATAGAAATAGGCATTTGCAGGTCAAGAATCTCTTTGGGGTGTGACAGAGGAGAGTAGGAATGGAAAAACAGGGAAATTAGTTTTAAGAGGAAACTGAGAAAACTTTCCCCCCCCTTCTTGTTTCCAGATCATGGTGTTTGAGTTCGGGAGTAACCTCAGGACACTTCTTCCGAGTGGGTGGGACATTGAATGCCAAGTTTCAGCAATAATGAGGAGGCTAAGCAGGGAACACATCTGTGCATTCCTCTCCTTTAGCCCAGTGCTGAAGGATTTCTATGTTAGGATGTAGTGCTGGGCCACAAGGCAGCAAGGGTGGTAAAAGTAAGAATATGTATTATTACCTAAATTGGTGGTAGCCCCCAGCATGGACAAGCAAAGGTAGAGAATGGAAGGAGAGGTGGTGTGTGCTGAGTGTCTTCACCACAAAAATAGGTATCTATGCATGTGCAGAGTAAAACATATTTTCAGTTGTCTTTCCAAGGTAATGTCATTGAGGTAGAAACACACTGGTGTTATCTGGTAAATCACAGGCTGCCTTCTTGGAGGAAATAGAGCGTTAAATAGAAAAGCTAAGTGAACTTTTATGAACCAAATGGCCTATGCTTGCTCCATCATTTTTTATTAATTGCACCAGGTGATTCACTCCGAGTCTTTGTGTGTGTATGCATATCTGAATGCTCTGCTGTGTCTCTGAATTGTTACCTGGTCTCTGGTTACTGGAAGCCTAAGGTATCAGTGACAAAACTATCATAGAATCATAGAATACTTAGGGATGGAAAAGACCTTAAGATCCTCTAGCTCCAACACTCTTCACATGGGCAGGGATTCCTCACACTAGACCATGTTGCTCTGTCCAACCTGCCTTTGGACACTGCCAGGGATGAAGCATTTGCCACTTACTTGGGCACCCTGTTCCAGTGCCTTACCACCCTCACTGTAAAAAACTTCTTCCTTATATCTAACCTGAATCTCCCCTGTTTTAGTTTAAACCCATCACCCCTTGTCCTATCACCACAGTCCCTGATGAAGAGCCCCTGTTCTGCATCTTCCCCAGGTGTTCTCCGATAGATTTACAAGGAGAAGAAGGACTACATGGGGTTAAAACTTAAACAGGGGAAGTTTAGACTGGATATAAGGAGGAAGTTCTTTACTATGAGGGTGGTGAGGCACTGGAATAGGTTGCCCAGGGAGTTTGTGAATGCTCCATCCCTGGCAGTGTTCAAGGCCAGGTTGGACAGAGCCTTGGGTGATATGGTTTAGTGTGAGGTGTCCCTGCCCGTGGCAGGGGGGTTGGAACTGGATAATCTTGAGGTCCTTTTCAACCCTAACTATTCTATGATTCTGTGATATAGACTATGCAGAACTCCTGGATGCATGTACAGGTAGAAACTCTAGGGGACAGAGGGTTTGCTGCTCCCCAAGAACTGAGTGAAGCTGTTGGGATGTAACCAGCCCCTCTGATAAACTACTGTGTCATAAATTACTCTTCTCTGCCAACTTTTTCTGTATTGCTTCCAAGATGGCTTTCCTGCAAATTCCAACCTGAACATGGTTGTAAGTAGGGTGGGGGCAGATAGCAAATGCCCTTTTGCATGTTTTAAGTGCAGTTGGTAACTCAGACCCACGGAGCCCACTTGCTCACTCCCTCCCTTTCTCCCCTCCTGCTCCCAGAGGGATGGGGAGGAGAATCGAAAGAATGTAACTCCCACGGGTTGAGATAAGAACAGTCCAGTAACTAAGGTATAACACAAACCACCGCTGCCACCACCAGTAATAATAATGATAAGGGAAATAACAAGGGAAGAGAATACAACAGCTCACCACCCGCCGATACCCAGCCAGACCGAGCAGTGAACCAGCCCTTCCAGGTAACTCTCAGTTTGCATCTTGGACATAACGTGCTGTGGTATGGAATACCTCTTTGGCTAGTTTGGGTCAGGTGTCCTGTCTCTATTTCCTCCTGACTTCCCCTTCTCCCTGGCAGAGCATGAGGCTCGGAAAGCCCTTGGGCAGACCAAACATTTGAGCAGTAACTAAAAACATTGGTGCTATCGGCGCTGTTCCCAGGCTGAAAGTCAAAAACACAGCACTGCACCAGCTACTAAGAAGGAGAAAATACGGCTGCTGCTGGTGAACCCAGGACACCCTTCTACAGCACACCTGAGACCAGCCCTCCCCTGCCTTTATTTAAGGAGAGGCTTTTTGGCAGTAATTGTAAATGAGCAAGTTTTTCTTTATGCCTGGAGCTTGTCTGTTGCTGTCTCCTCAGATGCTTACTGAGCCACTGTGGCAATGACAGTTTGTCCTTTAGCCGCAGGATGTTAGTTGCCAGTGTAGAGTATTGATTTCTGCTGATTGCTAATGAGTAGGTTGAACTGTAACTTTGCGTGAACAAATTGAGCTGATTCAGACTATTGGAAGTGTCACTTGGGCTGGTGGAAATTTCCTAGCTAGCATTTAGCCGTGTACATCTTTTGCAAAGGCAGTTCCCTAGGGAAAACTTCTTACCCTCTCTTTCCCTCGGTCTCTGAAGCAGGTTTGCATGAGGCTGGTGCCTCTCCCTAGCCTAGGGTGGGGAGTTCAGAGGAGAGAATCAGCCTTCACATCAGAAAATGAAGCAGTGTGACATTCATGTTTTTAAAGCACCTACTTCTGATCTGTTGAAGTTCATCTGCCTTCAGAGTAGTATTTGCCATGGATAATGTAGTGCACCTCCAAAGGCAGTCAGTCAGCCACTTCCCATCCCTACAGGATATGCAACTCCCTAACCTTTTTTCATGGATATTTTATCTGCACCAACAGTTAGCTTCAAGTTCCAGCTCCTGGTCTGCATGCAATAATTTCTGACAGGTCTTGAAAATACCTGTTCACACTTTCTTGGGATAAAAAAGAAGAAAAAAAAGGCTGCTTAATGCCAGCAGGATGAGAAATCCTCCTATATGAGTTCTAAGCGATGGAGCCTCTGTCATTCCTTGAGATTTATTTAGCTGAATTCTGATATTTTGATGTATCTCCTTTGTGCTTTGATATATTTTTCTCCCCGTCAGCAAGTCACATCTTAAGCAGTAGCAGATTCTTTGCAATTAACCAGTATTTTGAAGAGTCACAGTTCCCTTTCCCCCCTCCTTCTCTCCCCCAGTTCTCGTCTAGTATTATTCTTGCAGTCAGTGGCAACTGGAAAACTAATCCTGTTAACCTCACTGTTGGAGTTCTGAAATTAACCTTCTAGGAAGGAAACTTCTTAGGACATTTGAGGCTTCAGAACTGCTCACTTCCTTTGAGCTATACTGCTTTGATATTGCCTGATGGATGCTGCATAAAACCTAAGACAGGTATTTACGTTAACAACGTCAGTCAAAAATCACACTAGGATGTCCGTATGGTCAGAGCAGCCCTGCCTAGAAGAACTTGGGGGTGCTGGTCGATGAGGAACATGAGCCGGCTTCAGTGTGCGCTCGCAGCCGAGAAAGCCAACCGTATCCTGGGCTGCATCACAAGGAGCGTGACCAGCAGGTCAAAGGAGGTGATCCTGCCCCTCTACTCTGCTCTCGTGAGACCTCACTTGGAGTATTGTGTGCAGTTCTGGTGTTCTCAACATAAAAAGGACATAGAAGTGTTGGAACAAGTCCAGAGGAGGGCCATGAGGATGATCAGGGGACTGGAGCACCTCCCATATGAAGATAGGCTGAGAAAGTTGGGGCTGTTCAGCCTGGAGAAGAGAAGGCTGCGTGGAGACCTCATAGCAGCCTTCCAGCATCTGAAGGGGGCCTATAGGGATGCTGGGGAGGGACTCTTCATTAGGGACTGTAGTGACAGGGCAAGGGGCAATGGGATAAAACTTAAACAGGGAAAGTTTAGATTTGCTATAAGGAGGAAATTCTTTCCTGTTAGAGTGGTGAGGCACTGGAATACGTTGTCAAGTGAGGTTGTGAATTCTCCATCCCTGTCGGTGTTCAAGGCCAAGTTGGACGAAGCCTTGGGTGAGATGGTTTAGTGTGAGGTGTCCTTGCCCATGGCAAGGGGGTTGGAACTTGATGATCTTAAGGTCCTTTCCAACCCTAACTATTCTATGATTCTATGATATGGGGTAAAGTCTATTGCTCCTGCTGATCAGGATCCACCTTCAGCAGCTACAAATCAATTAACCAATTGATTATCTTTGTAACCATCAAATTCTTCAACTCTTCAACTTGAAAACAAAAATGAACAGTACTGTGGCACCACACTGACCTTTCAGTTCTCTTCTCAAGTGGTGGACAGCTCAGAAAGGTATTTTCTGTTCAGTCTAGGTGTTTTTCCACCCAGCTGTGTTATTCTGTGCCTTGTGTGGAAATAAATTGTGCAAAAAAGCTTGTGTGGGTTCATTTAGAAATCATGCCCATTTTTTTTATAAAAAAACCTTCGTTCTGCTCTGTTTTGTCCAAAGGTGAGAACCATTTACGAGTCGCAAGGCTTGTAACAAGGCAGAAGTATAGCCAAGGGATGTGCAACCTTGTGCTGGTGAAGTGAAGTCCTTGCATGAAGCATGTTGCTGGGCTGATACCTCCTTGTCTGCAGCCTGGTATCTGCGGCAGGAGCAAAAGAATGCAAGGTGGTTTGTAAATAAATTACATCATTTGGATGGTATGAAAGCTGGCTGGAAATGTTCTGTATTCCTTCCTGGAGGCTCCTAGATGTGCAGAGTAGCTGTTCAGGGTCCTTGTTGCTGCAGGGCCTTAAATTTGCTGATAACATATGTTACGTGCAACTTACAAGAAGAAGCACCAAAGGGAATTGGCAGCGTGAAACTGTAATTAAGCCTCCACAGAATCTGGGCTTCTGGGGTGTGTAAGTTAACACAGGGAAAACTTGGTGTGACTTTAGTGGAAAAATACCTGCGGTGAACAAAGAACAGCTTGCATTTAGTTCCTTCAGGACACCCTGCATTGTCGAGCTTCTTAAATTTATTTATGTGTTCTGAAATCAAGGGTTTAACCAGGCAAGATGGGCTTCTCAGTCAGTGACAGCATTCAACATTCATAGAGAAGACAGGTTTGTTCTTGAACATCTTCCATACCTAAATGCCATTCATCTCTTATACGAGGTCAAAAGGGGACCTGGGTCACCGAATGTATGGTATGATGAGACTGGCACCAATGGAACCTGTAGCATTCTCTGGCAGTATCAATTCCTCAGCAATGGCACAGGAGGCGAAAGGACGTGGAGTGCAGAGAGCTTGCTGGGGCAGGAGAGCTGCTCACCAGGACCTGGATGTGTCCCTGATGCCCCCTCCAGCCCACTCACCCTGCCAGGTAGTGAAAGAGTCTGGGGCTCAGCCTGGAGCATGGCAGCTTCTCACAGCTGGAGGAGGACAAAGGTTTAAACTGCTGTATCACACCAACTGCTGCAATTTGTGTGCCAGGGAGATGTGGGGAAAGATATGCAGTCCATCTATTATCGAACTGCTCCATAATTATCTATGATCAACACATTTTTTCTCCGCTTCTGTATGTAACATGGCAGTGGGAAACTATCACAGATCTGATGTTAATACACAGATAGTCAGCAAGCTAGTTAATCACAGCATTCAGGTGGCTCTGAGCCTGCCTTGTTGTCTGGCAGGGATAAATTTGGGAGAGTGATACAAAACAATATTTTAAAACTATTAAAACCTAAGTGCAAATTTCAGAAGTTATTCTACCACTTACAGTTCTGGTAGAAGGTGGAACTGTTTTCCATCCTTTGTATAGGATATGCATATAACTGACACTGCTTGCAGTTTTTCTATTAATAAAGCTAATGTTTATCAGTCAAAGTGATCAATAGCTGCTTTGTCCCCAGATTGCATTAGGTCATTCAGTGCAGAGCATATAGCTCCATCCTCTGTATCTCTGGGAAAGCAGAAACCTCCCAGTCTCTTCAAAAAAGGATACAGCAACTCAGGAGAATGCATCTTATGGGGCTGTTGAGCACCTGAACCTGCAGGAGAGGCTGCAGAAGATCTCATGTCTCTGCAGCTCTGCCATCGGTATCTTTTCAGACTGCCCTGCAGGGTTTTCTGGGGAAGGCCTCTGTGTTTGTGGGCCCCAAATCTTGTGGGTCTGGTGGCAGAATGAAATGCTGGAGCTTGTAGGGAAGCTTAATGGAGGCCGAACTGCAGTTTTCAAGGAAGACCAGTGCTACATGACTGGTTCAATCTCCTTCAAAGTCCTGCACAGCCCTTTGTGAATTGCTTTGCAGGAGTGAGTTTTGTGACAAAGATCACAGAATTAAACCCTTTTCATGACCCTGTTATAATTGATGATGTTTGCTTTAGGAAAGAAATCTTCCAGGGCGTCTTCTGTTTCTTTCAAAAGCAATCACGCTAAATGTTCCTCACTGGGGGAAATTCAGCATTCAAGCCAGCACAAAACCTACTTAGCATCAAAGTCCCCCACATTCACCTATAATTTTATTCGAAACACATGGCCAAGACCAGATAGACACCAAGTAAGTACCATTTAAAGTCTTTATTACATTTAGGCTCCAAGCTGGGCTTCTGTGTGACGCTAGTTGTCGATGCAACTGCATATCTATATTAAATCATTTTCTTATCAGATTGCTACTACAAAAGTGTCGTATCTCAGCATCCTGAACTCTTTACTTTCTTGATTTTCAAAACATTTGCTCTTAAGAAGGCTTCTTTATTCCATTGGAGTTGTTGGAAGACACTGTGGTCTAATCCCACTGGATGAAGAGATTTGCTTCTTCCTTAACTAAGAAGCAAAGAGGACCTACAACTGAAAGAGCTATGATGAGCTTTTGAATGATGCTGAGTTGAAATAGCTTTAGCATCTTGCAGCATACACCTTGTTACGCAGTTGCAAAGAGCACTGCATATCTCAAAGGAATACTAGCTTTGAAAGACAGAGCTTTTCTGAGCAAGAGCCAGGGGCACTGGCAGAATCGCTTTTTGCAACAGTACTGTCCTGCTTTCTCATCTTCATGGCTAGTCAGCCAGAAAGAAAAGCTGGTTCCTTTCCCAGACAGTGCTGGCAGACTTGTATTTACTTCTGTACTTGACTGTGACATTGAGGTACCTTGTTTTGTTCCTTGAGGACAGATATTCTGATGCACCTCAGGGCATTACTATGGAGAGAAGAGCATATGCAGAACTAGCTACAGTGGAAGACGTGGCTTGGGACCTACAGTAGCTTGTTCTTTAATCCACACCCCAGGTAACCATTATAAACCCTGCGGTATGTTCTCAGTTTGGCAACCATCAGGCCTTTTTTTACTATAGCACTGAATAACAAAGCATTTTCAAATACCTAAGCATAAACTCATGACCTCTGACAGTTTTTTTTCAAAGCAGTGCACTTGCTACCTTGCAGTTTTGGGAGATGGCCCAAAAACCTCCCTGAGGAGAGACCAGAATAGCATCCTTAGAAATGTTAGTGAGTTGGAAGGGATTATAAGGATAAAAGAATGCCCATAGCACTCCTCAGGTAGAGGCCAACTTGCAAATCTCAACCAAACCCCAGTTTTTAAAGTGAGTAGTTTTGAAAGCTTAACATTGCCTTCCAAACAGCATCCCTCCAGTGCTATTGTTAGTTAGTTAATCTCCTGTATGGCTTTCTGTATGACCTCTCTGGGAGACCTCAAACCACAGTCCTTAGTAGTTATAACAGGAGTCGTGCCATTGATGTCAGTTGGCTTTGGATTGGGCCCTAGAATCATAGAATCATAGAATAGTTAGGGTTGGAAAGGACCTTAAGATCATCAAGTTCCACCCCCCCTGCCATGGGCAGGGACACCTCGCTCTAAACCATGTTACCCAAGGCCTCATCTAACCTGGCCTTGAACACTGCCAGGGATGGAGCATTCACAACCTCCCTGGGCAACCTATTCCAGTGCCTCACCACCCTAACAGGAAAGAATTTCCTCCTTATATCCAATGTAAACTTCCCCTGTTGAAGTTTTAACCCATTACCCCTTGTCCTACCACTACAGTCTCTAAATGCATATAATACCAAATTATGTGGCAACTGTGCATTTTGCATTGAACTCAGTAGCAACAAAGCAGTCTCCCTCTCCACATCATTGAGAAAAGTGGGGTCCATAGAAAAGTAAGTGAGGAAAAGCCTTACAACAGCATTTGTGCAATTGTTGGCTGCTGCTGCTGCTACTTTCATTATAGAAATTGTTCCCTTAAAATTGCTATGCTGCCGGTGTTGCCCGTTCTCTGGTCACTGCCTGCCAGTATGAATAAGCCAGTGACAAAGTTGTGTCAGAAAGTTCCAGCTCTGACTTTATTTACCCTTGAGGGCAGATACAATCTTGGGAGGAGCTTTGAATCCTATTATGGCAAACTGTGGCTGCAGTGGCAGGTTGATGAGATAGAGAAACCTGCACTTCCTCATCTGAAGGAGTTATTAGTAAAGTTCCTTAGGGTCATTCAGTTATTTTCTAGTTTTTCTAAAATGTAAGGCCACCTGCCATGTGTCCTGTTTAATATAAATGCACTGCTTGGGATGCCCTTCATGGTGTGTAAAACAGATTACTGTGAATGATTGAAAGGGATTACTTACTTCTGTCTCTGGACCCAAACAAACCCTGTGACTCCCAGGTGCATAGGCCAGAAGAGCAGCAGATTTGCCACCCAAGGTCACCCTAAGATGTGGCAGGGACTGTTGTCTGGGCTCCACTTCGACGTGAATGGAAGCTGTTTAGATCAGACCGCAATGATGGATACTGAGACTTCAGCAGGGCCTCCAGTGGACCACGCAGGACAAGAGTGCTTTTAACAAACAGGTAGAAACACAGTTGTTTCCAGTGAGGGCAATGCACTTGTAACTCTGTAATGAGGATTTTCCATGCAGCCATCACAAGAGATTTGTTTGCTCAGGAAACAAAGGTGCATATACAGGACTTTAAAGTCTCCTTTATAGAGACCATATCTTTCCTCCTTATATTTACAACATGGCTAGCTCTGTCATTTTTGATAACAA
Organism: Neopsephotus bourkii; assembly: GCF_033783945.1. NCBI lineage: Eukaryota > Metazoa > Chordata > Aves > Psittaciformes > Psittacidae > Neopsephotus > Neopsephotus bourkii. Next base: position 301,089 of record NW_026900553.1, read on the forward strand.
CACCAAAAGGGCTGTTTGCTCAGAAAACAAGTCCTCATTGTTCAGGAAATTACCATTTAAATTTATTTCATTTTATTAAACCTCTACTGTTTGGCTACCCACGGTGTGGGAGCACTGGGACGTATACAAAGCAGCAATACTGCTGAAGTCTAAATCAGACTTTAATAAGGGAATGTCATGTTTCATTTAAAAGCTTTTCCTCACCTTTCTTTTTTGTGCCGTCAAGTGAAAATAAAACTAGGGTTATAATTACATCGCTGCCTCCGCTCCACATTATCTGTGAGATCTCTCACATTTCTTTCCACACCTTTTCCACTCCTCCCCATCTTTGCTGCTTGCTTAACAGGCTGTCAGGATCCCAGCACTCCCTCCAATAAGCAAATGACTAGCTGTGGTCCTTGTTCATTATGGGGTGACAAGCTCAAGGAATAAATGCCTACAACATGGAGAGTTTCGTGCTGCGGGGTGTCAGCCTGACTTGGTTGGGTAGGAAATGTGGTGGCCTGAGCTTCTCCACTCTCTCTGGAGTGTGAAATTGGACAGAGACTGACTCGGACGGATGCTCACCCTCTTTGAAATCTTATTGCTGCTCTCAGACCCACCCTGTCAGATTGCTGCATTATGGTCTTACAAACTACTGTCAAATTTTGCTTCTCCTTATGGAGTGCTTGACGAACTTTTTGGCCCAAATCCTTCTTTTTATTCCCCTTAAGCCTTTTCTTTTTTCATTCCTGTACACCACCCCCTTTCTTCCTGCTTCTTCATTTTTTTACTTCTTGGGACTTTCCCCTTCTGTTCTTTTCCATGCTTCTTAATTCCCTTTTCCTTCAAGCCTGTGTATCCTCAAAGATTCATAGGTCATTCATTTCCTGGCCTGCCCTGAGGTCCTAGTTTCCAGTTTTGATCCAAACTCCACACTTCATGGTACCCCCATAGGGCTCCCAGGGCTTTAGAGAGGCTCTATGCACCCACTGGCATGGTTCTTAGTTAACAGGGACCCGAGACCATAGTTCCTTCAGGCAGGGATTTTCTGCATCTGTCTCTGCTAAATCCCTGCCCCCCAGTGTAAATGATGTCAGGTGGTTGCATCTGTGATACTTAAGGCTTCTAGAATAGGTTTATTTTGGAGAAAGCTGGTTGGAGCTGGGAAAAACAGAGCTGGGAGGTGGATTAACTTTAGCAGTGGGGACAACCAGTAGCCCTGAACTTCTACACAGTTCCTACCCCTCTTATTTAGCAGATTGCAATTATATTTGGTCTTGAGAGTCTGTACAGTCATTACTAGAATTAACCACCAATCCTGAAGCCAGTAATGGTATATTATTAATACATAATAATATTTTAAAACTGAAATGAAACTCCTGGGTCACTGAGTTTAGTCTTCCCTTACCACAGATGATCGCATCATACAAAACCTTATATAAAAGGTAGATATTTTCTTTTGAAATAGCTGATTGCCTCTTTAAATTAGGAAAGTACATTGCTGAGAATGTTACGATACATTCATCATGGGACTTTGCCTTTTGAGCATTAAGCTGCAGTTATACAGATTAAGCTGTAGTTATACAGGCTTTTTCATGCTATAGACATTTCTGCTGCCTCCCAGAGTGGTAAGCCTACCTTCTCTGCCTCACGTGGCTCATTCTTGCCACCTTCCTTGAGCCATGTAAGCTTTCATAGACTTTCATTGCTAGGCATACTAGGTAAGTGATGCAGCTGGATGCCAACTTGGACAGGAAAAAAAGCAAAGAATAATAAGAATAATATTATGTGATTTGATGAGACCCACCATGCAGCTCTATGAACACTAGTGCTAGAACCTTAACGCAGGGGAATGTCAGAAGACCTCTTCCAGGCAATCTGGATTTAAACCAAGTTAAAGTGACTCTTTACTGCAGCTTTAAAACTGACTCTTTTGCTAGTCTTCACAAGAGACAAGAATGAGCCAGCTGCACTTTCACTGTGCTTTATCTGATGAAGCCTCTTCCAAGCTTTTCATGAAAGTAGGTGACATTGTTCTGAGGAGAAGAGAAACACAGTTTAATGGGGAAAATAGTGGCTGAGCTCTTGATAGTTAAAGTGCCAGCCACTGGCATTTGTCTTCAGCCCAGGCAGCCCAGACAGGAGAGAAGAGGTTATGTGTCACAACTGGTTGTTCTCTGATTTTGAAGCTCTCTGATTATTCATGTCTCTTCATCTGGAATAGCTGAATGAAAGTAACATTGACAGGAAGCCATATTCTGCTTAAACTGGTTTAAACTAGTACACTTATCAATTTATCGTGCTCCAGCTTTTAATAAACACTTATCAAAAATATTTCATGGTAATTTTTGATCAGATACATGCAAACATTCAGTAGCAGCATTCAGTGGAAGTTTCAGAAGCTTTAGCTCTAAAGCCTCTCAGTGGGTCTGAATTCATTTGTAGGCAGACTGATCAAAAGGAAAGTACTATTGGCATCTAAACATAAAAGATTCAGTTTGTAACTGATCACAGTTCTTTGTAAGGCCCAGTGAGTGGGAATTAATTTAAAGGCTTTAAAAATCTTTTTATTTCTTATCTTGGTTATTAGTATTATCTGTGGCAAGATTCTCAAGCGAAGCACAGGAGTAATCTGACTGATTTATCATTTACTGCTATGATATTTATTTATTGTAAACGGAAGTCCATGGATGTGCCAAACAACATACCATTTACTAAGTATAAACCCCATTATTAGTCTCCTGGTGTGCACAGTCAATGGGCTGATCTTCAGAAAACAGTATAAGCCAACAAAGCCCACTGCTTGATCCAATGTGAAGTATACAGCAGCTGACGCAGGTTCATAATAGTAGACTCTAAAAATAATTCTTGAAATGGAATGATCCCGATGAGGATTGATATCCGTTATGATTATTTGTGTTTAAACAAAAAAGTACATGTTGGACCTGCCATACGTAAAAGGGCGGAATTAAAGTTCTGCCCACAAGTTACCTGCCAACCCCAAGTTTCCTGGAATGGGCACAAATTACAAAATACATATGACCCTGCTTTGGAACAAGAGCTGGGTTGTATCTTTGATCCCTTCCAAACCAATGTTTTATGATTCTGTGGAGTCAGTGGAAGAATATCATGAAGCAGATGAGAATTTCACCTTGCAGATCAAGAAGGGCAGAAAGATAAAGTGACACCAGGAAGTGGTATCAACAGAAGAACACATGATATAGGCAAAAGCAGTTTCTGTTTTGGTGTCCTTTATCTCCTGATGGGAATTTTACCTGTTCTATGCTTTGCATATACTGTATTGCTTTGATGATCTGTACAGGTATGGCCACTGCATGTTGCTTTGATTTGAGTTAGTACTTCTCACTTATTAGTTGTGTTCTATGCAATGTCTTCTGTTTTGTTTTCAAGGTAATCTCTTGGGTTTTACGCTTCTTAATTGCGAAACAACTGTACTTGTTGATTTCTCATAGGCAAACAAATGGGAAGTCAAAACGTATTCGTCTACTGGTGCCAAGCACAAAACTCATCACTCCTGAATGTAAATGTAACGCTCTTTGCAGAAAGAGCTACCAATGCAGCAGAGGCATGCAAATAAAGAAAATTAGTTTGCAAACATGCAGTCAAAAGAACTGTGATGCATTTTCCTTTCTTTCCCTCGTCCTGCCCATGAATATATGCATTTTGTATTTATAATCTTTGCCTATAGAATTAGCATCTCGCATTGTTTTCTCCCTCATCACATCCTTGATAATGAATACAAGTTGAATTAGCATAAACACTACTTGCTAGCTTTGTTTGTAAACCAACAGCTTTTCTAATACCCTGTCCATATGTTGACAGACCTCAGTGTTAGAATTCTGTTCATTCATGTGAAGGTTTTTGTCTCTGTGCTTTGTGTTAGTGTTACAGCTCTGTTCCTGTGGGTGCAATAGGTGCTTTTGTTCCCACATTTGTGGGGTTGCTTCTGTGGGTGCTTACTCTGCTGTCTCCTGTTTCTGGTGGAATCGATGGTTTCAGGTCCTCTTTGATCTATGTTAATTACAGAGGGGCATGAAAACAATGTTAATTGCTTAGCTTCTGACTCTAGTTCTTGTCGTCAGAAATACATTTCTCCTCCCATACTGATTTTGTGGATGCAAACACACAAGGTTTTATCCACTGATGGGCTGTGCCCTTCCCAATTCTCTGCGACCAGACTTTGAGCAGCAACTTGTTCTGCTCAGTCATGTGCTGACTGGTGCAAAAGCAGGCTTCTTGCTTCAGAATTGCTTCCTGTTGAGTGTGAAACCTGAGCAAATAATTCTTTTTCCAAACTGAAAGCTTACATTGTTTTCTAGATGTTTTTCTGCCACTGTAGGCATTAATCTCTCTATTATGGGCAATATTAATAATTGACAGAGGGCAGGAAATACAAACAGTTTTAATCTGAGCTTCATACATTTATTTAACAACAACGTATCCATTTTTAATGGCATTATGGATTTTTAAGTAAGAACAAAAGTGCATTCCCTCACTAGGGTGTGATTGAGGTCTTACATTCCTACATGGGAGAAAAAGTTCAGACCTGACCTTGAGGCATTTGAACACAATCTTAAATGGTCGTGATAATATTGAAACCTACTAATTCCTGTAAAAGTATCTTCAAAGGGAACTGTGATAGGGTGCAGTCACTGGAATGTATTTATTATAGGTCTCTGGGTTGCTGCCTAAACCCATAACAAGCAGGATAGCACCTCAGACAACCTTTATTAAGTACCCTATTCTTTAAGGGGCAGGTCATAGAGTCTACCACTATTTAATAGATTTAATGGCTTCTGGCGGATTGTACTAACAAAGAACTCCAAGCTAACTCCCAAAGTCAAACATGATGCCAGAGTCCACTGGTAGAGCCTACCCTGCTGCTCACAAATTATGTCTTGTATATCCAAGTGCCTCAAACATTTGAAGGCCATAGGAATTTTTTCTTTATCAGTCTTAAACATCCCCTTCTTGCACTAAATGCTCTTCAGACCAAACTGTTTCACATAAATCTTTTTCACTGATACTGAGCAGTCCCCATCTGCAGCTCTTGGTGGTCCCAGCCTTGTGTTGCTGCTGATGTCTGTAAAACTACATAGCAAATTGAGCCAGGGAACTGGTCTGGCTGAAACAAATAGCGGCAGGAGGGAAGAAATGAAGGTAATTGGACTCCCTGCATTTGCTCTCTGTGGGGCAGACACAAGTCAAAGAAGGTGGACACTGGCTTAAATGACATTGCTACAATTTGACTAGCCCCAGCCTCAGTGTGAAGCCCTTCAATGATGTCACAGTCTTCATTGGCTTGCTAAAATGGCCTCGAACAGAGCTTCTGCAGTCATGGAGACCTAGTCAAACTGCTTGATGACAAGTCAGTTGGAGGTCACTGTCATACGATTGCTCACCAGCAGCAGTTGTCTCTAAAAGGGTCACTAAGTCGTGTTTAGCATCTTTCTAGCTGAGAAGACTCCTTACCATTATCTTCCAAGATGACTCTAGAGAAGTTAAACCTTGAATCTTGCATCATGGCAGATTTGTTCATGAAATAGATGTAAAAACACTTGCCTGCCTCTGTCATGACATGAGAGACATACATAGAAAGCAGAAGTGGCTGGGGGCTTTCTGAAGAAACACACACTTGTTTCATCAGAATCAGACATGATATTTTGATTTTGGACCATCAGTTGCAAACTTCTAACCAAGACAGAAGCTCTAACCAATCTGTCTGCTGTCTACTGTAAGGAAAGAGTGTTTAGGGGTTTGGTGTTGGCATTTCATGTTTTTTTCAGGAAACAATATTGAGGTAGTTCTAAAGAACAGGAAACATTTTTGAAATCCCAGAAATTTTTGAGAATGAGAAAGCATGTTTCCAGATCATCTTACTCCTGAACAGCCAAAAGGCTGGGGAGGGATAGGAATTTTAGGTGCCGTAAGGAATGTAAGTGATAATAAGTGGTAACATGCACACACTGATTTCATTTCCCCCTCTTTGATTATCTTTGGCCAAGAGATACAACGCAAAAAGTCTACTGCATACTTTGGCTTGAAAATATTTTTGTAAACGTGGGCAGAAACTGGAGTTGCCTGCAGCTGACTATGGGTGGTAGCTTGTGTTTATTTTGTGATGCTGTCTTAGACAAAGCCCTTTGGGGATCAGGGGCTTTCCCAGCTGGAAGTAGACTATCAAGGGCCAACATGGGAATTATTCCACATTGGCATGTGAGAGGGATGCTGTCATCTCAGCTTCACAAAGGATGTTTCTGCCAAGCTTTACTCCTGTGAGTAAGCCTTCCTTGGGCTAATTGTCTCATTGGATTTCAATGGACAGGAAGAACATTTTTCATGGAAGTGGGAGCAGGCTGACGCAAGGTCTTGTGCCTTCACTCTGGTTTGGCCAGATGCATAATCGCATCATGGCTTCAGGATCTGTAAAGCTGCTCTAGTGCCAGGTTGAGTCTGAGTTTAACATGCCTTCTTTGATTGCATATTAACTCAAAGGCCTGCAAGAAGATTGAGTTTAAGCACATTACTTCAGTAATGTGGCTGTCAGGGCTTTCAGACCAGAGCAATAGTAGTTTGCTCAGCTCATAACAGAAGTAGTGGGTGGAGCTCAGGGGTATGCCTACTTGTCTGTTAGATGCGCACTAAATATCTCACTCTGTTGCAAGATTAGACAAGATTGCACCTAACATCATTGTCTTGGGAGGTGTTTGCCCCTGCAGTGACAAAATACTCTTTCTAGCCAGGCTAGATCCCACAGGGAATTACCCAGAACTATCCCATCTAAACTCTACCACTTTCTGCCGCTACTGTCTCTACCTAAGCAGGATTGTCAGTATAATTTACAAACCAGGAAAAAGAACTAACTGAAGCACCTTCTGAATTAGTGGAGAACTGCCTAACAATAGAGAACTATCTCTAAAGTCCTGCCATTGTTCCAAGAATTATTTTGTCCAGTCCCAGTTTAGCTTAAGGAGAGATATCAAAGGAAGAAGTGAAAGAAAAAAGGGCTATTGTAAAGCATGAACAGCTTCATTTCCCTTCATCCAGAACACTGAAATCTGTAGAGTCTTGTGCGTGTTTCTTGCAGGAGAATTGGGTCTCCTTATTTGTGGCTTCCCTGTCTTTTTCTTCTTTTTTCCTTATTTTTTTTTCTTCATTTTCAACTCCTCCAGTCATTTTAAACCTTTGAATAGATGTGGTGACAGAATGGATTTCCCTGCCTCCTGCTACTGCCATGATCCCTCTGATAATTGTCTCCTGAACCCCACCTGTACCCCCATCCCAAAGTTTAAATAGGGCATTGACTGGGACCCTTTCAGCTGCAATTGGTGGGACCTTACTGCTTTGAGTCATGTTAAAGCTGATATATAGCTCAGTCTACACTGCCCACAAAAGTTAATTGTTCAATTTTATTTTTATAGTGCTTCAATTTACAGCAGGTAGTTAGATTTTGTATAGGCTTATGCATTTCAGGGTGCAAAGCCCTATCATTTTAGTGCAAAGGTTTCATGTAGCCACCTACAGACTGTACTTTAAAAAGCCTGGCAATTTTTTGTTCTGGGATAACTTTGTTACCCCTGTGGTTTAATATGGTGTAGTATTAATTATACTCTATAGGCAACTCTGCAACTTTGCCTCTGAAAGGAATACGTTAGAGGTGTACAACCATGTTAAGGGGGGAAGACATTCTCTATATTATTACTTAGCCATTTTTCAGCAATAGACTGGCCATTGCTATGTTGTGAGTGCTCTTTAGCTTCAGGGACTGCATGTGAATTTTTCCTTGTAGTGGGCTATTTCGTCTGTAAAAATTGCATTCCTGGATTCCCAGGCATATTATGAGCTTTAGAGACTAGGCCAGCCTATGAACGCCACTACATGCAACACTTAGTTATTTCCCCCAGAGCAGATAAACCTTAGGGAACACTAAAAGAAAAAGATGCTGGCTGTAGTGGAAGACTCAAATGACGATCACCTAGATTAGATAGCAAACCAGCAGAAGGCAAAGCAGTTTGGCTTTCGCAGCAGACTTCACAATGTTACTTAATTTAGTGGTACTCCATTAAATAATGAATAGTAGAATGAGAGCTTACGGGGTGTTTCTTGGTATCTTTCCCATGCCAAAGTCTTATGTTTCTGTCTAGGGGCCCATTTCAACATTATGCAGGAGCAAAGAACTGTTAGTTCTGATGCTGTAAGTGAATTTAATCTAGTATCATCTCACCAGTAATGGTCAGTGCATCTGAAAACAGTTCTGGATGCTCCATATTGGTGCTTATGAGAAGATCACTTTAAAAACTGCATCAGCTGGGCACGTGTATGCGATATGAAACCCCTTATGTGTTTCCTCCCCTTGCCTTGTTTGCTGCTGAAAGGTTAAGCATGAGTAATTTAGTCCATGCTAACTGTTGCTCTTGCCTCTATATCATTAATAAATTCAATAAGCAACAGCTCTAGCATGGAATTTGTGGGCATCCTGCTGTTAGTCTTTTGCCACAGTAAAAGCAAGCCGACTATCTTTGATCTCAGTCTCTTAGCCACTTTCCAATGAGTGACAAAATGTTACCTCTCATCCCATGACTACTCATTTTTCATAAGAGCATATAGCAAGGGACTTGGTCAAAAGCTTTTCCAAGTTTAAATGGCCTCTGGTGGTTGCTAAGGGACAGGGTATTTTAGCTCTCCATGTGAAATGTGTGAAATGCAAGAATATTTGAAGGCCAGGCTTTCTTACCAGCAAGATACAACAACAGGAGGGGGATTCATCTCAAGCTGCCTTTAGCTGTCTACATACCAGCTGTGTAATCCAAGTTAGTTATCAAGGCTATGTCTTCAGTCACTATAGAGAGAGAGAACTACTTCCAAAGGGCAATACATTTAATCCCCAAAAGATGCATTTAAAGGTTTCATTTCCTGAGATGCTGACTTCAATGGCAAGTCTGGCTTAAGTAGCTTCCGCTTCTGAATTTGCAGTTCCCTCCCTTTCGATGTGGTGGTACAGCTGTTGCTGGGACCATGCTAAAACAGGGAAACTGAGTAAATTTGGCTTATTTTTAACCTCACAAGAGACTTTAATGCAAATTAAGGATATGATTTCAGCTGAGCTGATTTAATGGCTAATTAACACTAAAAAGTGAAGGTTTGAGTTGTCTTCTTCTTTCTGACAGGATGGTCTGGTCCTCCCTTACATTCCCAGCAGCATGTTTCCAGTCTTTCTCTGTGTTGCTACAAGCTCCTGTACTTGCAAAATGAACTTGCTAGAGAAATCATGAAACAGAAAGTAAGCACTAACAAGCATAGCATTTTTTTAGCTACATTATGTCCTTGATCTTGCTGTTGTTGCACCTACCAGAACGGTAGCACTGGTGGGAAGGGAAGAGAGTGTGGAGGAGGTTGAGCCAGACCACTTGGTAGTAGGGTGTATTTCCATGGATGCAAAATGGCTTAGAAACCAGACAGTATGTAAGTCACTGGGTGAGAGGTAAGGTTATGTCATGCTTTAAAGCAGGTTGCTCAAAACTGTGTCCAGATATTCAAAACCTTACAGGACAGAGACTTGGGCAACTTGATGTAGCTGACTCAGATTGAATAGAGCATTTGCACTTAATGATCTCAAGTGGTACCTTACAACCTCAGCAGTACTGTGATCATGATTAGGGACCGTTCCCTTCGTAAAGGCTGTTTCTATCAGCAGTAGGCTTTAAATCCTGGTCCCATAAACAGTTGAAATGGCACAATTGAGGAGTGGCAAACTGAACCATGAAAGTATGAAAACTTGATTGAGAGTGGTAGGGAATGAAAATTTTATAAACCGTTTTTGTTGCTGCAGTCAGCATCTTGCTGAGCAACCTTTATATAGTTTGGAGGAATTTTGTTCACTCCAGGCACCTATTTCACTTCACTGATTGTAGGGGGAGACTTGATGAGTAGCTTAGATTAAATGGCTAACTTTCAGATGACTAAAATTTGACGTGAGTGTTACTGTAAGCTGCTACCTATCAGTGCTGCTCAAAGCTCAGAATGCAGCAATTGTAAAGGGCTGGCTAGTGTAGCCTCAAAAGGTTCAGGGAAAGCCTTTTATGATATGATAAAGTCATTTCACTCCTGGGCCTGTTTTTTAATGTTAATGTTATGCTAGGAAACCTCAGCTGATCACTGCACTTTTCTGGTTTCCTTTCTCTAGCCGGTTTAAGTGGGGACTCCATTAGGACATCACAAATGATGTGGTAATTTGATATGCTCAGAGCCTCTTCACTTATTTAAAAAGAATAAAGGCAATGGCTGAGTTATCCATTATTTATTGATAGCACTTAAGAAAGCACTGTGGTAGATGCTGTTGTAAATGAACATATCATGTGATTGCGCAATTAAAGTTTGTGGATGACATGTTCCAAAGATTGTTTCAAAACGTCTTTCAAAAGGAAAAGTTTTCGAGCTTTGACAGCTTTGAAAGAATTGTTTTGAAAGCTCTAAGGTGCATGAAAAGCTGTTTTCAGATAGCACCAAAAAGCCATGCAAATTCCCCTATATCCTTAGATGCCCAGATGTTGTACATCTTGAATGAGGAAGGCCAGAAGGTAGCTAACCTACCTTCTACATAACCTACCTTTCATTATGTCTTTAGGGATGAACCGTATCCCTAGATCAGTGTCTAGGAGACAACATGACGTAGTGTCTAAGACAGAACAGGATCTAAAGCACCATAGCACCTCCACAATTTGCTGATCTTCAGGGTATTTCCAAAATAGTCACAGTATGTATTAGAATTTGACCAACCTGTTGCTGTCTGACATAAACCTACTCACAAATTTCCTTTCTTACACTCAGAATACCTAACATCAGAAGGAGGTGGAATGTATCATGTATTTATGGGGTAGAGTCAAACTGATAATCGGTGGTCCTAGAAACAGTGTAAGCAAGTTACAAAAATATAGGGCAAATTATTACGGTTGGGATTCATCCTCCTGGCTTTGAATGCTTATAGTGTAATGATTGTGTCTGAAACAGTTATCTAGACACCCTTTATACTCAAGGGGAAGAAGAGGTCACTTCTGGGCTATAAATCCTCTGGCCAACTTTAATCATCTTGCTTTGGTACAGAAACTTCTTCTCTCAGCTGAGTATAAGAGAAGACTGGGTGAGCAGATCAGATGAGGGCACGCACATGGAGGTAAAATGCGTCCTCTCCTAGTGTACACCAGCCACAGCACACATACGTGTGAGTAGTCTACCTTTCTGTGTGTGAGGGAAAAGTCATTCTTTTCCATAGAAATCAGTGTTGCAAGCCAGCAAATTTAGTAAAAACTTGAATTCAACTGGTTTTCAGGAAATGAGAAAATCAGTGTGTGGCTGGAGGAAGAATATAGAGGAGGAAAGGAAGAATATAGAGGAGGAAACTTCACTGTTTTAAAAGCACCAAGACAAATATAAAACTGCTGGCCTGTTCTTCAGACTCCTGGAAAATAGGTCCAGTCTGTTGTTCCTATGAGCATTTCACTAAAAAATGCAAACCCCTTGCCAGGTAAGATACTTGCTTTTAAGTTTCTGCATAATGTGGAGCCAATCAAACTAATACTCCTCTCTGCTATTTGTATATGTTGCAACATTTTCCACTTGTTTTAAAGTATCTTACCAGCGTGCAGAAAGGTCAGTAGGTGCAGCCTTGAGCCAGCTGAAGATTCTCCATCTGTATTTGGAAGTTGCAAAACTGCCATGTCTCTGTACATAAATAGTTCAAGCACTGTGCCAGACTGATGGGACTACACAGCCTCCAGATTATATCTGACTGGCTTGGAGAGATGGAGACATCAGAAATGAAGGCATCTACTGAACTGGACTGAGAAATCTGTTAGAGATATCACACAGTTTATTTGTTTTTATCCTGTTGAGTGTTGTTCAAAAGAACTAAATGAAAATCACCATTAGTGTGATGTCTACTTTCTCTGTCATTTGGCATGGCCCAGTGCTGAAGTCCTATGCTCGCTCCTTAAAGGAGATTTGAACTTTGCTACTGGGGTCTTTTCTGCTGTGAATATCACTCTACCTGTTTTGCTCAGACAGTCTTCATTGTTATGCTACATTGGTATCTGAGTAAAAGTGAACTTGTAATAAACAGAAAACCAGAGATGATGAACTCAAGGCACTTTTTTTAGTTTCTGTGGGATTCTGAAGGACCAGTTGTTATGCACCAGCTCTAGGAATGTTGCAGTTTGTCTGAATACCTAGCAACATCCAAGAAAATCAGCAGGAAAAAAAAATATCAAGTAACTGGTTTTTTATCTGGTCTTTTGTGCTTTCACAAACCTTGGAGATTTTCAGGCAAGGCTTTCTGCTTTCAGCCTCCCATAGCAAACAAATATGTTTAGCTACTCTCCATGTATTTTTACTGTTGATGCGGAAAGCCCAGAGGGTCCTTATCTCCTGACTTTTTCCTATGGCAGAGGAGCTGGTGACCAAAAAACCACACAGTCATACTCCTGGGCAGAGTCCCTTGGACCTTGTGCCTATAGTTTTGCTGTATGTAAACTTCCTACGAAAAACGTAATTGTAAGAAATCTAATTTTCTTCTCCCATCATTTACCTCTGTAGAAAAACAATCCATAAGCACTGTGGTACAGCAGGTTAACAAAATCATCTACCTTTTATCAAAGACTAATGAAGTGTTCTCTAAAAAGTTCCAAGCCTGTCGATAACTGCTGATGTAATTTTAATTTATGATAAAACATTAGGTGTGTACATCCTGTTTATGCACATTTTCAGTCATATGGAGTGAGAAGTCTATACTGTTAGGAAGCAAAGTATGTAGACCCCAAGGTGACATGGTCGGACTCGATCCGCCTCTGGAGCTGAAGGAATTGGGATTTCTGAGGAATCACTGTAGAGAAGCTTATGTTTTCATTGATAAATAGCAATATCATAGAACCATAGAATCACAGAATCAACTAGGTTGGAAAAGACCTTTAAGATCATCAAGTCCAACCATTATCCCAGGGATGGATATACTGTGTGCTGTCACTGCCAAAACTGTAAACCGATGTTTCAGGTGCGAACCTCATAACATGGGATGATTCACATTCGAGAGGTGCCTGTCTCTCTCTTGTTGGCCATACATACAGGCTTATCAGCTAACTGAGGTGAAGGAAGCCATTCAGGTGCCAAAACATAGGTGCCTAATGCCCATCATGTGCTTTAGGGTATTCTTGGCCTTTGACTGACACTCCGGAGGGTAAGCAATGTGTCATTCCTGCCAGGCCTGTACAGGTATCCTGAGTCTGGAAAATGTTTAAAATGGCACTAGATGTGTGTGTTTGGGCACCTGAATTGCTCTAAAAGTTCAACTTTAGACACTTACACCTAATTTCATTTAACTCAGTATGTGAAGATCCCTTGTCAGTGTGTACATGCAAAGACCACACATGTGGACTTTGTCTCTTAGCCTTCATCACATGGTCTGGAGCTGGGCACAGGAGGGTTCAGTGACTATTTACTAGGGAGTGATGGGGAGCAGAATCCAAAACTCAAAACCAGTGCACCTAGGGGCAGCTGATAACCCACCCCTGTTTTTTGTTCCAGTGGCTGGAAAAAAGGAAAAATAGCTTAAATTATCCTTGAATTAAGTTACTTTTTTAGTGGCTATGCAATAAAAAAGGAACAACTTCCAAGGGAGACATAGACTCCAAAAGTGCTGAGGGAAGACTCATGGCTTTGCACCTCTCTTCTCGTTGCTACACTTAGTTTGAACATAATCTGTGATGTTGTGAGCATGCATTTGTGGCTTCTATAGGCATCCCCAGAAAGAGCAATTACTCTGCTTGTGCACCTGGGAAGCAATTTGCTGCTGCTCTGAACTAGCAGTAAAGCATCTAATGTTACTGACCAGTATATTTGAAGGCTTCACCTGTTCCATTCCTGGCTGTCTGCCAGTCCTGTAAAGGAAGGGGATATCTTTTATTCTGTGACTGCATAAGCCACAAGAGGGAAATAGGGAGTGGAGGAGTGTGTGGTCCAAGCAATAGTCGTAGTCTGTAAACATACATTTTAATTCATTTGCAAAAGGACATATTTACTAATGAACTTTCCTAGACATTTCTCTTTTGCTTTGCAGTGTATCCATGGAAGGCCCCTTTGATTAAAAACCTTGGGCATGCCATGGAAGACGGGACTTTCTTTAATTATAATGTGTTGTTAGCCGACCAATAAGTAAAGATGAAATAAATTGTCCCATTTCCTGTCTCTAAGGCTGGTTGTTTCAGCATATTACTCATCTGGGGAGAGTGCATTGTATTTACCAGGGCTGAGAGCACACACATTTATCATTAGTAACAGCACAGGGATGAGTTGCTTTCCCATAGCCTTGTCTTTTGTTTGTGAGATTAACTTGTTTTCAACTTTGCAAATTCAATGTTATGGAACAATTCCATACTCAGTCATTTGAGAGCTGAATATGATTTTCCCTTCTGTAGAAGTGCAAGGTTTCCCTGTCTTGAGCAGTAGGCTTTTGAGATTTTATAGTTATTTACAACTGGAATGGTGTATCAAGCTTTAAACATAGGGGAACGCAAGCTCTTTTCACTATGCAAGCAGCGCATGCTCTTTGCTCTCTTCCATTGGCTCTATTCTGTGTGCCAGTGAGAATATTTCACCTGCAGAGTTTATGGACTTAGGCAGCTTTAATCCAAAATCTGATACTGCCTCAAACTCTAAATCAAAGCCACTTGATATTTAGAGCTATGGAATCTGATTAACTCCTTTTGATTCTTGCTCCTATTGCAAAGTCAAGTCTCTTCATTTGGTGTCAAATATGGATTTAAATGGATGTTCTTGTTAACCCTTTGGCTTCTAACAGTGGTAGGTTGGTTGACTTCAATGACAGGATGGAAATATGGGACAAATGACTGATGCAAATGAAAGTGATAACTGATTCTGCCCTGTCTGGTACAATGCTGTGATGGAAGTCTCGTTTTGTTTGGTGCTTAAAGAGATTCCATGAAGACCTCTCTAAAAGTGAGATATGGACAGGTGCATATGAAAAAGAGGGAGAAGGGCTTCACTGTTGTCTTTAGGCATTTGGGTTGGAATATGCCATCTAACTTCCAGGTGGACCTCCTCCAGAAGTCATAGCTCCAAAGACATCAATGGGTTTGATCCGTGTTCCCTTACCAGCTATGTCACTGTGGATCCCTGGAAGCAGGATGTCATACCAGCAGGAGGTCATTTGGGGGCTTAGATCTCTGAAGAGGCCCCTGGGGAACATGTTGCCTTTCCCTCAGCTGCTTCAAAGAATCATGGAATAGTTAGGGCTGGAAGGGACCTTAAGATCATCAAGTTCCAACCCCCCTGCCATCGGCAGGGACACCTCACACTAAACCATGCCACCCAAGGCTCTGTCTGACCTGGCCTTGAACACTGCCAGGGATGGAGCATTAACAACTTCTCTGGGCAACCCATTCCAGTGCCTCACCACCCTTACAGTAAAGAACTTCTTCCTTATATCCAATCTAAATTTCCCTGTTTAAGTTTGAACCCATTACCCCTTGTCCTATCACTACAGTCCCTAATGAAGAGTCCCTCCCCAGCATCCCTATAGGCCCCCTTCAGATGGTGGAAGGCTGCTATGAGGTCTCCATGCAGCCTTCTCTTCTCCAGGCTGAACAGTCCCAACTTTCTTAGCCTATCTTCATATGGGAGGTGCTCCAGTCCCCTGATCATCCTCATGGCCCTCCTCTGGACTTGTTTCAACAGTTCCATGTCCTTTTTATGTTGAGGACACCAGAACTGCACACGATACCCCAGGTGAGGTCTCAAGAGAGCAGAGTAGAGGGGCAGGATCACCTCCCTGGACCTGCTGGTCACACTGCTTTTGATGCAGCCCAGGATACAGTTGGCTTTCTGGGCTGCAAGTGCACACTGCTGGCTCATGTTCATTTTCTCATCGGCCAACACCCCCAAGTCCTTCTCTGCAGGGCTGCTCTGAATCTCTTCTCTGCCCAGCCTGTAGCTGTGTCTGGGATTGCTCCGACCCAGGTGTAGGACCTTGCACTTGGCATGGTTAAACTTCATGAGGTTGGCATCAGCCCACCTCACAAGTGTGTCAAGGTCCCTCTGGATGTCATTACTTCCCTCCAGCATGTCAGCCAAACCACACAGCTTGGTGTCATTGTCAAACCAAAGAAGAGGGCTTCTAGATGCCTGTGCCCATCCACTATGGGTTCCCCACTCCTGCAAATTAGTTAAAAACAGGGCAGCTAAATTATTATTAGTTAACAACAACAGGGCAGCTCCCAGGGAACGTTCCAGCACCTCCTGATTTCTCTGTGAAAGGGGAAAAAGCAGTCCCTATGAGGCAGGGATGATTTTATTCCCAGTCTCATGAAGGACAGTGCAAACTGCTGGTGACATGGTCAGGAAAGGCAACAGATGCCTCAAGTCCAAATGGCCTCCCATCAGTTAGCACACCACCGAACAATTAATATCACATTTATTCTCCTGGAACAAAGGATCGAGATTCTTAGTGCTTATTGGGAAAAGGTTGGAGACAGCTCCAGGGTACTGTGTGAAAGGAAATAAAAAAGCAGTTGTAAATCATTACAACCCAGTGGGAGAAAAAAAAAAAAAAAGAGAAAGTAGCCCATTGTCTTTTATTACAGTGCTAAATCAATGAGAAAGGAGGTGGGTGATTTATCAAGGTGGAATCCACATTGCTTACAACACCTGAATTTACTTTCATTAGAATGTCAGTTTTCTGATCAAATGATTTTGCTTTTATTAATTAGCCTTGATGCAAATGCAGCCCCCAAAAGCGCCACTTCCTGCTCACAAGTAAGGAATCCCATCTGCCTGGAAGTGGAGAGGTTGTATAACTCTCCTTCTCAAGGTGAACACAATTAAATGTAAAAACCCTAACAAACCCCAGCCCCCAAGTCTCTTTACACAGCCACAGCAATAACTAATAACGCTCTGACTGGCTTTTATCCCTGTTGTTGAAAGCCAGCACTAAGGCAAACACAAGCATAAATAGCTGATCACAAACAGCAAAAAGAATGTTCAGCTAAGATCTTTAACAAAAGCTGTGTTCAAAATTAGGTGACAGGCAATTCCAAGCATAGAAAATACCCATAGTTTTAAAATATTTTAACCTCAGCTGCACAATCAATACTCCCTTTTGATATGCCGTCTACACTGTTTTATTACACTTTCTTGTTTTCATTAATCCCCATTCTCCATACTGCTGTGGAACAGCTCCAGCAGCTCACACATTCATGAGGAAGGTTGCCTTAGCAATTCCACCTGTACTGATTGAAGGTGAGAGGGGGACAATGTGTGGGCAGCAATGGGAATCTCTTTGCGGCTGAGCAGATTTTTCGGGCAGAAAAATCATTGTTTTTCAAATGCCTACAAAACAAGAGGAGGCAGGTCCTGTGGATGGGCTCACAGACACTTCACAGTGCCAGGTGTGTTTGTCTGCCTCTGCTCAGAGGGTCTGTGCTGCTTCTGCATCAGGCATGCTTCAGCAGCTTCCAGGGGTGACATTTATGAGAAGCGGCATGCTCTTGACAGCTCTGGCATTACATTCTGGTGCAGAGACATGAAACACTCTTTGAGGGTGATCTTCCCTTTTTACTTTGAGTTCAGTGTTTAGCACGGACTCTGGTTTCCTCTTCAGGCTTACTGATAAATTGACCTGGAAGTCCAAAGACATGGATCCTTCTTTCTGTTTCATTTTCCTCACCCCATAAGCACTGCAAATGTGCCTGGATGGAAGACATGTATGGAGGGGACACAAGCTGTGTGGGTGGTGTCTGGAGGAGAGACGGCTTCACTGCACCACAGAGCTTACCCACTAGGTCATTGGCTGTGATACAAACCTGGAGAAGTATTGAGGCTTCCTGGAGGTACATTCAGAGCTGTGCTGAGGAGACCACAACTGGTGGAAGAGCCCAAGGCCTGTGGGGAAAGGGTACCTGTCAGGAAAGCTGTCTGAAGCCAAGAAGGAAATGGATTAAACCTCTGCAAGAGCTGGGTGTATTCCTTTTCATTAAGAGCTATTACTTGGTGAGGTGCTGGGAGCATATTTACAATGAAGGGGCTGGGCAGCCCTGTCCTGATTTGTTGGTAACAAGACTCCAGGGCACAACAAACCCTCACGCTGTGGTTTCCAAAGGTTCTGGATATTATGTTTAAGGCTGGTTCTTTTTCCTAAAAGGAGAGTTTAATAAAAATTGTAACATTTGCTAAAAGTTACAGAATTGCTTCTGTGAAAGGGCTAAGTAGCTAGGACTACTCAGCCTGGAAGAGAGGTTACTGAAAAGGTTGTGGGAAAAACTGATAAAATATTGAGTTATAAAGAAAAGTGAATAGCAGACTCTTCATCATGAAACTGAAGGGCATCGAAGGATATTAGCAGGCAGTGAGTTCAAACAAAACAAACAAAAGGAGGTGTTCCTTCACACAGTTAGTAAGCAACATCCATAGCAATTGCTGAAAATGCTGAACTGTTTCTTTTGTAAGAGCAATTCATGGCAGAAAAATTCCCCAAGGCCCGTTGAGCATAAGGACATTGCCTCTGGCTGGGAAGTCCTTGAGCCTCAAAGTCTGCAAGCCTGGAGGAATGATCTGGAGAAGTGTCTGTACATGCTTAGTCTGTTCTTCAGATGGCCAGATAGGGAACTAGATGAATCCTTAATCTGACTTGGTAAATCCACAATTGTGCTGTTAAAGTTCAGGAAGAGTTCCTGTCCCTCTGCATCTCTTTCAAAGACCCATCTGAAGGAGGATCAGCTTGGAACCTTTTGAAAGATTTTCTTACTCTTCCACATGCACATATTGCTGCTTGCAGGTTTAACTATATGGGTGCACACTACTGTTAACATTGGTTCTTTTTCCAGTCCTTCCCTAAAAAAAGAGGTTAATAAAAATTGCAACATTTGCTAAAAGTCAGAGTAGCTGACAGACTGGTGTGCAGAAAGGAGCAAAATCCTATGCTTATTCTTTTAAAGTGTGTTTGCAGTGCTTTTTAAAGCATGTTTTTGCTTTATTCTCTTCCCCCCCCCTCCTCCCCCCCAGTCATAAAAACACAGCTGTACGCTGATGAGCTAAGTGCACTGGGTTTAACTGTCTGTTTCTGTGTTAGGGAAAGGCGTGGAAAGGTAAAGATAGCATAAGCTACTGCAGGGAATTCTTGGGTCCAGTGTTTTCCAGGGTGTATTGCAAGGCCTGCCAGCTCCTGATATGAAGATAGCTACTTCATAGCTGCTCTAATTTATGCTTATCTTCCTACAGGCTTTGGGAAACAACAGGAGAGCAGCACGCTCCAGTTATGCCCTTGATACACTCCTTATCCTGAGGACCATAAATGTGACAGACTTTATTCAGCCTGCTCCTTGGGGAGGCACAGCAAAAGGCAGAGAGGGAGGAAGGGAGGGGAGTCCTGTGGAGGTGGCAGGAGCATTGTTTCTCCTGTGTATAAATACCTTTGTGATTTTCTATTTTCTTGGATTTCGGAAAATACAACTCATGCTGGTGAGCTAAGCTCCCTTTGGAGCTAGGACATTTCTAGTATAATGGGGAATCAAGCCTGCTGTACTGCTGCAGGCAAATCAAACATTGGACCAGACATTTTCAGAGCTGCTTTGTCTCTGTCACTTGGAATTCCTCCATCCTCATCATCATAGAATCATAGAATAGTTAGGGTTAGAAAGGACCTTAAGATCATCAAGTTCCAACCCCCCCTGCCATGGGCAGGGACACCTCGCTCTAAGCCATATCACCCAAGGCCTCGTCCAACCTGGACTTGAACACTGCCAGGGATGGAGCATTCACAACCTCCTTGGGCAACCCATTCCAGTGCCTCACCACCCTAACAGGAAAGAATTTCCTCCTTATATCCAATCTAAATTTCCCCTGTTTAAATTTTAACCCATTACCCCTTGTCCTGTCACTACAGTCCCTAATGAAGAGTCCATCCCCAGCATCCCTATAGGCCCCCTTCAGATGGTGGAAGGCTGCTATGAGGTCTCCACGCAGCCTTCTCTTCTCCAGGCTGAACAGTCCTAACTTTCTCAGCTTATCTTCATATCATCATCATCTCACCCTCTGCATCCCACATCTGTTTCCCTAATTGACATCAGCAAAGTGAGCAAGACAAAGCATCCTCCCAAAAATAAAATATCAGCTGGGAACTCATTGATGTGTGATTTCTCTCCTCACCGCTTTCTCTCTTTCTGTCAGAAAGTGACCAGGAGCATCCACTAAGGCATGGGACTTTAAATGATGAGTCTATAGCTGGCAAGGGCAAAAGGGTGGTCTCCTAAGCATGGCTGGGAGTTATTAGTCTAGGTTAATTACTAGGGGAATTTATGTGGTGGGATCAATCAAGGCTTAGACACATCAGATTCTGCCGTATAAACTGCACTGTGCCCAAACTGCATATGACTTTTGTCTTAATACTACTTCTATATTTTTCAGCTGAATATATAGCCCAAACATATTCTGAAAATGGAAGTCAGGCAAAACCCATCAAATATCCCAGGACTGTGAATGTCAGTCTGCATATCAAATGGGGTAAACTTGGAATGCCTGGGGTGAGTGATAATTTATAACAGTTCGGCATTGATGGTAAAAGGGATAAGTAATGGATTATAACATTTTGCCCTTGCTTAGGGTTACTGAATCATGTCAAGGAATTATGGAGTGGAGGATAATATGCATGAGCCACTTTTGCTGGTGGGATTGAGGCATGTTCTAGACAAAAGCAGGCTTGTGGCACTGGTATTTCTGTCATCAAACCAGAGACTGTTTTTCAACACTTGGGAACAACTGAGTATTACTCCCTCCTGGGACTGACTTCTTGAGAAAGCAATGTATGTCAAATGAAAGTGATCAGGTGGTCCATGGTAATAAGTAGTGTCTTTAACATTTACATACAGGATACAAAAGAATGAGAGGGGAATAAAAATGAAAGAAAAATAAAAAAATGTTTAGGAAAACCAGTTCATTCCCAGTTCACTGTAAGAAGCGGCTTCCAGTTGTTTCTCTTGGGGCCTGTGGAAAGCATCTTGTCTGTGCCAAGTTTAGGGAAAGGGTCAGGTGACAGTAGGATGGCTCTCAACCCATCCTGGCTTCATAGGAATGAGTCAGAGAAGGGTGCATGAGGTGTGGGGTGGACTTTTTTCTCCATTTCTTTAAACACTTGGCAAGAGGTGGCTTTGAATGTCTATCCTCACTGAGGCCACCACAGAAGAGACACTGGGCTGGCTGGGATTGCAGGGGGGCTTCAGCCCTCTGGTGATGCAGTCACAGAACTGGGTGCAAACTTTGGTTGAGGGAAGGCTTCTGGAATCTGAAATTCAGTAAGATCAACTAAATGACAACCAAAGGCTCTGTGAAACTGGGTGATCTGCAGCTTCAGAGTTACAGTGACCACATGTATTTGAAGAAAAAGTTTGAAGAACATGACTAAGGCTATAAACAGTATGGAAACTCCCCCTTCCTTTTGTAAAACCTCACTCTTTAAACTTGTTATAGCACTTCCACAGCCACAAGATGCAGAGTGCACAATAGTCGGCAGGTAGGAAAGTCCTGGGTCACAGGGACAGCACCTGTGAGCAACAGCCAGGCAGCAGCAATTGCTTCCTGACAAGATGTGCCTTGGCAAGAAGATAAAATACACTGCATTTAGGCTGTTCAGGCATCAGTGAACCCCCATTGACAGCCCATGCTCCACCAGCTCCATGTTCAGTTCGGCCAGCCGCACAGGGTGGAAAATCTGCTGCATGTCTGCCTGGTTCAGTTGGGTTTTCCTATTAAAATTCCTCCATTGTAAACTTTGGGCTAGTGCCACACAGCTCGGAGCAGGTGGGAAAAGGGAGGGGGAAACCCAGGGATTATTTCGATGATGGGACAGCAGTGCATGGTAGCAGGGACATCATCTGCTGCTGGTAGAAAAAGAGAGCAACGGCAAGAGTAGGAAATTGGATGGAGAGAAAAAGCAGGAAAGGGGGAATGCTAGAGAAACATAGGTAACTGTTGGTGTGTTTATGTTTTCTATCACTGTATTCCTTCCCCATTGTGGATACAGTCACTCGTGGGGGTGATACACTGCACCACATCCTGGTGCTGCAGCCTAAGGAAGTCTTCATCTCAAAGGGCCAAAGGCATCTTAAACAGCCCCATGTGGGGCAGGCATCACCAGGCACTTGGGGAGGCGTAGGCATGGGTCAGCAGTGGTTCTCTACCCTGAAACTGATTCCCCTGCCTTTGTTCTATATTCCTTTCAATGGGAAATACAAGGCAAGATTTTTGACGTTGTAAAAGAACGGCTTGGCAGTGAAGTGAGGCTTAGTTTGGGTGGATGTGCGTGCAGAGATGGACCAGACGCAGTGTCTACTGTTCCTCCTAAGAAACCTTCTTATCCAGGAGGAAAAAGAGGTGGATATTTGGGTGGACATCAGTTAAAACTTAATTCATTTTGTCACAGTAGCTCTCCTGTGGATGGAGGTGGAGGTTTATAACATATGAGTACCCTGAAGTAAGGTCAAAGTCTGTAGATACGCTGATAGCCATAAAGTTTACAGGTGAACCCCTCCCAAGCACCCTTCAGTTCTATAGTGGAAGGATGAGTCCCACTGCTTTTGCTGGAGCAACGCTGCAGGACCTCTGTGCATCAAGACTGACAATCCCAAGTGGGTCATAATCTGGTCTCACATAAATAAGCAGCATGCAGCTGTCACAAAAGCTTTCATGGATTCAGGGCATAAAAAAGAGAGGATAAAGATATGTGGCAATTAAAATATCTAATATTCAAATGAGCCTGATGTCCTATGGAGCTGACCCAGAGTGATTTCTTGTTAGGAAAAGTAAAGCCAGCCAACTGGATGCTTTCCCTTCCACAAAGTAAGAGACTGCCGCAGCTGAACTGTTGCTCTCTAGCACCCTATGTCTGCTATACTGAAGGTAAATCAGTCACTGTCTGGAATATCATAATAACACAAAAACCCAAGCATTGTCCTTCCACCATGAATCTTATCATCTTCCCTAAACCAGTGAACGGAGTGATTCCTTCTTGTCCTGCTTTCCTCTGTGATGCCCAGGCAAAAATGACTTTTACTATGCTCTTCCTGAAGTCTTTAAAATCCCCTGGTGGGTAAGAAGCAAAGACCTCCCATATATTAGTCAGCTTTTAAAATATGTTAAACCCAGTAAACAGACACATAATCTGAAGTGGCTAATCTAGAGACAAATTAAGTGCTCAAGAATGCATTTATTTCAGGGGGTTTGCCAGTTTGCAACTGCAGTGGTGGCTGCGGTTTTAGGCAGAGCAAGTGTGGATGCTACCCTGGTTAATGTACAATACAATACTAATGTAACGCCAATTATAGATAAACATCTTAATTAAAAACTGAGGAAAGCGTGCTTAGATATTTTCTAGAAAGTAAGATTGGAATGTAATCTGAATCTTCATGAATGCAGTGGGGAATAACAGATAATCTTGATGTTCTGAGGCTTTTCTCTTGGAAACAGCTTTTATTTTCAAACAGCAAAGCCCTTCTGCACAGAAGTAATCCTGTTTTCAGAAAAACTGCCTGCCATGTTGACAAAAGAAATCAGTGTTTGTACTCAAACACAAGACATGACTATTTTGTATGTCTCGAAAACAAAAAGCATGTTTTTCAAAAAAAGGCTAATAAGCTGCCCTCTGTAATTATTGAAATTCAAGGCATTTTTGGCAAAAGCTTTACACAGCAAGGCTGTTATGGTCACAAAGTCATCTTATCTTTGATCGCCTCTCACAGATGTCTGTTAATAAAACACGACAGCTGAATTCAGACCTGATGCAGAGTTTCCAAGTTCCCTGCTTCTCTCAGGGTCGGGTGGGTAAAAGGAGGATCCCAATGAAGCTCTACTGAAGCAGTTGAGATCAAACAGCAATTGGGTGTAACACCTGGCCAGGTACTTCATAAGTATCACCAACCACATCCTCAAGTGCTGCAAACTGGTGGGGCTTCAGTGAGCTCCATGGGCCATGTGGGTTTCTCCTGGGACATTCAGGCACTGCTTTTCTGCCACTTTGTGAAGTGGCTCTTTATGCATCTAAAGGCTCTGAATCAAACCTCTAAGGAGTATGTAGGATGAAAAGTACAATGAATTTAAGAGCAGCTACCCGGGAAGCTAACCTAGAGATAAGAACTTGCTAATAAAGTGCCGATGACAAAGAGAACTGATATTTGAAAGTAACAGGCCAACAATGAAGCTCAAAGGAAATGTTTGAGGCTTTCAGATGTCCCAGCTGATTTTTGATGCTGAAAAGATATCATATAGTCAGAGCTAGCTGCACACTGGAGACTAGTGTGAAACATGCTGAGAAGTCTGTCTTCCAGCTGACAAAACAGCCAAGCCATTTGAAGGCAATCTGGCTAGCATTATATCTTTTAATATATTTCCAGACTTTAGTTTCTGAAATCTCCAGGGGATCATGAGCCTCCAAGGTCATCAGGGTTTCGACCTTTCTTTTATCGCCATAGCAACCAAAGCTGTCTTTAGTGTTTAAATTAGTTAATCAATTGCAGTCCTTGATTTATGCTGGTTGGCAGCAGCCATCCTTGAAAGCTATTTCTTCACTAATATGTGCTTTTATCACAGGAGGGTATTCCCACACCTCAGCTGAATAAGACCCTTTGATGGAGGAATTCACTTCATCATCTGAATTCAGTACTTCATCTGGGGCCAACTAGTATGAATTACTATTATAGATTCCCCCCCCCCCTCCAAGAATCATCTTAATTCTGGTTTACAACCACTTAGAAGAAGACAGGGGGTCACTTAATTGGAAAAAAGGACAAGCTCTAATTGCTTCCATAAAAAAGGACAATGCTCCACCTTTGAACTGTGTGTAAATGAAATTACAATGAACAAACAAATTAATCACTTCAAAGAACTCTTTTGAATGAGGTTAAAATATGAACCATTTTCTGTTTAACTGACATATGCTGATAGTCCCTCATTTTTCCAATATATAGTATGGAATAAAGGATTAAGGGCAAGATAAGTGACTGAAATGCCCCAAGACCCAGGACTGTGCACTGATTTACTGTGTGGGTTTGGATACTATAGTGCATCCCTCTGTGGCTCAGTTCCCTGATTTGTAAAGTGCAGTTAATGCCTACCTTGCTCGCATGGAATCAGAAAGGTTAAGGGGTGAGTGTTTTCCTGTTTGAAATGGCACCTTCTCCTCTTTTTCTTTTCCCCTGTTAAACAGATGTGTCTGCACAAGTACGTGTAATTGCAGGCAGTTCTGCTTGTGCTCCAAGCTGGCTTAAGAGGGTCACAGGCTCATGTGAATTGGAAGTGACCTCTGGAGGTTTCTAGTCCAAGCTTCTGCTCAAAGCAGATCCTGCAAGTTGTGCAGGCTGTGTCCAGGTCAGTTTTGAAAACCTCCAGGAATGGAGCAAGCTTGCAGCTTGAGCTGGCACTGCTTCATCTCTGCAGAGATGTATTCTGAGGACTGCACTCTCCCAGCAATACTTCTTCATACAGCAACATACTGTGAGAGTTTTGCACTTAAACTTGCTTTGTCTCCTTGGACAATCGGTGAAGTCAGGCTCTGGCTGTATCATGCCTGTGCACATCCTAAGCTATTACCAATGTGTGCTCTCTACAGCAGCACTGTGTTAAAAGTAACTTCCAAATATTTGTCAAGCTCTGATCTGTGTGAGAAGCATCTTCTTTCTTTTCCAATTGCTGGTAGCAGCTCTAAGAATGACAAGCGTGGAGGAAGCTGGGAATTTCTTAATGAACTGCTAGAAAACAAAGAAAATTTCTTCTCTGTTCTGGGACTTATTCTCTGCTAGAGTCCTGGATCTCAAAACCAACCACATTTGGTTGAAACTGTGTGTGTGTACTTCTTGTAATGCTCATCAATACCTGTTATTCATTGGGCTTTAAAGGATGTGGACACTGCAATGCTAAAGCCCACGTGCTGCTGAATGGTGAAAAAGTGCTCTGTACCTTCATTTTTGCTAAGGCAGAGTGAAGCATGCTGTTTGCAGAGTGAAAAACAATCCCTGCAGTCCAGCATGGTGATTCTCTCTGTTGCCTTAAACTGGTGGCCCCTGGGGATGCATTCGCTTGGGCTGGCTTCTGACAACATGACCTCCTCATTATGCTAAACCGATGTGCTTCCTGTCTTTACACAGATAGTCTTGCAATCCAAATGAGCACACTCTTTGTTATTTTAGAGAGTGGCTGGTACCAAAGCAAATCATTTTTCTTTTGATTAGCATTTTCAAAGGATAACCTTCGTGAATTTTCCATAGAGGCTGCTGCTGCTACACACTGCATCTGTTTGAGTTTTAATCATTTAGCAATTCTTGGCCTCAAAATGCTATTGTTGTTCCTAGAACTTCTTGAAAGTTGTGACATGATGTCCAGTGGGGACAATGCCTTTTTGCTGATGTGCATTCACTGTGTGATAGGATTCATGTTTTACATCCTCTGTTTACTGCCAAGAAAGCTGTTGTTGAGGGGAAGGTGAAACCAAAGAAGAGTCCTCTTTGTAATGTAAAATGGCAGTGTATCTGTGAAAGACATGGGACTGAGTGCCAGCGCAGAGAATCAATAAAATCAGAGTAATTTTCATATGCTTGCTTATAGCCTTGACATATTTCCCCTGTAGATCTAAGAGGGGTTTAATTTGGGTAAGTGTTGATGCAACTTTGATCATAAAGTTGAGCCTTTGCCACATGTATTGAGCACTATCAAATGAACTGACAAGCACCGTAGTTGCAGTTCCTCTGGAACAACACTATCCATTTCCAGAGGGATTAATTAGTTATGGTGCTCAGAGAAAGGATTTCAGTAGTAACTTAAGGAATTTACTGCTTTATGTAAAATAAATGACATGGGAGAGGGGATGGAGATTGGGATGCAGCTTGCCGTTTTATAATATTGAAGCTGATTGCAGGTTTTCAGTATAGTTCAAATATCACTTTGGCACCAGTCCTGAGCCTTTTAATCTGATCTTACTTTGTGATGTGACTCTTGCTGAGAGGCACCCAAGCCCTTTGTGAAGATAACAAAATGAGACAAATGGAGCTGGTTCTGTGCCAGACACTGTGTGGTCAGCATCTGCCAGTGATCCTCACTGCTGCCATCCGCTCTGAGAGCAGTGGCAACATGGTTTTGATTGGAGTTGGGATGCCTCGGCGCCACTGCACACTGTTGAAAAAGTGACTATAAAAACAAGAGGCTGTGGCCGTCTCTCCCTAAAGAAGAGGCAAACCAACAAGATTTAAAAAGACAAGGTCGTGCCACCTCAGAGGAGGTTTGTGTTGGACTCCTGAACTCCTTCTTGGCTTTTCAGCCTGACACGAACTGCATCTCCTTCTGGGGCAACACCATAGCACCGCCAGTGTGTGTGTGATCATATATTCAGGCCTTGGTCACATAGAAACCCCTTTTAAATCATTTGGCGGCAACACCCCTTGTGGGGTAAAATGTGTGTGTCAAAACTGCCTAACAAGGAAAGCAGGGTGAGAGGAACCTTATGGGATTTAATATTTTCTCATTTCAGATATCTGATACTAAAGCCATAGGATAGTATCATCTAAGAATCAAACTGAGGAAAAGTCACTGAATGACGAAACCTGTGTTAACCAGCACATGTAAACTGCAAAAAGCAGAGATTGCCTTTGTTGTCTGTGTTATCTGTAGGGAATGTTTTAATTGTGTGCAGATCAGGAGCGGTTGTCTCACGCTGATTTGAAATTGCATCCCCTTTCATTCTCCACCTTTATTCCGAGCTTTACTCTCTTTTTCTTTTCCTTTTTACTCTGTAGTTTGCCTTTTACTGACTTTCTCTGCTTTTTCCCCAGTTGTTCCTTATAAAAAATAAATAAAAAAAACCCTGCAGAAACTTCCTATTTCTGTCTTACCATCTGGTTTCACTCCACAGTGGCTTCCCTGCTAGATCACTGCCACTGGAACTGCATAGCAGGTATATGCCATTCCAGGCATATGAATTTTCCAGAAGCAGCTGTTACAAGAGTGGTTTTTGCTTGGAAAATACAATTTCAAAGTCAATTAGGATGACAGTGGTCTGCACCCAGGGTATTTAAAAGAAAGGCACAATTAAGCTAAGATTTTTTTATTACTTTTTTTTTTTAAGTAAAAGAATTGAGTCTTTATCGATATTATTCCTTCTTCATTCTAAGTACCAGAATTTTATATAATTTTCTCCTTTCCTTTCTTACCCAGAAGCTCTGCTTTCCCTTACAGATCATCTTCCTTTCCCAACACAGTATTTGTCACTGTAGTATCCAAGTGTCTTCCTCCGTGTGACTAATCTATGTCATGTGCTTTCACCCTCTCTCTAATAGCAGTGGGATATTCAGTGACATCATTTTGCAAGTAGTAGGAAGAGGATCTGTTTGGGTTGTCATTCTGGTTTTTCCTTAATCCTGTTTTTCTATTGTTCTCCTCCCCCCTCTAGTTAGTGCACAGGAGCTTTCATTTTTCTCTTTCTTCTTCAATTTGCTCTAATAGCCTTCAGTGTCTTCGGTCATTCTCAGTGCATCTCCACCTCTCAAATATATCTGGATCTGAGATGATTAATCATGGCATAGCAGTTTATTTTCTCTAAGGTATACATAGCTGAGTAAGATTTAATGGGCTTCAAAGGACAAACTCAGAGGAACAGAAGGACATTTCAGTTCTCCTTTTGGATAGCTAGAGGATTTGTCAGGAAAATAATAATACCGTGATAGATACTACAGCAAGGGCTGTGTGAGAAAAGGATTTACTTGTAAAAGGGACTGCTCCGCTGTCTGACACCTGACAACACAGGTTACTGCTGAAAGCCTATTTAAAAACCTCTCTCTCACCATGCTGATCTCTTCATCCAGGATCATTTCTAGCAAGTCAAAGCTCATAACAGGTTGACTTTTCCAAATTATCCAAGGACGGTGTTTCCTGTTCATTAGTGGAAGCCCGCAGCTGGTGAACCAGAGGATGACAAAACCAGGCATGTAAAGCACTCACGGGTTCATGCAAGCCTCTGCACCAAGCAGTGTTCCTCTTACCTCTTCCCCTGTGCTGAGTAGTTGCTGTGTTGAGAAGCATGGCTTTTAGTCATCCTGAAAGTATTTGGGAGCTTGCCCTGAGATTGTTGAAGATGTTTTCAGGATGAGGGCCACTAAGGGGGATGGTGAGGAGCAGAAGGTCTCTAAGAGGACTTGAGAGCTTGAGCTGGCAGCTGCCCTCTCTGCAGGAGGGGGTGCAAGCCCCTGTCCTCAGGGAAGCTAAAATACTGCCAAGGGGCTGGTTTCAGTCCTGCTTGTGGAAGCTGTTTTAATAAGTATAAAGTATTTAAATAGTCGTTGTCCTAGGATTCAAAAATAGGAGTTCCCCTTCCCAACAGGTTCTTTCACTCCTTGTCTCATCGAATAATTATTTCTTCCATGCAAAGGGGGGCAAGTGCAAGCCCTGGAACTCAGCTGGGCTGACCCTGATGTGGGGCATGGGTGGCCAGGAGGAGACAAAATCTGCTGCTGAAGTTCCCTGGGTGGATGCCTGAGCTCAGGGCTATTGGCACTGCCCTGGTGTGAGTGTACAAAAAAATGAGCTTCTCATGGCATTTGCTGTTGCTCAAAGTGCTGACACAGAAATGAATCTGTTTGAGATTTTTGTTTCATTGACAAATACTAAAAAAAATGAAACGCATTTTTGGCTTTTTCAGATTTATTTTTTTTTTTAACAAGCCAGTGCTGTTTTCATTTTCAATTCAGAGGCCAGTTATGACATAACCCTGCTCAAAATAATATAGGGGATTACTCAATAATTGTTTCTCTCTGCATTTGCATTGTTGAACTGTTGAACAACTCTGATGTTTTGCTCACTTGACAGGCATCCTTGATATTATAGCTTAATGCTCTTAAACAGCACTATCATCTGCTTTCTCAATTTGTAACACTGTTTAGGACTAATGATTCATGCAGATAATGTACACAGTGTGTAACAGAAAATAAATACCATGGGGTTTGCTATGAAAAAGGTAATACAATATTTGAGAGCCTTGTTCCCCAGTGAAAGGAAATGGTAATTGTTTCCATAATGCATCTGCTTGATGACTTTTTTGCTTCACAGTCTGTGGGGCTGAGCTCCTTCTCTCCACTGCCTTCCCACAGCAGGTAGAAAGGTCTGGAGCACAACCCTGTGTCTCTGGTGGGGAAAGGGGAGCACAGCTCAGCCCCAGAGCTGCTACACCCACCAGAACATGCTGTGATGAAGATTGTAACTTCCTGCTTCTCTCTTTGTGCAGAAACATTGCCTGAAATCCATGCATGTTCTGCAGAGCTGTCAATGTCAGGGGTTTGGGATGTCATCTTCACGGCTTTCCTCCAGTATGGGAAAAGTCTCTTCCCACCTCCATAGTCCCTTCTCTGCAACTTTGTGTTAGTAGCTGCTGGAGTTTGGTGGATGGGACTCAACACCAGGCTGTAGTCACAAGAATAGACTCTATCCATCAAATACCTTGAGGCTGAATTGCTAAGTCTCTGAGGCATGCTGTTTTAATCTTCATGGTTTGCAGTGGTTTCGGTGAAGGAAGCTCACCACAAATCACAGTCACAGGTGTTCTCTTCTGAAATCCAGGGAACATAACCAATGGTCAATGATTTCAAAAGTAACCAGTGATTATGTTGCCTCACTGCTGGTGGGGATCTTACAGAAGGCTGAATTCCAGAGGCTGAGCCCTTAATGCCAGGGATAGACTCAGCTGAAGCGTGTTAAGCTCCCCTCTTTTCATTAGCAATGTCTGCTGGAGAGCGTGCTTCCGGAGGAGCTCTGGGGGAACAGCTCTGCTTGTCGCCAATCAGTTATTGGAACAGAAATCAGGCCGTCATTCTGTGTTCATTAATTATGGATCTTTGCACTGCAAAATCACCTGGCTGTACCAGAAGGATCCAGGACAGGCACTAAGCCATAGACAGACATATTCCTGTTGAATTTGCCAAGGTGCGCACTGAGTTTTGTGCTGGCTGTTGGGTAAAGATGGCATGGTCCGGCCTGAAGTTAGAGTACTTTTAAGTCCTTTGAAACAAGGTCAGTGCTTTCAACATTTTTATCAAATTTGTAGTGATTTTTTTGCCTGTTCAGTACGTTATATTCTGTGCCTATTGCAATTTTTGCTGTGATAGAAGACAACCTAAAACTGTCTACAGAATCATGTGGACCTGTGCCCACATTTAATCCCACAGAATACTTCAGATTCTAAATATGCAAGTTGCATCCTAAAAACACAGTTCACTCTCTTAGTTGAAAATTCTCTCTCTCCCAACTTTATGTTTTTGTCATTTGCTAAATAGATTGTAACTTCAGACAAAGACCTTTCCAATAATAATGAGAGGCGATAGCAGCCATGTCAAGGATGTTATAAAATCCTGCTGTCTGTATCATTTTGCTTAAACTTCACAACACAACCAAGAGAACCAGGCAGTGAACAGAAGGGACGTAAAAGCTAATTTGGCATAATGATAGATAGCATACTTTGCCCTTTTGCAGATCTTTATGAATGGCTATGGCTAGGCTTGGATTAAGCACCATTTCAACCAAAATACTGCATTTGGGTCTTTCATACATTGAGTCATTTGAAAGATGGGGGAATGTTTAATCTTACACCCACACAGATGTCTTCATTTCCAAAACAGGATCTCTCCTGACATTTAATGACTCTCCAGCCTGTGTTGAAACTGAATGCTGAAAGGAAAATACATCAGTCAGCAAGGGAATGCTAAAACTCTCTGTACTCGTTCAAACATCATTGTCAGCATCTCTGGCTTTTGGGGGCTTATACGTGCTAAATATCCTGGACAATACTCTGTAGCCTGGAAAAATCTCTATTAGGTGTATTTCATGTAGCAGCTCCTCTTTCTTCATGAGTCCTACATCACTATTTCAGTAGCCAGTTCTTTACTCAACAGAGAGAAATACTCTGATTCTCCAGGAGCTGGTTCTCAGCCTCACCTGAGTTACTGATTTCCTTCATGTCTGATCCCATTTGACAAATCATTTGATTTGAACTTGACTAGGACCAGCTGGAAAACGGAATGAAACATGGAAACTCTGGAAACTGCTTACTCTGTCTCATTTGAGCTCTCCTTTGTAGATGTAGCTCATCTGTGTCATAGATGAAATACCAGGTGATACTAACTTCTTTCCAGTTTCAATGGCAAAATTTTCGCAATTAGATTTGCCATGAATGATGGAGATTTTGTGGAAGTGCTCCATCAGTACAGCATGTACATTTACTGTACTGTCACTCAGTCACTGTTGTGGCAGAGAGTTATCTGTGAAGTTAAGGGAAGGTTTTAGATAACTCTAGCTATAGGTGAATTTGAGCCTGGTTAATTATGTCACTTCTTTAATGGACTTGGCAGTGTCTGAAGATGTCAGTAGGCCTCATGAAGACCAGAATATCCTCAGTGGCATTTGGCATTGCTTGGACTGGACTCTCCTGGAACTGCCCCCAAATAATCAGCTCTCATTTGCATGGTAGTAGACTGGGAAGCTGAGAGCTACAGAGTCACAAAAAGACCTAGTTTAAGCACACAGCCATCAGCTGGGAAGTTCATCAGATGTTACTTTCTGTGTGGTATCCTGTCCATGCCTAAGAGAATGGGAATATCCGGGGCTAAAAATGAGGTCCAAGGCTTAGAGGTGGAGTCCAAGGCAGCTGAGGGGCAGCAACATGTGCTGTGGGCTTGAGGTGTGTGCTCTGGATTCCTATTTGAACATCCACCAGCAGAATGAGCCACCTTGTAAAGTTTGGTCATGTTTATTTACTTACCCTGACAAACCTACCAAGCGAAATCAGGCAGGAGGGTCAGCTCTCCACTTAAGCCATGGACATTTGTTGGTTTGAGATCCCCCGAGGTGAGTGAAACTGGGGAGGCTGTAACCCAGTCCTAAGGAATTACCAGTAAATCCACCCCTTCCGGAACCCTAACAAGCCATGCATGCGGCTGCAGGCTGGCTCAGCTCAGGTTGTTCTTGTGCTGAAAACTTTCCTCCAGGTGTCTTACTGTCCCTGGGGAGGGTAACACGACTGTTACTGCCAAATGAAATAACACATGGACTCTCCGTTTTCCTCTAACCATTATTTGTGTCTCACCGAGTCTTGGCGGAAAGAGTTTGACTTTCCCTGTGGGGAGAAACATCAACATGAAATCCAGCAGCAGATGTTTTTTTTCCAGCAGCTTGATCTCTGCTATTTTCTCTTTATTTTCTTCACACTAGTTTTCATCACATGGCTTTTTTTCTTTTGTTTGTGAAGAGATAGATAAGAAAAATTGATAGGAATTTAGAGCAGAGGGTAAAACGGTAAATGTGATGTTTTCACTTTCAAATAAGGTTTGTAACATTAACAGAGTCTGTGTGTATAAGACCACTGAACAGTTTTGTCCTTTCTGCTCTTTGCCACTGACCCACTATAGCTTCATTCAAACCCACTTTTTTAAAGATATGTTTTTTGCGGAGAATGTCCTTGGTTTGGTGGCATAGAAATAGGCACCTGTGCTGAACTGGGAGCACTGGTTCATTATGACCCTGGTAAGGAAGGCACTCAGGCTCTGCATAATAGGCAGGTGCCATTTGTTGGATCCAGCACTAGAAATAGAAGGGCAATAGCATGAATAATCTTGCCGGCTGTGAGAAGCTGGGGATGCGGAGTTGTGCGGTGTGGTGTGGAGCTCTGGTCTGGGTGCAGTACTCCACACACACCCCATCTCTGCAGTGGTTACCCCATTTTGGTCAGTTGAGCTCTTAAAGGGTTTTGTTACAAGAAAACAACTTCATTAATCACTTCTACTGCCAAACAGAGAGGATGTCCACATGAGAACTTGTTTCTGCACTGTTAGATAAAATCAAGACCACACAGA
The DNA here is from genome assembly GCF_033783945.1 of Neopsephotus bourkii. Taxonomy (NCBI): domain Eukaryota; kingdom Metazoa; phylum Chordata; class Aves; order Psittaciformes; family Psittacidae; genus Neopsephotus; species Neopsephotus bourkii. The sequence goes on from NW_026900553.1 coordinate 335,018, forward strand.
TGTGTAATTGGTACCAAGTGGGGGCTGCCTGTAGCTGAGTCTGTCCTGCACCAAGGGCAGAGCACAGCACAGGCCTGAAATAAGTGTGGTTTTGTCAAAAAGCTCCCATTCAAAACAGGTGCTTTAATTTTATTTCAGGAGAAGCAGCAGTCTCTGTACTGTAATGTATTAGCTAATGCACCTCTTAAGCTCAGTAGTAGTTTCCTGTGGTGGATTAGCTGTAGGTTTTAATGTTCTTTTGGAAAGGTATATCCTTGTCAATATGTTGACGATATGTCAGTACAGTCATTAAATCATTCAGTATGCAAAAGATAGTCATGATCACTTGTATCTTAGAACAGTATCAGGGATGAAAAATATTGAGATGAAACAATATAAAAGACATTGATTTATTAATCCTATAAAATCTGAATACATCATATTTTTAACAGGTTCAAATTTTGCTGAATCAGTAACAAAAACTGTCTATCATAGAATCATAGAATAGTTAGGGTTAGAAAGGACCTTAAGATCATCTAGTTCCAGCCCCCCCTGCCATGGGCAGGGACACCTCACACTACACCATGCCACCCATCTATCTTGTTATTGATAAATTTGGGCATGGCGGTTTCTTTTGTTCAGTTGTTTCTTTTGTACAATTTCTTAACAAAAGGGATTTTTGAGAAAGACAGGAGCAGCAGAAGAGGGAGAGGGAATAAGAAGAGGAGGGAGATAGGCAGGAGAAAAATGGAGGAAGGGAAGAAGGAAATGAAAGTATGTGTTTTGGCCATAGTCTATTGTGGTTCCTCTTGCTGGCAGAAGAATTGCCATGCTGAAGCTGCAGACACGTCTTTCTGACATTAATCATCTTCAACACATTATGTCTGTAACTGCTGCTCAGTACTTGCATTATTTAAATCTGAACTTCATATCCAAATTTACTTCTAAAATTTGTCACAAACAGTCAAATTCACAATTTTGTGGGGTTTTTTGGTTGGTTTTTTTTTGGGGGGGGGTGTATTTTTTTTTTTTTTTTGTATTTTTCTAAAACGTCAGTTAAAGAGATTGGCACAGTTTCCAGGTTAAAATACAAAAATAATTCAGACTTTTTTCTGCTGTATACAGGGCCAGTACAGAAAAAAACCACAAAACCAACAACAAAAACAACTTTAAGGGATTTACAAGAGTGAAAGGCCTAATTTTTTAAGTGGTTCCACTTGTATCTTCCCACATCTTTTTCCAACTATCAGAAGTGTTTCCTTCACACCTTTCACTTGTGGAAGGTGCTCACCAGTCCACAGCTCCTGACTCCTCTGGTATCTCCTCAATACTTGCTTCTTTTACTGTGCTCATGGGGAGGTATTTCAGCAACAGTGACCTAAACTACCATTCAGATGGATTCTTTCTATCTGAGAAGGGTAAGACAACATTATAACTATGTTCTTATTTGTCCACTGACTTACTGTTTATTGATGTATGACATTTGGTTCAGTTGCTTAAATACTTCAGGGAAGGATAAATGAAAGTCCATTAACTGTAGGCTCATTTTAGTCAGTGGATGAATGCTGTTAATACTGGAGCCCAAACTCTGAGCAGTTTAAAGCACAGAAGTTGAATGTTCAAAAATCAAGGATAAGTTCTCCTTTATACATTTTTTATAAGCCTGTATAATCTCTTGACTTCTCTTCCTTTTTTGTAAGATTAATTTTGATCTCTGTAAGATAAATAAGATGATCTGTCATTGGTATTTCTTGTGCCTGGAGCTTCCAGCAGACACAACCAAAAATGGTTTACCTTTTCTGAAAACTACTGGCTACAGTAGAAACCTGAGTATGGCTTTTCATAGCAGGAGCTCCATGTAATTAGTTGAGGTCTTAAAAAGTCTCCATGTAATTAGTGGAGGTCTTAAAAAGTTAAGTCTAGATGGTCTAACAGTGTTAGTTCTTTCCGTGAATTTTTTCTTCCTTTCATATCTTGAATTATAGAAACTGTGGGGTGGGGAGGCAGGGTGTCTAAATGACACCTTCACTTTCAAAGGCATCCTCCACCTGCACTGTTCCTTGTGATTCCAATAGAAATTGCGTATCTGATGCAAAGAGAGAGCCCAAAGACTTCAAAATATTAGGAAATACAGGCTCCCCACCTGCTAATTAAGAGTATTCTTTTCTTATGTACAAATATATGCAGATAAGATGCTAATTATGTGGATCCATCTGTTGTATTTAAAGTGTCGTAAATGTAGCTCCTAAGTTTAAAGCTGTTCATAGAAGCTTATTATATTTCAAGTCCTTCTTCTTAGAGTATGACATTTGAGAGTACTCTTTGCATCTGGAACAAAGTTCAGGAGTCTGTGAAGGTCTGAAAGTTCCTTTCAGGCAGTTGGGAACCATATTTTCCCTCTCTTTTGGGAAAATCCATGACAAAGCATTTTACTCACCTTGGCTACAGCTCCTACTATTTCTGTGGCATCTGCTCCCAGCACATGAGCTATACCTCCATTAAACCCCAAGTGGGGTGGGAGGGAGGAGATACTTTCCTTCAGTAGTAACCTGTTAACCTGCTAGGGAAGAGCTTTGAGCATTTGTACAAGTTTCTGCCATGACTGATTTGTGGGTGTTTTGTGACATTCTCTGGCACAAATAAAGCCTTGGAAATGGGAGGAAAAGGGAAGAAGATTAATCTTTCAGTATTTGATGGTCAGGTGGTGGAACTGGGAGTTCTTTTGATGCATCTGTCAGAAATGTACTAGAACTTTTCTTTCAGATTTTGCAGCAGAATTAAAACAAAACGAATCAGGGAAGGACCCAGGTGATGCATTGCTACATTAGTGGGAAAGCCCCAGATACTTAGCACCCTATTTTTCTCTTCCAATTCAAAACAAACCCATGTAACACATGGCTTGCTTAAGGAACACAACTAAGCACTCACATTTGTCTTGTGAGTATGCACTTGAAATTGGGGATTGAAAGTACGACAGTTCTGACAAGAAGAGCCCAGAGGTAGCACAGTTTTTTCTTTCACAGTTTTTTCTTTCCCTGCTTCTTTCCCCACCTCCCAGCGTAGGTCCAGACCTAGGCAAGCTTCTTGCCTTCACTGTGCCTCTGAGATGCATCCTTCGAATGCAGAGTCACAAGAAGACAGGCATATTTACAAGTCTGTAGTTTCCTCTTTTGCAGCAAAATATGCTTCTTTATGGAGATGCCAAATGTATTACAGCAGTTGATAAGAACTTCCATTAGATTATATTAGAAAACATTAAGCACCTTTCAAAGAAGGGAAGCATCCATTTTTCAAGCAGGGTGAACCAACAATAAATAAGGACAGGAAAAATAAATCTGTGCACAGGTGGCTTCAGTCAGGAAAACCAGAACAGAAATTACTGGAGCATTGCAGTAAAGCAGACCAGTGCCGTCCTGTTCAATTTCTATGTCTTGGAGATACCTAGTATGAGATTAGGGGGCTACAAACCAGCAGTGAGCTAGTTTCCACATAATCACTGGGCATGTGAGGAGGCCTTCTCATGTGGATGCTGATTTGACAGAAGATACGTAATGTCTATTGAAAGCAAGTCCTCATACATCATCCAAGCACTATCAGGAATGTGTAACCAAGTCTGAACAGCTTCAGTCTGGCAGGCAACTGCTATTAAAGCTACAAAGAAATGTAATCAATTTATATTTTTCATATTGACTGCTGCACATTCCAAGATATACCTTTCCATACTGGTGCTGTCACAGTCCATATACCATCAGCAGTAGCACCCTCAGCTTCCTGTCTCGTGGATGGAGCAACGGAAAGGTAGCTAATACAATTTGACACTCAGCCTGAGACAGTCCAGGATCTGCAGTAAAAGCTGACTCATGTATTTTGAAGAGGTTTAGCAGAGTTCTCCCTCTCTTCCTGATGGGGGGGGGGGAGGGGGGGAGGGGGATATAAAAGACTTTTTAATATTAAAATATTTCCTTTTTTATATGTGGTCTTTAAAATAAAACCTCCAGGGCTGTTAATATCTCTGATGTTATTGCTTTGAAGACTACATAAAATGATTTTAAAGCAGAAGCTTTTAAAGGACTCATCCATTTCTAACACTGTCACTCAATCTCACTTTGTAGCACTAGCTATAAGTGAAAACTTTGATATAACAGAAGTTAAAGGCAAAAGATTTTACATGACAGTTTGAACAGATGCATATTTCTAAGTGCTGAACTTTTGTTTGTTAGGATTTCATTTAGAGAAGGATGCTTTATAGAACTACAGCTATCTCACTGCATTTGGCTGTAGATTTTTAAGTGTAAAAGATCTTCTGCCTTTTATGTACCTAATTCAGTAAAGAGAAAAATGACCCTTTTCTACCTAAATAGCAAGGAATCCACAAGAATTTTAGCACATTAGCCCCTGTGTCAGCCTGGAAGGAAAAACCTGGCACATTCAGCAATGTCTTGTTTAGAAAGCCCAAGAAGAAATATCTGAAAAAAAAAGTGAGGTTTTTAAAGTTACTCAGTTTGTTCTTAGGGTAGATGCCCCATCCCTGGAAACATTCAAGGTCAGCTTGTACAGGGCTCTGAGCACCCCAATCTAGTTGAAGATGTCCCTGCTCTTTGCAGGGGGAAGGGACTAGATGACTTTTGAAGGTCCCTTCCAACCCAAACTATTCTATGATTCTATAGCAGTTAGCTGTATTTTAAGCCATTATTCAAGTATCTGGTAATCAGATTTCAAGGAAGAAATATTAACCTGGCTGATGCTGTAACCGGCTTCTTAGAAGGACAGGCAGTCTTCCCCCAAATGCAATCTGTTGTAATTATTACATGTGTTTATATTTGATCTATTTATATGTGTTTGGTTTGTGTTTGTGTCATATGGAATTATTACCTTCCATCTCTCACAAAAACTCTGCCTTGCAATTACTGCCAAAGAAGCAGTATCCAGCTAGCCAAATCAGGTATGCTCAGAACACCTGAAGAGAATGTTTCTCAGCTGAAGTTGCAGTCTCTGGTCCAAGTTTACATCTGGTCTAACTTTGCAATTCAAAACATCCATTTTAGTGCATGCTGCATGTAAGACAAAATGCTTACCTTTGAGAGAGGGACTGAGGCCTTCCCCTTCCCCAAATGCAAGCCTGTGTGTGTTTGTGAATATGGTTGGAAAACTATGAGAAAACAATAAAGTCCAGTGAAACAATAAAAATACCCACTTCCTGCCCTCCCAATTCCCTGGGATTATCCTCTCTGATGGGCAGACCAGCAGTATTTCCAATGCAGTGTAGGGTCCTTGTCCCACAGCTAACCCTCCCTGCATGTGTTCCTGGGTTAAACCAAGGGGTGCTGAGTCCCATCTTCATCCTAGCAAATAGTCAGGACACAGCAAAAATCACATAGAGAGGTGGGGAAGGCTGGAAGGTCCTTGCAGTCCCACAGTCAAAGTGTGGCTCTGCAAATAGATAATGAATGGAGTTGCTGGGTTGGTTCATCTGGTGAGGGACACATGTCCCAGGACAAAAGGCAGGTATCTTGGCAGGTTTGATTTACCTGAGATGCTTAGCACCAATCTAGTATCACAGTATGGAAAGCTGAAGACAGCTGAGACAAATCAGCAGGGCAGCATCACAAAGATTGCTGCCACACATTAGAGACATTGAAATCAGGTTTTTCCAGTGCTGATTAGTTTGATGGCCTCATAGCTCTTACACAAAATGAGCATGGCAAGGCAGAGAAGGGTATTCCTCTTGTGCTGCTCTCCCCTTGCCTTCAGAAGCCAGCCACTCTCTGGCTGTAGCCCTTAGACTGTAGATTTGGTTCATGGCAATCCAACATGTCACCTAGGATTTATGCTATATCAAGGGGACTGTAATCCTCTGTTTAAAGTGCCTGTGAAGAAAGGTTTCATGAAAGTCGGGCACTCTGTTGCATTAGTGAATGTCTATCGCTGTTCTGATAGAGTACTTTCAAGCATCATAACTTTTGTCAGCCCTGAGCTGCAAGCAGGGAGGCATAACTATCCAGGGGAAGACTGCTTACACAGCACACGCTCTCTGCAGCAGGATTTGCCTGTATATGTATACATAGCATTGGTGAGCATCCTCCCCCTGGGACTTCTGGGGTGACATAAAGATGCAGAATGATTTACCAACACAAGCATTTGTCTCAGCACACCACTGGAAAGGTGCAGAAAGGAAAAGGAAGAAAATGGGGAAGACCTGGTGGCTGTAGAGGAAGCTTTAGCATGACAGAGATGTTGAACTAACCTTGTGTTGTTATTCCTCGCAGTCGCTCCAGCTGCCCCAGATTCTGACCATTCACCTAGAAAAACACAATTTACAATCGAGGAAGCCATACTTCAGAGATTAAGAAAGACCTTTTCTTCTCACCTCTGCATGTACTAAAGTCATGTCAGACTGAGCAAAGAGCAGAAATAGAAAATATAACTTGTCCCTCAGCACTGAATAATTCACATGATTTATTTAGCATTTTCTTTGCCAAGTGAGGAAATAACACATTGTTAACCTTTTTCTTCTGAAATACTGGTGCTTGCCCTGCTATCTCAAACTAGCCTCTCAGGGTGCACCAAATATAACAAGAACTATTTTACCAGATGTTTTCAGCTTGAAACAGAGACTGGCTCTTTGTTTTCGTAATGTGCTGGCGTGTGCTCTGCTCTCCAAGGGGAATGAACTTGGAGCCAGGTTAGTCACTCACCCATAGATGGAGCAGGCTTAATGTTCAGATCAAAACAAAATAATTATGATCTGAGTAGATCAAATTTCTCAGAGTATGAAATAATACAGTGGGCAAAAGCTATATAATTCACATGGCACAGTCACCCACTAATGACATTTCTAGGTTGTTTCTGAGTGATTTCAAGACACTGTGCCATAAAATCTTAATGCATTTTATTAGAATAACCATGTGTTTTATATGTAATGATCAGCAGCTCTAGGGCATGAATGGAGCAGTAAGAGGCCTTCTTGGAGCATTCTTGTTGTGTGATTTATCATGCCTTCGAATTATTTTCCAGAACTGACATTTGTGAATGATAACCATTTTTTTCTGCCTGGTAATGTGGCTGGAAACAAAACCATGCAGAAAATAATGCGCTTCTCTGTTGTATAAATGCAGCTGATACTCTATTACAAGACAAAAGCATTCTCAGAAAATCTTTTTGTGTGACAATATGCAGCCGCTCAATACACCAACTGACTTGCGCAAAGGGAGTCCTATGATGAAGGTTTTGATTGTTCTTAGATACACAAAAGCAGCCTTACATGTTTCATAATGACTCATAACAGGGTGATTCATAGCAGCTAAGCTGTCGGGGTCTTTGAAGAAGCTCAGGTCTGAATTTTACATGCATTAGGAATATTTTCCTCCCATTTGAGGAGCAGCAACTTAGGCAGAAAGGGCCTCTATGATCAGTTAAAATTGCTTCTGAACCAACAGAGTTGTGCAGGCTTCTGGATAGATGGCTCCCCCCCAAACTGTGCTTAGTTCGTGCTAAGCACAGCAACATTGCCCAGGTGGGCAGGCTTAAAGCTTTGGAACGGTGGATGATGTGGACAGCCACCATGCAGTGACCCTGCATCCTGACGTGGGGTTTATTAGACAGCACAATTAAGCCTGTGAATACTTCAGGTATTCATGGGACAACAACATTTTACTTATCCCTCTGAGCAAAAAGACATCATTTTCTTTTTACTTTCTTGATTCTTCATTCATCTACTGAACAGACACTTTGTGCTGATCCCTTGTTCCTGCATATGCACTGCCATTCCCATATGAGCTCTCCTCTCCATCACTCCCTGTCCTTGCTAGCGCACGCCAGTAATCTCACATCTCATTGCTATTAGCTCACAAAAGCTGCATTTTCTGGTTTACAAGTGTTCCTATTTCAGCCATCACTTTGGCTTTTGTCCCCATTACTCATTCTCAACTGTTATCTGTTCTTTGTGACTTTTGATACATTTGGTTAAGGCTGTTTTGAAGAACAGCTTTCTTAGAATTGCCCAGCAAGCCCACCTAGCTTGTGGGCTGGCCTGACTGACCAGCCCCATCAGCCTGTAGACCTCAAGAGATGGAGAAATTGAAATGACGCTCATTGCTTATCAGCCACTGATCACAGCTAGACTTCATGGGTGATGATAACTTAGTCCAAGATCCAGTGTAAGCAGATCTGGTTTAGGACTGAATGAGTGTGATGATGTTCAGGTGTGTTTCTCTCTCTCTCTACAGTCTCAAAACACTACCTCTTACTTTATCTGAATTCTTTCTACTTGGTGCTTTTGAGTGCTGGAAAAGTAAAACATGGGTGTATCCCCCCATAAAGTGATCACGCTGGATCTGTGCCATGCAGTTATAATTATTATTTAGTCAACTTGGTATTACATGGGAATATCAGCTCTCTACCAAAGTAACCATAGTCCAGGGCTTTAATAGAGCCTAATCTTCATAATCTGTATGCTGGTCATTGTGGAATATAATGATCTAATTAAACTGTGCTTTGCACCTTTCTGCTATTTTCTGCTAATCTTTTACCAAGCTCTGGGTTAATTTGTCTGTTTGCATACTATAAATCCCACAGTGGGTTTTGCCTTTGTGGGAGTTTGATGTTAATGCAAAGTAGCCTGAGTCCTAAAAAGTCAAGGCTGTTTAATTTTATTGAGATACCACACAACTGAGCTTTCAGTGGTTAAAGCAGTTACTCCATTTGGAAAACTTAGGAAAACCCGCAGCTGTGACATGGTAGCTCAAAGCCTCCTGCTTTGATGAGAGACGTGCAGATGTCTGTTATTCAAAGCACGAGATAATCAGTGTCTGAACAAATTCAAACTGATATCAGCTTCTGCTCATTTTATTATGCAATTTCCACTTACTCCATCTGTCACTCATATTATAAAAAGGAGATGCATTGATAAAATAGAGGATTTACATGCTTCCTGGAAATAAAGCTGCAATAACCAAACAGTGGCATCTGGTTTCCGCAACCATTGATAAGAACCATTGTGATCTCTTTCTTAACACAGGCATGATCCAAAGCACAATAACATTTGACAAAAGCTTCTCCGTCCTTGTAGTCCACCTTATTGCTACTAAACCCTTGAAGCTACCACAGTGTAAAACCTGGCTGCACAGTATGTTCCCCTTACAGGTTTAATAAACTGCATTTTGATCCTTCTGACTTGTGTCTGAAAATGTGCCTGTAAATTAGACTTCACACATGCATTAGTAGTGTAATTGGGTTGCATAGCAGGTACCCCTCACAGCATTTTTCATGTCTAGAAAAGGAAATTATGATCCAATGCAATTTCTTAATGTCCTTAGAGAAGATCAGAGAGAGAAAATAAACTCTATTAATGAGACACTTCAGTGTCACCTAGGCTTCTTCTGCTTTTTCCCACATTTTTGTTGTCCGTGTACTGGGCTACATATGTTGGAGAGAACCTAGAAGTAAAGGAACATCCATTAAACCTGTTCTTCCTCCTAGTAATGCTTTAAGTCCTCTGATAATACCATCTCAATGGCTGCAAATCCACATCATGTTTCTGTGCTGAAGAGCCTTGAAACATATCCACACAGACATGGGCCTGATCCTGCTTGTGGGATGGAGAGGGCCATTTCCACCCACTGCTGGACTCGAGCATCCGTGGGGGCACATGAGGCTGCTGGAGGGGGTTATAGTTCACCAATGCGTGAGTGATAACAAAGACTCAATTCTCTGCTGGAAGTTCAAGACAGGAAAGGGGGAGGGCAGGGAAGAAAGAGAGAGTGAGCTCTTGGGAGCAGTTCGTTCAGTAACGAACTTCCAGGGAAGGACAAGTGGGAGCTGGCTGTGCTTGGGTGTTCAGCATGAGAGCAAGCAAATGTCATCCTCTCCTGTTACAAAGATCTTAGGCTTATTGTTTAATGTAATAATAAATATTGCATTATAATAGTTAGCAAAATAATGCCAATAAATAATGCATTTCTCTCAAGAGCTTAGGCAAAAATCTAACCCAACCCCCGCACACACCGCAACATCCCCTAAAACTGGTCACATAACAATTGCTCCTCAGCTGCACTGGCACTGATGCAGTGATTTGACCTAATTTAGCCCTGTCCATCAAATGGCTACCCACAGTTTCACAAGACAGAGAGCAGGGCTGCTCACCAAGCCTGTCCCATCCTCGGCACTGCCTGCAGGCTGGTGCCTTTTAGGAGAGGTGCTACTGTGTTCCACATCCATAAGAGGATCATGATAATCTGCTTGACTATAAAATTGATGCCAACCAGCAGCATTAACTCTTTCTGGGCTGGTGAGGTGAGGAAGGAGACCCACAAATAAACTCTGTGGACCTTTTTTTCCCTTATATAATCATTTAATTTGCTTTGTCCTGGTTTCTGCTGGGATAGAGTTAATTTTCTTCTTACTAGTTGGTACACTGCTGTGTTTTGGCTTTCGTCTGAGAACAATGCTGATAACACACTGATGGTTTTGTTGTTGCTCAGTAGCACTTATTCTGATCAAGGTCTCATGCTCTGCTGATGAGCAGGGGCACAAAAAGCTGGGAGGAAGCAGAGACAGGACACCTGATGCAAAGTAATCAAAGGGGTATTCCATACCACAGCACATCATGCCCGGTATATAAACTGTGGGGAGTCATCCAGAAGGGACCAGTTGCTGCTCTGGTCAGGCTGAGTATCAGTCAGCAGGTGATGAGCAATTGGGTTGTGCATCACCTGTGTTCATTGGCTTTTATTTTTCTCTCTTTCTTTTTCTTCTTATGATGTTTTACTTTATTTCAGTTCTTAACCTGTTCTTATCTCAACCCATAGGTTTTACTGTTTCCCAATTCTCCTTCCCATCCCACTTAGTTGGTGGCTGGGGTTAAACCACAACATCCCTGGAGAAAGCAATATTCTTCTGAGGAACTGAAATAGGATTTACTGTATATTAATGTCTTATTTTTTTCTACTCTTCCTCCCTAGCCTCTTTCATCTGTATTAAATCAGTCACACTGGCTGACCTGAAATGTGTCAGCTAAGATCTTCCTGTACTGAAACTCAGGAAAAAACTAGTCTTATTAAACTTAAAATGACAGGTTAAGGCAGGAAACCTTGTGATGATTTTCTTTTTCTTCTTCTATGGGTAAAATTGGAGTTTTTCGTGACTCTCTGCTAAGCAAATGTCTTAAGCATTTTATTTCTTGCTGACAAGTAGCAGCCACTAGTGCCTAATACCACCCCCCCATGCAAGGACTGAGTCAGCCTGTTTCTGGACACATCCACCTTGACATTTCATCTGAAAAAAACTGTTACATACATCATCCAGTTTCACGTCTCCCCTTTAATAGCGGGGGAGGATGAGTGAAGACTGGGTAGGTACAAAGAGGGAACATAGAAGTTGCTCGTCTAGCAAGGGCTGTGCATGTAGTCAGCCCCTCTGTGACGACCCCAGAGGCTGCAGAGTGGACTCTCTGGAAATACCCATGAGATGCAGGAATAAGACTGACCATCAGATATGCAAGGCTTTAGTTGCCCAATATCAACTGAGCTGTGGTAGCCCCATGGCGAGCACTGCACTACAAATGCAAAACACTGTGACTTACCTTCTTGACCTTCTCTTCTTGTCTCTGCCACTGGTAAGAGGCAGATTTTTCCTGCAGGCAGCTCATTCCTACCTTCTGATTCAGACTGGTATTTAGTAAATTATCGTGCCACCTTTCTCTCTTTTCACTCCCTTCAAAAAGTATCAGTATTATGGCTCTGCCTGTAAAAGCATCATCTGTCTGAGGAAAGAGGTCTGGCTGCCAGATTTGCTCTGGTTTTGGTAACAGACGAAGGAGTGTCCCTTAGTTCAAATGCTGGAGGAAAAAAAATCATTGCACAGCATTTATGAAAGCAAAAGGACTTCTTAAAAAGGGCAGGCTTCAAACTGAGCCAATTCCAGCCTGGAGAACCCTTCAGAAGAGAATACAAATCCCGATTTCTCTTTCCTCACTTCTGTGGATCCTACACGCAGCAGATTTTTACTGACATTCATCTTCATCATTCATTTGCAGCATTCATCTTCTGCATTCAGGAGGCATTCTGAGTGACAAAGAAAAGGCAAAAGAGACAGATGTACTCACTGGAGAGGGCTTATATATAATTGAACATGTAAACATTTGCAAGCCAGTATTAGTTTTACAATTATATGAATAACACTGTCCTGAGTCTTGCTCATAGGCCTGTCAGGAGCTCTGTAAAGCTGGGTACAAAGCATCTCCCCCCTAATTCACCACACCACATTCTCTGGGCATAGTACCAGTGCTATGTGGTGCTTTGTGCACCCCTGCTTTGAGAGACCGTGTCCATGGCCAGCACTAGACGGCGGGTGTCAAAGATGCCTTTACCATGGCTCTGCAGAGGAACAAGGTGTACCTACACCAGGGACTTCAAGTTGGAAACTGTCCACCTAACTCCTTTTTATGTTTTTAAGAGTCAATAAAGTAAGTTGTTTGTGTTCTGCCTTTGGGAAATATTCAAAATCAGATGAATTAGTGCCAGCTGAGTGGCAAGGTAGTGACCTCAGAAGGCTCGTCTTGTGACAGTTCATAAGTAGAAAATACTGCCGTTGCGCAGCTTTGCAGAGGACTTTTTTGATGTGTAATGCAGTAAATCTGTTTGATGATTGTCAGCAGCACATTTTCAGTACTGCCACTTGCTGGGAGGAGCTTCCACACAGATGAGTTTCGGAGGGATCATCACCCCCAGTTGGAGTAATGATTTCAGAGTTTTGATAATGCTCTTTGTGAGCTCAAAAAGGAGTATTGCAGGGAGACCACCCTTCTTACGCTGGGAGTTCTCTTCAGTGCTATACATTGCTCACCATGGCAATAAGAATTGAATTTTCCGCTCCCTGAGCTCTCCTGGATACTTAAACCAGCCTCATGCGATACTATTGTGGCCAGTGTCATTGCACCACTGAAAACTAAATGAATGAATAAATTGGAGCCATGGCGTTTTGGATTGCTGAATTACATCCAAGCTTTTTATTGCCAGTCATGTACTCCTTTCCGATGGCAGACAGAATGATGCTTATTAGGCAGGTAGGCAGATCATTGTAAAGAATGAACACAAGAAGTACAGTAGCAAGGCTGTATATCGGGGAATTGAGAAGGGATTATCTCTTAAGAAACCTCTTTCCAGCTCCAACTGCCTTTTGACTGGAGGGCCCCTTCATATTACACAACAGTTTATTCTCCCTTATTGTTGCAAGTAATCCAGGTTTATGGCTCCTATCACAATCTTTTCCTCCTTGGCCTTTTAACTGCCTTTAATATAGAAGCTATTCTCATCTTGACAGTTTTTGCTCCTTCAGCTTTCAACCTGCTCCTATTTCATATGTCTTGGAATATCCCTCAATGTCACATTTGCAGTGCTCTTTCTCTCATTTCTATTCAGTCCAAGCCTTTTTCTTCAGCCCCACTTAATCTCATTGTGCCACAGCCGCCCTCAGCCACGGGTAGCACTGCAGGTCCCTTTAGCTCTGCCCACCTTTCCAGGACTTGGTCAGGTGCCAGACCACTCTTTGGACACCGCTTATTCCTTTAATGTATCTAGGCTGGACTCCTCATGTATTCGGGTCATTGCATGGAGGGCTCAAAACAAACTGACCTGAACTAAGGTTTGATTGTTTTCCCAACCTGATTTGCTGGCTACTTGGGAGGAGATGGCCCTTTGCCCTTGGCATGGCACTTATGTTAATGTTAATGCCAACAGAATAATAAACCTATAGACAGCAGTGATTTATTTATTTATTTATTTATTTATTTATTTGTTTGTTTGTTTGTTTGCCTATGCTACTCTCTGAACTGGGTCATGTTAGCCTGAAATTGCATGTGGGAAGGGGCAAGAAGTGGGCAAGAAGGCATACCTGGGAACGTATACAGTGTCTGACTACCCCTATATGTATATATGCAAATTGTCCTTTTCCATCTTGAATCTGTGCAGCTCTGCTGAGTCTGTTGGACTCAGGGGCCTGGAACACAGTGACCTGCTGCAGGGTACAGTGGCACAATTCTTTTGGTTTTTTTGATAGCCTTATTCTGGTTTGTGTTGCTGACCCTGCTGAAGTTACCCTGACACCACTAACATGCTTTTCGGGGAGCAGAGTCAGACCCAGACTGCAGACACCAAAACCTTGTCTTGATTACTTTTTAGGTAAAAGCTGATTTTCAGTGATATTTTAACCAAGAACAGCAGATGTTCACACTATCAGGTTTGTTGTTGCTGCCTGCAAAGTGCAAAAATGATCTCATATTTAATTTATGCTTATTTCACTTATTTAAAGCAAACAAAAAATGTATTCATAAACTGTGAGGTAGAGTATCGTATCTTTAACAGACAGTTTTGCATGTTTTCCCAGGGATGTGTTATTCCTAACTGAGGTATGTAGCCACTGAGGTTATCATAAGTGGAGGAGTGTACAAAATGGAAAAGATAGATACTGTTGCTTTTGCTCATTCCTGGAAAGGCTGGATTTGTCAGCCTATTGGATTGTACCTGCTTATCACATGCTCTGGCCAGTTCTATGGCTTCTGCAAGAAGAACACTTAAGCGTATCTCAGCCTCTTCAGATCACAGCGTGATCTGCTAGGTTAAATGGGTAATTGTAGGTGAGTGCTCTAGTGTACATTAGTCAAACCCTGTAGTTAAAATGTATGATAATTTCTTTGTAGCTGCACACAAAGGCAGATGCCTCTGTTTCTTTTGTCTGCTGCCATCCCCACAGCCAGCTATGAAGAGCTGCTGATTTAATTGCATAATCTTGAGGGACTCAGCGGCAGGGCTTTAACATAACTGTGTCTAAGGTATCTGTGTTACACAGCCACTCTTTCTTCTGCCTTCTCTATATGCACTCATTCCGTATCTGTGTTAAGCCACATGGGGATATTGGAACATTCTGTAGACCCAGATGTCTGCTGGAATCTCAGACTGTGTAATTAGCTGTGGACATCTAGACACTAGTTGAAGAGATGTGTCATTTAGTGGATAGTGCTTAGTTTTGGTGCCAAGAGTTTTACATTCAGGCTTCCGCAGACCATATCATAGGCTGTGAAAATAGCTGTTCCCATCCTCCTGGAACAAGGGTTGTGGTGGGCTCTGGCCTTGAAAAAGTTGGGCTGATTTGTTTGCTTGTTGGTTTGATTTTTGAAAGTGTTCCTCTTCCCTGTTAAACAGAAGGATAGAAGAAAGGAAATTTGAATGAGTTTGAGTCAAGCCCAAGTCCCACAATAAAATTATATGATTCAGACCATTGTTTGTTTTATTTTTGATGCAGGTTGCAAACCTTGTTTGAACACCTTCCCTCCTCCCCACTCTGCCCCTCAAGGTCTCCAAACACCACACTGAGGCAAGAAATGCCTGAGCCTTTTGGAACTATTATCCCGTCTTCTTCATATAGGGAAAAGAAGGCTTCAAGGGACAGTATGAGTAATGTACTAGTTACACAGAATTCCCTGATGAGGACAGATATAGCCTTTGTGACTCCCCAGATCTCTGTAGTGATCTTGGTAACATTTCTGTCATCATAGTTGCAGCTTTTTTGCTTCAAAAAGCAGCCTCATGTCAGTTAAAGACAAAACTTCAGCAGTTCACCAGGGCCATAAATGTGTATATTTGACCCCACGTCTTTCCTGAGCTCCTCACTCTACTCTTTGAATCCTGTCAGCTGAGGGACAGTCAGAGCTGTTTTGCTTTCCTCCAGAGCCTTGACCTGAGCACTGGTGGTATCTTGAAGTTGCAGCAGAAAGGCAGGGCAGGCAGGGTGGAATGTGCTTTTTGGGCCTTGGCCCTTTCTGCTTCATTACCATGAAAAGCCTACAACTGAATATCAATTCATTTGTATTCAACCTGGCTGTTCTGCTTCCATACCTCCTTTCTTGTCTGCAGCTGACAGGATATCACAAGGAAGTGACAGGGCAGTGACAGTTTGTGTGTCATGGTCCACTTCTGTTTGAACTTGATTTTTATCTAGTAATGAATCAAGCCATGGGAGTCCAGTCTGGGAAAAAGAAGAATGTCCCAAAGAAGCAAGCTGAAGCTAGAAAGTTTTTCAGTCCATTTGGAAATAAGAATGCATCACAATGTGCTTTTTCCCTCCACACGAGACCCCTGAATTCTCACAAGGTAGCTGGGTATAAAAGGGGTTTTGAATTATTTATTAGTGTGCCGCTGTCACACATAATGAGGGCTATAAAGTATGTAAGAGTTTATAATTGGCTGTCTACAAGAAGTAATCCTGAGGGGTCTGTGTGAGGATCAAATAAATTATGCTTCATTATAGTAGTTATGCCAAGGATATCAGAATTTTTTTTTAGTTAGAGGAAGAAAAAGGAAAGGCAGAAAAAGAAAAACCCCTCGGTGCTTCCCAGACCCACTTCTATTGAAGTTTTTACGGTTTGAGGCAAGATTTCTTGTCCTCTTTAAAATTCCTGATGTGTTCAAGATGCTAAGTAAGCAGTTGCCAAGATACTTGTACAAATAATGCATAAATGGAGTTTATCTAAATTGTTTTATTCATAAACTTTGCTGAACTCTCCCATGCAGTTAAGAAGGAATCCCAGTTCCCCACTATCCACCACTGGCACATCAGCTTACAGAAATGAAACTTTTATCTCTTCTTCTCAGGGGATATGAATGGCTCCCATCTTCCCCCCCGCCCCCCATCCCCGTTTCCTTCCTGAATCTAATTATTATTCCCATAATTCAGAACAAGGACTTGGTGAGAGTAAAATATAAAGAAAAAGAGGATGAACAGCTGGGCCTGGAAGCTATGATGATATCATTTTAAAATGAACATTTAAGTTTCAGAGAAGTCAGGACAAAAGGGATCTCCATGTTTCTGACTTAGTTGTAGGGCTTTTCTGATGCTTCTGGATATAATTTGTGCTACAGTGGAGGTGCCCCTGGAGTTAGACAAGGGAAAGTCTTTCAGATGCAGGAAGAAGGGAATAACTCTTCCCTTCAAGCAGTTACTAGGTATTCTTCTAGTTTTAGATAGAAGGCCAGGGAAGGACAGTTTCTCTCATGGCACAATGTGCTTGGTTCTGAACAATTTACAGCAGTGGAAACTACTTGTGAAAATAGCAACCTGAAAGCTGTGGCTAGAGCTCTGGCTTCACTGAAATTAGTGGCAAAACTAATGGGCCAGTTTTCCCCCATTAGATCTCTTTGAATGTAAGCTTGCAAGACTGGGCCTGCAAGGTCAAGCATCCTTTTGTATGTTAAATGTAATACTTTCACAAGTCTAAAAATGTATCCCATAGCCTTTATGGTGCCCTAGTTGCGCCACAGAATCATAGAATAGTTCAAGCTGGAAGGGACCTTAAAAGGTCTTCTGGTCCAATCCCCCTGCAATGAGCAGGGACATCTTCACATTGCTCAGAGTCACATTCTGCTCAGCCTTGAATATTTCCACCAGCCCCTGTCCACCAGCCCCTGCCCAAAGCCATAAAGTGAAAATGCTTTGAAATGCATGAGTAAAACAGCATTTTGTATGTACAGAGTTGTGTGAAAACTACAAAACGCAGGAGCAAACTGCATGAATTAAGAGCAGCCTCTGTAGGTAGCTCTGGTCAGCCTGCACACTAGAAACCTCTGTTAGTATTGCCATCACCACCAAGGTCTTCATTTAACTTGATTTAACCCCCCTTTCAGTTTCTCTCCATTGAAAATGAGTTTGATTCATTCATTGCCATGTTTTGTTGTGTTTTTTTTTTTCTATTTTAAAGGAAAAATTCCAACACATTGTCAAAACCAGCAGCCACAGAAATCCTCTGGAAAGAGAAGCCTGCATGAAATGGCCAATTCTATCAGGAAAAACTGAATAAATTGGGAGTGGTTGATCCATTGGAGAGAAAAATTTTCAAAGGGGGGAGAAAATAAAATGCTCTCTTGAAGCCCTGGTAGTGGTTTAGCAAAGCCCAGGATTTAAGGAGTGAACTTAAATTACAAGGAAGATATATGTTAGACAATATGAAATGCTCCTGTTTGAGACACAGAGTCAGCAGAATGCATTGTCTTAAAAGTTGGTGTGATCTCTATTGTGAGAGGATTTTTATGATCAGCTCAAACAAATAATTTTCTTGGAAGGTACAGGTACAGCTTATCCTCACTGAGGCTGAAGGATGGATAAGATACATTATTGATGTCCCTTCCAACCTGTTTCCAAAATGGTTTTTTTGTGTTTTAAGTATGCTGTCTGCATAAAAGAATTTAATTAATTATGGGAAGCAAAAGACTCGCAGTATAAAGAGCTGGATATTGCTGAGGCATCCCTTCATTGCCTTGGGTTAACTCACAGGTGGGTGGGGAGAAGGAGATTTCAAAATGAGTTCATAGGTGGGCTCATGAGCTCACCGTGGGAGAAGCATACCCTCTACACACTGGTCTTCGTTACCAGGAAGGGTTAAGTCTGTTTGATGTGTTGGTAAGGTTGTCCATATGGATTTTCTCTGGAGAGGATAAGCAGCAGTGCCAAAATTTTCTGAGCTGCAGATGTGCAATATATTTGTAACAAACTGCAGCTCCTATCCAAAATTATGATTTATCACATTTTGTGGCAAACTGAAAAATGGGACCTATTTGAGGGAAATTGACTTGATAGAGTGCTTTTTCCTCTGCAAATTGGGTCAGTGAGTTGGAATGTCTTTGGATAGAAAGCACGGAAAGTTCCATTTTTTAAAATTGGTTGGGTTTTTTTTAAATAAAAGGTATCCTTTTCTTGGGTATGTCACAGGAAACAAACTTTAGAGCATGTAAAAATCAGGCAAAACAAAACACAGACAGTCTGACAGCATGGAAACAATATTCCGTGTGTCACATTGTTCACATTGGAGCTGTGTTGAACCTTACCATTGTTCTTACTGAAAGTAAAGTAACTGAGAATAGGGTAATAGTTGTTTTTCAGCTTGAGGAAGCCATACAAAGAATCAATTCCACATGGAGTCTATTCTCCATTTCTTTTGATTTTATACTGTAATTCAGCACAAAGGCAAACTCCACTGAATATACTTTATTCATGCATAGATTAATTCATGTGCTTAGCTGTATGATCTGCAAAGAGCCTTGTGAAGGTGGAGGGCATTTTAAAAGCTGCTACAGCAGCAAACTATACATTAAACTGACTTCTCCTTCACTAGTTCCCATTTATTTCGTAACACTTAGCTATCTATGACTTACCTATCAGAGAGCTCTAAACTGTACAGAGGGAGATGTGTTTGATGGCTGTATGCCTGTGTATCAATAAAGCTGGTGTGTATATTTCAGCAGAGTAAAGGGAGGCTTGAACCTGGGAAGCACCAGTAGGAATAGGTTAAAGGGAAAAGTGATTCTCAGCTTTGGTGACTGCCACTGACATTTACAGCATTATAGCAGTTTATCTTGCCATATTTCCTATCTAGAAAGTGATTTCCAAACTTGTTTGATTTGAGGAGTATTGCAGACTCTTCAGTAGAAATGCACACCTTTTCAATCTTTTTTTCAAGTTATAGATTGACTAATAGCATGTATGAATTCGCTTGGAAGTACTCCTTGATTTGCCAGAGGGTCTGCAGACCATGCACTGAAAATGCTACTTTGAAACCTTGAGTATGGCTGAAGTTGTACTGAGATGTGCAGTGGCTGGTCTTGCATCAGTCCTTGGACAGCTCAACTGAGATAAAACAAACTAAAAGAAATAAATAAATGGCAAAAGCCTGATGTGCAGTATTTCCCACAGGACATATGCTTTGCATCAGTTCCCGTTCCCCTGTCACTTTGGGGATATGCTATCAAAGTGAAGGAGTTGGATGGATATCTTTGTTCTTTTATCCAGCATTTATAAACTACTGTTTTTCACAGTTCAGTGAACTAATAGACATAGAAAAGCAATTCCTTGGTATTTAATCCATGTCTGAATATTTCCAAAGTCAGCGACAATCTTGAGGCAAAATGACTGGAGTGGTGCTCAGGAGTCTCAGGAGTTGAACTTCTGCAGAGTTACCATTAATGCTTATAACAACCTTGCTCTGCCCAGATTGTGTTGAAAAGATACGCAATGCCTGTCATTTATCCATTTGTCTGCTTAGGCATCTTTACCAACATAGGATATATTCCCCCCTCATAGGCCTTCATGAGATAAGTTCACATACTGGGAAATGCTTTGAATATGGAGCTTCTGCAAAAACTCTGGCTAGTTTTGTCCGGTCTTCAGTTGCTATTGAAATTCGTATTAACAGAAAGGAATATGCCTTATCTACTATGTCTACTATGAGAATTAGGTATTTTGGGAAGCTAGTTATTAAACTATCTTTTATTAATTACAGTAGGCACCCCTGTGTTTCTAATAGAACGATTTCTATTTAAATACACCATGTCATATGCCATATGCTGCTCTAGACTCTTTGAACTGTCAAGCATTTGATTCTGAGCCACAAAACGATGGGGTGAGCACACAGATGGGTTGTCACATAAAGAAGTCTGATGGCATGTGATAATGCTTAGGCTTGTTTTTTTTTTTTCTCATAAAGCGTACACTGTACTAGCAGTGATCATGGCTTGCCAAACAAAAATGAGCTGACAGTCAAACTCCGCTGTGTTTTGTGGAATTCTTCAAAGCATTTCAGTTCCACTCTGCAGATTCAGTCTGCCTTTAACTGGACCATGTCACATCCCTTTCAGAACAAGTGTTGTCAATCATTTTGTTGGGCAACAAACTCTGGGAGGAATGACACAGAGACTCAGCAAAGCTACTCCTGAGGCATCTAGGTCTGTGGTAGCAACTGAGGCAGACCTAGGCCATTTAAAAGCAGCATACAGATGATTTCTTTTTAAGGTAGAGCATACAGGGTTGCACTCAGGAGCAAGACGATTTTTTCTTTCATCTTCTTTTCTTCCCTAACATTCAGGTCATTTCCCATAAAGGAAGGTAGAATTCATTACAGGAGTTGAGACACTTGCATCTTAAGGGCAGAATGAGGGCAGGATAGAAGATAAGGGATAAAATAAAGTGTAGGTAACTTTGGCTGATTCAACTACAGATTCATACACTTTTTAAAGGTGTTTACAATACAGAAATTGCCCCTTGAGGTAGGTTTCTAAGCTCACATTAAGATCAATACATATCTAGGGTAAAACTCATTAGCCTGAATCTAGATGCTTTACACTGTCAGAGGTCATCAAGACCTCTGTATGGGCTGGCAGGTATGACAGAGGATTTATGGGAATCTTGCATTGCTCTGAAGAGGCCAAGCAGGATAATGAACAGCACTTAATCTGACAGAAGGCGACATATTTGGGGGGCTAAATCCCACTCTAAATCAATATTGCCAGTGGAGCACAGTTCAGACACTGACCTACAAGTGTCCAGTGCTATTTGAGATGCTCTCAGCTATCCCACATCCAGCTGCTAGCCCAGAAGAATCTGTCTTTCCCTACTGGCAATGTGCCATGTCTGCCAGTCTCATATGAATGTCTTTGATATCTTAGAATTAGGTAAACTTAGATGTGTCCTAGTGATAGACCTGTGTGTATTCTTCAGGGTGAGAAAAATATCTTCTGGACTCCATTGATTTTACTGACAAGGGTCTCAATTCAATTGCTGCTACAGAGGCATCTCCGTAGGTGTGATATGTCCTGTGCCATCTGAACACCTAGAAAAGAAGACCCGTGCTGTTCCTGGAGCAGGACCTGGTCTTTAGGTGGGCTACCTAGCTGAAATGCAAGTAGTCCTACGTGCATGCATGTGACTTGAGCCGTAGCTGCCTTGGTTCCTGAATGATGGAAAAGAGATTCCTGAAGTCTTTCATGTTGGAAGGGATGTTGAGAGGTCATATAGTCCAACCTTGTGCTTCAAGCAGGACCAACCCTGAATCATGACTACAATAATTACCTTCATGCCTCCAGATATCCCCTTAGACAAAAAAAAGCAGCCAAGTGTGGGCTTATCCAGACTGCTTAGTGCTGTGCTTTGTGTCTGAACACTGGAGTATTCACGATCTCCATACTTCCGAACTTGCTTTGTCCATGGGCACGTAACAAGTATGCATTGCAGGAGCCCAAAGGAGAAAACCCAGTGATGCTAGAATCTCTCGTATCCAACTGTCTGCACCCAGCACTCATGGTCGGGAGAAATAGCCGTGGTGAAAGCCTTTTTTTTTTTCTTTCTCTTTTTGGCCTAATTTCAACCTTGGTCTCTCATCCCCTGGGATCTGTGGAGCTTCTGTTTGAAGGGTGCTGTACTTTGTGCTGAATACTTGCGTCATCACTGGCTGAAAGAACTAAAACGTTAGAGGGACTAAGTAATCTAGTGGTAAGAGAATTATCCTGGAGCCTCTGCTTCAGTGAATATTCATTCTTTAATTAGTTGGTATATCCTCCAGATAAGCACCACCTTGACTCTGGCCAACCTTAGCCTCACTTAACCATAACCAATAAGATATAAATTGCACAAGCAGGTACCTCTTTCTCTTGATACCCCTGTGTGTGAATGGTGCTGTATAATAAATGGTAATAAAGGAGTTTTCAGTGAAATACCCAGCTGCACACTGTAATTCAACTAGTTCTCAAAGATCATATTACTCCTCCTACTGTGTACATAGAATAGGATTAAACTCTTGGATTTCTTAATATCTAGTGCCAGCCTTCAAAGACTGTCAAGCCTGTTTACTGCTGCTTTATAAAATCTTGTTAAAAGAAATATTTTCAGTGACTCTGAGGGGTTTGAATTTTGGGGAGCTGCGGTCACTTGCACCAGCACCTGTTTTTCCAGGGCATTGAAATTGGTGCTGAACCTTTCCTTTCCTCACAGCAGCTGCCATGGTCATGTCACTTGTCCTTTTACCAAATGGCTCTTATTAAACCACTTTCCATTTAGTGGCAGCTCTGTGTTTGATTTCTCCATTCTTACTACTTCAGTGTTTCTTTTGGGTTTCTTTTAGCCCTTAGCCCTATTTCCTGAAGCTTTCAGAATTGCTTTAAAAATGCCCAGGGCCAAACAGAGCAAAGCCATTAGCTTTTGGGGTAGCAGTGTAGCATCTCTGGGTGGGGAGATTTCCCCCTCTGAGCCTGAAGCACCTCTCTATTAATGAGCACACTACCTTTGATCAAATGAAGATCAAAGCAGAGTGATGTTTCATCAGTCAGAAGACTCCTATCTACACCCTCCATTGCCCTATTCCTGCAGTCAGGGAGAAAGAGCTGTGACTCTCCCGTGACATAGCATTTTGCTGTGCTGGATGCTGGCAGGCATTTGTAATGCCTTTTTTAGGCTTCCTCTGCCACTGGCCCTCCCTTCCTACTTTCTCTGGGAAGTGGTAGCAGGCAGGTGGCAGCTCTTTGCTGTGGCTGTTTGATGAGGTTCAGAGCAGAGCAGCTGCCAGACAGTGAGTGCTCATGGTGTGGAGTAACCCAAAATAACAGAAGAAGTATCATTTGAGGGATGGCGCTTGACAGTCAGATGGAGGGGAGCTAAGCAAAGCCAAATGTGCTGAATTAAACCTGAAGATCAGAGTCAGAAGGGAAAGCATGGTGGGGTTTTGCTGCTGGCTGAAACTCCATGAGTACTATTTCCATCACGCTCAAGTTGAAAATTTTACTGGAGGCAGGATCTGAGAAACTGAAGGCTGTAGCATTTTATTCTCTGGGTGTTTTGTTTTTTTTTTTTTTATTCTGATGTTTCGTTTTGCTTTGTGTCTACATTCCCTCTAATGTCCTGCTATAGCAAAGTCTATGACAGAAATACTTGACCTGAGTAAAGACCTGAACTGACTAGCTGTCTCCCATACCATGACCCTTGTGAGGAGGAGTGGGAGGAAATTTGGTACAACATAAATGTCGTTTCTATCTGCGTGCCTCTGAGGACTTCTGCTTGGACACCCAGACAAGGGGGAGTGCCTTACTGCATTCATTCACATTCTAGGCAATTGTTCAGTGACTACTAAATCAACAGAGAACTTTTGCCAAAGTGTTGATCTCATGTTTAAGCCTGATAAAATACCAGCTCATGTGCTTGTCTGGGTTTCCTGAGGGACAAGTACTAACAGCAGTGTGAAGGGACAGGTATGGTAATGTTTCTCGAACAGAAGAACAACAGAGGAACCGAAGAACAGAGTGATGGTGTTAAAAGAAACAGTAGGTATGTGACCTTAAAGAAGGAATGCTTCTGGATGGAGATCTAGGAACTGCTAGTATAAAGACATTGTCCCTCGCTCACTGAACTAAGGCTGGACTCCACAGGTATGGGAGCCAGGCTGGCTGCAGCCAGCGTGGCCCTGGTAGCCCCATCCCCATCTTTGCTCCATTGGGTCCTGCTGCTTTGCCCAGCCTCTGAAGTTTGTCTGAACCTGCTCTAACCCATTTCTATCACTCAGCAGTTGCTTGGTTGAAGCTCCTGGAGTTTCTTGAACACAGACATCAGAAGCTGTGTCTTCTGATGTATTTCACAACATGGTTTTTAACCAATTCTTTAACCCCATTGTTTGTTGGCCAAGGTATGTCTGAAAGCAGCAGACACCTTCTTGTGCCAGCTCAGTTTTACTTTCATACCGTAGGCTCGTTTTCATATCAGGTAAATGCTTTAAGACCATTACATCAAGGAGAGTTTTTAAATCACAAGAAGTGGAAGTCAAAGTCTGTGCTGCATCTAAAAATTGGTTTTGTTTTGCATGTAGAGATTATTGTACCTTCAAGTGACAGATGGGAATGTGAAAACTTTCTATCATCCTTGAAGATTCAAACGGGCTGATAGAGAAAAAATGTGGAAAGAAAAATCATCATTAAAATGGTCTTGAAAGGGATGACTTCCAAATTATTGTCTGTCAGCTTCTCCAGATGGTCTGAGTATCTGTCAGATGAGCAGTGTTCATTAGATATGCCTAGAAAAAAAATAAAAAATAAAAAAAAATAAAAAGGGCAAGGTTTCTTTTTGGTCAGGTCAGAAAATTAAAGGGGAAACAGTGGAAGATGGGGGAAAGTGAGGAGGGAGATAATTTGAAAATTTTTCTTACTAAACGTGACTACAAAAAGCTGCATTTGCTTCTGGTTTTATTTTCATTCTGCAGTACATATATGAAGCCTGACCTGTTCCTATTACTTTTCTAGATGGAAATACAAACTGAGTTTTCCCAATGATACTGGGCTCCTTCCTTCTTGAGAGGCTTCCCAGGCCCCCTCATGCTACAGCAGTGCAGTCCGCCTCTAACTGCTGGCTAAGGAGGCCCTTTATGGTGCCCAGACAGTCAGTTTCACTGCGTTCAAAAGGTATAACTCTGACTGGAGCTGACGACATACAAAAAAGGAATACAATTTCCAGTGCCCATAGAGAAGGCCCCTAAAAAGGCCATAATCAAGGAAAGCCACCATGGGTTTTGTTCAAATGAAAATGCATTTTCTAGCAGCAAGACCCTGAGACTGAATCCAAAGCTAAGAGCCTAATTCACTGCCATCACTACCTCTCTTTATTGAACAAACTGATGGTTTTCCCCATTGTATTTGTCTGAATAATCTGCTTAGGTTTACCCTATTCAAAGGAAAAGGAAGGACACTGGGGAAGGTTTGGCTTTATTTAACAGGCTTTTGAGGCTGCAATGATCAAATGAGCTGACAACAAAACAAGAGTGAGCCACATATAGCAGTCAGGTGCATGCTGTGACCTCAAGAGAAAAAGCTAAGTCTGTAAAACAGGACTTGCTAGCTGTGAGCTGTCAGGACAGCTACAGACAATTAATTTATTAATTTATGGTGTGATGTCTATGTTGGTTATTTAAGGCACATCAGATCTTTGGGGAGGCTCCCATTAAAGCCACAGCAATAAGGAACCGGTCAAATGTCCCATATTCAGTGGCCACTAACTCAGCAGCCTGAGGACTGCCCTCCACAGGGATTTTCAAGCTTATCTTTTTGTGCATTGACTTTTGCCAATGAGTCTTGGTCTTTCTGAGTGCAACAATTTTGCTCTTGGCTTATTAATCCTTCCGTGTTTGTTGTTTGAGACTTGCTTATATCCAAGCTATTCTTGGAGATAGTAATAGTGGTTAATATTTTACATCTTGGAATAAGCTGATTGCTGCATGCCACAAATCATTTATCACTTCAAGGAGGAAATCTAGATCTGTGCCAAGCCACTAATGTAATTATTGTCCCTTCTCTGCTGCATCCACCATATGCAGAAGCTGTTATATGCAATTATTTTCAATCAATCACAAGCTCCACTCCAGACAGACAAGATCATCTTGCAAGCACTAGGTGTTACTGAAATATGGTCGCACGTTACCTGCAGCAAGGGTGAAAGAGAGGCCAGTGTGGGATGGACAAGGATTACTCTGGGTAGTTTACTATTGAGGCATCCATCCTCTAGTTTATAGTTTTGCAACTTGTAGGTCTGGGCAGCTCCTCACGTAGCAAACAGGCTGGTTTTAACTCACTTTTTAAAGGTATCCAGCTCTCGGCATGGACCATACAAAGAGTGTAGTGGCTAAATGAGACCCTATTGAGTATTGAAGCCAAGCACTTCATTCCAGTTTTGTACTGCTGAAGCTGGCTACATTAAGTCAGCCCTGTGGCTCTCTCCCACATGCCTCACCAGCACATCGAGTCAGCCTCAGCATTTGCAATAGCCATTTTTCATGGATCAGGGCAAGGAGAATGTTTCAATCGCAAATGCGGAACTGCTTCAGAAGAGCTGGTCTCTGGAAGTGCCAACACCTCCACTGGTGCACGGCACATTGCCCAAAACAGCAGCCAAATGCCACCAGCACCTGTACTGCTGGCTGGCCCTGTCCCACTGCCTGGGACCCTTGCACCTGGAAGCCACAGCCCCTTTTGTGAGGGTGCTGTTTATGGACCTGCGTGTTTCCTTTCCTTTTCTATTTCTTCTAATGTCTATACCAGATAATGAAACATGACAGATGATCGCAATTACAGCAGGGTGGTTGGGTTTGTTGGTTTTTTGTTTTTTCTTACTTTCCTTAAGAAATGTTACAGGCATCCTAAGCATTTCAAGCAGCTGTAAATATGGGTGTGGTGTACTGAGTAGTGTAGCTGGCTAAATACAATAACTATAAGGCAAGCCAGGATGTGATTCTAGAGCTAAACCAGTAACTGCTCTTTACTGAAGCTGCAAAATTAGCTTAAAGATCTACATTGGGTTTGCAGCCCTTGAATTTAGCTTAGATTTTTAAATGGAGGTTGCAGCTATTCAGCAGAATCTACATTCTCTGTGATAAAACGCATTGGCTGTGTGTATGAATTATTAGCTGTAATAGTGTGAAGTCTTTTTGCTTTGCAGGGTCTGATCCACACCTTCAGTTGCTTACAAACAAGGGTGTACTGATCAGAAGAGAAAGAAGGGGCTGAGAGGCTTTTGTCCAGGTTCCATTTGCACCACGGGCTTTGAGGCATACTCAACACTCCTACTGCATAAAATAAGGGAGCTGAAATGCCAGTTCCTGACTTCACTGTCCGTGCAGACCAAGGCAGAATCATCCGTGTTGAAATCATGAAGAATCCTGCTGAAAGCAATGGGACGTAGACACACACACTCATACTTACCTCAGGGCATAAAGCAAAACTTGTTAAATTTTTCTTACTGGCTAGCAGACTCTTAAGTCCTTATGAAAGCATTACACTAGGTAAGTCTTTGAGTTTGGCCTGCTTGTTGCCTTCAAGAAGTACTGGGGAACACAACTGTTTTGCCCATAGACCTAAATCAACAACAGACGCTTATGTGCTGCTACAGGGAAAACACTTGAAGGTGATCCAAAACCAGCTGAAAAACAGTGACCATCAAAGGAGATGTCAAAACAACAGCTTTAAGACTTGTGGCCAGTTGGTACCTGTGGCAAAACTGGTATTTATAGGTATAAACCTTTTTCCCAGATGGGAACGTACCTCGTTCTCCTGGCTGCATCTTTGTCTCTGGCAGGTTTTGTGTTCACTAAACTAAGTATGTGAGCTTGCCAGTGGTTTTATACCTTGTCCTTTACACATAAACACGCTGCCGTTGGTGCTTTGGGGCAATGGGGCAGCAGAACTGGCATTAGGTAGCAGTTTCCCATGTGATTTCATCATCACAGTCAATGCAGCCTGTGAGCAGAAAAAAAGCTGCAGTGCTCAATGTCTGGTACTCCATAAGTGAAACAGCACTGCTAAAGCCCATAGCTAACTGGAGAGCCAGACGTTGCTGGGGTTGGGCGGTTTTCTAACATAGTATGCTAGATTTCCCTTATTTGGTTTACTTATTTCTAGGAGGCACAGGTAATGGTGAGGCACAGTGGAGGGTGCTGTCAGCTGAACAGTGAATAATGGCTTTAAGTACAAGTATTATGTTTAAGTGAAGCAGTTGCTCCTTTGGAGCTATTTAACTTTACAGAATATTGCATTGCTAATGAATTTTTGACTGAGCCCCATAAATTATTTTTACTGAAACTGGGCTTTGGACTTACAGAGATGGGTTTGCAGAAATGTGAAAGAAGGTGTGACAGGGGGATGAAGAGGTCTGGCTAAGGAAGGAAATAAGTTATTGAGGCTTGCGGTCACTGTATTCAGTGTAGCATCAGAGGCTGACAGAGTGAACAGGTACCCATGTCTGGAAGAGGATGGGCTTTGCTTGGAGGGTGGCAGTGGAAAGTGCTGTGAGCGATATTCATGGGAAAAAACCCAACCAACCACCTGGTTACTGCAACAAAACCTACAGAAAACTGAAAACAAACAGTTCTCTGTGAATGCAATGGGCAACAGACACTATTGTCACCTGAGGAGAGCAATTGGCAAGTGCTGAGTAAGAGCTTGTTCTGGGTTTGGAGGGGCAGCATTGTTATGCTAATAGTCCTTTCACTTGCCGGCAGTGCTGCTGTTGTGCTCTCCTGGAAGAACTGGGCAGGAGGCTTTCCCAGGACCTACTTGTGAGGAAGGGCTGGCTGCTGTTTCATCTGGTCCAATGCAGGCAGCTGTAAGTCTGCCTTCCCTCCTACCCCCTACATCTCCCTAACCCTTGCAGTGGAGCCCTTTGAGCATTTGCAAGGTTTCCAGAGCGTCTGTTCAAGGACACAAGTTGATTGAAACCAGCACAGGCAGACCAGTTCATTTTTAGTCAGAGCAGCTTCTGAGCTCTTGTCTGCCTGGGCTGGCACCAGGCAGGTCATGGGCACCATGGCCAGAGTGGGAAATAGTCAGATCCACATCAGGACTGGCTGGGGCTGCCACAGTCCTCTCTGGCATCTAGGCAATCTTCCTCCCTTTCCCAGCCATTCTCTTCATCAGTGGTGATGTTCCTTCATGCTCCATTGGGTCCTGCCAATCCCAAGCACATCACCTGTGCTGTCAGCACTTCACAATGCCCTTCTTGATTTAACAATTTAAGTGAGAATCAGTCAGGTTTTTTCAGAGTCTGAAGCTGTCTTTAACAAATGTAGACCGAGTTTTGTCCTAAATTCTCTTGTCTGAGATACATCCTTTCTGAGAATTTAATTAGAAGGGACTCTCATTTGCATGGATTCTACCAGGTGGCGTTGTCTCCATGGCCCTGGGGGAAAAAAGTCAGATGATACTATGAAAGCTGTTAGCGAGGATATTAGAAGCAACTATATCCAGGTCAGACAAAATTCTGAAAATACCTAGCATTCATGTGTCCTTAATTGCTTTTCCCCCTTTACAGCTGTTGGGTGAATACCCCATCTGAGAGGGGGCCGCCTTAGGGATTTGTTTTCCATTATGTGTTGTAGGTACAGAGAGAGGAGGTGGCAATTACTGCTCAACAAAGAAAGGAAGAGGTAGACTTGAGCAGCAAGAAGAGATTTGAACTTAGTGGGTGAAAATCTAAAGAATTAATATTTGGCCAAAACAGGTGCAGATGTGCTCAGAGGACCAGCAAAGGAATTGCTGTGGTACTTTGCTAAGAGCTAAGATGCTAAGATCATTAAACATCTTTTGGAAGATGAGATACATTTCTGGACTTCAGTGCCTTGTTCAGGTGTGTCTTTGAGCAAGTCAAGACATAATAAGGTGATTTCTGTATCTTACAGTAGCATCAGAAATATGAGAAGCTTAGGCATCTTGAGGACATACACAGTAGTGAAATAGCTGGCATAGCTAGCTCCAGGCCCTGAATCAGGATCATTCTTACGACTCCCAGTACTCCTCTTCAACTGGTGTGATGTCCACAGTGCTTGTCATTACACCCAGGGCTTTTCTGCACTGGGAACATGGCAGCAGAAGTGCTTTGCCAGGGAGCACATTGTCCTTATTATCAAGAGTGGAAAAGTGAGGTGGTGTCAAGTCAAGGGACTTGCCCAGAGTCAGGCAGTGACAGCTGTAGGGCTTGAAACCTTGTCCCAGTCCTGTGCTCTACCTAACAGGTAACAGACAACACTGCAAAACCACACTCCAAACTTTCTGAGGACTTGTTTGCCTTTACACCCTGCAAATAACTCAGGTGCACCAAGCCGATTATCTACATAGTGATTTGTTTCCAATCTTATAAATAAGATCTGGCACAAAGGAGGTACATTTAAATGCTGTAGCATATATTGAAATGTTCACTCTAGGCTGTCTGTGTAAGAAGCTTTGCCAGCAACACCCCGCTTTTTGGCAGCTGCTGCAGTGACAGCTGAGAATGCAGTTTGATAAAAAATCCCACTTCTGCAAAATAATCATGGCCCATCGGGTGATTCGCAGCAAGATCTTGTGAAGGGAAGGACTTAGCCAAAACACATCTGCTTGGGGCAGCATAAGGGCCAGAGAAAGCAAAAAATGTGAATGTTAAGTCAGACATGATAATAGGAAAATGGCTCAAGCACTTGGTTGTTTTGTCTGAAATGATTTAAGTAAACTTTGTGGAATGTGTGCCTGTGGTGTGAATTGATCAGGTGACATGAAACCTTTCTTCCTTGGCTTTCAAAACTGAAGGAAGATGACAACAGATTAGCACAACTGTCAGTTTATTTTTCCTGCTAGAACCCTGATAGACCCTGGTTGACTGTTGTTTTAATTAATCAGAAGCAATCAGCTTGTAATTGCTGTGATTAACACATCTTCTATTTAACCCTGGCTGAGTTTTCCAAACAGTGTATATAGTAGTTATGCAGAGTAGAAGGGAAGTCTAAAAGCTCTGAGGTAGAAGCTCTAGAAGCTGAGAATGGCTTCTGGTGCTTAACCAACAAAGCTGCCTCCAGGCCACAGACCATATGTAAAAACAGTATAGCAGAATGCAGCAGTAGGAGTCCAAATGACATTCTACTGGTTTTAGGAGAAAAAGAGATGTACTTTTTTTCTTTGAGATTCCCAAATGTCAGTTTGACACTTTGCAAGTGGCAGCCTGTGTTTAAGCCAATTGTATAAACTTCTATTTTCTTTTCTCTCTGTAGGTTTGTTGATCGGCTCTGGTTGTGCCCTCTATCCTCTTGGCTGGGACAGTGAAGAAGTCAGACAAACCTGTGGTAACCTTTCCAACCAGTTTGAACTGGGTGAGTCATCATCAGATCACCTCAGCCACATTGTACTCTTCTATGTTTTGTCAATAAAAGTAAAGAAGGACATAAGTGCAGGCTTGGAGAAACAACCCATTTGTGTGTGGTGGGGTATTCATACTGCATCATTCTGGTATGGTGCTAAGGCAAGGGAATTCAGATAGACTTGCTGGAAATGTTTTCCAAAAGAACATTATAAAAGAAAATGAAGGAATGTATGTATAAATTTAAGACATGGGATTTAATAGTCTTGCAATATGGGAGCTAACATGCCTGGAGATCTTGGCAGGGTAGGCAGAGGCATCATGTCACAACACAGATCAAGGCAAATCACAATGAGTGCAATTAGCTGTCTTTGAAGTCTGGCATGTTTATGGCTTTCTAACCCAAGCCGAGAGAGTATGGCTTTGGTTACTTACATCCTTGGGAAGCTGGTAAATAACACTAGTTCCTTATGTCAGCTTTCTCACAAGGAAGCCACTGGTTTTACTGTTGGTGGTTGCACTAAGCACTGAATGAGAGTCAGCGATGTGACCAAGCATGGCTCATAGCCATGCTGTGGGGGCAAGCTGCCTGAAAAGTGGTCTCTAGAAAACAAAGGCCCAGCAGTGACCTAAGGATTAAGCAATGTGGATGATCAGGATCTGATGTGTGAATGCACATCCTGGTTCTTTTTTAGCTAGAAGTATTGATGCAGCTGTTGATACCCTATTCTGTAAGTGCTTTCTGACCATGTGTCATTTGAGGAAGAGGGCAATCTCCTGAAGGGGCAGGCAAGACTAAGCACCCTCAGTGCTCAGCAGGCAAGACTGACTCTCCACCGGTGTGAGAATTCCCACTCCCAAGCATGGACACACAGAGCTTCCCATTTCCAGCCCCTGTGTGCTAAGCCTTATGGTTAGTGTTAGAAATCCTTTCCCTAGCTCTGTGTGCAGGGCTTCTGGTAGCCTGGCGTCAATCCCAGTGCAAAGAACAGTGGATGTAAATGGTGTCCCAGGGTTAACCACAAGCTTGCTGCATTATCTTTTATTTTTGCACTGATATGTCTATCAAGCTTCAGGAATAAGAAATTATGTTTCTGTTTCAGAGATATTTCTTTCAAATATATGCAAATAAATTGAGGTTGAAAGTTAAAAATGTTGTTTTAGGAGAGATGCTCCAGGTCACCCTCCCTTATGCCAATTCCTGTGGCATTTTGGAGTGCTTTTCATCTGGCATATGACCAGAAATTCTCTTTACCAATATCAGCACCCATCTCTACCACCACCAGTGATTTTATTATCAGCAGTGCTGCCCAAGGGGTGTGCAACGTGCTCTAGAAGCTTTACCTTATTATTTTGAACTCTAATATCCTTCTGTGCTATTGATATTAAATTTTCTTTTCAGCAAAGTATAAAAAGTTCTTGCAACTTTTTTATTCACCTAATAATTGAAAGATTGAACATGAAGGAGACAGAGCAATGAGAACAGAAATTTAACAGAAAGTTAACTAGCGGAAAAATAGTGTCCCTGAACTAAGATTCCCAACTCCAGGGAAGGGTGTCTCAAAGGATGTAATAGAAAGACTAGACAAAACACAGCAGTAACTGTTGCAGGGAACAGTCAGGTTCATCACTGCCCATGATCAATCTTGTACCTGAAGTAGTTCCTAGGTGTCCCATTTGGCAGCTCCCTCATTTGAAGGGGTGGCTAGCGCCTTGTGGGTGCATACTGATGCTGCTCTTCCACACCAAGCATGCAGTTCTGCTCCTGTGGTTCCTGTTTGTCTCCTGACAGCCTGCTTGTTCCCAGGTTTCAGTTGTTCCTCTCCCCAGAGTGCAGAAAAGCGTGACCTTTCCAGGTTATTTCTCAGCTGGGTGTCATGCCAGCCTGAGCTCCTTGAAGACAGCACTTAGGCAGTTACAAGCTATGACCTTAAACATAGTTGTGTCCACAATCAAGCAGAGTCTCTGAGACCACCTTCACCATCTCATGACTCATGAGTCAGATACCTGCATAAATTCAATCACCCTGTCATTGACATCAGTGAGGAAAGCCATGTGAAAAATTTCAGCTGACAGCATTCCTTCCAGGTACACATAAGGACCCTGAGATTTATTACATTAACTGTGAAGGCGTGTGCTCTTACTGTGTTTTCTGGACCTGGAGTATGCCGGCCTTGTGTTATGCAGGCCTAGACTTGACAGGAGTGCTGGTCTCACTGATCTGCTGCAATCATATGTTAACACATTAATTAACAGATTATAATGAGAGCTGAAATTTGCTATAGTGATTTCCACCAGGCAGCTCTGTCACTAAACATCTCTTTTCCAGACACACTGGCAGGGAATGGTTGGCTAGGATTTTTTTTTACTTAATGTCAATGCCTGGTTGATGCTGTGTTAGCAAAGTTATCTGTAAAGAAGAGGTACTGTCTAAGGGCCATTTAATAACCACACTGCTCATCATCTTTCATAAATACCTCTTGGTTGGTGATAACCCAAACCCTCTAGTCTTTTCTGAATCATTAGAGACTGGCTTACTTATTATAGCCTACAGACCAGAAATGATGTTTCAAAGACTTAATCTTGCTAAGTCTCAAGACAAATTTAAGTACTTATTGCTTTCATTTAAATATTTAATTTGATTAAGCCACAATGATATGCTTTCTGTTCGTGAATCTGTGAAATGAGTTGTCTCAAGAAGTACATACATACAGACTGCATTCTGCCCTCAGAAAAGCTGAGCTGCCATGAGCCCTGCACGGGTTTGCTGATGGGAGAAATGCTGGCAGTGGGAGTGCTGGTCCTTCACATTCTGCTGTGGTGGGTGCTAGTGAGGATGACACTGAGAGTCTAACTTAGCACATATGGTTACTCTCAAAGGAGTATGTTTGGGGTTCAAAGGGGTGCTGATCAGCACACAGCATACAGCCTCCCTTATGAGGATGGCAGAGTAACTGCTGCAGCATGGATCACAGGCAGCATGTGCATGCAGTTAGGAAAGACTGGACCAGAGAGCCAGCAAAGATGGAGGTTCAACACTGAGATTTGCTCTGGACTTACAAAAGGTGAGGAGGGAAAAATGGTTGAAGTTGAAGGTTGAGAAGATAAGCCAGCTGCTGCAATATGCATTATAGGAGGACGCGGAGGACAAGAGGCAGATGCAGAGGAGGGGCTGCAAGAACTCAGTTGAGAAACAGCTGAATTGTGCACTGTGAAATGTAATGTTAACCAGGGGTATTCCAGGATTAGCATTTGAATGAAAATTTTTGCTTTACCAAAACAAGAAAAAACCCCTCCCTGTAACATGCTTCTAACTAGATAGAATAAATAAATAGCAATGCTAAGAACCCATTAAAAAAAGCTTAATGCTTATTGGGTGTGCTAGACAAGAAGTGCTTCTCCGTGTCTTCAGGGTCTCTGAAAAGGCATTAAACTAACAGGTACTCCAAATAGTGCTGAGGTAGCCCATACTGTGAAGAGGGAACCTCCTCCTTCCACCCCCACCAAACACACATTTCTGTATACATTCCAAAGCAATATTTAAAAAGGCTGCAGGAAAAATAGCCATGCCTTGAATTTATGTGTAAGTGGATTTGGGTATTCTTTTCTAGAAAACTGTCGTGGTTTAAGCCCAACCGGCAAACCAGAACCACGCAGCCTCTCGCTCACTCCCCACTCCCAGAGGGATGGTGGGGAGAATCAAAAGAATGTAATTCCCACGGTTGAGATAAGAACAGTCCAGTAACTAAGGTATAACACAAACCACTGCTGCTACCACCAGTAATAATAATGATAAGGGAAATAACAAGGGAAGAGAACACAACCACTCACCAGCCGCCAACCAATACCCAGCCCGACCCAAGCAGTGATCAAGCCCTTCTGGGTAACTGCCCCCAGTTTATATAGTGGGCATAACGTGCTGTGGTATGGAGTACCTCTTTGGTCAGTTTGGGTCAGGTGTCCTGTCTCTGCTTCCTCCTGGCTTCCCCTCCTCCCTGGCAGATCATGAGACTGAGAAAGTCCTTGGTCAGAGTAAACATTACTGAGCAGCAACTAAAAACATCGGTGTTATCAGCACTGTTCCCAGGCTGAAAGTCAAAACCACAACACTGCACCAGCTACTAAGGAGAAACATGACTGCTACTGCTGAACCCAGGACAAAAACCTAAGCCATCATTGTGAAATGCCCAGCACCTTGCTGCTCTCTTTAAAATTGGATATTTATTTGGTTTTTATTAAGTAAGTGAACTATGTCCAAAGGGCTTTTACTTAAACATTTATGTATTGAATCGGGATAATTCTTTTTCAATCAAATGAAAGTGGTTGTGCAACTCCATCTCTACAAAGAGTCATCAGTCTTCAACTGAAGATACCCTGCCAAGCACGACTCCATTTGTCGATTAAATTACATTCAATGGATGAGCTGTTTTGCTAATGAGGATGGGGAGTAACCTCTGTAAATAGACAGACAGAGAGGCTGATATAACTGTAAAGGGGGCTGCTCTCTGCTTTTCTTTAGCAATCTGGTTTTGTCATCATGAAAAAAAACAGAGTGATATACTGGGGCTTTGACAAATGACCTTTGGCAAATGTTGTTGAGGGATTAAGGCCATGATAGATCTCTGTCGTGTTCCTCTGCTTGTGTTTCCCAGCTCTCTGGCAGTCATCAGGACCTGTATGGAGGTCTTGGGGTCCTGCTCTCTGTTCATGGAATCATAGAATCAACTAAGTTGGAAAAGACTTCTAAGGTCATCATGTATTACCCTTAGCAGGGCATCATCAGTTGTAGAATGACACCTCTTTGTAGAGATGGAGTTGCTCAACCGCTTTCATTTGGTTGAAAAAAATTAGCCCAATTCAATACATAAATATTTAGGTAAACCTTTTGGGCATAGTTCACTTAATAAACAACAAATAGATGCCCAATTTTAAAGAGAGCAGCAAAGTGCTGGGCATTTCACAATGTTGGCTTAGATTTTCTAGAAAAGAATACCCAGTGAATACTAATGTATTCACATGTATAAATTCACATTGCAGCATCCCATCTCAGATCATAGATGGAACAGAGTTCCTACTGAAACACCAGACTGTGAACTGGAGCAGACGTCTGCTGCCATTTTAGGGAGGTAACTCCTAGAAGTACAGCGATATAAATAAATGGGGCAAGAGAAAAGCGATTTTTATGATTTAAGCCAGCATAGTTTGCTCAGTGACCAAGCCCAGTGACCCAGTCAAAGTGCTTAGTCTAATTTGGCCACAGGCTAATGCTTGAGGTGGAGACTGGAGTTGTAAACCAGCAGTGCTCAAAGGGACTGCCTTTCGCTTTTACCAGATGTCTGAGGATGGATCAAAATCATGTTAATCTCTTGTCATCACACAAGCTGTTGCCGTTATGATGCATTATTTACACCCTGGAGTTGCCTGTCAGCCTCTTCAGGACAGCACTGATGTGGCACAGGAGAACTGAGCTGCTGCGAGTTTCAAAATGAGTCAGAGCT
The DNA here is from genome assembly GCF_033783945.1 of Neopsephotus bourkii. Lineage (NCBI taxonomy): Eukaryota > Metazoa > Chordata > Aves > Psittaciformes > Psittacidae > Neopsephotus > Neopsephotus bourkii. Next base: position 371,935 of record NW_026900553.1, read on the forward strand.
ACACAATCCTGTGGTCTGCAAAAGGAATTAACAGGCAATTTCCCCAAAGCAAGCATCTTTATAGCATATCACACATATAAGCATATACCACACATTCAGTTTTGCTGAGCTAGAGGCACTAATACCATTTTGTTTTCATTTCTAAATCTGCCACGCAAGAATAACAGCTGAAAAATAAGGGGTTTAGCAGGAAATTCATTAAACTGAGGGGCCCTGCATTAAGGTGAGAACATGCACTAAAGGTTGCAACCATCAGACATATGAAAAAAACCCCACATTTTGCAAAACTTAAATTGTATGAAGAAATCTTCTGAACTTGCATGCCTTTTATTTTAAGGGCAATGTGAGTATATACAGATGAATACATTAGTATTGGGTTTGAATCATAGAATCATAGAATAGTTAGGGTTGAAAAGGACCTTAAGATCATCTAGTTCCAACCCCCATGCCATTGGCAGGGACACCTCCCACTAAACCATGCTACCCAAGGCTCTGTCCAACCTGGCCTTGAACAATGAATGTCTAATATCAAATGAGACTTCGTTTTAGGTCATCAATTTCATTTTTAGGCATTGATGTGCATGTGAAGACTGCTTAGTTGCTGTATGCTCATTTCTGTTACAGTCGGTGCAAGGGCAGTTAAATCCCACAAAAGGCACCAGAGAGTAGAGTGCATGCTCAGTTTAACTCCTAAAATCAAGCCTCAGTTGGCATCTGGTGAATAAGCTCCAGAAACGCTACCAGACCAATACCTAAGAGTCAAAACACAAAATTCTTATCTAGAGTAAGACTCATTTGCCTAAATGTAGATGATTCATGCCATTGTAGGTGCCCTAGGAAACTCCAGCTGCCATTTCCTACCACAAGATGTGTGAAAAGATAATATGTACTTATTACCTGATATTATTACTTATTACATATAAATTATATTATGTACCTTATTGACCTGAAAGAATAAATTGTTTTATTTTTTTTTTTAATTGAACTGCTTGGAAAATAAAGTTGTCATTCTTTTGGGCAGTTTGTGTTGTCAGTGTTTGGGCAGTCAGGACTCAGTCTGGATTATCAGTGCTCAAGAACTTTTTGCATCCTGCCACTTTTTGTAAGAGTTTACTTTTTATGTCATGCATTTCCTGCCTAGGGATTACTTTTTTATTCTCCAGGATGATCATTTATGCTAAGAAGCATCCTACAAATGTGACTTGGTGTTTGCTGTAACTATGTTAAGAGCTCATCTTTGAGTTTCATTATGCTCTTCACTGCTATTAAAGGCAGTGAAAATCACAGGTCTGGCAGTGAGGACTCATGTGGCTCAGGTACGGCCACTGGCACACCATGCCCTGCCTACCTACCTGGCAGCTGCTGCCACAGCCTTCCCAAAAATACATTCTATGCTTGTTTGAGTTCATGCCATCCTTACAAGGCTGGGAGCAGTCTCCTGCCCTGTTTCTTCTGCACAACCTCCTAGACCCTCTGCAGTTGTTTTATGTTTTCTGGCTCTCATGCTCTATTGCTACCTCTGTCATACACAGAGACATTCTAGGTCTGGGGGCCCAGCTGCAGCAGCAGTCAAAGCTGGTGGCTCCAAATGCACACCTTTGCTTGCCCTCTGTGGTGGTCCATCTATCTGTGAACTGCTGTGGAAGGGCTCTCCTAGCCAATGTGGAGCAATTTAAAAGGCTGGCTCCCATCCTGAGCTAAACAAGCAGCTGAATTGCCCTCAAAAGCTCTCAGAAACTTCTCTGTTGAGGGGTATTTGTTTCCAAATATCACTGTTATTAAGGTTCCCCTTTGCCACTTTTAGAGGGCTTGAAATATCTTAAAGAGAACTGTTGACTTGATAGTTACTTCTGTTGTAGAAATGTTAGAGTCAATTATCTTTAAAGCACTTTAAAAGCAAACAGTGCAGTTACTAAAACAACATAAAAGCCCCACAGAAAGCAGTGGATACAAAAAAAAAAAAAATAAGCTTTGTCAGCTAGTTGATTTGCCTTAGGTGGCATCATTTCAGCATCTGGCTGAGTGTTGATATACAGTGCCAAAACAATCAAGAAAAGGATTTAGAGGGTAGGACAATTTATTAGAATCCTATTAAAGGCAAAGGCTTCAAAGCTATATTTTTCCATGAGCAATCTATCTAACAAAGCCAGTTTTCTTGTTTGCAGATCTTCTGCGAACAGCTCAGAGATTTTACCACTTCAGTTTTTTGAGTGAGGCTAAGCACAATCTTTACGAGCACACCTGAGCTTCAGCTTCTGAGTTCTTAGATAAATGAATGAGTCAGTCTACGTGCTAGTAAAAAAAGTGTTTCATCGAGGAGCATTTCCTCTTTAGTGCCACCTGGATAACTTCCATTATTAAATCTTTGTGTTTGGTGACTATATCAAGGTCAACATATATTCCCTCTAACACAAGGCACTTGCCTTTGTTGCCAGAGTTAGAACATGGATATGCAAGGACCCTCTGCAGTCAATAGAGATAACCAGGAACATCCAGAAAGGGACTCAGAACACCTGGAAGCAAGTACATGATGCTTTTTATTACCTGCAAAGGGGAGCTAAACTGGTTGTGTGGAATCCCTTCATAGTTAGGGGGAGAGAATTAGATGCTGCTAGAGCAGGGTTCACCTGTTATACTTTGTCTATTTTAAGATGAAATGCAACACACTCCTGTAACTGACTTTTTCTCCTTGTCTCCAGAGGGAACCTGAGAGACTAGTCCAGTGTAAGTCTCTGTACTGTGGATGTCCAAAAAGAGGTGAAATTCATTTCACTTCCTGTAATAGGTGGGATTTCTGCTGACTTCTTCCAGGAGTCTGGGAAAGCTCCTTATTAGCAGGACATAAGCTCTTAGGAATTTCAGCATTTTAATTGACATAAGGTATTGGTTTCTTCTTCATTGTTCCATAGTAAATGAACACCTAAGCAAATACGAGGTTCAATTAAACAAAATTATGTGATCCTCCAAAGAAAGGAGGATTTGGTCATATAAGTAAGTGTCTGCATGCAGTAGAAGTGAAGAATTTCAAGTTGGCACTTCTTTTTCTGCTTTTTTACACTTATGAATTTTATTGTATTTTATGCATTTAATTGCAAACCAAAACACTCATACACTTTCTTTGACCAATTATAAGTAACCAAAATAGCTTGATCTGTGAATGCATAAAAAAATCATGTGTTTTAAAAACCAATGACTCTATTAAGAAAGTCATAGCCATGCAGCAGACAAAGAAACCAGCTTCACTAAAGTCCTTATTTGATATCCAACTGTTTGTTTGGCTGCAGTTTTACCTTATACAGTGTTCTTTCTGTGTTTCACTTAACTACTTTAATCCTTTCTGAATGCATTCCAAGTTTTAACTTCTTTTCGTGCTTTTGTAGGTGATTTCACATGATGTTTTTTCATTGTAACTCTGTCAAGGAAAAAAAATCTTCAGCTATTTCATTTATGTTGGCTTTGTTTCAAAATAATTGTGCCTTCTTATTAATAGGCTGATTATCTTTAACATTCATCTGTGGCTTTCATACTTCCAAATCCCTGTATATCCCTTAACATCACACACTCCTTACTTTTTTCTCTGATTACTTTTCCAACACCCTGATTGATTATTTGAATTCACATTCCCTGGACTCTCATGTGAAGCTGTTAATTAGATTTTCTGCACAATATTTTTGCAAGTAGGAATTGTAGTTTTTATTTCTGAAGGTATATAATTTGTATTCTTCAGCCCAGCTAATTCTGAAACCATTTTTCCTTCATCTTTTAAAATAGGCTGTACATAAGGTTAAATGATCAGTTTGCCAAATACTCCAGGCTTCAAGCCCAGGATAGTCTTAACATGAACAGCAAAGAAGGCACAAATATTTAGGATCCTAAGTCTTACAGTTAACAAGTTTGCATCCAAGATACTTTCATATTCTGGATATTTTTTCTTAAGTGTCAATTATTGGTTATTGTCGATTAAAATCATATGTTATTTTGAGGACCTTGATAACTCTCTGATAACTATTTGTAAGACATCATGAGTAGAAGTCCTAGCAGAATTCTGTTTCGGCACCTGGATCCTGGCACAGCTCCACAGTAGATCAAGTACCCACAGATTTTATGTTGCCAAATTTCACTCGCTCCCAAATTTGTCTTAATCTTTATATGACTTACATATTGAAGAGGAGAGGGAAGCTAAGAGACATACATCATGCCTTGAAGATCACATTAGAAATCAGGAAAAGGCATGGAAGTGTTTTTTTGACAAGCCCATTCATCACTGCAAAACTACCATTATACAATCTTTGATCTTTCAATTTAGGAAATATTGTTTTATATTCTATAAGACTCTTTTCTCCTGAATTTTCTTTCTACTGTGTCCTCAATCACCTTATTTTTGTCCTTTATCTTCAGGGACTGCAATTTCTCTCAATCCTTTTACAAAAGAGAAGAGTATAATGTTTCCATGCTTTCCTTCTTTTATTTGCTTGGAAAGTGGCCATCCATCCGTACAGCTGCAAGGTCTGTTATTCTGTGATTTCAGTGTTCATCCTGACACTCTCTTGCTGCTAATCCCAGTAAAACAAATGTGAAAACAAAGTTCTTGATGGCTGACTACAGATACACCTGAGCTGACTTGGACAGTCTTGCTTCACTGAGCAACCAAGAGCTCAAATTATTTATGCTTTTACCAAAAAAATCCCCCCAAAGATTCATAAATAACAAAATGCTGAAGCCATAGCTTCTCCCACCATACTGACCTTTCAAGTAAAGACTAAATTGTTAAAAGCAACACCAACTGTGTGCAGAGGAAGAAGTTGCTGTGATGCATGTCATCTCTATCAGCTAAAAGAGTACTTCAGCTGCTGGGGAATTAACTTTGGCATGAAACCAGATCCAGCCCTTCTTATGAGCAAGAACATGTACATATTCTCGAACGCATTTCCACACTTTCAGTGGACTAGCACACTTCTCCTGGCATATATGTATTCCTGTGCATCCTTAAGAAAACAACATTTTTTTTTTGTGCCTTTATGTGTGCATGAAAATTGACGTGTTTTTAGTAATTGTTTTAATTTAGTCAAGTAATTGGTTGGCTCTGCTCTTCATTTTAGAGTTTTGATGTTAAAAATATCAGAAACTGCAATGGAGCATTTCTAATCTTTAGTATGATGGGCTCCATGAAGAAGACCTGCTCTACCTGATGGTTAAATTTAAGCCCCAGCTCTGCAGAGTTCTTAACTGTGTGCTAAGCTCTGAATACAGCTACTCCCACTGATGTTATTGCAATAAAATTAGAACATGAAAAAGGGTCCTTCTGTGACCCATTATTATAAAATATCTAAAGCTAGAAAGCAAAATCTGTCTTCTCTTATAACATTTCTAAAGATGTTTTTCTTTTCATTTGATGTTACATTTAATTACTCATCAACCCTGCTTTTTATAAAGCTCCTGTTCCTCTTAAAATCTGTGTTTAATATCAAAGTGAAGCAGAAGTCATTTTACAGTTTAAACTGCAACTAAGTTACCCAATTATTGACAACGAAAAATCTTTCTTTAGGGTATAGTGGAATAAAATAGGTCATATATGTAGTAAAATGAGAAAACCAGAGCAGAAATGTTAACTCTGAAAATGTTTTTTCTCCTTGTGCAATACAGAATTATAAAAGGAGTGGTGTTGTTTCATTTTGACACGGGGCTATGCGCCTCAGGCAATCATTCATTGCAACAGGTACCTTGAGATTGATTATCTCTGGCCTTATAGCTATACTTGGGTATGGACCTAGAACTTACCTATACTGACAATGAAAAGTATAGCTAATTCCTCTACCATGAGACACCTTCTCTGCTGGAGGCTCTTCAGCACAGTAGCTTGAAATGCTGTTCTGCTCAGCATCATCTGAGTACAGATCAGGCTATTCTATCCAAGGCCCCCCATTGTTTCTGACACAGACAGGAAATAATGGGCAGGTTTATTGCTGTGTTATTATAGCTGTAAGGTCAGGCTCCTGGCTCTTTCATCCATTCTCCTTCACTCTCTGATTTTTTCATTTGTTCGTCTTGAGCCAACTCACGCTTCTGAACTACATTGCATTTGTTAGATCAAGAGACTGCCTGCCATGCCTCAGAGCATTAAGTAGGGCACTGGTCCTTAGGGTAAATGGAGCATGGTATGGAGAAATAAACATTATTCTCTTCAGCCAAGACTGAACATGCATGTTGTATATCTGTTGAGCATATCTCTGACACTGATTTAACAGTTCTTTCTTCTTAAGAAGTATATCACATACCTTCTCCCCCTCTCTCACTGCCAAGGCATAAAAGTTGAAATCATGCCATGCAAAAGTTCAAATTTACTTCATTCTATCCCACTTAGGTCACAGCCTTGGGCAGTGCTAGCAGGTGACTCTTTAAACTCTTCTTAAAGGTGTCATTTTGACATTTATTTTCTCTACCTAGAAGCATTATGTAGAGAAAGGTTTACTTTTTCAAGCTGCACCTACAATACTCTAATAGTTTTAGAAATACTTAGCAACTTAAAAAGACCAATCAAATAGAGTCAATCATATCATAAGACTTGCTTTAGCACACCCCACCGTGATATAAATGTGATCATATTCAAAGCAATCTAGTGGATTTAAATATCTTGTGTATGCTTATCTCTGGTTTTGAAATTCCCAGCAGAAGCTATAGACAGTGTGTGTACACAGGCAAAGCAATAGATGGCCTGGACATAGGTCTCTGAACATCAGAGACATTGACAGGCTCTTGGCAGTTCTCTATGGTTTCCAATGGTCTTCTCTTTAGGAAATCAGACTCTCTGTGTGGTCTTCTGTAATGAAGCCAAGAAAGGTGTTGATCTACAGAGCATAACTAGATTACAAACCCAAGTAAATCTCCCTTCCTGCTCCAGCACATTGGAGAGAGGGGCTAATGAGCTCAAGCCAACACCACAGCTCTTCAAGTCCTCTGATCGCGTCAGGATTTTTGTTTTACTGAACATTTTTTTAAATAAAAAGCTCTAAGGGTTGTGAAGAAAAAAAATCAACAAGTACTATGCTTCCTGCTGTGGTGTCAAACTGGTATCTTCAGAGCAGCCAAGAACCTAAGTCTTGCCTCTCCCTAATGTCTCCTTACAAAGCTGGCCTGATAATACCCTCAAGACAGTCAAGGGACATGCTGTCTGCCTTGAAGAATGCTTTGGACATGTTGAGATATACAGACATCTTGTGTGTCTTGTGCCTAAGGCAGGATTAGCTGAACCCAAAGACTTGCCCTCAAGGATTCCACTGGAACAAAGTATGGACATGCCACCTGTTTCAGCTCTGTCTTCCAGGATGGAAACTCTGTTGTTACCTTCTGTTCTCCAGAGGGAAGAATGATTTCTGCTGCTTTTTCCAGAGAAGGGAAGGAAGTGTATTGCTGCTTGTGCATTACTGAGAATACTCACTGCTCAAAGCAGGGTGATATCACCCAAGATTATAACACAAGAAGAACCTCAGTGGTAAAGGAGTCCCAAACACTCAAGATCACAATGACCAAGATCATGCAGCCCAAGTGAAAATTATTTTGGGGATGGGCTGAAACCCTGAGGATTAACAGCAGCCATCTCCCTGCTTTTGGAGACCTCTGGGAGGAAGCTTCCTCCCTACTGCAGCTGCTGTTTTCCTGATCTCCTCCTATTCTTAAGGCACAGTGGTGCCTGGAAGGGGAACAATCACTTCATGGTATACCATGGGAATCCCCAGCACCATTCACTAGTGATGAATTTGGCTCATACCGATAAAAGATACTGAGGCCATTAAATGTATTCAAGGCATATTGTGACACTGTTAAACACATTAGGCAAAAGATCAGTGAAGTTTTCAGCAACGAGTTGTGACCTTGGTGGGGTTAGGGAAATTTCTGTATTTTCATATTTCTGGACTCTGTTCCCACAGCAGCCGCCATGCAGGTGGTCCCTTGTCACCACACTGCTTTGTGGATGTTCAGGGTTGATGCCTGTGTGAGGGAGACATGTTCCTCACAGCTATGTCCTGGATTATTGTCTTCCAGCAGCTTGCAGCCAGATCTGGTTTTGAGCCCTGTCACTGCAGTGGTAGAGCTGGACCGACTTAGCTCTTCATGAAGGGAGCAGGTCCTGGTCCAAGTTACCTGCAAAGCCTCAAAATCTCAGTCAAAAATAATCAAAATATGCTCAAATGCTGCCTGGAGGAGGGGAAGAAAGAGAAGTGTGGGGAAAATCCTCTTTAGACTGCAGCCACTGTGGAGAGCAGTGCCATGGGCACTCCCTGGGGCAGGCAGGCAGAGGGATGCCTGCCCATGGCTGAGCCCTGCCTGTCCCATGGCTGAGCCAGCAGCCTCAGCTTTGGCTCTCACGTGTCATTCCCCCCTTATGGAAAATGGTAACTGGCCAAGCAAGTGATCCCAGAGGCCTATCTGCTTAACCAGTATATAACAAATTAAGGGGAGCCATTTAACGAGCTTGGCTTCTCTAATTGCTTGAATTATACCCTGCGTTCCCTGTCTGAGGTGGACGTACAAGCAAGCAGAAACCTAGACAAGTGTTTTCAACTGAGTGGGCAGCAAGGAGGGTGGTGGCGGTGCTTCCCTCCCCTGGCTAACACTGTTTATGTGTTACTGTGTTTCCCTTGCAGGGACCTGCCACATCGGCTGGGCCTACTACTGCACGGGTGGTGGCGCAGCGGCGGCCATGCTGGTGTGCACCTGGCTGGCCTGCTTCTCGGGTAAGAAGCAGAAGCAGTACCCCTACTGAGCAGCCCCAGCTGCAGGCGCTACCAGGCGCCACTGGGGCTTGCTGACTCCTCTGGATAACCACGGTGGACAAGATGTTTTCAAGTGCTTTCTCTCTGGAGTGGGTATGGGCAGGGTGGCGGGTGGCCCCAGGGAGGGCAGGGAGGTGACTGGCACTGCAGAGCTACCCAGCTGGGCTGGACAGGTATGGGCTTTCTCACCCGTGCTTGTGGTCTGCTCCGCAAGGAAAACTCCGCTTTGGTAAATGGTGAAATCCTGCGTGCACCAGTTAATTGAGAGGTGGGATGGCAGTGCCCAGAGGCTGGGGTAGCAGCCTCTTGGTGCGGCACTCCCAAAAGCACACATGCACGCACAGACATTGACCATGGCACAAAATGAGCAGAGAGGATCTTTTGGTGCGATTCTCCTTTCTTTTCTTTTTTTTCTTTTTTTTTTTACACTTCTCTCTGGTGGTTTAAAATTCAGTGTTGCAACACTTTTTAATCTATACATAAAACTTAATAAAAGGACCAATAAGCCACTTTATCAGTATTTTGTATATTCTCTACACATTTTTCCTCCCCAGACATTTAGCCACTGCTTATTCAGCCCTATATAACTTTTATTAAGCCTCTGTGTTTTCAGCGTTATTACAAAAATGCAACATAATTACTTGGCATATGTAGCGTTTCCCTATAGTACTTTTATGAAGTGAAGTAAATGGACGTTTTTCCGTCCATTGGAAATTCCACTCACAGTACTGTAGAGCTCTGTTGGTTATATAGGACTAACAGGAAAATTCTTCCAGACATAGATTTCTGTTGCAGTTATGTTTATCTCATTGATGTTGTATTGTGCTGTACCATGTTTATTATTTCAATATTCATTTTTGTAAAATATATATATATTATATGTGCTATTTTATGTTTGTATTTGAAAAATCCCTGTAAATAAATATTTCCTTGATCAATACTTGCAACACGTGGTCATGTCAATAGATTAAGAACTTCCTTCCTAGATCCCCATTGGAAAAACCCTTGGAAATAACCATGACTTTTACAACCATGCTGCATCCTTTTTCCCTGTAAACCACATACATTTAGGGTTAGTTACACTGCCTGAGGACAGACATCTATTGCCACTGGAGGCATTCTGACATGCCGCATTTTTGCCTGGTGCTGTCAGATGTCTTGCAGGACTTCAATGAGATTTTCCCATTCTCTCCTGACTGCTGTGGACTAGGAATTTCACACATCACTGCATGCCATGGTTTAAGCAACTAAAACAAGCCCTTACTTTCTTAATAGCATGGACATTGATTACATACCTACCAGGCAGTTTTCCCTGCACAAGATACTGGGACTTGCATATACAAAAAGTATATACAAAACTTCAAAACAATCTTCTATTTTAACAAAAACAGTGGCAGGTTAGAGCATGGGAACTTATACAGGGTTTTCAATCATTACATTAGCTAACATTATTCCCTTTCAGACCTGTTTTTCTGCTCTTGTTTTCCCAATATATTTCTGTTGTGTATCTCTAAGTTACAGCCTATGTTCTCATTGCATTTCTGCTGGTTATTAACATTTGTAGCTGTTGCAACTCTGAAATCGTGCAGTTGCTTTGTACCTTATGCTGGGCGGCTTTTTGGAGGTATGTGGGAAATAGCAATGTCAGCTTGCAGTGATCAATCCTGATACTGCTGAACTGAATTTTATCAAGTTTCATTATAGGCTAAGCACTATTTATTTGCTTTATGCTGCTGTGCAGTGAAAACAAAATTTTACCTTACCCCTCCCATATTAGCCCATAATAGCCCTATCACATCCAACTGCACTTCTGAGAAGCACACCAGTGATGCCCTGGGGACTTTCCTCCCCGCACACTTTTCCAGTGGCACCAGCAGCAGTGGAACATGGAGCTCTTCTGCCCTCAGGTTTCAGGTCTCATCCCTTCTTGTGAGCACTGAGGACCGTGCCCAAACCTGCTGCAGGAGGTCAGTGACATTGCATATACCCTCACAGTAAATATTAATATGCCTGTTAATTTTGTGGATTGCTGCTTTATTAAAACTGAAGAAGGTGAAAACACAGCTTTGACTGTGGTTCCCCATGGTTCCCCATGGTTCCAATAAGAAGTTTGACAGATATCTCAATAGAAAAATGCTGCCTTTGTACAGTATGCTGCTGTGGGAATATGCCTTTCCCTCCACTGAAACTGCAGTTTTACTATACAAAATTTCAGTAACTTAGCTATAGAAGTATGAGTGTTACTATTCTAAATTTGACCCTCCCTAGATTACATCCTGGGCTATGCACCGTGAACAACATTTTCACCTTTTTAAATCTTCCTGTGCTCAGGTTTGGGCTTGATTTATCATGATAAACTGGAACTATGCAATTACTTCATGAAGTAAATTAGGTTTTTCTTACAATGCGGTACAATTACAGCATGACTGACTCTCTGATTTTGTAAACAATCTTTTTTTAATTTGGGCTTTAATAAAGTGTCAATTTTTAATAAACGAGCCAATGATATATGCTGCACCTGCTTTGTAGCTGTTTATCATATAGCCTTCAGCTGCTCTCATATGAATAAACCAATCGCAGCTTAATTAGATTTGTCCGTATTTTGTGCATTTTGGTTCTGATACCCATTTTGCACTAGAATATAAATACCATTTATTATCATGGTTATCAAGCTTCACAGTTGGAAACTCTAATAACTTCGAAATGAGTAAAAGATTGCTTTCAATTGCACACAATGAAGTGTCAATGAAATATTTACAATATTTACTATGTTTAATTTTCCATTTATTTATTCTTGAAGATGAGGAGCTTGGCCTTGAGTTTGTCAAAACAAAAGACATGAACTTGCACAGGCTCCTAGGTCACTGAATTCTGTCCTTCCCATTGCTGGCAACCATACCACATAATCTTGTTAATATATTTGTCAAGCTGTATTTTGAAACTATTTAAGCAGTTTTCCCCCGACAACTACAATGGGAAATTTATTCCAAAATCTCAGTCTTTGGGTGGTTAGACACTTCTAAGTTACAGACCACCTTGTATTCTGGAGCTCACAGATGTCAGAGGTCACAGTTCACTTCCAGCAAATACTCTGGAAGCAGTAAGTTTCATCTGTCACACTTAGCTAACAGAGGAGTTGCATAGAAATAAATTGTATGGTGACAGACTACTGTTCATTATGAGAAGATATCTTAGGACCACAGGCTAATTCAGGTGTGGAACTTGGCATTTGTCATGAAGTTCCTGCTGTCCGTTCTTCAAGCCTGTCTCAAACCATCTAAATGGCATTCCTGCCCCTCAGTACATTGACTGGTCCCCCCCCAGCTTGGTGTCATCTGCAAACTTGATGAGAGCACACTCCTCCAACCCTTCTGGGTCATTGATAAAGCCATTGAACAGGACAGGTTCCAGGATAGATCTGTGATAGCCTACTCACTACAGGCACCCAGGTAGAGGCTGGCCAGGAGCCATGACCCTCTGAGCCTCTACCAGGCTTTTACCCATCTCTTTGCCTAGCCATCCAGGCCATAAAGTCCCGATCTGAGTACAAAAGACTTATAGGAGCCTGTGCAAAAAGCCTTGCTACAATTGCAAGGACAACCACTGCTCTTCCCACAGTCACAAATCCAGTCATTTTACCATGGAAAACCAATGGGTGAGTCAGGCATAGTTTGTTCTTAATAAATGCGTGCTAACTGCTAGCAGTCACTGAAATGAGATCTAGTTATATGCAACTGCCAGTGGAAATAAGGTGTTGGGATACTGATGCCTTTGTGTGCCTAATGTTTGCTTAGCATGGCTAAATACAGAAAAAAAAAAAAGCAGTCATCAACAAATCTAGAAATAGAAAGGGTAGGGAAAAAAAATGAGCTCTGGAAGTTGGATATTTACTTCAGATATGAATTTGACTGAGGCAAGTCAAGGTCAAAGAACTTGGTGCAGTACGTTATTTACATAAATTTGGTCTTGGGAATGACTTCAAGAGAACACATGTTGAAATTCTCTCACCCAAACCCCAGAGAGCTGGATACTTTCTTTCCCTGTGCAGCACACTGTGCAGTGCCAAGACTCTTGGCCTGAGCATTAACACAGTATTTACTGAGAGGGAAAATGCAAATACTATCATTGAAGCATTAAGTCAGGGAGAAGCTTTTCTGCATAAATATGCGGATTGTGAAGGCCCTGTCTGGAGTTTGAGAGGGCATTATGCTCTTTCTGTAAACAAACAAACAAAAACCACTTTTTTTCAAGGCCTACATGTTAACAAATGAGTCAAATTTTCATTGCCTGCTGTAGAGTTTGCTCCCTCCCCGAAATGCAAATATGTGCATAAGAAAAAAAAAAAACCTTTAAAAATGTTTTGAAATGAGATTTAGATAGCTCCTGAGGTGATTTAACCCCTCTATTTCTTTTATACTTGATAGAAAATTCAGAAATCAGTTGCAACTGCAATTTATCTGTCATTCTAGAGTTTCAAATAGTCTATGAAAAACATCAAACTGAATGGCATGACAATCTGTACATGAACATAAGCATTAATTCTACTCTACATACTTAACCTTTCAGAGAGACAATGGTGAAATTAGATATGTCTTTTTTTTAGGAGTGGCATTTTAGTGTAATCCCTTAAGCAGACAGGATTTTAAATATATGCTTTCGAGTATTAAGTGTTTTAATTATTATTATTATTTAAATAATGAGGGATCAGAGAAAATGAGGACATTTTGGAAAGAGTTTTAAGTTCAGTTCTCTTAATGGCAAGAAAGATGGTTATTAGATGACATATAAATAGGTGACCATGTTTCATGTTCCTCACCAAGAAACAGAATGTTCATTGAAATTTATATAGATATTTTAGCTGAGTAAAGACAGACTGGCTCTTTTCATGTACAATTTTACGACCTTTTAGTCTGCTAGCAGTATTTCCTAACAACATCAACATGTTAGGGATATTCTATATTATGCCATGTATATTAAATTAAGCCATCACAAGGAAAACTATAATCTGAATGGAACATATTACACTGCTTCATTATGCATATCTACATCACCAGGGCCCAGCTTATTGTTGCCTGCTTTCCTGACTACCTAAGAGTGAATGAACTATGCAATCTATATGTTACACTGCTTTAAGCATCCTTCATCACATAGGGATATCTTGTGGTCCTCAACAGGCACTATGGACCATACTGAGCACCACTAGAAGTATGATCATATCTAAACATGCCTCATGCATGACTGTCACCCCAGTGGTTATGAAACAGTTTGGCTTGTCAGAGTGGGAATGGTAAAGCAATGATAGAGGATAGAAAAGCTGCCTCTTACCTGAAGACAAAAGCAAATACAGCTCTACACCAGCAGACAGAAAGCTTTTGCCTCACAGCATTCATGGAGATGGGAGGAAAATTTGCTGTCACTGTGGAAAGCAGTTCCTGTCTGCAGCAAGACTTAGAAGCCCAAGAAGTGAGTCTGTGAGTCTACAACCACTCAGGTAACATTCCAGATATTTTTCTTACAGGACACACATGGAAGCCACTGCCTGAGTTTCCAAGAGAACATATTAAGTAGTGACCCCATCTTTCTTGTCCATCTCAGATGCAGTTCCACCTGGGTCAGAGGGAAATGCTCATGTACAGCTCCTGCAGCACAGGTCCTGTGAGACCCCCGCACCAAGCAAGTTTCAGCTCCGCCATCAGATGTAAAGACAATAGCAACAACAAAGATGCTCCATGTGCTTTTGAAAACTGCATGCAGCCCTCCTGCATACGTAAATGTCTTCATCCTTTTTTCATTCTCAGGAGCTAAAGGTAATTTTGACTTTCTTCACACCAGCCAACAAAATCAATATTTAAGTACACTTAATAAAGAAAGGTTGTTGGGCTGCGTAGGGAGTCACTTTGCAAAGCACTTTTGCTCCAGCCTGTCACCAAAGAACTGAATGCTTCATCAAGTAATGGACAGCAGCTTCCTACAGAGGACTTCCGTGTGGGCGGTTTTGTGCAAACCCCTCTGCCCCTCAGCCCAACGATTTTATTCTGTTCCCTAAACCTCTGCCAGATGTGACCACTTTTCAAAACCTTGGGCTTTTGAAAGCATGGTAGTTGCTAAAGAGAAAGCAAATATTTCATGTGAATACTTTGTTTTCTGCTAAGGATTCCGGCCATTTCAATGGGCTTGGACCAAACCCCATGACCCTGATCCAAAAACTATAGGAGCCAATGGCAAATAGTCCACTGTCTTAACTTAGGCACAGAAACAATGGGCAAAACGCCATAACTATTTTATATCTGGCTTTGTATTATGTTCTGGTAAACTGTGAATCTTATTTCTTCCTGTGTACAAAATACACACACACACACACCACATTTTGCAAGCACAAAAATCCCTATATCTTTCTTGGCTTTTTACTCATCTAAATGTTCCTTGTCATCTGAGAATTAACTAAAACAAGATACTACAAATACAAAATCTATATGGCACTTAATACCGTCAATTAGTGTTTATTTAGGAGTTGTCTTCAAAGATCAGAAACTTAAAAAAAAAATGTTTTGCATTTATTTTACAGGCAAACAAGCTGCTGGATCTGGATAGTAAAACACCTATTTTTTTGAAGCAAGCCAGCTCTGTGTCCTTATCTTGCCTGTTCCAGAGGAAGAAAATGGAAAGTGGATTAACTAACATAATGAATGTTTCAAAGGATATAAAGTAAAATCTGTTTTATGATGTAAAGCTGCATTTCTTAGCTGATATTACTAGGCCAGGTGGGTCCAAAGAGGCTCTTTCTACTGCCAAATGGAATGGAAAAAGAACAGAAAGTAGAAATGTAGCCTTATACTGGGGGTTTGCAATGGACTCCGCTAAAGGGTGGTAGCAGATGCTCCACACCTGTGATTCAGTGTGGTTTGGTAACTCTTCATGGGTTTTCTCCTCCATCTTATTTCTCTAAAAATATCAGTAAGCTTTCTGTTTGTGCAGCACATAGGGGACATATTTCCCAGTATATCATCAGGGCCCCTGAGTCCTCTCCTAAAGTGAAATAACTCCACTTTATATAGGAAGAAAAAGGGTTAGTAACGGATTTTCTTTTATTGAATTGTAGTATCATTTGGTAGGGAAATAGAGAAAGGAAATCTCAGTTAAAACGCAAGCTACAATTAGGACAATATATTTTAAATGATGAAGTACTTCTTGCCTGGAGCAGAAGCCATATTAAGAATTGAAGTGTGAGATATTTGTTTTCAGTAGCTGTCAACATGTAATTTGTTTTCTTCATTTCTGGGATTAATACCTAATTATGGTGCACAGAGGAATTAAAAAGATTGAGTGCATTACTACACATATCTCTCTGGCTAAAATCAGAACTTCTTTTCACAGAATCTGTTTCACTGTGCTCTTCCATGTGGACTTCAGCAACTTCGTGCACCTTACAGCCACCGCAGGAAGTCCCTGACCTTGTCTCTTCTCAAAAGCCTGTTGTGCGAGAGATATCTGCTGCTGTTCTCCGTATCACACTTTCCAGCTCTTTGCTACAACTTGCTGCTGCAGAGTACAGCTGTCACTTCTGGAAGGTTTCAAGCTGTTTCTCACTCACTGATTAGAGTACACATTTCAGGAGAATCTGTTACGAAAAGATACCACAGTACACCACAGCAAATTGTTTCATTTCCAAATTTGTTGTTACATCCTACTCACTTGCAGACCATTCAACAATGTTAATGTGGTAGTAGCCATCACTAATTTTCTTTTCCATGTCCTGGAGGCAACTGTATCAGCAGTTACACCACAGGCGACAGACCTGTCTGTGGTAAAAGGGGAGAAGTTGACTTTTTACACATAGCATGTAGAAAATAAAGACAGCCATGCCCAGATATACAGTGACATTTCAAAGAGGAAGCACATTACATGTTTAGAACTGCAATGAAATATTAAGAAACCTGCATTTGTTGTCAGTGTGTGTAGAAGTGGAATTCATCTCTGAAGAGTGACTCTGGATTCATCATAAACTGGTGAGCTGTTTCAAGGCCTCTCAGTCTTTAGGTTGTTCCACCTGCAGATACTGTCAACATCAAGGAATGTGAATTCTAGGGCAGCTTTTAGGGCCAGTCTGTCTCTCAAGTGGAATCTGAAAGAAATTTTAGCTAGTTGTGTCAGATCACTGAAGCACACCTGATTTTGTGTGACTTTCAATCTGCAATGTAGCTATGCTTAACTTGCAGGTATCAAAAGAGAGACCTAACAGACGAGTACATAGAAACTGCTGAAAAATTATAGGGATCTGCAAATAACGTAAGCTGAAAACTTGTTTTTAAGTAATATTGATAACATATTTGAATGAAAATAATTAGTATTGAAATTCCCCACACTGCATCAGAAGGCTCATGTACATAAGTAAAAGATTGCTGCTTCTTGTTTTTTCAGCAACTTCTGTTCCAGGCAGTGGAGCTGGTGTTGTCTCCAGCTTATCCAATGTTAGCAAATTTGAGGTCTAATTAAGTCTCACTGAGCCTCACAATTCTCTCTTTTTCCCTCCATCCTCTACTTTTATAAGATATTGATCTTCTTGGTGGAAGCCATCACATTCACTGTTGTAAATGCTCTCACTCTATATAGAGACATTTCAGGACTGTATTTTTGAAATAGGCAAATTCTTTTCACAAAAGACTCAGCAGTCTAGTTTTTATGCAGTTCCCTTTGGGAGCCACAGTAAAACTTCTGTGAATGCTGCATTCAGTGCAGGGTACTTCACTGGCCTTCATAATTAGGAAACATTGCTGCCTGAGCCTTGTTCAGACAGATGATTTCAACAGCCAAGAAGTGAATGTACTTAGCAGCAAAGCATGCTGTTCCTTTTTCATTGCCTCTAAGACAGGAGAACTATTCAGAACTGCCTGAGCACAATTCTTAAATGTTCTGAGCTGCTTGGAGCCATTTCAGTCAATCTGAACATTTATTTCCTTTCATAGCAATGCAGAGTGAAGGCACTGACAGTCCTTAAATGCATTGGTCAGGATATATGACAATTCACAACCTAGCTTGGGCCAGGTGGTTTTAAGGTGTCCAGTGGTTTATGTAGCACAGGTATTGCTTCCTTGTGATCACCTTGTGATGATGCTTTAACTAGCTGTAACACTGCAGATGGGGACAGATGTCCGGAACAGTGGTAAATAGAGATTTTTTTTCTCCTTTACATCATGGGCTTGAAGAGAGGCCAAGTACCTGGCACCTGATGACTGAAGAGTGTTGAACCATGACACACATGAGATGAGCATTTAGAAAGAGGTGATTGAGAACTTTTCTGCACAACTTGGACAGCATTTCTGACAATGCCAATAGCTAAGCCATTAAGGCAATGGGCTTGGACCCTGAATGCCATTCTAACTTCCCTGAGTACCACCCGATCTTCAGGATAATGCAAAAGGAGATCTTCCTCCAAATACGGAAGTAATGTTTCCCATATCAGCACTATTTTTTTCCAGTCTGCTTACCTCTAGCTTTGCATCTGTTTACCCCTCACCAACCTTGTTAGTAATTCAATCATCTGAATCCACACCAGCATCTACAGCCACCTATGTTTTCTTCATAAGTTAAAAAAGGAAGAAGAAACCCGTTTGTATTGCTCATTATATTCCATGAAGTTAATCTTATTTGCATAAAAAAGGTTTCCCCAGAAAATCAAATGAGGCTGACAGATGTCCTAAAGATTCTTTTTGTGCCCAAGAGGAATACATTGTAGAAACTGTTTACTGTCTCCTGAGTAATGGGGTCTGTGATAAGCAATTTGTTTTGTATGAAAACAATGTCACCTCAAGCAGCTGAAGGATATCATATGACTTTCCCACACTGTCAGCGTTCCATTGTATCTCTTGGCTTCTTAGTACCTGCTGTTTTGAATATTAATACAAGGGAAAGAGAAAATTGCTGCAAACATGTTAAACATGCTACTGCATTTCAAGGATGTCGTGGTTAACTTAACCAATATTAAAACCAGAATCTAGTAGAAACCTGCACTTTGTGCACAGTATATGAGAGCTGGCTTCAGGATGATGGGTCCCACTGAATTATTATCCCTTAGGTCTGCAGATATTTCTTTCCTGGGACCTGACAGAACTTGAGGTTTAAGGAGGCTTTGGATTACATGTACAGCACAGGCTTTGTCTTGTGAGTCATGCCTAATGGAAAAAAGTCAAGGAATTCTCAAATGTCATCTGAAATCAGTTCAGGACTAAGCATCCAAAAATCTCTGTAACACTGGGAGACTCTGTAGCTTTGTTTGTTTTGTTGATCAACTGCCTGTGGAGAAGGGGCATCCATCTTAAAATAGCTGAACATGATGAAGGGACACACTGGGGATCTTTAGCAATGGAGGAGGAACCTGAGGGAGACAAGAAGAAAATTGAACTGCCTTCTGCAGTGTTACTGCTGGTGACAAAGTGCCCACTTATTCAGTACAATGACAACGTTTTTGTTTTCAGTGTGAAAGGGCTGAACTTAAAGGGAAGCAACCAGATTTCTCATAGGAATATATCTTACACACTCAGTTATACTAAATTAAAGGCACTAAATGAACAGTACTAAGACATCCCTGAATAGTGAATCATGGCCTTGGGCATGTGCACTCTGGGAAGTGAGATAAAGTAGCATGGAGAAAGCACCTTACTTATTTCTTGTTTGGCATTGCAAGAGGGCCAGAGCATGCAAATTCAAAGTGAGCCAGGCTGATACAACCCACAGCAGTATCTACACACCACTAGCCAGGCACAGCCAGGGCAGTGTGCACAAATATGAGACCATGGATGGCTGGAGCTACAGATACAGGCTGATTTGAGGATGGTTTTGTTCCCAGGGTAGCCAGGTGTATCCAGCAGGTGCTGTCTCCCACCTGGTGAGCACAATGCCAGCATCTCTTGCCATGAGGAAAGCTTCACAACAGCATGTGTCACCAGAGCCACCCAGCTCCTGCCCTATTCTCTTCCAGGGCATGGGACTGTAGTGGGTTTGATGCAGATGAGTGCAGGGGAGTGGCATCCAGCTTATTGTTTTCCTTCTGTCTCACTTAGCCCAGGCAGTTCATACTGAAAGCAGGTCTGCTGGAGCTCTAGAGATGCCCTATGCCTTTAAACAGATAAAAGAGGATGTGTAGCAAGGCAACCCACTTTGCAGTCATTGCTGAGCAGCTGTTAGCATTGCTACACTGTGGGACTGTGCAAAAGCCACCCATCAAGGGACGCAAAGGAGCCTGCTGAATATACGTCTGTGTACGCATCTTCTAGAAAACCGGAAGTTACAGAAGCTTGAGCATCTTTCCAGGTGGTTATGCCAGCATATATGGCATCTTCCCGTTGGAAGTTCTCAGTGGACTTTGCAAAAGTGGTTAATGGGTCTCCTCCTTTGGGAGCTATGTAGTCTTGCTGAGAGCTGTCTGTGCAAGCCAAAGACAGAACCAGGCCTGTGACCCAGGTCTCTGTCTCAAACTATTCACATCCCATGAAGCACCATTGCCTTCTGGTAGGGACTTCTTCTACTGCATCATCCAGGATTTATGAAAGTGATGTAACCAACAGTTTCCAAAGTTTTCCTTCTATAGCAATGTTCCTCTGAGCAGGGAAATTTCCTTCCAGGTGATGTCTGACTTGACATTGGTTCTCTGCCAGGATGTGGTTGCTATGACAGCTGCTCCTAGTTCTGCAAATCCTCATTCTGCCAATCCTCCACAAACACAACTCTTGCATATCCTGTATGCTCTGGGAAATCATGTTTCTGGTTTTAGTCCTTTAATCTTCTCATTTCTGTGTCTCCTTTTGTTTGGAATCAGTGATGTTAAAGCAGCCTTGTGCTGCCAATATTTTAACAACAGGTTTTCAATAAAAATAACCCCACCTCAGTCTATGACAGATTTGAAGTGCTGTATTGCTTGGGCTGCTGAGAAGGGAGACTGGGAAATCTACTTTTGTAGCTTGCTTTTGAAATAAAAGCTCTTTCACATAAAAACCAGGAAGTTAACATTACTTGGCAAATAAATGCAGCTTAAGTGCTCTTAACTGAAAGTAGTCAAAATAAACCTTCCTCCTAAAAAATCTGCTGGGTAATTTTCCAATGATGTGAACTGGGGTGCTGGATGGGCTGGAAAAGTGCATGTGTGTGCAGGAGTGGGCACTTAAAGGTGTTGAGAAAACTTATTTTAGCAAATGTTATTGCCCACAGGGATATATAGTCTTTCACTGTCCCCTGTTGCCATTTTGAAGCACACAAACACACATAACACTCACATAGGCATTATCTCTGTTAAAATTCTTGTCAGATCTAGTCCTAGCATCTCCACTCTGTTAAATGAATTAAACGCAAATTCCCCTTGCCCCCTGACTTATCTGCATTGATCTGCATGTTAATAACTTCTCTAAGTCAGTTTGTTCTGCCACTTTCTTGATTTGCTCTCCATAGTAATTCTGACTGAGTTCCTTGCCCTCAACTCAGAAAAGGGAGGAAACCGATGCAAGGTGGATTCAGGGGAGTAGCGAGTCCATCTCAGTGACTCTGGTGACTTTGCTTTCACTACGATTGGGCAAAGCCATGCTGAGCAAAGCTGACTATCTCCTTGGTTGTCCACCAGGGTGCAATGGACACTGCTCCACTCATCTTCCTTTTCCAGATCCCTTGTTTTGGATATATGACCCAGGTACCTTCCTTGCTCATTATTTTTTTGCTCACTTGTGAACTTTCATGGCCATCCCAGTTCTGCAACTCTCCCCTTTTCATTCTCAAGACAGGTTAGCTTTCAGGATAGATACCATCCTGTCTTTACTGAGAAAGTCAGCTGAGATAATGGCCAACAGTAGGAGCAGCCATTCACCCACTTCTATCTCTTTCAGAAGTTGCAAGACAGATCTGGCCCCTCTAAACCAACAGCTTTGCCCTGACAGCAACCAGAGTCAGCTGCTCAAGGATCATTCTGCCTAACTGCTGGCAACTTGGGTGGATGGCCTAAGTCTTTGAAAGAAAAACAAAAATCTCTCCCATGACTCTCTCTTTTGGAGTCTGACTTCCTCACTGTATCACAGTGAGCAAAGCTCCTTTTAGGAAGAATCTTTCCAGTGCCAAGGAGGAGAGGGATGGCTGCCCGCCATATCTCCCAGCAAGTTCTGTGAGCAACACGCAGCTTCTGGTCCATTCAATGTGGTCCCTTGCGTCTCTTCACACTGCTACATCAGCTTGGGGCACAACTTCAGAGTGTGCATGTGTGGGGGAAAGTGACTGCTGCTGTCGTACAGTTTTAACTGAGTTTTCTCAACTTCCTGATTGACTGCCAAAGACCATGAGGCTTAATTTCCCACCCTGGAGTTCTGTCACTCTCAGGATCTTCCCATCTGGTGCGTTTCATCTTGCCCAGGTAAAGCTACGCTTGCCAGCCTTCCCCTTCCAAAATACTGCAGTGTTTGTTTTGTTTCTTCCAGATTGTGCTGGCTCTGAATCCATGTACTGTGACTACTGACTCACGGTCCCTCTGGTCACCTCTATTTGATTCCAGAGTTTCAGGATCTTCTGCTCTTTGCAGCTCTGCACAGACACTTTTGCCTCATAATACTTAGCAATCTGTTAATGTGGCCACTGTAGAGATCTGCTTTTATATTTAGTAACATCACTCATCAGTGCAGGATTTTTTTCAGTAAAGGAAGTGTAAAAAAAAGCTCATCACCTGTTCCTGTGTGTTTTCTCTGCCCAAACTTCAGAGAAAAATATTCTACTGAGATTTCATAAGCAAGTAAACTGAATTATGTGATTTATTTTTTTTTAATTTTGATTTTGCATGCCTTTCCCAAACTCTCAGATTAAAAAATATCTGACACATACTCTGGTAAGCTATTTGCTGTGTGCTTTTAAATGAGCTCTGGATTTTGCATACTAGAACTGAGAACTTGAACAGAGGACAGAGTGGAATTAGCTCTATCCTGAGGCCCCTTTACAAGACGCAAAAGAAAGCCAAGTCTCACTGTAGCTTTACAGTGAAGTAAACCAGCATTATCTTCATGTCTTCCTGGCAGTTCTCTACAACTGTAAAAGGCCAAGATAATTGATAGAAGCTTAGTGGATCAGCTGCATCAGACTAGCCTAGAATAGAGATGCTTTGACAAGCCTCATGTTGTGGTTACAACCCAGTGATATCCCAGTTTAGGGCAAGCACAGCTCCAGCTCTTGCTTCAAAGCCTCTTTGCTGTCTTGGTGAGCAGTGGGTGCCAAACCTGTCAAGCCCAGCAGCTGGTATGGATGACAATTTGCTGCACATGCATAGCACCCATGGGAAACCTTGCAGTCCCCTTATCTGTTTCCCACCAGAGGATCAAAGTCCTTTGAATAAAGAAAAAGCCCCAGATTAAAACCCCTTCCCTTGGAAGGTTGCCAGCCCCCGTTCTGCTCTCCTATTTCTCTTTCAGCTTCAGGCTAGCCTTTTTGCATGTGGTCTTTGTTCAGCCCCTCTCTCTCAGGCCTGCATGCAGCTAGTGAGGCTTAGCAGCCACCTGGGCCAAACCTGACCCTACCAATTCCCCTGCCTTCTCCATGACCACTGCATCAGGTCCACACCCCACTGTTGACTTTGCTCCCTCTGTGTGGGGCAGGATGGTGGGCACATGCTTTTCTTGCCTTCCTGTCCTCCTGCCTCTCTCTGAATACCCCTTTGGTACTCATCTATCGACTGAACCTAAACACAGATTGAACGCAGCAGGCGCCAGAGCTTTTGGTAATTGCACCCCAAGGCTATCAAATTCTCTGACAGCAAATCACCCTGCCAAATGCAGGCTGCAACATTTCTCCCTGCTGAAGCATGTCAGGCAGTGCAGTTGGTGTTTGTGCCCTTTGGAGCTGACAGCACTGTGTCAACGCAAGAGGGGGAAAGCGGTTTTATGAAGACGTCTGCTGCCTTTTCAGCTGCCAGCAAATACAAGGATTGGACTCTTTGCCCTTCCATCCATCCACTGGCAGCTCTTTCTCAGATCATGCTTTTGCTCAGAATTCACTGCAATTTAGGTGTCACTGGCAACTATTTCCCATGTCTGCTCTAGCCAGGTTTCAAACAGACCAAAACTTCATCTCTGGATGTTACAGACTTGTTTACCTTAAAATGGGAGAAAAAGGCAGAGTAAGAGACAGGTCCATGGAGTTCTTGCTTCTGGTGGCTGGCTCCCAAGTGAAGACAAGTCTTTCCGATCAACCCTCAGCTGATACGTTTAATTAATCTGTTTGAACATTGCTGATCATGTTTCTTTGCCTCTGGGTCTGGTAAGGATCAGAGCCAACATACCATCTTTGTGAAGAGGAAATGCTAAGCCTGTAAATGTGATCCAGATTACCAAAAATGGATCCATAGGTTATTTCCTGAATATTTTCTGTGTCATTGGTTGAGGTGAGTGCTCCCAAGTCAACAGAGTTTCATGGTCAGATTGGGACTCACAGTATTTTTCTCTGTCAGAAACTGTTTGAACTTCCAGGAGGAAAAGCTACTGGAAGATGCCTGGTGAAGAAAAAGGAATGTAGAAATGAGATGAGGATCTGAAAACAGCATGGGGATGTAGCTATGAAGGAAAAAAGCTTTCGGTGTCTGATCTGGGAATAGTGTCCAGGGGACTGAAAAAAGAAACATCTTTAAAAATGGCTGAAGTGGGGACTGTAATTCCTAAAAGGAATTCCTAAAAGCCCCTGAAGGGCTTTTCCTTTAGGACACAGGCAGTATTTTAGACAATAACAACATTGCCAAGACCTCATAATGAAACCGGAAGGATGTGACAGTGATGTTTGTCAAACATTTCTGATATACCAGCTGGACACTGGTCTGTGCTCTAAATATTTTCTCTGCCTTTTTTTGGAAACGTATCTCTGTCCCCAGCTTCAGCATGAATTTGCTGAAGCTCTGTGAGGTGCATATTGTTAAGAAAACCCTTATGGACGATTCTTGCTATTTCTTCATTTTTTATTTCCTTTCTGTCACTGGTCACCCGAGAAAGCAGCAACAGTTCTTTTTGTGATCATGCATGGGTTTGTACTCAGAGAGCACCACACACTTTCCATTGTGCTTTGAAATAAGGTAAAACAGATTTGTGTGGTCACGTGGCAATGATTGAAATCCTCCAACCACTGAACCATAACAAATGCTGACTGCAGATGTACTCATCCTGTGCAGGCCATTTTTCCACTGTTGCCATGTGGAAGATAAGACCCTCAGCCTATGAGGACTGCTGTGACTGTGACCACAGATGAGATTAAACTAGGGTATAAATAGAGCCCCACCTGAGGGCCAGATGAATTGTCCCTCCTTGGAGCAGCTGGTCTGCAGTAGGGGACTCTCCCATTGGGTCGGGAGGCAGAGAGCCTTCGCCTTACTGGGTGAATGATTACACGTTCTTGGTTACCCTTTGAAAACTTAGGAGTTTCTAGGCCAGCTGTTTATAAACAATTCCACTTGACATCTTGAATTTGTAATCAATCACTGTTGACAGAGCTTTAACTGCTTTATAAAATAAATCCCATTTGAGCATAGTATTTGTCTCAATTTATAAGTTTATGTGACACCATGGCAGGGCACATCCTGCCTCTGCGCAGCTCTGCAGCTGCAGGTAGAATTCATCTCCATCTCTAGCCTTGTCAAGTTAGCGAGGGTCTTTCAATTTGTCTCAGGGTTTTCTGCCCTTTTGATGCACACAGAGGGGAGCAAGATCTGGGTGAAGTGGGTAACTGTAGAAAGCGCCATGAAGGCCTCTGTACTAGCTTGCATATAAAACACAGAGATTCTCATTCAGAAGCATCATAGAGGGAGTAGAGATTCTTTTGCCCCCCTTAGGAGCTAAATCAACACTGAAGACATTTGGATTCATAGCAGTAAGTTGCCCAGAGATTCTGGACTTCAAAGAAATGGGTAGGCTGGCAAAGTCCCTGCAATTTTAATCCTTCCTCACTCTGTCTGCATGGTTAGGGATTAATCTCCATACAATAGCTTTTTCCACCTAGGAACTAGGAATGCTATTTACCTGTCTCAGAAAAGTGTTCATGAGAATCTAGGGCTTTTATATGACCTAGGTGTGAGGGGTTTTATATGACCTAAGGCTGAGCAATACATGAAATAAAACTGGCCTTACTGTATGCTCCCATTTGAAATATTGGCATCAGAGCTATATTAACACCAGATTGTTTTTTCTCTTCATGTTTTTCTTGCAATGAAGGCTGAAGGGCTGTAACACTGCCAGGGCCCTGGCCTATCCCTGAGTAAAGCAATTTGGTTGATCTAGAGCTTCCCACTGGAGAATGCAACATGCTCTGTGCAATGGCATCAAAAGTTTGGCAGCAAGGTCAGAGCCAGGTGGTTTGGTTTGGTTAGCTTTAGTTTTGGTCTGGTCTGCCTCTCATAGAAAGAAATGGATTTCTGGGAAAAGTTCTCTATCTTAATGCTTTGAGTGAATAATTAGCGTTGAAATAGCTGCCTACACTCAGCCTGCACGTCTGGGAGCTCCTTCCCTTCCACGTAGCTGTTCAAACTATGTCTTGAACTCATACTGGGCCCAGAAAGGACAGGTGAATTCCTCCCTTTTCTATGTATTATAACTACCTCACCAAATGAATTCACACCCCACCTTCAAATGGAGTGACAGCACACACTGACCACATGCCAGCCTAGACTGAGACAGCAGGACTGGGGTGCACATGGCAGCAGTCCAAGTTGGAAGACACATCTTGATGAAAAGGGAATTCAGTCAGTACTCTTCTTTGAGTTGAGCCCTTTAGAAGACCCTGCTCCTACTGAAATCCCAGGCTCTAATGTCTTGGTGTGTGTTCAGGCAGGCAGAGAAGATTTCTGGTTTTCCACCTCCGTACAAGTGTACAACAAACACAGACTTTTTAATGACTGAAAAACTTTGGGAGAAAGTGCTGCCTCACGAGCTGTCCCACATGGCCTCTGTGCAGCCACACAGCTGTGCCAAGTGAGAAGGAGGCTTGCTCACACTTTATTCCTGTGATCATTTCCATAATCCTTTAATTTCTTTCCTTTGAGAAAATATCCACTGCAAAAAGCCTCCCCCTTCATGCAAGCCCTAATGTTTTGCAGTAACAGTAATCTATTATGTAGATTTTATGGATGACTTATACAGATTACAGTGAAACCTCAGACCTGACTGTGGTTTAAAATAGACACAGGAATAACAATATGACAGCAACAACAATAAAAACAACGGCAATAATAATAATAATGAATTCACAAAGAATATATTCACTAAGGTTCCTTCTCTCTGCAAGTGCTTGATAAAGAAAAGATATTTTTAGCTTGCAAATTATTTAATATAATACCGTCTTTATTCTTTATGGCTTCAGAAATATCAGTGAGGTTTACAGACTCCTGCAGTATTTTAAGACACAGAAAAATCACATTTTCTTCTGAGTAATCAGAAGAATGCTTTTATATGAAAAGAGGTAGTTAGATTTGTGTTTTTCATTTTGTTGAAGATTCTGTACATTAACACAGCATCTTGCAGAGGAAAACATCTCTTTTTAATAATACAGTGTATCAGAGGTCTATTAGAGGTCTCTTAAGAGGAAACTCCTGGCACAGAAGTTTCACTGGTAATGTAAGCAACCTATGGAAGAACGTATCTATATTGTGGTGACTATAGTTAAGACTTTCTTTTTCCTGGAAAAGTTGAATCTCCTTGAGGGTTGTGCCTAACTGATCCATGCTCAAAACAAAACACCAAACCTTGTTTGTTCAAATTCTTTACCCGGTGCTGCTAAAAAAACTTCTACAAATGATTTTATGTGAAAACATTCCTTCTTCCTGTGTCACCTCTAAACCAGAGCTGTCGTTCTCCTGCCTTTCCTCAGTGAAGCTTTTCCAAAAATTTTATTATTTTATCAACATAAATGAGCCAGGCCACTTGGACTCAGGCTCATTTCTCTTCTGCTCCTCAACTGAAGGTCTTTCTTTTCATAAAAAGGCAGGCAAATCCTCATGAGACAAGTAGCGGCATTCTGCAAATAGTCATGAACAAACACCCTCCCACATCCAAGCAGCTGGAACTTTCAGAGGACTTGAAAAATGCAATGCCTCTGACACTCCTCCCAACTGTTACCACCTTTCTCATGTTTATGGCCACGTGTGGCAAGAGGCACACAAGGATGGTTTTCCATTTCCTACCAAACAGATATATTCCATAAATTTCTCTCAAAGATTAATCACTTTTTCCACTTTCCAAAAATATTTCAGAATACTTCTTGGTTGGAACTAAAATAAGATTATAAAATACCATTTTTACCCACAGATGAAAAAAAAAATTAGAGACATCACTGACTGTGTGTATACATTTCCTTTTCTTCTGATTCTTTTGTAAAATTAGTTGGATAATTATTAGCTCATATAAAATACCATAGTGCTTTGTAATCAATCCTAGTGTTTTAAAGATCCTTCCTCCCATTCAAAGAACAGACATGTTTGAATTGTCACCAAGCAGAGATGGATGGGTTCATTAGGAAGAACCAACAAGTACTTGGATGGGAGAGGTCAGGTTAAAAAGAGTGGATGCCTTCACTTAGAGGCAGGAGCCTGAAGCTTGGCAATCCAATACTGGTGACAATGTAAGCCTTGAAACAACAGGCACATATGAGAGGTAGAAATCCTCACAATAACAAGGTTGCCATGGCACACAGAGCAAACGTGTACTGGTAGTTGCTGATGGCATGTCTGCAGCTTCTCTACCTTTTGTTGCTTTAAGTACTTTCCTATAGCTAAAACACAATAGAAAGATGTGGTTTAAGTATCAGACTTGATTAATAACCTCTTTTCTCTCCAAAACTATTATTAGCCATATGCACTAGCTAATCTTTGTTATGGTTCAGTGTTGAAAAGGATGTAATAGCTCCTAACTACAACTATGGGTAAGTAAACTGAGGAGGCAATGCATACTCCTCAGCATGGGAGCCAGTTCTGGAAATTCATGCTTTTGATTCATGCAGTCAGATTCAGATGCCTCATTGTAAGATTCATGTTACTTAACAGTAAGTGTCTGAGTTACAGATGTTTACTCCTTAGCCAATTTTCTTAGATGTGGGTGAAGAGAAATAGGCTTTTCAAGGGCTCGATCTTAATTTAGGTCCTTACTCTAGGATGAGATTAAATTATGCCTGATTCTTGAAGCCTGATTCTTGAAGTTCCTTGGGAGTGCATGCTTCTGAAAAGACGTGTGTTTGTCTGTGTTTATCAGATTAACTGTACCTTGTCACAGCCCCTCCACCTGCACACATGAAGAAACGTAGGCCAGGCCATGTCTCCAGTCACTGATATGTGGTTGCCCGTACCCTTTGTCAGCAGGCTGACTTTGCAGTAGACTTTGCCCAGGCATGGTTCTGGGACTGACATGGTCATGGGGATGTCACTTGGAGGATTCAAAAGGTGATAAGAGAAGCGTAGTGAAGCAATGAGGGTTTATCTGCATGGACGTGGGCATACCAGGCCACTTGGACTAAGATCCTGTATATACTTCTGGCTGGTTTCATTTATGGGCCTAGAAGAGGCTTTTTATGTACTTGGATTTCTTGAAAACACATCTAAAATTGTAGCAGCTCTCCATCTGATTTGGTTTGATATGCTGAACACTACATCCCTGTGAGGGGGTATTTCAGACCATGCACATCCTTGTCCAAGAAAAAATGGTCTTCTACCATCCTTTCTTGAACTTCCCATAACCTGAGTGATGTGGAGTGCAGATGCTGCCAGGTGCTTTGTGATCAGCTTGACCAAATTCTCCCATCTAAGTCATTAACTGTAGTTCCTTGAGTCACTTCTAAACCCAGCCTTAACATGTATGCAATGTCTACTACTTTCCTGTCCTCTGTAAAAATGGCTTCTCCTTTTAGAGGGCATGCAAGTATTGAGTTTATTCCATTCCCTGTTCTGTTGTCTCCTTATTCAGGAGTACCTCACTGTGGCTATCAGGGAGCAGATGGGGGGAACTGCTTGCTGTTCTGGTGATTAAAACTGAGGCAGATAACCATTCTCACTTTCATCAATCTCCTTTTGTTTAGTTGCTCCTTTCTAGCTACTAGACTTATGAATTCTACATGGACTTCTTACTTCACCTAATTGTTATTTTTCTTCTAATAAAAGATGTTTGGACCTTCCAGATTTTTTTTTTTATATTTATCATATTTTCTACAGCTCTGTTAAAGATCTGATGCCTGGAAAGTTCAAATGGATACCACCTGCTGTAGCATCCATTAATCATTACTGTTTGTCTGTCACAAGTTCCTTGGTGCTAGGTGATGATAGCCAAAGTAAATAGAAAATGTAACTGGAGAAGTAGAACACACTGTAGTATTTGTCAGTTTCATCTCTTTTGGAGATTACTCTGTCATCAGTCATGACAAGTAAGAGCATTTTTTTCTTTTGTTGTCTTCCTAGTCATAGAATCATAGAATAGTTATGGTTGGAAAGGACCTTAAGATCATCTAGTTCCCATGTTCTAAAGGACTTTAACCCAAATGTTTACATTTCAGCCAGTTATAACAATTTCCAATTGTTTTCAAGCTAGTGCACACAATGAACTGCTTGGCGGAAAGTCTGTACAATAAGCCTATTTCAAATAAGTGTTTTACACTTGTATGTTTTCAGAGAATAGTGCTTCTTGCTGTCTTATCTGTGCCAGAAGACCACATAAAAAGCTGTATCATGATCCATTCCTTATTGATTCTGTCCTCTGAGATTATTCCAGATATGAGGCTTGAGTTTATGCTAACTCAAGATAGCCTGAAAATGTGTGCCTTTTGAAGTTGATGTCAAAGCTCCTCTTGATGTCAAAAGGGCCGAGATTTCACCCAAAGAAATTTGGCATCAGCTTCCCTGGGGAAGCATCAATATGGACTGCTCCAATAACATTCTTCCTTTGTCAGTGCCAAAACATCCACCCACTCTATGTCCAAACAGCAGAAAAGTCCAGATGGTGTCACATCACACTGACATCCAGATCCATTTCAAGACAGTTTTAGAGCCAAATCTGATCAATATATTTAAAATGTTTGAATAAATTTTCTGTCATGCTCCAGTAGGTAGTTCCTAGGATAGATGCCACAGTTAACAGGATATAAATAACAATTATTCTCAGCTGAAGGAACTGGCCAAGGGTTCACTAGGATCCCTCCCTCTATATTTGAGTGACAGTCATCACAAATAAACAGAATTGGAGAGACTAGCATTCGCATCTCAGAAGGAAGGTCTTCCCCTTTTCATTTCATCACATTGCACTATTCAAGAGTATATCCTGTAAGTGTCTGGTTTTCTGAACAGGAGAAAGTCTTCTAAACAAGCTAGGGCCTGGCTGAGCATCTCCTTGGGCAGAAGCAGAAAGAACTTAAGGAAGTTGCTGGCTATCAGTAAGCAGCTTTGCATCCTTCGTCTTCTTCAAACAAGGGTTAAAAGTGGACCAAGGGGATTTTAATCAGAATCTAAAGGCTGGAAAATTCTAGACACTGGTTTGGCTTTCTCCCACTGTCCTTGTCTTTGGAGGAAAATGGGTATTGACCTGAGTGGAAGAATAAGCCTGGAGAGATTTTAGACCAGTGTTGGTTTTGCTTTGTTGGTTGATGAAATCTAGAAGATTACAATTAAATTAAAATTGGTTGGAGTTGAATGTGGGATTCTAAAATGTACAAATGAACAGCCTTTCTCTTGGAATCTGTAGTCCTTAATGTAAATCTAGCTGTATCTTTTTTCAATGTTATATAATTTTATGATAAAATAGAAGAAAATGCAGAGATTTTCCTGGAGCTTCCTTTTAACTTTTATAACTGACCATAATGAACTTCATCGACCAGATCCTGCTTTAACTGGGGCAAATCCAGAGCAATTCCATTTATTCTGATAAATTTCTAAGAAGAGCAGCACCTGACCTTCCAGCACCAGCGTTTAAACTCTGTGCCGTTAAAGCAAATTCAAACTCCACTGAAAATTACAATGTTACTGGAACTTTTCCATATCTTTTATTGTTTATGTGCAAAATAGATCACTGCACTCCCAACAGTTAATAATCTTTGTTTAGTAAGAATGATCTGCACATAGTTAAACACTTCAATCACTTTTTGAAAGTAAACCATAATATTTACTGTTAAGATGTGATGTGTGCTATGGATGTTCATGTTTATACATTAAATCTATTACAGCCATGTTGCTTTTAATATTTTTTGAACCATCCTTGGCATCTTTTTGTAGCATTCATGGCCAGGTGAGATTGAGAGTCCCCTGTTGGCTAAGGCAATGCATCTTCCATCCTTGGATCCTGGCCAGAGGCTACGTAGCCTTGTGATTAATATGTTAGCTGCATATTTAGAAGGTAGAAATTTCCCCTTCTGCTGATCATGTATTTCTAACTTTTTCCCATGTCTTGCTCCTGATTATGGTTTTACATTTTTTTCTGTAACAAAAATGCTCAGACATATCACCACATATTTAATAGAGTTAAATTATTGTAAATAGAAAGATAGGGCTGACATTTTATCACATTATGGAAACAGAGGAGCCCTGTTATACCCAAAAGAGGCATTTCACTTACAGTTTTGAAGTAAGATTTGCAGAAACAAGCAACAATTTTTTCATGTTTTATCTCTCAGGTTTTTTATAATGAGCAAAAACTCTTTAAAATTCCCACTCCTGTAAAAGCAAACATTGGACACTAAAGAAGAGAGAGTGACAAAATTGTTATTATAGATACTGGCCTGAGAGTTGGGCTTGTTCAGCCTGGAGAAGAGAAGATTCCAGGGAGACCTTATTGCCACCTTCCTGTACCTAAAAGGGGAGAGGGACTTTTTACACATGTAGTGACAAGACAAAGAGATATGGCTTTAAACTGACAGACTGAGATCAGACATTAGGAAGAACTTCACTATGAAGGTGGGGAGGCACTGCCACAGGTTTGCCCAGAGAAGCTGTGGCTGGTCCATCCCTGGCAGTGTTCAAGGCCAGGTTGGACCTGGCTTGGAGCAAACTGGTCTAGTGGAAGGAGTTCCTATCTGTGGCAGTGGTGTGGAACTAGATGATCTCTAAGGTACCTTCTAACCCAGACCTTTCTACAATTCTGTGATACACTCAGATCTGTAGCTGAGCATGTAGTATACTATTTAATTTTTACCAGTAGCTCCAGTTACCACCAGACCCTGACTTGACCTTGCATTGCAGCCATCTGCAGATACTCCATTGACTATGAAGGGAACGCTGAAGGACTAGCACAAACATGGACATCTACATTATACCTCTGCAGTCTAGTGAGATAGTTCTCATATGACCTCTTCACTTTGACCCTTGTAGGTCTTTTGAACAGACACTTTACTGAATAACAATGCAGACATCAGTGTCCAGCTCTGGCCTTGATTATGGATTCAACATTAGGTTTTAAAGGTCAGGAATGTCTGCACAAGAACATCTGTGCTGTTAATGGATACCACACTCCTTCACCCACCTTCAGCCCTAACAACTCACCCTCCCAAGTAGTGTTGAGTCACATCTCAGGAAACAGTACATACCAGGGATTGTTCCCAACAGGTGGAGTGGATAGAACTTTCTGTTTTGGAAGAGGAAGAGATTGTAATGATATGAATATCAAGGGTGTCATCCTTTTCATCCCATGGCCGTATCTTCCTGTTTTGTTTTATTTGCTAGCATAGATGTAGCCCAGGTGTCCCATCCTGTAAATATAACTGTAGTTGTTTGGTTCATTAACAGTTATTTTCTAGTACAGTGTTTTATTCATTACATTTCATCTGGTTAAATACTTCTTTTCTGAACTTGGGTTTTTGTTTTTGTATGTAAAATATTTTGGATTAGGTATAAATTTGCTGACATCTCTGTAGGAGGTGGTAAATTGATGATGTTAAATATCAAGACAATTATTTTTGCTTATGGAACATTGTCTAATGTCTGTTGCGGAAAAGCAGCAACATTTTTCTGTAGGATTATTGTCACTTTTGATAAGCACCGTAGTGGTTTATTTTTCAGTATGTCATCTGAATCTTTTCTTTCTTCCATTGAGTTTATATAACATATGCACAAGAATGGTTAATCTATATTCACTGTTTTGAGGGAAAGCAGGTGTTTGACTATTCATTTTCTTACTTGTTTTTTACCTCTCCCTGTCTGAAAATTTACTCATTCATAGACTGGAGGTCTTTAGCATCTTGCTTTTTACTGGTTACTATTTATAAGTTTTTTTTTCCATGTCTTCCAAAAAAATTCAGGATCAGAAAAGCAGATTGAAAGTAAATAGATTTTCTGTCTATCAGCATCTTAAACCCTAGATCTGGACCACTGTATAATTTTTCCAAAAATCTCAGAATCTTTTTCCAGGAACTTGAAGATGAACTAAAAATCTGAAATCCTCGAAATGAATGACAGAGGGTCAGAGAAATACTGAGCTGAAGCCAAATACTTTTCAAACCATGTAGGTCTGTGCTAAATCTGGGCCACATTAACAATGCTTGATAAGTTATACATGCTCTGAATAGTAAGTTTCCCCGCTATTTTAGTCCATCAAACCAGTCACTGTCTTGAGCAAAAAATCGAGCGTTAGTACTCCACATTTGATGCCTCAACTCCCATAAGGATTGTCTCAAGCTCTCACTAATGTGTCTCAGTACAAAACCTGTGCTGTAATTGCAGGGTCTCCTTTCTTGGTACGCATCTTGACCTGTGGGATAGCTGGGTATCCTCCACATTTCTTTCTCTGACTGTTAGAGCAATTTAATAAAATGCTGCAAGCACTACCTGGAAATAGAATTTAAGTAGGTCAACTTCTCTCAAAAAGCTGCCGAGTTCTCTAGTGATTGAAAGCAATAATCACTATTCATGAGCCTTGCAGTATCACTCAAAGCCCTTGTTTAGATCAGAGACATCTCTACAAAGATTAGCTACTCTACAAAGACATAAAAAACACCTCTCCAAAAGACTTTGCAACCAAAATTTAGAGTAGGCAAAGTAACGAAAGTAGCAGGGGAAACAGAGAAACAGCAATAGGGAGCAGCTTGAGACACCACTTAGTAGAATATTTTAAATGTATTGCCTTTATTCACTTTTTGTGATGTAATGTGTGAAACCAAATTGTGCTGATATAATGCGCCTTTTGTGGAGTGTAGTAGCTGCAAAACAAGTATTATTATCTGAGATTTCTTGATCTAGGTAGGTACTGGTCTTTCCTGATGATGGTTTGTGACTGCCTACCCTTTAATTATAGCAGCTAATCTCGTCCCCAGGTGAGGCAGGGATCCAAGGCTCTTTCCCTCATGGGGAAAAGGCAGCAGGTAAGGGAAAATGTATCAGTGTCTCATTTCTTCCTATGATCACAGTATCACAGTATGTTAGAGATTGGAAGGGACCTCAAAAGATCATCTAGTCCAATCCCCCTGCCGGAGCAGGAACACCTAGATAAGGTTACACAGGAACGTGTCCAGGCGGGTTTTGAATGTCTCCAGAGAAAGAGTCCACAACCTCCCTGGGCAGCCTGTTCCAGTGTTCTGTCACCCTCACTGAGAAGAAGTTTCTTCTCAAGTTTAAGTGGAACCTCTTGTGTTCCAGTTTGTACCCATTTCCCCTTGTCCTATCATTGTTTGCCACTGAGAAGAGCCTGGCTCCATCCTCGTGACACTCCCCCTTTATATATTTATATACACTAATAAGGTCACCCCTCAGTCTCCTCTTCTCCAAACTATAGAGACCCAGCTCCCTCAGTCTTTCCTCATAAGGGAGATGCTCCACTCCCTTAATCATCTTAGTTGCCCTGCACTGGACTCTCTCCAGCAGGTCCCTGTCCTCCTTGAACTGAGGGGCCCAGAACTGGACACAATATTCCAGATGAGGTCTCACCAGGGCAGAGTAGAGGGGAAGGAGGACCTCTCTCGACCTACTAACCACCCCCCTTCTAATACACCCCAGGATGCCATTGGCCCTGTTGGCCACAAGGGCACAGTGTCGGCTCATGGTCACCCTGTCGTCCACCAGGACCCCCAGGTCCCTCTCCCCTACACTGCTCTCTAACAGGTCGTTCCCCAACCTATACTGGAACCTGGGGTTGTTCCTGCCCAGATGCAGGACTCTACACTTTCCCTTGTTATATTTCATCAAGTTATTCCCTGCCCAACTCTCCAGCCTGTCCAGGTCTCTCTGGATGGCAGCACAGCCTTCTGGCGTGTCGGCCACCCCTTCCAGCTTAGTGTCATCAGCAAACTTGCTGATAGTACACTCAATTCCCTCATCTAAATCATTGATGAATATATTAAATAATACTGGTCCCAGTACCGACCCTTGAGGCACTCCACTAGATACAGGCCTCCAACTAGACTCCGCCCCATAGACGACAACTCTCTGGCTTCTCTCCTTCAGCCAGTTCACAGTCCACCTCAGTACCTGATCATCCAGACCACACTTCCTCAATTTAGCTGCGAGGATGCTGTGGGAGACCGTGTCAAACGCTTTGCTGAAGTCAAGGTAGACCACATCCACCCCTCTGCCATCATCCATCCACCGTGTTATTTCCTCATAAAAGGCTACGAGATTGGTCAAGCATGACTTCCCCTTGGTGAAGCCATGTTGATTGCCCCTCATAACCCTCTTATCCTTGATATGCCTTAAGATGGCACCAAGGATGATGTGCCTGACTTGTTGGAACAGGAACAGGAAGATGATAAAGACCTGTGGAAGGACATCCTTGTTCCTCCTAATGCTTCTGTGCAGTTCATAAAACCTAGATGCACAAAGTCTCCAAACTACTTTAATTTGTGACCATCTCCTTAATAGTTAGTAGCCTTCAGTCAACACAATGAGGATGGACGTGATGACAGTGAATGTAAAACGTTGCTTGACTTGCAAACAATGCTTCTCAAAACCATCCATATAGGCAGCTTATACATTAAAGAAGCTGTGAAAACTTGGAAACAATGCAGAGAATAGTGATAACTTTGAGAATAGAGGAATAGAGAAATGCCTTATAATGAAAGAAGAAAGGGTATCCCTTTGCTCATTGCATGCAACACCAAGAGGCAACCTACATACTAATATGACAAGAAAATGTTGAAGTTATTATTATTTTTCTTAACCTGTCAGAGAAAAACATGATAAAAACCAATGTGAGTCAGTTAATGCCAATCAAATTCAAGTTAGGAAGTAAAACATGTATTTTCAGCAGTAAAATTATTAACTGCTAGGACAAACTAACATGGGAATGTCTGCCTTAGACTTCATAAAAGGCTATTTTGGTCTAAAGCAAGCCTCAGTTACACTGTGTGGTAGACTTCACATGGGAGGGGAAGTAGGGGACAATCATACCTTAATCAGAAAGCTTAGCTCCCTCCAACCTCACAGTCTAAGGCTCTGGCAAGGTTTTCTGCCACAGGGAAAACAACAGTTGGGTTTGAGAGGAAGCAGCCCAATCTATACTGAAAGTGTTTTCAAGTGCCCATGATATTCAGGGTTATGTTATGTACAATGTGTTCTCTTCATCTTCAGTGGCACAAAGGGAGCAGGAAAGAACAGGACAGCAAATATTTTTGTGAGGGTGATGGCTGTGCTGAAGGGGCAGGTACAATTTCAGTGGTTTTATTTTTGATTTACAAGATGGTGAGGACTTATATATATTTAAAGAATGTTTCCCTGTGTGCATGAAAACTATATATAGCAGATATTGGGGGGGTTATCAGATATTTCTATGGCACATCTTATCCCATTCTGAGTCATACCAGTCTAAGACTGGAGACTTGTGTTTCGAAAAGCATAGTTGCCTTTCTGCATTTCAAGTCCCAAGGCCATGCAAAGCAACAAGTTCAAATCATGTGTGATGCAGCCTGTTTGCTGAACAAAACAGCACAAGAAAACCCATAATCACTGCCAAAAGCATTTTCCAGTGTATGTTTGATGCATTGTAGAATGGACCTTCTGCCAATAATACCTGGCATAAGAAAAAAGTGATATAAATGTCTAATAACAGCTATAAAGATGAAGCACTATGCAATAAAGACCAGAACTGTGTTGAGCAAGCCAGCTGAGAGCAGCCCACAAAGGAAGCAAGAGGTCATCTCTTGTGATTCATGAAATTATGCTCTAAATCAGAGACAGAGGGTGGCAGGGGAGTCCATTGCAAGGTGTTTGCAAATGCACTGAGGGGGAGTATCTTAAAATTGTGAGAGATAAAACTGAAGTGATGTTTTGAGGCAAAGGAAAGCATTTAGAGTTCCTGCAAACTCAGCAACTGACCTGAGTTGTGGCTGGTAGAGAGCGGATGAATATTGTCTTGATTTAGGAATTTCTTTCATGTTTGTTTTCTTGATGGTATTCCCTGAAGTAATGAAAGTAAATAGTTCAGCTTTCATAGGAAATGAAAGTAGAATTATGTTCTTTCCTTCTGTATTGATGGATGCTCTCCACTAGGATTCATATCAATTTGGGGCACTTAGAGCTGAAGTTCTTTTCAGAGCACCTCATATTCTGCACTGCTGCACATGAAGCCCTACAGCACATCTGTGAGGCACCAGATAAAATAGCATTACCCACATTTCTCTGACATTGGGTGAGACAGATAGAAGTAAAAGCTTTATCATGGCCTCAAGATCAGCAAATATAAGAAAAGGTCTGGGGTATCAGAGCTTCCTGTTCTCAACCATAAAATAAAACCTAATGAATATGACCTAGAAGGCCCTTCTACAGGCTGGGAGCAGAACCATACAATGATCCATGGACAGTATTTTTAATGGTTCACTGTCAGGAAGGATGATCAGGGCTCTGCAGTGAACCATCTCAGGAGTTGCTCAAAGGTTTCATTGGTGACCTGTATAATGGACTATAAAATAGGACTGTGACATTTTGTAGATGAGCTGAGAAGGGATGCAAAATTTTTGGAAGATATTAACATTCAAAAAATCCTGACAATTGTGCTTGAAGAGATCAAATAAATGGAACGGATGGATTGCAGTAAGGACAAGTGTCACTCAAGCAATAAAAGGGGCAAATCCTGGAATAGGAACAGAAGGCAATTTTTCTTGCAGAATGTTCTGAGGGTTCTAAACAAATGAAGCTGAAGCTGAATCAACAGCAGGATGACTACTACAAAAAAAACCAACTACAATCCCAGGTGCTCCGAAGTGGAGAGGGGCCTGGAAGGTAGATGGAAAGGAAGTACAACTGCAACCTAGTTTGTGTCCACGCTTGAATTTAATTCAAAATTATTATTGTTTTTAGGGTAGAGAAACTACCTACATTTCTCAGGCGGTAGGGCTGATGACACAGCCATTAAGTATCATGCTAAGGAAGGATGAGTTTACTTGGGCCTTCTGTGGGTGAAGCATGGGAGAGCCATGGATCTGCTGGCAAATGTAAGAGCATCCTTTGGGGCCGAAATACCCATCTGTGCCACATGCCACCTTGTAATGCTAGCCCCTGGTTTTAATTGTTTTTTTAATACTTAAAAAATTCTGTTTATTTATTTTTCATTCCTCTAGCAAAACATGACTTCCCTGGAAGGACCTTTCCTGGAATTCAGTACTGAAAGGAATTAGATTCAATCTTAATTGCTGTTTTAAACCAGATTTTTTTTTTTTATACCTAGAACCAACTCTACAGTAAACACCTCATTGCAGAACATGCAAAGAACTGCATGGTCGTTTTAACAGACTCTTTTCTCTGACATGCGCCAGGACAGAGGAGACCTTTGAAACATCATGTCAAAAGTTTCTTCCAAATTGTATGGAATTAGGATCTCGGTCTACACCAGGCATAAGTTCCAGCAAAACCTCAGCCTCCAAGCTGAGCCTCTCTTATTTAAAGCATGAGAGTTTTGTCTTCTCAAAAACTTCAGCTGAATCTGCTACAGAGTGGTGTAATTAAAACCCTTGTTTGGGAGAAGGGTAAACTAACTTTTGCTAGCTGGCACACAACTAATTATAGTTCTGTTCCAAAAGCTACTGTAGATCCCCCTGAAAACTTGTCTTTTATTGCCTGAGGTACTCACATTCCTTGTGCTTATTTCTGACACATGTACGTACAGTCATCAAAAATGTGAGAAGCATGTGATAGAACTGGCAAAACCTTGCTTTTCAAGACAGTCACTGGACTTTCTGCCTGCAGCCAAATGAAGAAGAATATGCCACATTAGAATTACTATTGAGGAATTATAATTTACTTAATGAATTTTCTTCATTATATAAACAGGTTGCAGCCTTGGGTAGTATAAGCAAGACAGAGGGTCAAGTGTTAATTCACAAGACCTAAAAGTAGGTTTGTTTTCCTCCATTTCAACAGTGCTGCAACTTGAGCCAAACCTGTTTATGGGGATGTGATGGTGGCAGGAGGCCCAGCACTGATATTCAACTAAGCAAAGCAGACTTCTGCCCATATCTTGACACCACATATGTGAATTGTCAAAAACAGACTTTAAAGGGAAACAATTCCCGTGCTTTCACACTTTCTGGTTTCACTGGATGGAGAAAATTGCTGAAGTTGCCAACTCTAGTCTGGCAAAGTTAATCAAGTTTGCATTGGAGTGAGAAAATCTGACAGCATGAATTTTCAGAAGCATGAGTGTATATATATAGGAAAGCCTAGGAGAAATTCTTGTTTTCAAAAAATAAATTTCTGAAGCTTGTTTAGTGGTAATTCTTTTCTATAACATACTGGATTCTGCTTTCAGGAGCTTTTGCCTTTAAGTGTTAATCTCAGGCTACTGATGCAGGCTATTGTATATGCTATTGTATATGAGAGGCAAAATACTCTGAAGTGGAGACAAATTTTAGTGGCACCAGATGGCCCTGCAGGTACGTTTGTGTTTTGCAACTTTTTTTAGTCTTTTCAAATCTGTTGTCAGGAAGCTAAAGTTGATATAAAAGGGATAGAAAAAAGAATTCAGTAGTTTCAAATCTGGGATCAAAAGCAGACTTTGGGTGTCTGGATGGATTGGTGACCAGAATACAGCATCTTACAGTTCAAAGTAAACATCTTGAAGACAAGAAATTATAATTACAGTGAAATAGCTGCATGCATATGACCAGACTTTCTTGTTACTTAATGCTACTTTGCACTTCTTTAACAGCCAGTTGCAGAAATGCAGTAAGTGCAAAAGCAGAGCAGTTATGCCATGTAACTGTGTGTAATACTTCTGCAGGGTTGCAAAAGTTTTCTCAATGGGACTCCCAGAATTCTGCAACACAAAGCAGACCATGTACAGTCTGAGTTCATTTACTTCAATAGAAAAATCAGCATGGAATTTCTCTCAGGTTATTTGAATGGCACCCTCCAAAGATGTATTGAGTAACGCAAAGAAGATTCTTTCTGATAATTACTGATTTTGATAACTTATTCATAATTTTGTTAATATATCCATTTTGCTAACTGCTAAAATCACTGTAAAATATGAAGTATTGTCAACAGTTTCCTGCTTCCTGAAGATTATTGTAAAGTAACATATTTAGTATTCTCCAAGGTCTAGTCAGAAACTACTGTTCCTATGCAGTTATCTGGAGAACACTATGATAATGAAAAACATGAATTATCCAATATTGATGGGAAAAAAAATACATTTCTGTCTCTGTGATAGGATAAACTGCTCTTTATAACTTTCTAACTCTGTAAAGGAGACCTGTGCTGCTGCAGAAGTCTGAAAGGAGCTCAGGCTAATTAAGAGTCACTGCAAGCCTGAGAGAATTTGGAAGTAAACCTGGTTTTGACTAACACTTTGAGCATACGTGGGTCCAGCTCAAAAAGCAGCCTTTGGGTTTCACTAGCCCCTTGCTGCTCTTTCCCAGCCCTGCAGCTCCTCCACCCCTGCAGCAGCAGGAGCTACTGCTCCAAATTAAAATTAACGCGGCAAAAAGGAAAGGAAAAAAAATGGATTAATTTGCTATGAGGAAGTGTGGGGAGGAGAACAAGGGGCTTGGCAGTTGAGATGAGAGTGCAGCTTTTACTAACAGAGCCCTTGGAAAGCATTTGTGGGCTCTAACTTCAGCTCCTGACAATTTATATTGCCTGTCAGCTCTCTCTCTTTGGCAGCCATTTCTCTTTGCTTCTTAATATTTATAGAATCATAGAATCATAGAATAGTTAGTGTTGGAAAGGACCTTAAGATCATCAAGTTCCAACCCCCCTGCCATGGGCAGGGACACCTTGCACTAAACCATCTCACCCACGGCCTCGTCCAACCTGGCCTTGAACACTGCCAGGGATGGAGCATTCACAACCTCCCTGGACAGCCCATTCCAGTGTCTCACCACCCTTACAGGAAAGAATTTCCTCCTTATATCCAATCTAAACTTCCCCTGTTTAAATTTTAACCCGTTACACCTTGTCCTATCACTACAGTCCCTAATGAAGAGTCCATCCCCAGCATCCTTATAGGCCCCCTTCAGATACTGGAAGGCTGCTATGAGGTCTCCATGCAGCCTTCTCTTCTCCAGGCTGAACAGCCCCAACTTTCTCAGCCTGTCTTCATATGAGAGGTGCTCCAGTCACCTGATCATCCTCGTGGCCCTCCTCTGAACTTGTTCCAACAGTTCCATGTCCTTTTTATGTTGAGGACACCAGAACTGCACACAATACTCCAAGTGAGGTCCCATGAGAGCAGAGGAGAGGGGCAGGATCACCTCCTTTGACCTGCTGGTCATGCTTGGATGTCATATTTGGGGAGATTTAACTTCTACAGAAAAAGCTATTTCCATTTTTCCTGAGAAAAATGTCTTTCCTTTGCTATTTTCCTTTAGTATTTTTTTCCTGTAACTTATTGTTAGGTCAGACCAAGACAAAAAACAACACATTAGCACCAAACCCTATGTCCTTTTCACTCTTGCACACAAGTATTGATCGTTAAGAACAATCTCTATAGCTTTGTTCATTTTAGAGATATTCCTCTCCATGCAGTTTTTATTTCATTTCCTGTGAGCATGTGCTAGCCAAGGCAAACTCACCCCACAGCACAGCAAACATGAACAAAACAAATATATGAAGCTTATGTTTTTTTTAAGTCGGGTGCTATTCATCTTGCTGGAACAAACAAACAATCAGAACCCCTCACTTGGCAAAACACATTTTCAAGCTGAAATACAGTTCTTCTTTCTGTAACATAAAATCTGCAAAGGAGCCATCGGTGTTGTGGAGGAGAGTTTCTATAACAACTAACTAGACCTACAGGGTTTTCATGGCTGACAAGGACTAAAGTGAAGGAAATTCTGCAGAAATTCGTATTTCTCTGCCACTTGGATGCATTGGCTATACCCTCATTGCTCATGAAGACCTGCCTCCAGATTGGCTTTTCCTCTGGAGTGTTCCATGTTCACAGTGTTCTGTGCTCCGTGAAGAGCCCCAATGTGCTCTCTGATGCCTGGGTACAGGCACAGGGCTTGGGCACAGCCAGTCTTGACAGCAGTCTCAAAGACATCCTTCTCAAATG
This sequence comes from Neopsephotus bourkii, assembly GCF_033783945.1. NCBI lineage: Eukaryota > Metazoa > Chordata > Aves > Psittaciformes > Psittacidae > Neopsephotus > Neopsephotus bourkii. The sequence continues at coordinate 415,133 of NW_026900553.1, forward strand.
TTCTGTTATGTGCAATGCAGTTTTTGGGTAAACAGGACTTCCCCACAGACTGGGAAGAGGATCCCCCAGCTCAACTGACTCAGTGTTTACCTGAAGGTTGTGACATGGCCTTTTCCTCACCAGTAATTCTCTGAAAAAAGCTTTCCATCATAATCCACTATCTCACTTCTGCCTGTTCTTGGTGAGGAAGGGCTAACATCAAAAGTATACACAGGCAATCCCAGGCAGATGCAGTTTCACTGTGTTACTGGATGCAGCTCACCAGAAACTTTTTTCTTTTTCCCTCTGGAGATACTCCCCTGCTCCCCCACAGCACAGCTGACTCAAAAGAAATCTTGAATTTATCAGCAGAAAAAGCTAGCAGCTTCCTCTCAGCTAGAGAATCTATCTGCAAATGGAAATAGTTGAACTGAACCAGCTGCACATCACCTGGAGCATTTTCACTGCAGCAGTCCGTAGCAGAGGAGAAAATGATCTTTTATTTCGTTCTCTTAAAAGTATCACAAAAATAGTCTCTGAGCTGAATTCAGAGATTTGTACCATTGGCCCTCTGGATGCCTTGTGGTTTTGCTGTGTTGTTTGGTTTTGCTTGCGTATTTATTTTGTTGGGGTTTTGTGTTTTTTTTCTGTAAGGCAGTGGTGAACTCCAGAGGCCTCAGAGAAGAAACTTGGGTAGAAAGCACTTACTGGCCATGTACTCATGAACAGGCCCCTAGGGTAATCCAGACAACTCTGATTAGGACTACTGAGGGATCAGTCATAGTATGAATATAGTTTTCTGTGCTCATCTTTTTCAATGATCTTTTCCATTTACATAGTGGAAATATGTTCTTTACCCCAAGGCAGAAAGACCACTCCAGTCTGAGACTGTAGTTAGTTACACCTTGATGGATTCAAACAGAAAAAGCAAAGACCAGCAATTCTATCTATACCCTGCTTCGTTGCCAGTGGGATTTCCTTTATTATAGACTTCCCATTGGTGACATTAGGATGTCTAAGAATTAAGAGACATTGACATTGTGAACGTTTCCCTGAAGAGCTATCTGGCATTTTCTTTCCAAATTAGGATGCTTAGCAAGCCTGGGACAGAGAAACTAGAAGTGCACCCATTAGTACTGCAGATGTTATAAATACAAATGGATAGTCAAAGGTTGTTAATTTTTATGTGCATAAAATGCACACACAAGAGAAGAATATAAACTGACTATAAAACAGAAGCATGGTTCTCTCTAATGCTGTGCTCATAATATTACACCAAATGCTGTGAAGTTCTCTTCTTCCCCCCTACCCCCCCCCATTATTTATGTATTTGCTTTATAAATGTTTGTGTATAAATTCAGCTCTTATTACAGCTATTGGTTGAAAGCACTGGCTGTAACAAGCTCTTGAACAGGCTGGCTCTGCAAAAGCTTTCCTCTTGACATCTTTTGGAATGCATTTTTATTCAGGTCTGAGATGTTCTTTCAATTCCAATGGGACTGAATATACATGCACCTTTAAAAACAAAGCGAACAACCAATCTCTCCAGTTCTCTTGAGAATGAATTAGTATCTCATTTCTTTGTGGAAAGGGAGCATCAAAAAAAAATCTGTGTCATTCTGAATATCGTGAACTTTCCACTGAAATGGTTTTTCTAGTGATAATGCTGTTTTAGCAAAATAATAAATTTCCTGCAGGAGTCTCGCTTTCCTTGCTACACCCTTCTGCCTTCCTAATTTTCTTACCCAAAAAATACATCCCGGATATACCGGGTTTAGTAAAAATTGATTATACTGAAAAATAACACACTGTCAAACACCTAAATGTTTTGGTGTGAGCAGTTTGAGGTAAAATTACAATGTAAATCTTCTTTTTAATTGAGCTCTGTGTCTGATCTTAGTAGATAGGGCTCTCATAATCTGCCAAGTAGCTTCATACAAGGGAAGAATGAGGATCTCAAGCATCGCAAATGCAATTGCAATGTGTGTCATGGTTCCTTGGTTAGGTGTACTTCAATGTCACCTTAATTTTAAATAAAAACTTGTAATTTGGCACAGCAGAACCTTTCCCTTATAAGCATAAAACAAACAAACAAAAAACCCCCAACCAAATCCAAAATTTTATAATTTTCAGAGCTGATTATTCTCTTTCATCTTTTTTACATGATTTAAAAGGGAAAAATGTGTCAGAACTGGTGGAAAAGGAATTCTGAATTTTGTTCAAGCTCCAGTTCAGTGTCTGTTGTACGGTGCCATTGCTTGCCAACCTCACTGTCCTTATCCTAACAAAATCTGCACAGTATTTTGGGAGTTTTGGTGAAGAAAATGCTGTAGGATGTTGACCATGTGAGCATAACATAAAATCCCAATGATATGCTATGTTGGACTGCAGTTGTTTCATACATAAGGCAGAGCACTCATGGGGGGAATGGAAGAAATCTTGAAATTGCCCATAGATGACTTTCTGAAAAACAGTGTTTAGCTGCAGTGTGAGTTGTAGGGCTCAACAATATTAATCTCATTGTTTTGAGAAGAATGATTCTCCCTACTTTCAGTGTAAAGGAGGTCAAATCTGTGCCACACAGAGCTATGCTGTTGGTTAAGTTGCAAAGATGGATTTTTTTCTTCCTATAAACCTACAGCTGAAATGTCAGTACCTGGCCCAATGAGATATTAGTTACCTGAACAGAACTCCAAGATTTCAAAATTAGAGGGCAGGAGGTCTGGTCTGATCTCTGATGCATAGGTCAATTACAGTCTGAGGACCACAGCAGAAGAGCACAGCTGGTAAATTATCTTGTTACCAAATGTAAGAACATAATCATGAGGCACGCTGCTACTTGTCATTTGTATTACACAATTGCTAGCTGCATACCCTGCAATATTAAATTTTTACTTAGGCAAAGTACTTTTAATAATCTGGAAGTGAATAATATCTTTAACTCATTTAAAAGAAAAGAAGATTTGCACAGTTCTTATCACCTCTGTTTTTACACTTGACTAACAGCTGCAGGTGTTGTGTTTACTGCAAGGAATACGAATTAACATGGATTAAAAAAAAATCAAAATCTTTGACTTGTGTATCAGAATACTGCTTTTTGCACATAACATTTCCTTAGTCATTTCTCATGTGGATTTCAACAGAAATTTTGTCTGAATTGAACTGGTAGGATTTGATCGAGTTTGTCATGATTTGCTTTGTGGTGTCACAGGTAAGTTTTGTTTCTTTGATCATATGTCGAATTTCATAATAACATGAAGGGAATGCAGTCTTGGAAAGCAGCACAGAGGAGAGGTCCAGCTGGTCTGCCAGTAGGTGAAAGTGCTCTGGGGATGACTCTCAGCACTTTGCATGACCATAAGCTTTAACATTTTATTTAGGATCCCTGCCATTATAAAGTTTACCCATATGAATTATTATTTCCACAGATATCCATGAAGATAAGCCCAGTCACCTGCATTAGCAGTTGCCTATATCAAGAATTATATTCAGAATGCCTATGTGGAAGTACCTATTTCGCTCTGTTGCCTATAGCTAACACAGATTGTCCAACCCTTAAGCTGCTAAAGCTGAGTGAGATAAACTTGACTGTTAATGTGTATGCTATAGGTTGATATAACCTGGAATAGAGTATAAAAAAAGACCAAAGGGCTTCCTGGATTTAATTCTTGTTTCAGTTAAAAGAAAGAAAAAACCTACAACACAAAACAGACAAAATCCCACCCCAATTAGAACTCAAAGTAAAATGTCAGTAGTAAAGAACTGATCACCACCCTTGATAAGTCATTCCATTCCTTACTTACAATTAAAAACTGTACCTCAGCTTCACCCTCCAGCCATCAGATGTTAGTTTGACAGGCTGAAGCAAACATACCAAAGGTTACATCCCCTAAGAGCCCATATAAACTTTGGTTTTATCACTGTTTGCCTTGTCTTCAATAGACTACATAGACAGAAATCCTGCACCCTCTGCCTACAAGTTAAGACTAAAGCCATTCTTTACATTCTGCTTGGAATTCATCTCATTTAACTCAAACTATGTATTAAGTCACTAGCTCATCTAAATTTGACACTGAGATTTCAAAAGTGAATGGAAAATAGGTACAGCATGGGTGAAAAGATTCTTAGGATTTCACTGGTGGTAGAGTTACATGATGGGCTTTAACTAGGTGCCTGATTAAAGCTAGGTGAGAACAAATTTGTATAGTTTATCAAAACCACAAAATCATTAACCATTCCTTAATAGATGACTTTGCATTTATAGGGTGACTTCTCAGTCCTTCACTTTGGTATTAAGCAACTGAGGAATAGATTACATACTTTTAACAAATTAACACCCAAAGGTGCCGGTGGATTTAGATAAAGCCTGGAAAAACTCTGATTCAGAAAATTACAAACATCAAAATAATACTAAAAAATAGCTTTAAAATGCAATTTTCTGCTCAGCCATAACCAAAGAATCTCCACTGTAGCACCATGATGCTAAGTATTCCATTTCCAGTTTTGGAGTTATTTGTTTTATTTATTTATTGGATAATTGTGGGATGCTCATAACTAAGTTTATAGATGGATGTAAAATCTTTTTGCTGCAGTTAATTTTCTTTTAATGTTACAAATAATTATAAAAAAGGCCAGACTACTTCATAAATCAGCAAGATCCTCCCTTCTCATTTCCGTGAAGAAAAACCCCAGTTCAAATGATAATGTCATGCTATCTAGACTTCCACTGGAAGGGGCATCTTTCATCATGGGATAAAAGTGTCATTTCTGTCAGACAAAGCTTTTGCTGTGGTCTCTACAAAAGAATCTCTTATCACCAAGCACAGCTGTAAGCTTTACAAATGTATGCTGCGGCTGCCCTACTCTAGCTCCTATTGTAAAAGCCATCAGTAAGAAAATTGATATGCATATGTCTGTACAGTTTCTCATCCTTGGGCTAAGTATGGCAGCTTATCAGGAATTTAGTGATACTTAGAGATTAGCTGCCAAGCATTTCTTCATAACATGGATGAGGGGAACTCACATGCCTTATATCACAGTTCCTGAATGTTGAGTGTAAGTCCTGTTTAAACACAGTGATGTGGAAATCTTTGGCATTAGAAGGAACATAGAGATAAATATGAAGCCATAGCTTAAAAGCTCTTATACAGAGATAAAATTGTCTTCCTCTCCTGAAGTTATTCATTGAAATATTGCATTCATTTTGTTTTCCCTTAGTTTTGGAGACTAATGTTGTTTGCCCTTTGTGACACCACTTCTTTGGAGTCTCTGCTGTCCAGGAGACAGTTCTTCAGAGACATGACTTGTACCTCTTGTTTGTGGAAGTACGATGAACGCCACCTTTGCAAGAAAACCCAAGCCACCCACGCCTTTGCCCAATCCCCTTCCTTGTTTCCCATTCCTCCCCAAGGAACTGAACACCCTTTTATTCCCTCCATACTGGACCCCAGCATGTCACATAGGCACAGCTTGTTGTCAGCTTCCTAAGTATAAAAGAACACCTATTCATAGTACTATATAAATCATAGAATATCTTCAGTTGGAAAGAACCCATAAGGATCATCAGGTCCAACCTCCTGCTGCTCACAGGACTGTCACATGACTAAGAGCATCATCCTTGGACTCTGACAGGCTTGGTACCATGACCATGACTGGTGAGCCGGCTCCAGTGGCCGGCCACCCTCTCAGTGAAGATCCTTTTCCTAATGCCTAATTTGAACTTTCCCTGATGCAGCTTCATTCCATTTCCTCATGTCCTATTGCTTGTCACCAGAGACAGGAGATCAGCTGCTGCCCTTGAGGAAATTGTAGACTGCAATGTGGTCACGCCTCAGCCTTCTATTCTCCAAGGTGAACAAATCCAGTGACCTCAGCTCCTCCTCACGATTATTGCCCTTGAGAGCTTTCACCATCTCAGTTGCCCTCCTCCAGACACACTCTAATAGTTTGGTATCCTTCTTATTCTGAGGGGCCCAAAACTGCATATAATTCTTGAGGCACCGGTGTAGTGCAGAGTGGAACACTACTTTCCTCGACCAGCTACCTATTCCTGTTGATGCACCCCAGGACTCAGCAAATCCTTTTGGCTGTCAGGGCACACTGTTGACTCACATTCAACTTGCCATCAACTCAGATCCCTAGATCTGTTTCCATGGGGCTGCTCTCCAGTCTCTTATCCCCCAATTTGTATGTATAACCAGGAATATCCCACCCCAGGTGAAGAATCCAACACTTGCTCTTGTTAAACTTCATATCGTTGGTGATTGCCCAGCTCTCTAATCTATTCAGTTGTCTTAAGAACTGTCTACCCTTGCAGGAGTAGACCTCCTAGTTTAGTATCGTCAGAAAACTCACTTTATATACATTCGATTCCCAGACCACTTATAAAAACATTAGAGAGCACCTGCCCTAGAATTGTTTAGATTCTCTTTGGAAGACAAAGCACTCCTCTCCCACTAATGTTTACATCACTTTAAGTTCAATGCATAACAGATCTCCTTGATAAACATACAATACTCAAACTTCAGTAGTGACTTGTGAGGAGGTAGGAATTCCATACGGAAAATAGGCCTTCCGCAATCTGAATCATCTTAGCCTGAATATTTAGCTGGCTGACGACCTAGTTTGAATTGCATAACAAAGTTGTCTTTTAGGGAGATTCATCTCATTTCAGTTTAGCCATGGAAAAGTTCTACATCTGATCTCTGGTAGTAACTTGGGTGTTTTCTCTATGTGATTTAGAGAAATAGGTATTTTCAGAGGGCTGGACATCCCCCTAACTTGAAGACACTTTGAAGCATGGGATAAGCCTGCCTATGCATTGTTTATACATTTGTATGTTATGGAAGAACCTCAATTACTTATAGCAGGTGGTGCCAAATTCCCAGTGAGGAAAATATTTCCATACTGCCTATCTGTATGTACCTAATGATAAAGCCTAGAAGGCTAGACTGCAATTCTCTGGATGGGAGTGTGGAATACCAGGCTCTTCTGAATTGCCCTCTGGAGAAACCCTTCTTTTCCTCTTGATAATAAAGGAATTTACTTATCTAGTCACTTAACATTATATCTCTTGTGTCTTAAGTGTCTTGGTTATATGGCAAACAGGACAATGCACCATTTGCCAGACTATATGGATGAAAACATGTTTGGGTGCAACTGAAGACACAAATGATGCCCAGAGTTTTGTTCTTTGGCTTTAGTCTCCTACAAGACAGGACTGGTTTCTCACACATGCAATGGAGCTCACTATAGAGCCTCTGCTATGGATAACTAGGTACAAGAGGAAGGAATCCAGCCTGACAGTAGCCTTCATGCTGCGTTAAAGGGCTAACAGTTTGAAAAATCTTGTAGTTGCACCATGTGCCTAAACTGAACCTGGCAGACAGAGTTATTATGGCTCCAGACTGCCCTAGTACTCAATAAAACCCCCTAAACATGTCATTTTGAGCAGAAGGCCATTTTGCAGGTACAATAGTCTGAGTGGCAGCAGTTTTCCTGGGAAGCATAGTGTGTCATTTCTTTATGTTGAGAGTGAAACCTCCATCACTGAATACCATTAAGGTAAGACTTACATTTTTTGCAAGATAAAGAAACATTCACCAATAACTTTGTCCTCCCTCTCTCAAGACAGTGTTGGGCAGTGAAGTCCTGCGATGTTCTGGTAGGAGCTCCAGACTTGCAATCTCAGATTGCTTGCTCATTGTTCCCTCAACACTACATGTTGCAATTCACACATCTTAGGTGAACAGAAGATGGCTTTAGACTACAGACTAATAATTGCATTCAAATGGAGGTAACAATAAATATTAAGACTGTGGTAGACCGGAGAGGCCTGAAGCAAGCTGCAGTGTTTTAAACTGTTCAAGTTGTCATGTTTACCTTTTATTTCTGCTCACAGTGTCAGGGGATGGAAATAGAAAACACGCTGTGAAGTACATCCTTTTTGCCTGTGCCTGTGCATAACTTAGCACTTCTAAAGCAACCGTTATATCTAAAATAAGACCTTTTCAGGTTTCAGGTTCAGAAAGTGGCTATTATTATAAGCACCTGTGAGCTTCAAAAGCCATTAGGAAACAGCTGTATTGCAAGGAATGTAGAAGGCAGATTTTGTACCTCATTTATATTTTCCTGCTTTGTTTTTTTTTTTTTTTTTCCCATCCTGCAGAGCAACTTTAATCTGTTTCAAACTTATTTCTCTTTGCATAACCAATTAAATATTCACTGACATAGGGACATTTCCCTCAAACCATATGTGTGCCTTAACCTCCAGGTTCTAGAGAAAGCTGCTTTCTTACCAAGTAAATATTACTGATTTATTTACAGAAAGTGGAACTGCTCTAGTTGGAGAGAATGAAATGAACATCAGAGATGAATGGCTGTTTCTAAAGACAAACTATTTAACTGAATAATTTCTGCCTATCCCTACTCTTTCAAACAATGCACTCACAGTTCTGTGTTTAGAAAAAATATCATCCAAAAAAGAAATTTAACATAAAAAGGTGAGTTTGTGAAAACAAGGATTGCCATCAAATTCTAATAGGCAGAGTATATGTACTAGCTTGATATAATATTTATTCTGGATTTTATATTAGGTGGAAATGTATTGATTTAATATAAGAACAGGGAAAAGATAAGACAGCAGGAAGCTGTTCCTTAATGACTGAGTTCCCTCTTTAAATGACACCACCACCTTCGGATTGAACTACACACCTTCACCTCCAGAATTTGCTTTTAGTTGGAATCTCTGAGTAAGTATACAAGCTGACTAAAGAACTTGGAGACCATACCATTATTCTCCAGTTACCTACTATGAAGATTTCTTGCACCATCTGCTGAAACATCATATACAGACATCGTACACCATCCTGAGTCCTGTTTGAAATGCAGACTGGCTCTACATGGCAATTTTGTGCTACCTACAGGGAGTAAATGAAATAAACAAACTGTTATATGCTAGCACAAAATATCCTTATGGTATCAATGCCATTTTGGCTTGGAATCCTAGTTTTACTACATATACTTTCCAGACTCAGGGGATAGGGGGGAGTAATGAAGCAAAGATAGGTACATCAAAACTAAAGAATTTCCAGGCTGGAAATTCCCACGCTGGTGATTGTCCTCCCTGCAGTGAGCGGCAATTTGGTGTCCACCTTTGACCAGTTATAAACCAGACTATTTGTTGTTACAGTATGTACATACCTTCTGGTGTCCTGCAGGGGCGTAAGGGGGAGTTTTGCTGTCTATAGTCATGACAAACTTATCCAGAGCCCAGTAAGGTCCCAGAGCAATTAGACATTTTCTTTGCACTTGACTATACAAGCTGAAAGAGGGAAGCAGTTCACTGCCTTCCAATTGGCTCTTTCCTAATAATTTTAAGAAAGCAATCTTAAAAGCAAGAAAAAAAAAAAAAGGGCAGAAAAAAGATCACAGCCTAATAAACTCATGAAAAAAAGAGGGGAACCAGGCTTGGTTACAGACATCAGGCTCCCTTTGGAGGCGAAGAAACTGGTGGCTTCAGTCACACCAAGAAGATGGGTTGTCCTTGCATGTCTCAGCCTTTAATTTCACAGGAGATTTTTCAAGAAGAGGAAAAGGTATATCTTCTCTGTTGTGCATTTTAGTATCAGCTGAAGCTATGTTTAAGCACCTACTATAGATGCTTACATGGCAACTTAGATAACAAAAGTGTTTCTTAACTTATCAGTGAAACTTGTGTTTCTCTCTATGGCTTTACTTGCACTGCAAATGTACTAGACACAGCCAAACTCTGTGCAGAATCTCTCCTTTGAGCAATTAACCATGAGAGAAAAGGAAGACGTCTTGACTACTTTCACAATTCATTTGTAGGAATACTGGTACATATAGGATCACCTCTGTGCTTTCAAGTGGCCTGTCTCAGCCTTTGGATGCACCCTACATGCCTTTCAGAGACATGCAGCTGGCTATGCAATACAGTGGGTCCTTGAAAGTTGCTCTACCGTGTGTTCTGCATCATGTTGAGTAAAACGGTGAGCCTCTGTTCTTACAAAAACCATAAGAAACTAGGGGAATCTAGGAAGCAGGTAAGACTGCCTGCCACTGTTTCAGTCCTGTGCACTAATGTTACAAGGAGCCTATACAATAGCATAGTTAGTACAGAATGAAAGTGATCATAAACACTTGGGTTTTTTTCTTGGGGGTATGTATCAATACATACTGTCCAAAGACTTCTGTCTTCTTACCTTTCTCTGGATAATTTTATGACCGTGGTGTTGCAGAATGACTCACAGGAGTCATGTAAATGTAAACCTGATCAACAGTCTAAACAGTATTTTTTTCATGTTTCCCAGGAAGATCCTTGATTCTTAGAAGCGCAGTTTTTCAGAGCTCATCTACTCAGCTACACTTGGAAGCATACATCTAAATTAAATTATTTCATGCCTGAAAGACTATCCTGAAACACAACAGCAGCTTTTACAATATTCTTATGATCTACTATATCAGTACACCTGTGATACATTTACTTTTTGTCTGATTGCCTACCGCGAAGATGCAGAAAGTTTTCTGCACATCTGTGTGCTAAACCAAATACCTGTTATTGGTATTGAATGAACTAATGCACATTACAGAATAGCCCAAGTCCTTTCCATTAACATGTATGTGTGCATTTATATATATGTAAGCATATATCTATATGTAAAGGAACAAAAAAAGAAATAATCACTTTAGGTTTTCTCTCATTGTAATTTAGCAGCTGCCTATGTTTAAGACAAACTAGAAATTAATCATCTGGCTCTGACAGCGTGGGAAATTTGTATGTCTCTGAATACGTACACAAGCTCACATACCTATGATAAACACCTAAAGGTTTGGTTTTACTTTTCTCCTTAATACACATTTTCTTGCACCTCTGCCTCCCAGCCAGAGATAGAAACAGAGGTGAGCTTGCTGAAAAATTTAGGGACTATCATCTCCTATTATTTCCACCTGTATATGCAAATGACCTCAAGACATTTCCAAACCACTTTGACAATTACATGGACCAGATCAACATAAGCATGTGCACTTTAAGGGAAACATCTGTTTCAAAGCTCACCTAAACATTTATTTTTTCAAAGCTTGAAGTTGGGCTATATGGGTAGTATCTTTAAGTTTATAGAAGGCTTTGAACACAGGCCACAGTGTCATGCAGAAAAGGAAAATAGCACACAGGGATGGAGAATCAGGATACTTCCAGAATTTCTTCCACTCTCATTACCCCTGGCAAGGTGTACAATACCCAGTGTTGGGTGCCACATACTGTAAAAGTGGGGATCCAAGAGAAGACTGTTGAGGGAAAAACACCGGGAATGACCAAGGGTGAAGGAAAAGTAGACCTACAAGCACAGACTGCTGGGCTGAATCAAATTAAATCCAGACAAGAGAAGACAGAGGAACAGGAATAGCTTGCAGAATCAGTATTGCTAATGGAAGTAAAGAGTACTTAAATACCATATAGATAAACTATCAGGAAGCATATGGATTACGTCACCCTCAGGGGAAAAAAGGATCAGATAACTTCCACCCTGATGATTTTGTATCCATATTGACAGATATGTATCTGCAGATCTGGATATACCATAGATGCTCCCACACATGTGTACGTAAGGATCTTTTATTTCCCTTAGGATCTTCCATTGCTTACAGTGCAATCACACATTCTCCTCTGCCTGGAGCAAAATCTTGGCTAAAGTCCTGTCCCTATATTTTAGAGTGGAAAACTGCAGGCTACCAGGGAGCCTGCAACAAGTCTGGGCAATATGTAGTAAAAGAAGGAACAGAGTGAGTAACTGAACTGTTCAAATAATGCCATTTTGGTTTTTAAATGCCTTTTAAACTGAGATGAAATCACAAAGGAATCCAGATTGAATTATCACAAAAAGAAAACTAAAAAAACCCCAAATAAGCAAAAAAAAAACCACCTTCTCCCCCTTAACATTTTGAAAGTGTTTGAAGACCTGTTTCAGCCATTCCCATGTCTGGTTTTGATAGTCCCATGTTCAAGATCTTTACCTGAAGTGCAATTGTTTTATGTGCCTGAGTCTAAGGAGGTCTTGCTACCAAAAACTAGTGTTACTCAACATTTTGCTTTCCCCTTTTGGTCACAATGTATCGTTCTTTTTGATTTGTTTGGGTTCTGTTGATTTTTTTTTTTATTTGCTTGTTTTGTTGGGGATTTATTTTGAGATCAAATATCTAAGTCTGCAATACAAACCGGAGCAGCCTCAACAGGAAAGAAAGAATGGTTCACCCCACAGTAGGGTTCTGGGGCATTTTCTGAATACCTAGAATATACTCAGATATATACTATTTGATACAAGATTAAATTAATACATTTAAAAGTATTTAAATATTTAAATATCATTTAATTATTTAAATTAACTTAAATAATTTAAATATATTTATTGTAAGGCTTCAAGTGGAAGCAAGGTAAAAATGGCAGCTACATCTATACTGCCAAATACAGTAAGACCAAGGAAAGCTATGATCATCCACAATGCTAAGTAGTTATCTTTCTCCCTGGGTTTATTTTGTCTCCAATGGTCTAAGGTAAATCTACCTAAAGGGCTAACCCTAAACAGTGTGGACTGAAGACAATTGGTGGCACTAAACTTTAGTGATAAGGATCAGTTCTGGCCTTTTTCTCTTTATCATTGTCAAGAGCCACTGCATCCTCCTTACTTGTTCTGTTCATGACAGCTAAATTCCTTTTGAATTTAGTCCTTTTCTTTTTTTAAGTTGAAAATGAGCAAAAGCCTGTTTCTAATAAGTGGTTCCAGTTTTCAAATGTATCTCCTCAAACTGGTTTGGCCCAGTATTTCAGACTCAAGTTTCATGCGTATCTCCATATTTCATATATATCTCCATATATTTATATGCATACATATATATATTTACACACGCTTTTTTGTTTAGTTGTAAAACTCCAAAAATTAAAAAAGAAGAAATAATTACCAATTTACACAGTCCTTTCCTTCAAAGACCTTTCATCAAGAACCTGTGACAGTCTGTTTGAGTAAACGTAGAGCCCACATCTTCAAAACAGCACCTTACTTATTTTTTCCTCAAAACATTTAAAATGAAGTTTAAATCCATATCACACACTGTTTACACATGTGCTGTTCTGGGCCTCTCTAACCTCACCTCTGACAAGTGGAAGTGGCTTATAGTGTCTGTAGTGTCTGTGCTCCACAGATTGAGATGCCCTACAAGGCCCTGAGCTGACACCACACTAGTAATCTTTGATGCCGATAGGTATTTCCATTTCTAGGCTGCCTGTTTAAAGTGTCAGTAAGCCCTTTAAAGTTAACTCTGGTATCTTCCCATCTCACTGAAGCCATCCCTGCAGCCCCCTGCTGTCCTGTGTCTCAGGCTCTTCAACACCTGCAGTGGGTAACCCCTTTTGGTTGCCTCAAAACTCTCCCTTTTCATGGTAATTTCAGTTTTAGCTGGCTATGCCTAGCCTTGCAAGGAATAATGCTTTCTAGGGTGACTGAGGTGGGTGGATAGCTTCTCCCCTGAAGCAGAGATGGGAAAAAGATGACAAAATCTCCCTCAAACCTATGTGATTAATATCAATGTAATAAATCACTTGTCCTTAGCTGTTTTATTCTGTAAAAAGCCACTTATAATCTCCTTTTATTTAATCCTTTGTGTTCAGACAGGCAATTCAAAACTGGGCAGAGAAAAAAACCCATCTCTAATACCATTCCTGTTGAATAACATCTAAATTTTTGTTGCTGATCATAACAAATGCTGCTATATAATGTATAATAGCAATCTGTTTGACCATCTCTTTTTTGACACCCTAGCTTTCCAGTATACTGATACTGCAAGCAACCGATCAACTCAGATCCTGACCCATTTTTCACAAGCCTGAAAACTGTCTGTGAAAGACAGACTCTTCCCCATCTTTTTCAGGTCAAGGCTAGGACTTGAAATTGGCACCAGCAGCTTCCAAAGCAAACTTCATGCAGCAATCTGAAACTGGGAAACATCGCAACAGGGAACTGGAGGGAGGAAAAAAATGGGATAATAAGGAAGAAGATGAACATTCTTTAATGATATGCTGGGGGGGGGGGAAGGAACAATTCTGCTTCTTCAGGATATGGTCCTTTGGGGAAAATGTAAGCACAGCTACATATTCTTTCACAAAAATCTTCTTTATTAGTACACTCTCTGAGACTGCTTTCAAGTCAACTGCTTCCCAGGAGCTAAGCATTGTGTAAAGGCCCCTTGATGTGTGGGGATGTTTTAACAGGTGCTCCCAGGGAATCAAGCAGGACCCTCCAGACAACCAGGGCTGCACTCCACTACTGCTGACTACAGAGGCAGGGACCTGGTTGTGCAAGGGACCCCCAAACAGGCTGTTGGTTTCCATGGTGAACACAAGCACCCTGAACCTTCACCTCAGTACCCCAGGCACACTGAAACTGAGAGGGTACTTGGGAGCCCTTTGTTTGTTGACTCCACTGCTGGACAAAGGATGATGGGTTGATTCAGTGCATCATTTTGTATGTTTTTCTGATCACAAAGGGTGTGAAATGAAATACAGAGTGGAGCACAGCCCCACGATGCTTTGGCAGATGAGTTAACATGCAGTAACAATACTCTTGAGAACCTTGGGCACCAAAGAAAGAATAAAAAATCTATGCAACAGAGCATCTTTCAGAGGCTCCTTATGAAAACAGGCCATCTGGCTTCACTGCAGTGCATTTGTTAACTCTCCAGCCTACTACTGTTTCCCTGCTGGGTGACACATGCTGAATCTGTCACACATCTAGAACAAAATTATAAATAAACAATGGTGTACTCAAATACAACAGAACTTTCCTGCAGTGGGCTTATAGGAACCAAAAAAGGAAGCAGAGCAGCAAATCCTTGTTCTTTTGTGTGAGGGAAAGTAGGTCCCTTGTTCAGTGATGGAAAGGGGACTCAATTTTGCCTGGAGGAATATGTCTTTTGCCGAGTTACGCTCCTCAGGTGTTGCAGATGCGGACCTAAAGGCATTATTGCTAGGAACCACTTGGGCTAGTTAGTATCTCAACCACAGCCATGGCCCTGTTTTCCTGTTCAATGGCATGCATACTTGCAGTACTCCAGGTTTCAAGAGAAACAGGGGCAATAGGGAAGCAGAGAGGTGAAGTCCAGTAGCAAGTATGGGTAAGAGAGCCTAAGTTTGCAGTAGAGAACTGGAGCATGGGATTGCATTTGCATCACTTTTTGTGGGGGTTCTCTATGCTGTCTCAGACACTGAGCAGTCTTTTCCTTTTCTTTTAAATAATCAGAGAACTGCCCTAGTGCAGAGAGGCTGTTGGATCTGAGAAACCCAGCTGAACTGCAAACCCATGTAAGCCAAGATGCAAGATAAATATTTAGGACTTCTCATCTCTCAGTCTTTCCCTCATTCTCTGAGCATCAGAAAGAAAGCTGGGGAAAAATAACATGCCAGATCCCTGGCAGCCAGTTTCATCCATGAGCCAAGCCTTATACGCCTGTGAACTGCATGACAGCAAAGTGATACTTTATAGTGACACCTCCTGGGAAAGACAGAAGAAGCTTTCCATAGGCTTGTGAGCCAAAAGGTCATGTTAACGCTGGCTGCAAGCCACCACTGTCTGTAGGCAACAGCTTTCTGTAGATGGAGAAGACAACTGGCCATGCTCACTGGGATACTCGGCTTTTCTTTTTTCCATTCCCTAAGTCTATATTATTCAATGCCTAAAAAAAATAAATATTGGGAAACAGTACAAAATTGTTGCAAGTTAGATTTGCCAGCAGAGGTGGTGCATTTGCACAGGCTACAGTGCTCAAAGATCGAAAGCTGCATTGTTAAAAAATTAAGGATTTATTCTGTTTCAGACAATCTTCAGTATCACAGTATCACAGTAGGTTAGAGATTGGAAGGGACCTCAAAAGATCATCTAGTCCATCCCCCTGCCGGAGCAGGAACACCTAGATAAGGTTACACAGGAACGTGTCCAGGCGGGTTTGTGTTGGGGTTTGGGGTGTGTTTGGGGTTTTTTGTTTGTGGTTTGTGTTTTGTTTTGTTTTGTTTGTGGGGTGGTTTGTGTTTTTTTTTTTTGGTTTTTTTTTTGGGTTGTTTTTAGAAACAAACACCCACTGAGTCTTGTTTTGCCCAGTTCAACTTTGTGCAGCTTGTTTGAAGTCACAGTGTATGACTGGAATTGCTTTGGATTTGTGCTCATGGGAGTAAGAGATAAGCTGGGCTCACGGGGGTGAATTGATGTGTCCTGAGGCATAATTAGGGTCAGGTGCGTGTGTGTTTGTGTGAGCACAAACTATACAGTTAGAACCCCCCTCCTGCACACACACAGATGCACACAGGCACACACACAGAACTTTGTGTTGGTGATTTAAAAATAGAAAATTAACAAGAAGAAAACTGTAGGAGCTATTGAAAAGTGAAGCAGTTTTTGGAGCAGTCTGCCACCAAAAGGGGTGGCCTGCCACTCTGTTCAGCTGCTAGCTCCAGGTTCCTGCTCACCCTTCCCAGTGCTGGGAGCTGCCGCATCTCACTAAAAGCTGATCACAAGGTTGCAGTGGTCACAGAAGATCCATGACTGTATTAGCAGTCCTAGGAAAGTCAGAGGACTGGAACTGTTGGTAGCAGGAGGATCTTTGGTTGGCACAAGGCTGCTGTAGGACATCATCATCATTTTGACCACCTTTACACCCATTTGTTTCAGGATAAAGTCCCCCAGGGTCACTGGAGTTCCAGCACTGACACATTCATCCAAGCTCGCTAGCAAAGCCAGGCTGGGTTAACCACAACACAACCATGCCCAAGTTTCAGATGAACACTTTTAACACTAGCTACTATTTTTTATGCTAAATTCAGACTTTGAAATAACACAAACTCCCTTTACAGCTGAAATCTCTAAAGAAGCTGGCAAGAAATATACATCTCCTCACTGACTATGTAAGGAGCCAAATACCTCTTTTAAAGCAATGTAGTTCAGTCATATATTGAGGGTGAAGCAAGGCAAAGCCAGGAAATTAAATTAAAATCAACTAAGTGGGTAGAAGAAGAGGCATCTCTGGGTTTGCTGCAAGGCATCTCCATTGACATGAAACTGTTGGTGCCAGCCATGCATTCACTGCTTGTGCACTCACACTGGATGTAGGAGACTTGGGTCTGGGGGCATTCACAGCCTGTGGAGATTTTCCAACTTTCACAGGCCAGAACAATGTTCAGACCTGCAGGCAATGAGGCACACTGGTGGGAAGCAAGCTGCTTATGTCCTGGAAAGAAAGCAGAGTGGGCAAATGGGAGCCTGAGCAAAAGCAGGACTGGAGCACCAGGTCCTGGAGCATAAATACATTTTTCTTTTGATCTGCAAAATCTCCATTTTGCTATACTTTATCACATGGAGGAGTCTTGCAAAAGCCAAGGGTGTTCACACTCTTCCAAAATGTGGCTGCCAAATGGCTCATGCTGCACTTGGATACTTCCACAACAATCTTCAGGTACTGGAGAAATAGCAGTGAGCTAGTCATTATGGACCAATGTGCTCACATCCCCAGAAGGAGGTTTGAATACAGCCCTTTGAATTTTGGTTTATGTATTGCTTGGGCCAACAAGAAGATTTACCCTTCTGAGCCCTTGAGCGTGTCCCTGTTAACTGCAGTACCATTTGAGTGCAACGCCGGCCAGAGGCCCAGATCCTGCAAAGCATACTCAGGGATGTATGGACACGCGCAATCCCATGCTCTGGCCACAGCTTTCCGATGCTGCTGGGAGGAGTTCCTGGCAGGAATTAATTCTGGCTTCCTGTGAGGAGCAGAGATGCGAACTTCCCCTGAACCATCACGAGTGCAGCTGCGCCCCTCTCTCCCGCATACCAGACAAGTCAGGCAGCAGCTCCTGACAGGACTGAAAGTTTATGCTTTTACCACACCAGAGGCTCCCCACATGCAGTGTGGCTGCTATCTATTGTTCAGATCAGAGTTTGCTCTCTGGTCTGTGGGGAAAGAGACTTCAGGATTGAAGCTTCTCTCTATTTGGCATTACTCCAGCAGACATGCAGGGAGTTTTGCTTACGGAGGGACAGATTTGTCCCCAGGTTCCCCTGGGGAGAGCTGCACATCAAGCTCTGGAAGCCATGAGCAATGGGCATTCTTGTTGGAGGGAATTACATTTGCCAGATTTAATTTATTAAAACAAGAAACATATTCATCCATTCCCTACTTTGCATTGTTTATAAAATCATAAGCACAGCATCTCCAGAGAGATGTGAGCCAACTGCTGCACATGACCCGCTCTGGGATTTAAGCTGCAACAGGAAACTCAGTCTGGAACAAAATTTTTCTCTTAAATGAACTTTTGAAACTGGATCTACATTGTGAAATATTTGGATATTGAGCAGTAGAAGAATGTGGAACGTAAGCACTAGCAACTGCTTCCTTTGAGCATTAACAAGCTTCAGCAAGCAGGCTGGGTGCTGCTGTGGTAGAGGGCACACAAGGAGGATGGTCAGAAACCCAGTCTTAGAGGGGCGCGTTCATAATATGCTCATTAAATTGCACTACTTTCCTCCAGGTAGCCATTCCTCATAGTTACTAGTGTGGGTGAAACATTTGTAAGTGAAAATTGATAACAGAGCCTTTTGCCTCTCAAGTTTCTGTGGCAGTCCATTGTTTACTGCCTATGATTTTGCTAGGAAGTAGTATTTGTTCAGAGGGTGGGTTTGTGCCATCTGCTACATCCTGACTGTTCTGTTCAGAGAAATCTAATTTAATCAGAGATTACTTGGGTGTCATACTGAGCCACCCCAGGATTTGACTTGCAGGCAAAGGAAAGAGGGCACAGTCTTTATCGGCTCTAATTCAGTCATGGTGCAAAGCTGCAGGGAGTCAGCTCAGACCTCAACAAAATATATTGCTGCTTCAGCAAAGCGAGCAGAACACTGTGCCCTTCTGGAAGCAATCCTGAGCCAGCATCTCAGCAATAAAGAAAACACCAATTTTTTTCCTTTCTCTTTTATTTCCAAAGTATGTCACAAAACTTTTGACTAAATTCTAAATTATTGAAATTATACCTGTCAGCAGTAGCTTGGATCTGTTCAAGCAAAACCTCCAGCAAGAGTAGGACACTGCATAGCTTGGAAGGAGAAAGTGAGTTAGAAGTTTTCTCTTCAGCCAGGCTCAGTGCCAAGCTTGAAACCAGCTTTGAGTTTTAGAGCCATCACAGCACTGCAGTGAAATCTTTATATAAGGCACTGACCTTCAGGGTGGCTTCCCAGGGACCCCCCCACACATGCATCTGTGTGGCCACTCCAGCCCACAAGTCTGCTTACCCCATCTACATCATCCCTAAGGAGCAATAAGCCATCAGTGATGAAGAAGCGGAAATGAGAAGACGAGAGACTACGTATTGTGCATGGGTCACTCAGCCCTGTCTCTTTTCTGTGGTGGGGTTGCAGTGGTATCTGTATTTGCTGAAAGCATGAAAGGTTAGTTTGAGTCAGGCTGCACTTATTCTTTTATACTGGAGCAGAAATGTCACCACAATGTACTCTTAAATAATGTCTTCCTGCCTTGTCATTATTTCCTTATGTACTGTTCTCACTTAATTCCCACTGAAATATTACATTCCAAAATAACAAAAAGCACATAAAAAGTGCCACATAGCAGAAGAGTGATGATTTCTCCCAGGTCATAGGAACAGTGCTTGAACACTTTCGATGTTTTTACATTTCACTTCCTCACTTTACCTCCCCAGTCCTGTTCAAAACATTGCCAGCAAAGAAGATACACTGTGGTGTTCTGGTCCTGGTCTAGACAATGATAAAGCTTCCACTGACCTCAGAGAGGCCATAGTTTTATTGTGCTGGTTTGGTTGGGACAAAGTTAATTTGCTTTATAGTAGCTAGTATGGGGCTATGTATTGGATTATGTTGATTATTCAGAGATGTTTTAGCAGTTGTTGAGCAATGTTTATACAGAGACAAGGTCTTTTCTGCTTCTCACATCACCCCACCAGAGAGTAGGCTGGGGGTGCACAAGAAGCTGAGAGGGGACAGCTGGCCCCAACTGATCAAAGGGCTATTCCAGATCATATGGTGTCATGCTCAGCATGTATATCAACTTGGGGGAAAATTAGCTGGAGGGTCACTGCTTGGGGACGAGCTGGGCATTGGTCGGTTGGTAGTGACCAACTTTTTTTTATTTTCATCCCTTCTTTTTCTTGGGCTTTATTTCTCTTCCCATTTTCTTTTTTGTTTTCTTTTTAATTTCAAATTATTATTATCATCAGGGCTACCATTAATGCTGTTATTATCATTATTGTATTTTATTTCAATTATTAAACTGTTGTTATCTCAACCCATGAGTTTTCTCACCTTCACTCTTCCAATTCTCTTCCCCCCCATTCCTGCTCTGGGGGGCAGTGAGTGAGCAGATGTGCGGTGCTTAGCTGCTGGCTGGTGTTATACCAAAAACATTTGCCCATAGCCTGATTCAAAACACATAAGGAGGGGAATAACGTGTGTGAAAATGCAAGTTTTTCAAAATTATTTCCAGTTGTGAAATCCTTGCCCTATTCTCCTCCTTTTTAGATTAAAAAGCCTTACAGCTTTCCAGCACCTGCAAAAGGTGTTTCAGTGAAAAGTGTTTTGGACAAGTCCAGCAAGCCAAGCTGTCCCTGTGTGGCTGTAACTCCACACTGGTGAAACTGGCACATAAACTGGGCAGCAGATACCACTTGAGATGAACCACCTCAGAGGTGCCCAAGGTTCCATGAGGAACTGAAGCGCCTTCACAACTCATCTGTTGGGTTTGCCACTATGAACTAAGTAAACGCTGGGGTCTGAGATGTACGTACAAATCTATGACACAGAAGAAACTCTTCACCCATCTTTCCCTACGAAATCAAGCATCTCTGCTGTCCTGCTGACTCTTGATTTATTCTTCATAAAACACTTAGTTATTTGTCTAAGTTTAAAGCATCATATTAAACAAGCCTGGGAGCACACTGACCACGATTTTTCACTGAATCACTTCATACAGTCACCTAGGCTTCAATCTTAACAAGGCACTCAATCCACTGTTTTACTTGCATTTGAGCCTTAAGGACTAATCCTCACTGCTTATTGTTCTCTAGCAGCCCTCTCCCGGAGATCTTTGCATCCAAGTGTAAAACAAGAGACAAAGGGGTGAGGACACAAAAGCAATGAACCCTACAGATGAATCCAATGAGAAATGGCCTCAGCACGTTCACAGCCTGTCTGAGACACCCCAGTGCACAGTCTGAAGGAGGTAGTAAGTGGAATTTTGCAGATACATGGGGAGAAATCCTTATTAGCAGAGAGGCAGCATGAAAACACACAGCCATGAAATTAATGGAAGGATGCATAGGTGGGGGAAAGGAAGATTAAGCTTCAAGCCAGTGCAACCCTTTGTATGCCTCAAGTTAGGCAGTGGCTGAAGAGCTTTGGCAAGGCTTTTTGGCCTGTAGTGGTACAAATTGGAGTAAAAGGTATCACTGAGATCTCACAACATTTTAGGTTTCAGCTTCTAAGCATACTTTCTCTCATCTCTGTTTTTATAGAGTTAAGGACTCTCACTGACTTGGGTTCTGTTATCTCCACTGGCCATAGGTTTGACTCTGACAGGCTTAAGCACTCTGCCCTGACCCAGGAAAGCACTTCTCTGTGTTTGTTTTTAAGCAGGCCAGAAGTCCCACTATCTTCATAATTCTCGCACAGTATATTCTTGAATGAATCTACTGTTACCACAGTTATCACTATTACTTTTCACCTCTATTTTCCCTTCACTTCCCAACCTCTTCAGCTAACCCTCTCAGTTTGCTGATAAGGTATGTATTTTTAAGTAGTACGGTTTTTTGCTTCTTCAAGTTTGAGTTAGGGTAGGACTTTAATTCACAGTGAAAGGGTATCCAATAATTAACCAGTATTACAGTATTGTTTCGTTCTTTCTTATTAAGGGAAGATAGATCTCTCTTTCATAAACCTATGCCATCATTATGGTTCTCCAGAATGTACTCATTAAGAAGAATTATATAGACAATTAAAGATTCTCATTTAATTTCTCCCTTTTATTCATGGTTAAGAATGTGAATGAACTAAACATAAGTTACTGACATGGGTCTGTATGGATGTTTTGTCTGGCATATTTGCCAGACAGCTTCCCTGTTGCAAAAAAATACTGAAATTAATTATCTTATTTTCCTCATTAGTTACCACAGATGAATAATTTCTAGGTATTTAACAGATCTGGTATGGATATAGCAGCTAAATTTCATACATACTCAGCATGACAATACTCAGCAGAGATGCCGTTTGGTGAGAGGATGTTTATGTTTGTGCATTCAGCCTTGCCTTCACTGATCTAAAATGAGTTCTTCTCTAGACTTTAGTGCCACTGCTGTATAAAACCTGCACTGAAAACAGGAGCTAGTGTCTCTTCAGTGTTTAGCAACTGCCCTTGGGCCGAGCTTTCTTATAAGATGTTGCAGCTTCCTTCCTATCACAGACTAAGCTGCCCATGTACACCCTTCTGTAAGAACAGCCCTGTTTTGACAGACCACAGGTTCACCTTGCCTAACATCTAGTCTCCTGAAAGCAATGGCCCAGGAAAATCTAGAAGTACAATGCACTTTTTCAGTGTACCTGCACATGTCCGTGGCTAAGAAACTTAATTTGGTTACAGTCACCAAAAGCAATGGCTTTGCAGGTCATTGCCTCAGTATACAGGTATATTCTTCTGCTATGAATGGGAGTAACAATGGGATGTTTTGTGCCCATAAGCCCATGCATGGAAGGCCATTAGCCTGGCTGATGACAGGATGTATGTGGCAAAAAAAGCGGATGCTGGGGTCCAAACTGTTGAAAAGCTCTGTAGTTTGGCCATATATCAAACACACACACTTTGTGAATTAGGAACAGAGGTGACAGTAACAAATTCCCTAGAAACATTGATAGCTGTTTTTGTTTTGGTTTGTTGTTTGGTTGGTTTTTTTGTTGTTGCTTGTTTGGTTTTTGTTTGTTTGTTTTTTGTTTACTTTGCTTTTTTTTTATTTTATTTTATTTTAAATTACAACTTCATTTCCTTGCCAGAGCAATGCCAATTTTTTGTTCAATAAAAGTTCAGTTTCTTTTAGGTAGTGCTGTGCAGATGAATGATGGGAACCCTAGAGCGTGGATTTTCTGGCATTATATTTTACAGCAGAGTACTAACGATGAGATCAGTTTTGAGACTGATACCATTATTCTTTTGATCCATACATCATTTCTGCATTCAGATATTTTCCTACCCTCACACTTCTATGAATATTCTGTAAGTATAAGTAACTCAGAGCTTAACTTCGCCCTTTGTGTCTTCACAGCACTGCATGCCAGAAGTGTAATGTGGATGAGCATCCTTCATCCTTGACCATAGTCACCACCATAGTAGCAACATTTAACATAGGCAATTGTAGTAGGCAATAGTACTACTTCTATAGTAGTAGTATAGCGATGGGCAAAAGCTATTCTGAAGCTACAGATTATTGCAGCCTTCAAGCCAGAAGGTGACAAAGAATGAGTTGCAGTTTGTATCTGGAAATTACTCCATCAGTGTAGACAGTAAAAAGCCAGGGGTGGATGCAGGCACAGCAGGGATTAGCAAGAAATTGCTCCCTAGCCATATTGTCTGAAGCAGGCATCCAGGGTTGAGGAGTGTTAGTCGGAGGGGAAATAAATGCCTTTCTCGACCCATTCATTAAATCTACCCATCTAAAATTTCTTATGGACAGTTTTCCAAGGAGCACACAGTGAGAGGTCTGGAATAGATGGTTTTAAGAATAGCTTGGTTGGTGCATCCTGCCTGGCACTCAGCTGTGCTGGAAAGCAGCATAGGTGACTCAGAGTTTGGGACATGGCTTCTGGTTTCACTTCACGCAACCTACAAAAACACATGATTTTTTAACCACATTATTTCTGAGTTATGCTACAGTGAAAGTTAATGACCCACAATGAAAAGATTCCCTGCACAAAGCAAAGCAGGCCACTATCCACAAATTCCCCATTTTCTCTCTCCTTCCTCCACTAATATAATTAATCATACTGAGGGAAAGCACACATAGCCTTGCTGTGAGGCCCCACATGATACATCACAAAGGCTGTAAAAACCTTATAGACACAAAATTACCATCAGTATTTAGAAACAAACAAATAAATAAATAAATGTGAAATAAATAAATAAATAAACCACTCTGTAAAATAAACCTGAGAAGAAATGAGAAGCTTGCTGTGTGGCTTTAAAATCAGAAAACCCCACTGTCAAACAGTATTAGTATTTGCCAAATGAGGGACTTCAGCAGGGAATACTAGGGCCGTGCAGAAGAGGTTTTGATGATCAGGAGACAAGCAGCTCACACTGGAGAGAGAAAAAGGCTGTGTCCAATGCATACTGAGAGAAGGTATGTTGCAGCCTAACCGTGGCTGGCACAGTTATGAACGTCCTCCACCAAATGGTCTGTGGCAATGCAAATGCTCCCTGTCCACATTCCATGTGTCAGCCAGAACAGTCCTCAAGGACATGACCAGGTAAGCTGATGCCCAGTGCTTGCATTATTTCTCAGCTTAAAATCACCATGCACTAGTAAACAAATATTTCTGCTAGGCTAGCAATGAATTACAGCACCCAGGCTTCATGAGTTTGAATGCCTGTTGTTAATGAATAGGTCAGTGAGGAGCAGGCAGCCAGGTTGAACATGCTGTGCCAGCACGGCTGAAATCTGTTTCACTCCCAGCTCCCACTGTTACAAGGAAAGGCACAGAGGGCACTCACAAGTGAGCTTTTGATGGTGCTGTGCTGCTGCCAAATGATCTCTCTCCACAAGTGCAGAGAAGTAACAAATGCCTTCTTGGGGTCAAAAAAGGTGGTGGGTGGTGTTTGCCTGGAGCAGAGGTGCTCACAGGCACTGAACTGGGGATCCTGAAAGAGGATGCTGAAACTGGGGGATTGGCACTGCTGTGCATGGTGGGGGAAGGATTTGTCTGTCTGCAGTCAGTGACATGTTCACTTCCTGGTGATGGGATAGTGATGCAGCAGGAGACCTGTCTGCCTGCTGAGCTCTACCACTCTGCATGCAGCACAGATCTGGTATGGATGCTGTCTGCTTTAGCACTGTGGTGAAACAGGAGTGGACAGTCTGCAAAAAAAGAGCATGGTGCACCACTGCAGTGAGAAAGCATTCAAATATCCACACTTAGGAAAACATTTTGTTTACTGGTGGAAATACATTTCCTTCGGTACACTAGGCCTGTCACACATAATTCAGAGGTTAAAATGGGAACGATCCAGGGCCAGAGATAGGATTTCATGCATGGAAGAGAAAATTGGTTTTATCTAAACGTATTTCCCAAAATAAACCTGATTTTTCTCTAGTCTTGAGTAAAGTAGGAGTAATGGTGGAGCAAGCCTATCTGTTGCAAGCGCTAACTCAAGGTGCCAGATCAGAAATAACTAGTAAGATAATCTTTGAGGCATGAAAGTGAACAGCAACTTAAAAATATATAGAAACCAACAGGACACCATGTTTGCAATCATTTCTTTATAACATCGCATTTTATCATTTGCTCTAATCAAGTTCTGCTGAGAAACAACACTTATAATCATGTCCACTTTCTAATTTCCCCTCTCTAGCAGTCAAGAGAAAAGGATGATTTGGTATCAAGAATAAAATTAAGATTCTGTGGCTATGCAAATATCTGGAAATTACCATGGACTAAGTTACAAATAAATACATACATATATGATTTACAAGAAGGAGAAAATGTGCTTAGAATGAAAAATGAAGCACAATTTCTGTTCATAGTATAACCCCGGAGTGTTTTCAAAGTAAATGGGTGTCCTGGGTTCAGCAGTAGCAGTCATTTTTTCTCCTTCTTAGTAGCTGGTGCAGTGCTGTGTTTTTTACTTTTGGCCTCGGAGCAACACTGATAACACCGATGTTTTTAGTTGTTACTCAGTAATGTTTACTCTGACCAAGGACTTTCTGAATCTCATGCTCTGCCAGGGAAGGGGGGAAGGCAGAGCAAGCAGAGACAGGACACCTGACCCAAACTGCCCAAAGAGGTATTCCATGCCACAGCACGTCATGCCCAGGCTGTAAACTGAGAGTTACCCGGAAGGGCTAGTTGACTGCTCGGTCAGACTCGGTATAGATGAGTGCTATTGTATTCTCTTCCCTTTGGGGGGAGTGAGTGAGTGGGCTGCGTGGGTTACTGACTGCACTTAAACCATGACAATGGGGTACTCTTTTAACATGAAAAGGCAACAAAGTTCACCCTATAGTCAGAGTTTTAATTGAAGAAACACAGAAACAGAAGAGAAACCACTGATGAAATAATAGTGCATCCCAAACGAACCTCTACTGGGGATAAACTAAAATGAGTTAACTGTTTGGATAAAATCTAAATAAACTTTGTTTCATATTTCTTGTTTCTTTCTGCTCAAGAAATAAAAAGAAACCACCAGCCTATGTTTTCACCTTATTAATGGAAATCAATTAGAAACAGTCTAAAAATCAAATAGAAGCCAAGTGAAGTGCAGAGCTGACTAGAGGCTCTGAAGGAAATGTGCTTTGTCTTAACTAGGCTATTAGAGAAAACAAAATATAAAAGCAGTAAGAGCTTCAAAGAAATTCAATGGACCAGGTCCAAATTCCCAGCAACCCTCTGGACTGGAAAAGATTCACTGGACCATCTAATTTATTTAACACCTTCAGTTCCTGAAAGTGCATCAGTTATAAAAGAATACAGCATCTATTAAAAACCACATTATATTTTTTTGAAATTAATGAATCGTTGCTGGATTTGAGCTCCTATTTTCCACTTAAAAACCACTTAGTATAACCTGAAGCCAAATAGTTTGGGATACTTCAAGCAGAGGAATGCAAACAAAAGAAAACCTGGGCACTGGAAGATTAAGAGTAATAAAGACTATTGTAAAATGTTGGCTCATACAATTTCATCTTTAAATTCTGCTGAAGATTTCTTTGTTTCTTGTAAATGCAAGTTTTGCCCTAGTTTTAAGGACATGATGCTGAAGTAAAAGTATGCTCCATCTGCATGACAGCACTACAGTTACTCTGTGTCCCACGCTGTGTTAGAGCCAGATTCAGTAAGTGAGCTACCAGTGTGAATGCTGAGATAGGGATGTGAAAAGAAAGGAAGAAATATTTCAGCTTTCCTGCAAACCCTCACACATCCAAAGGTGGTAGAGAAGATGTCTTCTCCTATCCCTAAGTGACTTTTTGTGCCTCACTCCTGTTGCGCCCTCTGCACCTATGGGCATGTGGCTTCTGGCATCTCAAGGCTCATCAAAGCTGTATCCCCCTAACAATGAAATCATGAGTAAATTCTCCATTAGTGTAAAGTAGCTTTGATACGCTGACTTCCCTGGAGTTACACTAACTAAACCCACAAACTGCAGGGGACTCAGAGCATTTCAATTCCTACAAAAACATTTTAAGGAGGTAATAATGCAATAGCATGTGTGATATGTGTGAAGAGGGTGAAATCTTGTGTGAACAAATGGGAAAAAAGCCCACAGACTGGTGGGCCTTGTCAAGGACACACACCTTTTGCATATGCACAGTGAGGTACTCACACTGTTTTCTGTATTACTGACAGCACCATGTCTGTTTCAAGCTCTGGCTGGGGTATGAGGTTGACCTTAATTTCCCCAAGTGAAGAAAACATTGTGCCACAATCCCCAGATCAGCCAGATGAGTTTTGAACCTGTACACTGGACTTTAAGCAGCAACCTGAAAACCTGTGGTGGGCTCTCATGGCCCCAGCTGGTGGCCATCAGGACAGAGAGAAGGGGGAACTTGTACTGTTTGCAGATGAACAGGAGACTTTCTACTGCTGCCAAGCCTGTGCTTTTCATCAGCATCCAATCAGAGTCAGAAATTCCTTAAAAGAAAGAAAGAAGCTCTTTGGAGCAGAGTCTTTTTGTGTATCATCCCAGAGCACAAAGGGGCCCCTAGCTCTAAAGAGGGCCTCTTAGGTACTGACTCAATAAAGCAAATTGTAATTGTAAAAATTATTTATACTATTATATTTGTAAGTACAGATTTTCCCTGTCTTTCTCTCCCTCTGAAACTTTCCAAGCTAGAGGTGAAGACAATGGCTTCTTTGTTACTGCTGAAAAGCAGGGAAAGAGGTATTTTTTGTTCTTACTGGAGGAGATATCAAAGAAATTGAGAAGAATGTTTATATTCCCATAGGTCTTTGTGTAGCTGCGAGTACCTTGGAGGCAGGACAAGAGCTTGGAGAATATACAGAGATGTAAAATCCAGGCTCAGCTTCAAAAAGCACAGCCAGAATATCTGTGTCAGAGAGTGTTTGCCTGTACATGTGAAAGCAATAGAGATAAGAAGATGCAAGGAAATAAGAAAAGAGAGAGGGAGAAAATGGATGGCTGCTTAGAAAAGGGAAAAAAAAAAAAAGCTGAGATATATTTAGTCACCATAAATGTTAAAAATATTCTGCAAGTGTTTCACTTAAAGTACTTTGTTTGAAAACTGATACCAAAATAGGAGTTTAAAAAAATGGAATTTCAGTATTTTCCTTCTTTTTAATTAAGATTAAAACCCAAAATCTGTCTTGGAACTTAAATTTTACTCAGGTTAGAGTAGAAAGCAGGAAAAAATACAACTGAGAGAGAATTAAATAATGGAGGAAAGAAACAGTGAAATAAATGAAGGGGGAAATTTGTAAATCTGAGCATTTTGATAATTGTTATTTCTGAAAAAAATTTATTTATCTGAGAGGAAAAAAAAGTGTTTCTATTAAGAACTAACATTATTCTCAATTATTCTGTACAGTACCAGGCTCATTTTTCAATGACATCTTGTTATTATTATATATCATGTTCATTACAGGAGAGCCCAGAGGTTCTCAAGGTTCTGTCATGCTGAGTAAGTACAATATTTAGTAAATATTATCCTCATTTTAAAGAATTGATAAGTTAACTAGGGACAAGATGCAGCAAGTGGGCAAGGAACATGAGAAGATGGAGAGGAGGAATAAGATGAGGGACCATGGGGAGAACATGAGGAGCACAGCTTGAGGGATTCACCAGGTATTTCACCAGTGCGTTCTACTTTGACGTATACAAACAAATCTGGTGTCTCCCCTAGAAGTCACCTTCTCCATGATCAGTGAGTACAGTGGGACTGAAATGGGAGCTGATGGGCTGGATGGTAGGTTCTTAGCGTGTAGTGGAGGCATACCAGTCACAAGACCCTGCCAGGAAACAGGTCAATGTCGAAGTGATCACACACTGGAGAAAATCAGGAGATCATAGAATCAGAGAATGGTTTGGGATGGAAGGGATCCTAAAGATGACCTATTTGCAATGCCCCTGCCAGTGATGGGACAGCCACAACTTCTCTGGGCAACCTTTGCCAGTGTCTCACTACCCTCACACTAAAGAATTTCTTCCTTAAATCTGATTTAAATCTCCTTTATTTCATCTTAAAGCCATTTCCCCTTGTCCTGTCACTCCATGCCCTTGTAAAAGGGCATCTGTTTGGCATCTAAACCAGTGCTTTTTTTTATCCAAGTGGTCACAAACCAAGACCATCCATTTGTGTCCATTTTCCTTGTATTGATCTGTGAAGTCAGGTCATCTTTTTAGTACAAAACTGCTACTTGTTGATCCCGAAGGTTGGGGTCATGCTGCACTTGGTCATAGAAATTCATCCGATCCTCATCCTGGGTGCCATCAAAGGCTGAGGAGTTTTCTTTCTCCAGGCTCAGACCAGCGATTCCCCTGCACCACCAGGCACTGCCATGCCTGGTAAATGTGAGGGACCATCAACTCATGCACTGAGAGAGAAGAATGGTAGGAGGTCTCATCACCGTTTACCAGGATTGAACCTTTCCTACCTCCCTATCAGGAGAGGACAACCAATGCCAGCTACTTTGGGAGCAATACTGTGTTTCTTGTCTGCTAACAGTTAAGAACTACAGCTGCATACAGCAACTGCACTGTTACCTTCTACTCAGAGACAGCTTTTTACAAAAGTAGAATTGTATTACTTACTGCTCTGGACTATTTGCAGGAAAATATCTCTTGAGGAACTTTCCACCATGAGTGAAAGATCTCAAAAATGACTCCCCAACTTCTTTTATTTTTATTAAGCTATGCTAACACATGATCTTATGACTTTCCCAAGACTTGAGAAAGACAAAATTAGACAAAAAGTGTATAAGGATTTAACTTTTTTTCTTAGTTTTAACAATGACTCAGAGTATGTGTAAACCAGAAAGTTTTACAGCATTTGCTTGAGATTTCCCATGGTTGGTGAAACACTTCCAGTAACAACTGCCTAGAGTATCACTGGCCAGAAACTTTAGCATTAGCAGATTTATGCCTTTTCTATTACCTGCAGCAATAAACTGCTTTAAAAAAATCATTTTGTTCCCTAACTACAAATTGAATTTCAATAAATGTATGTAATATAGCCACAGGAAAGCACAAGGCAGAGTTGTGTGCAGCCTTAAAATTTTACAGGCAGCTCTCATTGCCTCACAAGTTTGACTCAGACAGTGTCCAACCTTAACCTATCTGCATTCCCTGGGCTAGGCAAAACAAAATTCACTTGAGTCAAAACCTTCTGCAGCAGTCAAATTAAAGACATAAAAAATAGGGTGCCTTTTGTGGACAAGGGAAAGCACTACAGTGGGCTCATGACCTTCAAATTCCTTGTCTGGCTAGTTATAGGAAAATCTTGGCCTAAATCAGAGCATCTTTGGGGCTGTCATAAATTGGAATAAGGATCTCTGTGAGCCTTGTGCTACACAGACGTAGCTGCCACATTTCTGATTTCTTCAGCTTCGTTTCATGAGGTTACACAACCTCGTCTCATGACAATCCATATCTCCTGTATCTTGAGAATTTGCTGTTCCAAAGTGGCTTTTTTGCTCCCTTTACTCCTACAGTGTAGTATAAAGCAACTGAAGAGAACAAGAATTTAATAGCCAATGCTTGAAACAGTTGTCTGTGCCTGCAGCCATGTTTGTGGACAAGGTTCATTCATTTCACCACCTGCAACATCACTCCCATCTTGGAAAGAGCAAATTGGCAGTGACTGGCAGCAAAAGGTGCTTATTATGTACTGCATTTCACCAGCTCCTGGGGAGCAGGAATAGCAATGGCACTATTGTCATCACAGGTTGACATAAAGAGAATCGATACTGAAAGTAACATTTAGCACTGCAGTACTAGCTTTTTACTGGTGTCCATGAACTCACCAATGTTAGCCTATAGTACTGAGGTAGCCCATCATTCCCATTTCAGAAAATGCAGTGTGGTATCTCAGACTCCACAGTTGTATATAAGTACTGACTTTTAATGGCTGCTATTACATATAACACTTTCAAAATGATTTATAGACAATAACCCAGTAAGTTCCCCCAATTGGATTTTCAAAGGATCTGATGACAACTTTTCCCCTTGATTCACACATACTTCTGGTATTTCTTTGGCAAAAGAAAGGTAAATTTGCTTCAGTTGTGACAAACAAACTTGAATTTCTCAAATAATAGGAGCTCATGCATTAAACCCCAGAATTCACAGGTCCAATCCCCACTAGCTAAATCTCTCTTGACACATGGTCTTAAATTTCTTATATGTACAAGGCAAGGATGTTAAGTAACTTGTCAAGCTACAGTAGATGCCACTACTGAAAAGTCATAACTCAAGAGCTTCTAGGTGGCAGGATGTCTTCATGATATAACTGAGAAGAAAATAGACCAACCTAGGAATGTGAAATAAATGAGATTTGCTTGTTAACATTACCATACAAAGCACCCAGTAATGACTAAAAACATAAACAGAGATTCACCTTAGAGAAATACATAGTTTAATATAACAAACACATTTTGAGTAGAAAATACAATGCTGAAAATTACTTAGCATGGAGAGGGAATAATATGTTAGGCAAATCCATAGCATGATAGAGTAATGCTAAATATCATAGAATATCTCAGTAGTATATCAACAGCATATTCTCACCCATGAAAAACCTCTAATATCATGCAGTGGTGGGTTACGAAAACCCTGTTGACAAAGGAAAGTTCTGGCAGGCCAGGTGTGGTGTGGGGAATTCCTGTTTATCAGACAAGGTGGCCAAAGGAGAGTATACTGTATGACTGTACTCAAACCCAACAGAGCTGCCATAGTGTAAAATAAATAGAGGGCATGTCCCCCAGAAGAAGCACTATGTGCTGCTCTGAAACCAGAACACCACAGCAAGGCACCTCAAGTAGGTACAAAATGCAGTGTACCTAAACTGGTGACTGGAGAAAAGATGTGCATTAACCCACAGTGTGTTTCCATTGATGCCCAGGCTGACTGTGTTGTACCTGCTTAGGTGCTATTCCGTGCCACAGCCTAAACTCAGACCTAGTATTTCAGGCAGGCACAGATTTTGGCTAAGAGCTGGTGACTCAGTGGTGCTGAGACCAAGTGTAGCTCTCAATAGCCCTCTTCACCTACGCCTGACAGCCTAAAGAGCACTTCAGTGCCCTTCCATTGCAGCATGTGTCAGCTGTCATTGCCTCCAGCAACACCACAGGCTCACCTGCAGTGGACTTGGGAGCACTTGCTGGTCACTTACAGAGGTAGAAACGCTCCCTGGCCACCACATCTCTGTTCTCCGTGGCATGAGGGATGAGCACAGATGCAGCAGGAGACCTGGGCTTGCTCTTCTTCTGGCAAGGTGGGAGCAGAAAGAACCCTCATCCATTGCAATTGCTGTTGTCCCACGTGCCCTGATCCATCCTTCAGGCACAGCAGCAGCCTGCTGGTATATGCAGTTGCCAGTGTGACCACAGTTTTTTTTGCTGCCTCCAAGAGCTTATTGCCCTGGGGAAATTCTGCTGCAGCTGTCTCTAATGCTAATGCAGACAGAAAGGCAAATAAGACTATTTAAAAGCTTTCCATCTAGGGCTAAACTTAAATTCATTGCAATTTAAAAATGAATAATTTAAATATCTATAAGTAACAGTTTGATCTGATTTTTAAGAGGGGAAAATTAAGATTTGCAAACCCTTGGTTGTATTCAGGTAGTTTTCACAGGCAGCTATACTTTCAGAAAGGCAAATAACATCCAACCAAGTCAGGGCAGGCTTTGCAGTAAAATAAACTACTCTGATTAATTCTGATGATGAAAATGCAACTTGGTTCGGTTTTAGCAAGGACATGGAATCTTTAATACATTCTTACAGTCTTTTGCAATTATTGCTGCTTCTGCCAAGGCCAGGCAATTAAATCTGCAACCCAACCTTTGCCTTACTAAACACCATCACATTTCCTAGAGGCTCTGGGGCAAGGAGTCTGTAAAGAGGAATTGCAGACTTCTGGCAGTCAATCCTTCAAAGAATTACTCTGCCCAGAGTCCTCCTGATTCTATAAATTTAAAGGCGTTTACCCCATCCTTCATTTGTTGCCTGTAGAGAGATAAGATCCCTGGCTCAAGCACGTTTCTGAGTTGCAACCACGTACTACATGAAATTATGATATCATTAAAGAAGAGCTGATAGATAGAGTCACATCAGCTGCATTGTTTACTCTGTTCTCCTGAAGTCATTGCAGATTCACAGTTGAGATTTACGCTTAGCTTCCCTTGTATTATCTATTGCAGCCTTAACTATCTGTCAACAGAAATTTCATGACCATGATGGGAAAAAAAAGGCATAGGATAGTAATATATCGGATATCTAGTAGCAGCACCCAACAGTAGCTGTTGTGCAATAACGAATGACTAATCAACTTGGCTGTGTTGTGCATTCCTTAGTATGTTTCCACCCCCCACTTTCTGACATCATAGACTATAAAACACTTACTTAAGATCATAGCCAAGGAGGTTGTGTTCACACCTTCTCTTGTTCTCATTATTGCCAGTGTCATTACATGAGATTCATTTGATGCCATTACTTGTGCTCGTGACAATTTTTATGACTAGAATATGGTACAGTATCAGAATTTTAATGCTTCATATATTCTCTGAGAGATGATGGCAATAAATGCTACTGCTTTGACCTTCTCTGTGTTTTATCATTTGATTCAATGGTCATCTCCATTCGTTCATCTTTATATGTGATGACCGAAGAGCCAGAGAAGAAAAATTACAGGTACCAACAGATAAGAATATTTACAGAATGGAATGTCTCCTATTTGTAAGTATATTAACAATTTGCAGTCTTCCATCATCTTCATTAAGCGTTAGTATTCTGCCTTTTCTTCAAGACAGGGACTGTTGTGATCAGGCAGAATGGGAATGCATGGATCCTTAGCATTATATGAACACTACAAATGAGCCCAGTAACTCTACACACTTGTGACAACACTTGGGCTGGGGAATGGGAAAAAAGGGCTTCTTGTTTGGTACTATTTCCAAGAATGACCTTAAAGGAATTTTCTAGGGAGCAACATTTTGGGTAATGTGAATAATAGGTGTAGCAGTGACCAGTTAACCACTTCACTGCTGTGCTTTCCTCAAGCTTTCTTTAAGGTTGGCACTGTATTACTGTATTTAGTAAATAGATATAAACAGATCCCCAGAGTAGGGATATCCAGATGAAGAAGAGGTGTTCTATGCACTGCCAAGATTCAGCCACCAAACACAGCAGCCTATCTTAGGAGCCTAGATTGGATTCATGTCCCCACAGCTCCTTGAATAGTCAATAAGAGTTTCCTTATGCAGTGGGTAGGAGGAGCTCTTTCAGAGGATGATCTACAGCACCTTAATTAGACAGCTACTCT
Organism: Neopsephotus bourkii; assembly: GCF_033783945.1. Taxonomy (NCBI): domain Eukaryota; kingdom Metazoa; phylum Chordata; class Aves; order Psittaciformes; family Psittacidae; genus Neopsephotus; species Neopsephotus bourkii. The sequence goes on from NW_026900553.1 coordinate 449,942, forward strand.
GAATTGCTGGTTGGAATAACCCTGTCTCTCTCTTGGCTGTTGAGGGAGAACTATCCTTCAATTTAATCTCTTAAATAGCTGTTTAAAAATAGGGAGCATGGTTGCCTCCCCTCCTCAAAACACTTTACCTGGATGCTCCTGGGTGGTGAAAATGGAGTGCTGCGTAATGCACAGTTCCTGTAATAGCAACTCATGATTTGGTGGGGTGTTACTTTCACAGGCTCAGTGACTTGAGGGAGTTCACCTGATTTACAACATGGATTGGGGTGTGGTGCTTTGAAATTGAATTGCTTGAGCTTGTTCGTAAAGAACAGTGTTCTCAGTAGGAAGTATGAGAAAACCATTTACTCTTTCACCTATTTCCTTTCATAAACATCTACTTTTCAACTAGCAGATTATGAAATAAAGCCATATGTGCTCCTGTGCTGTGCTGTGTCTTGGTACAGGTGAAGCACTGCAGAAGGGGGTTCATTACTCCAGGAAGCTCCAATGACTTCCAACACTTTATATGAAGATGCCATGAAAAACCAACTTATTTTTTTTTCACCTGTCACAAGAATTTACTTACCTAGCTTTGGGCAGGAATTTTTACAGGTCTTCAGTACATCTAAAATGTGCCAGCAGTAACAGATGGTCCAATTTAGCATCATCACCCAAGGCAGAGCTCTTCTAGGAACATGCAGAACTGTGTCTCGACCAACGGCCTGGTGTGGAGAGGCAAAACCACCCGTGACTGCTGCTGGCTTTGTGCTTGACAGAGTGTGGGAGAGCCAGACTGGCTACTGCTCTTAACCTTCTCCTGGGTTATGGTGAAAGGCTGTGGCTGCCGGCTACTGCTGTCAGGGGGTGCAATGGACTGGTGCTCAACACCCCACCCTCCCCGTTCTGTGGCTGCAGGTGCAGAAATTCCAGCACCATAGCACCCTGCTCTGCCCCAGTCCCCTTCTTTCTGTCTTCCTCTTCAGGTAGGGGATATGCCTAACCAGTCTCCAGTCCCTGAGCTGTGGGATGGTAATGCTTACTTCTGAGAAGCCTTTATAAGGTCTGGCCACAGTGTTAGAGAGAGCGTTTAGGGATGGTGCAAAATCTCCTGTACCCAAGCCAAATATATCAGGCTAGATATCAGGGGTTGGTTTTGGTTGTGTGTTTTTTTTTTAGTTCTGTGTATGCACAAGCAACTGCAAGAATAGGTGTTGCCCTGTTTTGCTGCAGTATCTCAAAATCACAGTTCTTTACATTTTTACCCAAATTTCTTTTTATTTTCTTTTTTTGCTTAGCAGAAAAGGTGTGAGATTCTTTTTCTCCCTTGTGTTGGAAAGGAGATATTAAATGAAATGTCAACTTCTATGGTTGTGTTTCGTAAGCATAAATTTATTCATATATCAATGGCAATACTTAATTTCCTATATATCTTAGACTATGTACAGTGTATTCCAGACATTATTCCACTTCTGAGAAGTAGGTGGGAAGCTCTGAAGTCAGATGGGTTTTTTGACTCACTAGTTGGAGGAAAACAAGGATGCTAGAGGTCCCCAAAGAAGCACTCCTGCTTCAGGTTGACGTATGAGACTGGAGTACCTGACAAAAAGGGAGTATGTATCAGCTTTAATCTGGGGCCTTGGGTGAAGTCAAATAAGAGGACAGAATCCCTTTCTTGCCTGGGAGGGGTTGAGTTGACTCGGCTGGTAGTCAGTGATCACTCAGCATGGAAGAAGTAATCTTGAGCAACCTGCAGAAAGCTTATTTGAGAAAGACTCTGTGAAAGCCTGAAAAGCAAGGTCAGATTCTCTTTGGGCATACACTGGTGTGAATCCAGAACAGCTCTACTTGAAGCAAGCTGAGTTATGCACTGATGTAAATGAGATCAGACATAACTTGCTGTCAACGCAGTCAAATTTTAAGTTGATCAAAGAACAAAATCTTCCCTTGTGTATATTCATAATTCATTTGGTGACTGTGGACAGATTTAGATGGAAACATTCTCATCAAAGAACTTATTAAATCCAAGTAACTTCTCAGCGTGAGAAGGAACAAGTCAGTTTTTTATAAAGGGAACATTAAATCAGAAAACATATGAGCTATTTTAAATCATAGAACAGCTCCTTTGCACCCTGTTGAGTTGTGTATCACTTTAGTGACTACATTTTCAGTCACCAGTGACGTATTGAATGCATCATGACTATAGCATAGACTGTTATAAAAGCACTGGAATGCTGCACAGGATGGAGGAGAACTCTGTGCCAGCACTGGCTAGAATGGGAGTTGTCAAAACCCATCTTTTTATTCTACCCTGATCTTGTTTGAATGCATCAACTTCCTTTATTTCATATAAAAGACTGCAGTATTCCCATTAAACATTGGCATTAATATTAGAAATCCAGTCTCCTACTACAGCTGGCAGTGCCAACACAAGCTAATCATTTAATGGTTTTGTGTTCCTTTACTTCAATCTTTTCCTTTTGAACTCCAGTGAGTTGCTTTCAGATCCTGGCATACAGAGATCTTGTTCAAATTCAGGTATCTTTAACCTGCCACAAAAATACTGAAATGCTATATGGCATTCATGGTACTTCCCCACCTGTTTTGCTGTTGTTCCCCAGTTCTGCTGAGGGGGCTCATCTACAGAGATCAGGTTATTTTTTTAATCCAGCTGATGCTGTTTGCTAGGTAAGAGAATGGGTGATTACCACATCTAATATCTGTCTTGAAAGCTAAAACTGCATGTGATGGCTGTCTCAAGATGGACCATTTCTTCTACTGGAAGACACCATGATATAATGAAGAAATGCAGTCATTGCCTAGGCAAGATTTGGGTGAAGCAGTAATATTGTAGACCCTATACATTGTGGACAGTGTCCAAATAACATTTCCAAAGGCCAGTTCCAGAACATTACACTCTCCCTATCCCAACCTTCTCAAAAATGGTGCCTCACTACCAAGCCTCTGCAACCTTCCGCTTGCTAGCCGAATTTCCCCTCACTGCAGCACTTCGAATTTCTTGATAATCTCTCCTGAGGGGCATCATGGAATAAGCCAGAAATACAAGATTAGGGAAAGAATTCCTTTATTGTACATACGTCTGTTGTCACGATAGCAGTAGATATGTGTACAGGTTTCCAGCACAAGTCAGTCTTTGAGTATATCCCACTTATTTTGTCCGTTCTCACTTATTCAGTGTGCCAGAAGTTTGAGGGTACCTTAAGGTATCTTGTCTCTTCCTTCTGCAATTCCATTAGTATGGTTCGCAGAAGCCCTTGCTTAGATACACACATTCATTTTATATTAGGCAGTTATGAGAATAAAGCCCAGGAACAGATGTAAGAACATAAAGCAGAAACCAGGACCATTTTTTTCGGGCAAACACCCAAACTATGTAGTTATTCTTGCACTCCTTCTCTCTTAACTTGGGTTAGTGATTCTCAAATACTTCTTGGGACAGTTAGCCCTTTCGGAGACATTTAAGGAGTGCTGGCAGTAAACTAAGTTAGAAACCTGGTGGAATAAACTGTACTGGTAGTAGGAAAGAAGATTTGAATCTGCTATGACAAAAATGGACCTAGGTCTGCCATTTCCTGAAGAGTGTTCTAGCTCCTACCTAAACCACCCATGAGTTAAGTATAATACCCAAAAAATCTTCTCCCTCAAAATAAAGGAAGCTACTTTTGAGATTTTGGAAGATGAGACCTGCATTTGGCAAATTATAGAAGATGCCTGGGACTATTTTCAGGACACCATTTTTAAATACTTATTTTATTGGCTGCTCAAAGCAACAGTGAAGAGAGCTATGATCAACTTCTCGTCAGACTGTGATGCCCCTTTTGAACAATTTGGAAAGAAGTTATAATGCCTAAATTAAGTATCTGTAACAAATGACATACTTAGCAATCTTCATAGAAACTACCTACTGTAATATGTCATGGCATACCCTTGGGTCATGCTGCTCCTTGCACCCTAGTTTCCTTTGCATAGAAAGTGGGTCATGTAGGGTTTGGAGAAGATAACATATTCCCAGTACTTGCTCCAAAATTGAACTGGGATGTGACTAGGATAAACAGAACCTTCTAGGAAATTCTGACCCTGTTCTGGAAATAAAGCCTTTGACTATCTCATCTATTTATAATCATAGTTTATATAGGAAAGGAGACTTTTCTGAGTAGCAGTAAGAATTAATTGCAGACACGCTTGCACAGTTAGGTCACTGCAGCTGCTAGTGTCCATATAGCCACCAGGTCCTAGACAGAAGGGCAATATACAACACCTGCAGAAAACAGAGATTTCTACAGGAGATACTGTATTTGCATTTTGCCATTCATTAGCCTTTGCCTTCTTCACTGCCTGAAAAGCTGCAATACCAAAATCACACATTCATGACTGATTTCGTTTGTCAGGGAATGTGTTGGAAAGGATACCGAGTGCCAGTCATGGCAGGTCTAGTAAGTTTGATAGTAATTGGGGTGCGTTTTGCAACAGAGGCTGAAAGCATCTTGTGGCTGCTGTGGGCTGTGCCACGATGTGTGGGTGTGAGTGTAATTGTTCACAGCTGCGTGCGTACCAGAGACCAGCCTTGGGCAGCTTGACTTTTTGCTCTGCCTTTCTGCCAGCGTTGGGCGTTTTAACTTCTGGCAGTGCTCCCTGCATCTGAGAACAAGAGAAGGGGATCAGGACATTTCTAACCTGCCCTCAGGGGCAGGAGGTGGAAGCTCCACAGGCTAGGGAGAGGCACTAAGGTCTACTGAATGGCTCCTTCAGTGCAAGACAGTCCTGGCAGAAGATGGGGCAGGATCTGAGTGAGGTGCATGTCTCCTGTCCTGGGCTAGTAAAGAAACAAAACCACAGCTGTAGTTATTCTGGAACCCAGGAAGACTATACCCTTCTGGTTTAACAGACACGTAGTGTCTTTAAGTGATCTCATGGATGTGCACCATCTGGAAAGATGACATGAAGCATAAAAGCTAGAGCTGAGCTTTCCCCAGCTGCTCAGGCTTCAGCCTCTCCAAGAAGGTCATGTACTGTATTTCCAGCTTACACTAATCCTTATCAGAATTAGTACCTGATCTGGAAACTTGTCCTTTTAGGACTGACCTGGCAGGCACACCACCAGAGCACCATATGGTACTCACTGCATAATAGTTACCAGCTTTCTCTGCTCATTTTATAAAAAATTAACAATTTTATCTCCCTTTATAAAGCCCATCATCAATCTGTTCATTTCAGCTTGCTCAGGCCCTGTGTCACATCCCTACCCATTCCCATGCAGTGTATCTCACCTGCTCCTCTGTGGGCTCCCTTTTGGGTGAGGAGAAGGATCCCTGCATGAAAACCATCAGGAAATGTCTTTGAAAGCTTATGCAATATATTGGTATTTTTCCAATCAAAAAACCAAACAAAAATCAGAGCATGACAGCATGTCCTCACCTGACACTTCAAGAATTCAAAGACTCTCAGAAGTGCTAAAAGGGGCATCTAGAGGACATCTTGTCCCAGGCCTTGTTTACAGCAAGACTGTTGCTAACACTAGATCAAGTCAGCTGTGACTATTGATCTGCTTCTCCACGTCCCTGTAGTCTGCATTAAGCCCAAGTGAAAGCTATTTATTTCTCCTCCATATCTTCAGCTTTTCTCTTAAAACCACCACCACTACCACACTATATTCTCCAGGCTCCTGCTGCTTCTGTGCTGCTTCTGAAGTTTTCTTTTATCTTGTCCTGCTGCTATCAGCTTTTTTTCCATTACTATCAGGACAGTGTTTGAACTAATACACATCTTTATTCCTTGAAAAACAAAGCATGGTGTTTCCTGCCCTCTTACAGACCACAGGGCACTTTAAGTGTGTACCCTGAGAGTATTCACTGAATCTTTAGTGAAAGTCAAAGCTTTTTTGGACAGACACATATAACTTAATGGAAAGGTTTCTCCTCTTGTTCTGCTTACTTTAATGAACAGGGGTATGCAAAGAAAAAAACAGTTGGTATAACTTGCCCAGAACCTTAAAGGATGTGTAAGAAGATTCTTCCCCAGTACCTCTCAAATAGTTTATGGAGAACATCGACATGAATAACCTAATAAGCACTACCCAGACTGACCCTGCTTTAGGGAAATCATTGGGAATACAAGCAGCAGATGCCTGTATTATCTCTGAAACTAAATTTAGACAGATATGCATCTCTGCCTAATTGCTGAATCCATTTTCCCCTCTTTGCTGTGGGACAAGGATTCCTCCTGGACAAGATGAATGATGCTCAGTGCTGTCTGTTTAAGTTACTCCTATGAAATCCAGCTTTTACAATCATTGGTCTTCTGGATGAGTACACCTATAATAAGACTGTCAGAGCTGTCTCCCTTTACAACAGTTTTGCTATGTTACACTGAAGTCTGTGACACCCAGTCATTTCGTTTCACATTGGAGGGATTTGTTTTACATTGGAGGGATCCCAAGAATCACCAGTCCCTCTATATTATCTTAAACCAAGCCTGAATTTTTAACATGGCTTCAAAAGGGATGAGAGATTCCTTTCAAAGATGAAATAGGATGCAAAACAGAGGACGATTTCAGGTGCAACATCCTAACTGGTCAGCTTATGAGTTCTTTTGGGATTATTTTTCTCACAAAGTGTTGCAGTACCCAGCACACCTGGCCAAGATGCTTGGTCCCACAGTGATAGGAGAAGGAAAAATAAACTTCTGATTGATGGGTAGCAGGCTTTCAAACATGAAAATCACTCCACTTAAATAACTAACTGAAGTATGCAATTTGGGTTGAAATAGTGCTGCTGATATGGTAGCTTATTAACCCCATTAGTAAGGAATGGGGCTAGACCGTATAGCAGAGCTGAGCTGACATGGTGGCTGCTTGTCCCTGAAAAGAGCAGTCAGCTCTCTCATCTCTCTTCTTTCTTCCTTTTTGCCTGCACCATGACTGCTTAAACTGCTCCTTCCTTTATACTGTCCCTACTGCTCCTCTGACTGCATGCTGAGCAAATTCAGCTCACTGATCTAGTTGAAAACTAATTCAATGGGGAAAAAAACCAAACAAACAGAAACCAAGCAGTTTTCTGACCATTTTCAAGTTGAAAAGACTCAGTTCAAAGTCAGAAGAGAGTGACAGCCACCTTAACAAAAAGGAGCTAGGGCAAAGCTGGAAGGACACATACAGGGAGAGATGCAAGGGAAAGGGGAAAAGGGGAGCAAGACAACCCCTTTAGCTCACAGTGAGTTGTTAGATTGGTTCCGCTACTTCATTTAATCATATCACTGGTGGGCAGCTCAGTCACAGTTTTTAATGCCCGTAGGCTGTGTACAATGTTACTAAATATGGTTATTAAATTGTCTAATTCTCATTATAATTTAAAATAAAATTTGTTAACCTGAGCTAACATGCATTTTATTTCACTTCACCTTTTCTGCTGTTAATGATGTCTGTGTCTATACTCAAAACTTATCCATGGCTCTCAGAAAGACATTACTTACTTTGGAGATGGCTGTGAAGACCCAATAGAGCTACTTCAGAATAAGGCTCTGGATCCCACCAGGCCATTGGTGATCTCAGTATCAAAACAGATCAGAGATCTGTCAAGGAAAGGCAGAAGTGAAGATCCAGACAAAGTGGAAGATTAAGTTTTTTTCTTTTAATCTTCAAATTAAGTCTATAAGCATTTTCCACCAGCCTTCTTGGGATCCTCTTTTGGTAATTACTTTGTAATTATTTGGTAATTATTCTCCCTGGTACCACAACATTAGATTGTTGACTAAATACTCAGGATATAAGGTTAGTTTTGTGTGCCACGGCGATATTAGCTATCCAAGCTAATTTTGAACTAGTACAGCTACTTAGTCTAATATAATCCAGCAGTAACAAAGCTATACTGCTTCTAGTACTCTGGTGAATTTATTTAAATCGATGCAGTGTTGCTAATATCTTATTCTGTAAAATGAATACTGCTATCTCATTTTGATCAATAAGTGCTCATTCTGATAAATAAGAATGACAAGAAACACTTTCCTCTCTTGGGTCATGCTTGTGAGGTGGACTGATGCCAGCCTCATGAAGTTTAACCATGACAAGTGCAAGGTCCTACACATGGGTCAGGGCAATCCCAGGCACAGCTACAGGTTGGGCAGAGAAGAGATTCAGAGCAGCCCCCAAGGACTTGGGGGTGCTGGTTGATGAGAAAATGAACATGAGCTGGCTTCAGTGTGTGCTTGCAGCCCAGAAAGTCAACCGTATCCTGGGCTGCATCAAAGGGAGCGTGACCAGCAGGTTGAAGGAGGTTATCCTACCCCTCTCCTCTGCTCTTGTGAGACCTCACTTGGAGTATTGTGTGCAGTTCTGGTGTCCTCAACATAAAAAGGACATGGAACTGTTGGAACAAGTCTAGAGGAGGGCCATGAGGATGATCAGGGGACTGGAGCACCTCCCATATGAAGACAGGCTGAGAAAGTTGGGGCTGTTCAGCCTGGAGAAGAGAAGTCTGCCTGGAGACCTCATAGCAGCCTTCCAGTATCTGAAGGGGGCATATAGGGATGCTGGGGATGGACTCTTCATTAGGGACTGTAGTGATGGGACAAGGTGGAACGGGTTAAAACTTAAACAGGGGAAGTTCAGATTGGATATAAGGAAGAAGTTCTTTCCTGTAAGGGTGGTGAGGCACTGGAATGGGTTGCCCAGGGAGGTTGTGAATGCTCCATCCCTGGCGGTGTTCAAGGCCAGGTTGGACGAAGCCTTGGGTGAGATGGTTTAGTGTGAGATGTCCCTGCCCATGGCAAGGGGGTTGGAATCTGATGATCTTAAGGTCCTTTCCAACCCTAACTATTCTATGATTCTATGACTGGAAGAATTTTTCCAGTATTCTGGCTGTAGAAAGCTAGTATTAACTGCTGGCAAAGATGTCTAATAAAAATCTATGTATATGTCCTGGGTTTAGCAGCGGCAGTCATTTTTTCTCCTTCTTGGTAGCTGGTGCAGTGCTGTGTTTTGGCTTTCGGGCTGGGAACAAAGCTGATGAAAACGATGTTTTGGTTTGGCCAGGGACTTTGTGAGCCTCATGCTCTGCCAGGGAGGAGGGGAAGCAGGGAGGAGACGGAGACAGGACACCTGACCCAAACTGACCAAGGAGGTATTCCATACCACAGCACATCATGCCCAGGGGGGAACTGGGAGTGGGCAGAAGGACGGGGGCGGTGGGGTCAGACTCGTGGTTGGGCACGTGGTATTGTACTCCTTTCCCTTGCTATTTTCTCTTATCATTGTTGTCGTTGGTGGTAGCGGTGGTGATTTGTATTGTACACTAGTTGCTAGACTGTTCTTATCTCAGCCCGTGGGAGTTGCATTCTTTCGATTCTCCTCCCCATCCCTCTGGGAGCGGGGAAGGGGGGGCAGCCCCTGGGGAAGGGGGGGGACTATAGTGGGCCTCGATTGCTTCCAGCCTGGCACCACTCACTGGGAGTAAGTGCACAAGTTGTCTGGCTGGGGTTAAACCACGACAGTATAAAATTCTCATCTAATACACTCATAGGCTTTGTACAAAGCAAAAAACAAACAAGCAAAAACAACAGAAAAAAACGGGGTGGAAGATGATCACTTAGTCTTTCACAGCATCAGTTAAATTCCCAGGAATTTTTCAGCAGCTCCATGCCTACTGAAGTAATACAAGGACTTGAAATATCATTAAATGATACTCCTGTAAAAGTGTACAAAGTATTTCTTCTTATCTTCTTGCCTAATCTCAAAATATGCATCTGCATAAGTACTTTTAGATAAAAGGAAATAGCAAAGCCAACAATTTTATTTTCTTTTATTTTAAGTTATTTTGTCTGTTGTGTAATGTAAACAACTATGTGTCACTTATAATACACAGCTGTGTTTATATTAGCAGACAGCCCATTCTCTGTTCTTTTACTGAGTTTCTTGCATACAGTTATATATGAACTTGGTTTCCAGGGGAACTGAGCCACAAATCTCAAAAACTAAAAGCTGCAAGTGAGATGAAAAATACCAGGAGCAGAACAGCCACCTGACAGGGCAGAGAGAGCTAATCCTCTTCGACTGAGTTTGGATTTGCTTTCAGGGAATGTACTAGTAAATGGCTTTGGAAGTCAGAATATTCACCGAGGTGACTGTCCATGAAAAAAAATACTGAAAGAAAGTGAGTTTTCTGATACTGAAATTATACCTTGAACACTTGATACTTGCTGAGATGTTCTTCTAAGCCAGTTGAACAGAAATGATACTGCTGCATCTGCATGAACTACTGTGGTGAAGCAACATGTCTCTGGTTTCAAAGATTAAGTCCTTTCAGCAAACTCATCTTAAAGAATCCCCAGACCAATAATTAGGAAGATTTGCACCAGATTAATTTTACCTTTAAACTGCTTAAATTAAGCCAAAGAAAACTCTTTTTATAGATACCTTCCAAAGCAAAAAATGCAGGTACTTGTCACTGTGTTTACTTACATTATAGTTGTATGTATATAGATGAGGCAAAAATATAGTTTGGATACCCGTGGAAGAAAACCTGAATAAATAGACATAGCTGTTTATTTTCTCATGCTCAGAAATTATTTGGACAGAATGTGTCCCTGGAGAGAGCTGTGATTATCAGGCAATGGAGAAGTGCATCATTTTCTGTGAGCAAAATGTTAGCATTGAAGCATCTTTGAGCGAAGGAAATCCAGAAATGTTTCCTACACAAGCAGTGAGTAAAAATGTTCAGTTTCCCCCACTGCTTCCCAATTCCCTTCATAGTGAATGGTCCTGAATGGTTTTTAAACTAGGGTATTTAACCCATATATCTAGAAAAGATATCTGAGTAGATAGGATGAATCTCCTTTTTAAGGTACCTTTCTGTCTCCATCAACAACGGAAGCTTGCACAACCATCTTAGCTGATCTTAGTAAACCAATGTCAGTCAAAGTCTCTGGGATTTTTAAGAATCAATAAACATGAAATCCTTGCATTTTTCATCTCACTAAGAAATATAATCGACTTGCTCTGCAAATATTTTCTATTGCCATGACCCTGAAGACAGGTCCTAAAGCTTTTGTTTAATATTTACCATAGCCTTGTTTCAGTGAGATCCTTTGGAAATATAGTCAACAATATACCTTGAAATTGGCTGAAATTTATTTAGAAAAAAAATAATAATTAAAAAAAAACCTCAAACAAAACACCAAAACCACCAAACAGTGAAGGAGTCATGCATTTTGTTGATAGGTGTCATTCAGGTTTTCCAAGACTAGTTGGAAAATATCTGTCAAAACTCAACATTTTTCTTTTTTTTTCCCCTGAGAGAGCATGCTTTCCTACACATAATATATATTTTTCTTTGGAAAAGTGAGACCCTAAGAACGAAAGGTTGGAATGAAGGGTTGGCCAAGAAACCAATGTTTCAGGGTATGTGTAATAGTGTGTCCCAGTGGTGCTTCAGAACAGATGCTGCATGTCCTTATACTTTTCCATTTCCAGGGTATTCAGGTACGCTTTACATTTCCTGAAATGTGCCTGTGGCCATGTAATCCTTCACAGGTTTCCTGAGCCATTTTCCTCTCCAAAATGAGACACCGTGGGAAATATGACCCAGCACAAAGAAAAAACCCAGAGTGCATATGGCCACTGAACCACAGCTCACATAAATCATCACTGTAACACGTAGCTACAGGATTTTTCTCTTGGTTGAAATATTTGAGACATGCTTTTCTTTGAAAATTTTTCAATATCTTCATGTGGCACAAAAAACCCTTTTCCCACCACTAGTAACTTTTATCCGTACCGCAGTTTTGTTCCAACTTGCTTAATCATCTCTAGGTATCAACTTTACTATTTTCCCTGTGCTATAAATGACTTCTCATAGACCTGCCTCCTGGAATGACATGAATACCTCAGCATTTTACCTCTTATATATGAATCACACTTTATTAGAGAAATATATGAATGAAGAAAAATATGAAATTAAGATCTGATTTTGTCCTAACAGCCTGAAAGACAGAAAATAAAGGGAAATGTCACAAAACTTTGGGAAGTGATGGAAGAATGTGGGCTCATTATGCACTTCTGGACTTTCTTCAGTGGGATTTCTGACCAAGGATAGAATTTCACTATTAGCCTAAGGTAGCTAAGAATTAATTTTCTCAGTGGAAACCAAAAGTTACTTACATGAGTAATGACCCATTGCTGGAGCTATTGGGCAAGAGAAGTCAAATCCTGTGGTGAGTACTTTACTAGTAGGTATAGCATTTCCTTTTGAAAAGAGACAGTTCCCAGATTGTTGGGTGATTAATGACATCTGTGAAAAGTGTTTTTCTAATTAGTAACTAAATTTAGACTATGGTTCCTCAGATCCTCTGCAGCATTTCAGCTGCACAAAAACATCCCTTTAAATTATGGCTTGTTCCATGCCTATATGTGCTGTGATTACCAAGTAAAAATAAAACTCTTCTGTCAGGTGTTTTTGTTTCATGAAGAACAGCTGATAGCCTTGTGAAATGAAGTATTTTTTTTTATGGTCCCATAACTCATTCAAACCTTCACTGCAAGATGACTTTGTGGTTACACACATACAGAAAACCACAGATGAATTCTTGTGATGCCCTTGCTTCACCAATTCTGCAATTAAACCACATGCTGTTGAGAAACAGAAACTCACTGAAACTAATAGACCCACCTGCAAGACTCTCAGCACTGTGCTACACAGTCAGCACCTCAGACAGTATCAGGGCTCTGAGGGAAAACACATTAAGTATGACATTTGAAAGTAATACAGTCCATTACAGCAGACAGTGCTGGCTTTGGAGAGGACTTGACAGACAATGAAGTGATCAAAGGTGCTTTGATATGTCTAATTTTGTCTTACACAGCTGAGTTCTTCTATAGCTGACAGAAGTGATGAGAATAGTGGTCTCTTGTGTGTCTTCCTAAGGGAGGGATCAACAAATAGCTTAGCTTATGCAAGCAACACAGTGGTGCAGCATTTCTTTTTTTCTCTATTCCTAACTCAAATGGAAGAATGAATGGTTGCAGACTGGGAAATAAATATAACTGAATATCCTTTTCTTTTTTCTTTTTTCCTACAAATTGTGAGCTAATTAATATTACCTTGCAAATGTTATCCCTTCAGCAAACCAATTGCCAGTATGTCTCTCAGTAGACTATGCAGTTTTGCTATGTACTAGCAGGGAAATGTGTGCCATTCTGTATTGTGAAAGCACAGGCGTGATTAACTGGGAAGGGAAGGAATTTTCACATCAATAAGAAATAAATTATGAATGTATTATATTTGCAGTGTTTCTGTGAATCATCGTAACAGAGTTATATTGTTTGCCAACTACGCAAGGTAGTAATAAATCAAATCTATTCTATGAATGCTTCTTACAAAATATATCATAAAATTATGAGTTAAACTGGACTGAGATGTTTAAAAGAAACAGCTGAAATTTAAAATCTCAAGGAAAAAACAAGCCATTTTCTGTTACACAGAGACTTAATGCCTAATGTTCTACCAATGTTTAATAACTTCAGTGTCTATAGCAACTTCCATCACTCAGCACTAGACATTTGCAAATTAAACAGCAGATCTGAAACCTCATTACCCACCATGGGAATGATCATCGTAAGGCAATGGAGTATGGAAGCCACATCAGTCCAGCTTCCCTAAGAGTGTTTTGGAAAGGTCTTTGAAATAATTTGATATATTTCAATGCTAACCATATTTTTTTTCCATAGTTTTTAGTGTGTTTTTCATATGATGCAGGAGATAACTGATGATGCTATTAATAACTGTTACTGTTCAGATGAATAGTGCCATGACTGCACAAGGTAATCAGACTCCTGGATCTATCAACAGGACCCTGAAGCCATCCCAGGGGCAGGGACAGTGGGAGAGGTAAAACAAGGCATGACTGAGGGAGCAAATGGAGGGGCTCTTTACTGCAGCCCACACAGTTCACATCCCAGGCTCTGTGAGCATCCCCTCTGCCAAAATACTTCCCTGAGGAAACTGGGGTTGTAAGAGAGTCCTGAAAAGGGAGAAAGCCAGATATAAAAACTTTACAGTTACTTCTTGGCTCTACTCCTGTGTCCTAGCTCCTTCCCTGAATTAACTAAGATAGGATGCTTTTAGCAGATGAATAGCTGGGACCTGGGCTGGTGGAGACCCAGACTGATGACTGTTAAGTGGCACAGATCATTCTGTCAAAGTATATTTACCCAGACAGCTGTTTTCCATGAAGTTTCTCTTCTTTCATGAAGAGCCAAAGGGGAACACTTCTTTGGCTCATGTGATTTTTTTTGTCTTTTCTTTAGTATCTTCTCTCTTTGGAAAGACGAAGGATGGGAGAGGATAAGATACTGCTTTTCAGGTACTTTTTCATCTTTTTCCTTAAGAACGGATGAATAGAGGAGTCAATTTCTAGCTGAATACCTACTGGAAAAAGTTTCTGAGTCAGAAACAGTATTTTGAATGATTGTACCTCCATCTAACACAATACTTTACCTTACTTTTACACTTTACTTTAGACCTTCAATGTGCTTTTACTCTTTGATTCTTACACTTTCTCTCTTAAACCTTCCTCCTGCCTGCAAGTTTGCTAGCACAATTTGGGTGAAAGATTTCATTCAGTCAGCCCATACAGTACTCTGCCTTCATTCCACCTCTTCAGAAAATCCTTATCTCTTCTTTTGTCCTTGTCTCCTCTCTCAGTATCATCACTATTGCAATTTCTCCCTGGGATGTTGCCAGTCTTCATCTCCTCACATCCTAGAAACTGCTGCTGTTCACAGCCTGCACCTCAATCCTCGTTCAGTCTTGAGCAATAAAGAGCTTTCTGAGGCTGTAGCTCTTCTGTTAGGAGAGCAACATGTACAGTTTTCTGTGATTGAAAGCAATGTGACAGGCTTTTGTGGGTCTCTGGTCAGAGGATTGGGGATTGTGGACCACTGAGGTGCAGCTTCAGTTTCTAGTGTTGTTACTCATTTGACATCAGCAATGGCCATGCATGGAAAACTGTAATCCATCACATCCATTAACCTGGAAAATATCTGTTTTATATTCAGAATGAAAAATTAATTGCAAAAATGTATAGAGACATGGTTGAATACGCTCAGATCTCATGCACCTTTTCTTGTTAGATACACATTTCCTTATCTCCACATACCTGAAAGGAAGTTCAGTTAGATTTCTTTCCTTGTGCAGTTGGAAAGAGGAGGGTCATGGGCCCCTTTTGCCCCTTGCCCTGCCTCAGCAGTCACCACCACCTGGATCCCCAGCCCTTCTGTCCCCTCCTCATTTTTCCAAACCACCACAGGAATCACCAGGGCTACACACCTTGCAGCGGCCCCACCACTCAGTGCCTGCTGGCCAGCCAGTGTCCTTTCTGCAGAAATGCATTTCTAACTGGGACTTGCTGACTGCAACAAGTGTTTTGCACCAGGAAGTTATGATCCCAGTAAGAAAGGCATCCAGATTCTGTAAAGTATCATTAAAATACCACTTATTAGAGCTAACAGTATAAAGAAAGGGAATAGATATAAGTAGTTCAACTTATATCCCTTTATATAAGGGATATATATAAGGGTTATAAATAGTTCATCTTATATCCCTTTAGATGCTGGGAACCCCAAGTTGTACAACACTGGAGAGGACTCCCATCCACGTGCAGAATGCCATGCAGACCCTATTGGTAGGAAGGATTAGTTCATTCTGGTCATTTGATCTTTTACAGAATTTTCTTAAAACAACTCCATTCATATTTTCTACTGTCAGAGAGGATTTTCGTATGAGAACTTGTTGCTGCACTGAGATAAGGGCAAAGCCATGCAGGTGTGTAATTGCTGGTACAAAGTGAGAGCTACCTTCAGGCTCCTCCAGCACCATCACCCGCCTGTGTCTGCCCTGCACGGAGGGAGATGTGGAGCACAACACAGGCCTGCAGGTGATGCTGTATGCACAGCACTGACCTGCACCTCCACAGATTCACTGTTACATGGATCATCAATCCTCGATGTGCCCGATCTTCCAGTCAGGATCTCTGCAGGAGTCTGTAAAAGTAGTTTGGTATCTCCATCAGTCTGGCTACATTTTGAAAGGGCCTCATGTTAAGACCAGTTGTTCTCCGTAGAGAGGGATTTAGAATATTAGTATGGAGTGTGTTGCTCATGCGGATAAGGTAATAGTCTGTAAGAAGACCCTACACTGACATTTTGACAGCATGGATGGATGGATCAATCAAATTTTTATTATTTAAGAGAAACAACTTGCACAGGGATAGGCTGAATGAAAACCAGTCAGCAAGTTTTAGTGTTCAAAACATTAGTTGGAGCTCAGCTGGAATATGATTGATACGTGTTATGAAGGAGTCTTTGGCCTACCAGGCTGCATCCAGCTTCAAAATGAAAGGAACACTGAGATTTATCTGTCATGCATGATATCTTCTCCCTGAAGTTCTTAGTTACAACATGTCCTTTGATAACAAGATTGTTATAGTCTGACAACTAATTCCATTAAAATTTGTTATTCCACTACTTTTGCATGAAACTCCAGAACAATGCTGAACTTTATTGAAATTCTTCAATGGCTACTAAAAATAGTCTTCATTTATCAACAGCAAAAACATCTCTGTCTTTTAATTTTCTTCATGGATATTCCTCATTTTAGTGTCCTTGCCATTCCACTAGCGTTTTTTTGTAAAATTTAATTTCTCTAATGAATGGAGCTGTAGCAAAGAGTCACTTGTGTAGTGTTTGGGCTAATTTAAGACTCCACTGAGATGGTCAGGGGTCAACTCACAGACCTCGCTGCAAAGAAGACCTTTCTAATATCTACTTTTATTTTTCCCACCTCCTCATATCCCAAAAGACCTTGGGATGCTAGCACTGACTTATAAAAAGCTCTTCTGCAAACATAGCAAGCTAATGTCTTTACAAAACAGCAGAAATGGACAAGGAAAGCCAAGCAAAAGTCTTCATCGAAGTTAATAAATTATACTTCATATAGCTACTTTCAAACCCATTGCTTTTTGGGGACAGCAATGTGACCTCTTACATCATCAGTGTTGTGCTCTAAGAAGGATCTTTTTGACTGTTCTACCCTTGAAGTAAACATGGCAGAAATTGTCATTCCCCTTGTCAGCTAGAAGGACCATCTGGCACTACATTAGAACAGTTTTCTATTAAATTCAACAGCATGCTAATTATAGGATGACTAGTGAATGGTTAAACTGCCAGATGCTATGAAAATGTATCACTGTCTTTTTATGTGATTAGGCAAACGTTTAATTAAACCTGCAGCTGCTGTGTCTGTTTTACCTATGAACATATCTAAACCATATTCACCTGTGGGAAAGATGGAACTGTTTTTGTCTTTCAAGACGAAAAGCAGCTTAAATGCAACCTTGCTGAAACATACAGCATGTATACATGTGATTTAATTAGGTATGCTGATAATTTCACCAAAACTAGTTACAGACTCTTCCACTTTGGTTCTCTGGATTGTGCTTCCTGATCCCTGAATAATCTTTTAGTACTCTTGCAAGCTTTGAAATCTGAGTTATTTCAGAGGTTTCAGCAAAGCCATGTTAGAAATTGCAATATACAGCCACAGTTAACAGGATGTCTAACAGATGACCCTACTATTACTGATTCTGAAATCTCTTATTTTGAATACATAGAAACAGCCTACAGGCTTTTACTTCTCCCCATTCTAAGGAGTCTTTCATTCAGAAAATACTGAAGAGGGTAAGCAACCTTCCAAGATTACACAGTATTGTTCACAGGGTGTTTAGCGGTCCTGTGAAGCTGCTTCTTTACCAAAACAATGAATGACAGAATCCCACAGTTCTCCCCATTTGTGATGTGGCTTTGATGATTTTCAAAGAGAGTATAACTCCTTTATATTTGAAAGTGCTTGCATTTGGCTCTACTTGGTATTGTAAGATCTAGAGATCAGATCTGGAAAAACGGGATTTAGGGATCTAGCCAAAGTCAAGCCGTCATTCAGTCAAGTTTACATTACCCGTCCATTTTTAGTGCTTAGGAATCAGGTTTCAGAAAGGTGATTTATTCCCATTTAGTTCTGGGCCCATAGTCTGCGTGGGCTCTTCTTAGAATCCATCCCAAGGCACAGTCATTGAAGTGACCAAAGGTGCAGGTGGCAACAAGCCCAGATTCAGCCACAGAGCTTGAAATCCATGAGTCAAGAGCTTCTTTGGATGGGCAGCATCCTTGGCAGGACATGATCTGTTGCTCTCTGTTGACTGCAGAAGGCTCTTCGTGTAACTGAAACTCCCTGAGTGGTGCTGAGTTTTTGCAGATAGTCCTTGGCATAGTTTTAGCCTGTGCCCACAAGTGCTTTTCTAGATGATTCATGAGCAGAAGAGTTACTACACATCAAAGAGCAGTGCCAATAGGCAGACTGGACATAGCCACACATTTTTGAGACTAAAGGAATTTAATAGTAGGAGCATAGGTCATTTTGTGACAGCTGACCATTTTGTCACAGCTCTGTCGAGAGTAGAAAGAAACAGGATACTGGGAAGTTATTTAGGAGGTACTAAGAACATGGGGTTTAAGGGACAAAACAAGATTTTAGAGCTTCTACAGAGGAAGTAATAGTTTAAATAATTTAATTGGGTTTTAAGCTTGCTTTATTTATAACTTTGTTCTTCCTTTGCTAGCATCCTCTTTAGCCAGTTTTCATCATGTGTCTCATTAGGCCCATACAGCCTTCTGTCCTGAGCACAAAAAGTGACAATATGATCCACATGATGGGTACCTCAGGGTTAGATGCTGTTAACACGCCTCATGCAACTTAACAGCTGAAATCCAGGCAGAACATCTGGGAGTATGTGCTGGTTTGCCCTTGGCTGGACACCAGGTGTCCACCAAGCCACTCTATCACTCCCCTTCTCAGCTGTGCAGGGGAGAGAAAACGCGATGAAAAGCTAGTGGGTAGAGTCATGCAAACCTGATACAGAGTATAAAATACTGGTGTTTCAGCAGGTGTGTTCAGTGCTTCAAAGCCTGCTTGGAATTCATGGTGTTTGCCTGGGAAAGCAGAGAGAATGTAGATGTGGTCATCCCTTGCAATTTTACTTATCCATGTTCATTAATTTGCATTTGCAGTGCCATCTCCTCTTACACTGTCAGTTCTGTGTGTGTGCGCTAAGCTCCTCTCTGGACTGGGCCTGAAATACCAAGAAATGGCATCTTATAAGAAACACTAGGACCTAGAAACTGGGAAAACCACAGCACTTCCAATGTGTTACATTTGATGGGTCTGGAAATTGTTCTTCTTCTCGTTTGGAAGACATCAAATTTGCTGATTTTCCAAGCACACTGCAAAAGACATTTATGTGAGAGGGTTTACAGAGGAGATAGAGACATGCATTCCAGCTGACAGTGGAAGTAGATAGCTGGCTGGCTGAAGTGCTGAGGTTTAACTTAATGGTATTTTTGCATAATTTATTACGGCAGGTCCAAAAGGCGCTAGAAACTGATCGTGATTATCTTAAACTTAAATAAATAAATAAATGATGGATCGTTGAACAAACTGGCACTCAATTTCAGGAGATGAACCTGAGGCACATCAAAGGCAAGCTCCAGTGCCAGAATCAACTGCAGTTTTACAACTATGCTAAGCTATGCAATTATCTTAAACCGCAACGATCCTGTTGGATTTGCAGGGAGAAATTTAGCATCAATCTCCTTACAGAAAACAAACAAAATCATCACTGCATTTTCGTATTAGCACAACACAAGGCAGTGGCAGAAGTGAATTATCATCTATGTTCAGAAGAGCTGCTGGTTGCCTCACAGATAAATCAGAATGTGTAAATTGTTGATCTGCAGAGCTTGTGTCTACACAGCACAATGACCTGTAGAGATTGTGACCAGTAAGAAGAAACTTTGGTTGTCTAAAGCAGTGCAGGTTAAGTCATTTATTGCTAGACCCATTTTTCCACTCATTCACCCACCTCTAGGGAAAAAGGACTGCAAGAGCTAACTCTAAAACAGATAAGGGATGTGAATGGAAGAAGACTGTTCCCAGGGCTAGAAGACAGGAGACAACAACAATGTCAAGGAAAACAACAAAAGAGGTAGATGGCAAAAGTACTAGGAGCTGAAAAAAAAAGGAAAATTGTAACATTCCTTTTAAACCAGTAGGGAGAGACAGGAGACAGCAATGTAATAGAGATTAACGATGGCAAATCAATAAATAAATAAATAATGAGATAGATTGCTATTACCCATCACTCAACAGCATTGATCATTGTCAGAGACAGCAAAATTTCTCTGGAATTCCTTTCTCTCTTAACTGGGCTGGAATCCAGGGGAGAACAGAATCAGAGGCAGCTTTCACTTGAAAGATAATTTATTTATTAGTCAGACAGAAAATCCTATTAAAAAGAGAGGAATTTACACAATTGTGCTGCAGTATTAATTTTCAAGTATTCTGCCAAAAGAAAATAAATAGGGTGTTTTGTGTAAGATGAAACCATAATTTTGGATGGGACCTTGAGGTAGGGCATCCATTTTGCTCCCCAGGAAAAGTCCCAAGAGGCACTTTGTTTTGAAAGACATAAGATTCCTTCCCTGCCAGATGCATCTATATATATATATTTTTTGTGTGGTATTTTTGTTGGGTTTTTTTGTTTGTTTGTTTTGTTTTGTTTTGTTTTATTAAGCTAACAGCATCCAATGGAAATGTCTGCTTCCTGGCAGTGAGTGTGCGCAATGCTGGATGTGACTTGTGTCACTCCCTTTCTGCTCATTTGTGCCAGAAACTGCACAGCCCAGGTCAGCACCAGCTCACAGGCAGAGGCACGATGCCGCCCTGCCCCTAGCGACCTCTTGCAGGAGGGGTTCACAGGAAAAGTATCTAATAGATCTATTAGACCCTCACCTGCACAAGGTGGTGCGATGAGAGATCTTGTCTGAAAGCTCTTGCCGTGGAGAGTCTTTCTATGTTGCGACATGCAACAGACAACTACTTGAAAGGAGGATGGAGCAAGGAGGTGGCTGGTCTCTTCTCCTCAGTAACAAGTGATGGGACAAGATGCAATGGCCTCAAGCTACACCAGGGGATGTTTAGATTGGATATTAGGAAAAATATCTTCACAGAGAGGGTGATCTGGCATTGCAACAGGCTGCCCAAGGAAGTGGTGGAATTACCATTCCTGGAAGTGTTCAAAACCATGTAGATGAGGTCCCCAGTGATATGGTTTAGTGGTGGACTTAGCAGAACTGGGTAACAGTTGGAATTGGTGATCTTAAAGGTCTTTTTCAACCTAGTTGATTCTGTGATTATTCAGCTGACTTAAAGGATGGGTCTGTTTTGCAATGTGAATGGACCAAACTTTCTCAACTTGAGCACCTTGCAGGGCCACAGCATGGCAGAACCCCTACAAATGTAGACCTACATGATCTGTTGGGCTCTCTTGTTTTGATTTGTACTTTCCTTTGCACCAGACATGCTGTCAGTTACTGCATCTGGGCTGCAGGGTGGGAAATTCCAGCCAGAGGAGACATATCTTCTATAAATTGCTTAATTCGGTCATAAAGCACTCATATGATCGTCTCACAAGACATTTTAACTGGAACAAGCCCAGCAAGAATAGTCATGTAGAGATGATGAGGTTTTAACTCTGCAGTGCCACGACCTTTTAGCTGATGGGAAAGAGCCCAGAAAAAAATTCTTGGGAATTGATTTTCCTTTTTAATGTTGCTAATATCAGATGTTGATAATAAAGATTAACCTACGTATCTCTAAATAAAAACGGCATGCCCCTGCTGCGGTTCACTTGCAGGAAAACTGCTCCAAATACCTTTCTAGACTAAAAGAGAAATACAATATGCAAAATAATTATTCTAATCCATCAATTTCACAGAAACAAAGCAGAACAACAAACAATTATGATCGTAAATTGAATCATAAAATGGCAATATGCCAAACTATATCAGCTGGTCCTTTTTACTTGCCTGTTGGCAAAACAAAGAGGATTAGGGGAATGATTCATCTGTTGATTGGAAAATCTATTTTAAAGTTGCAAGGAAATTCAAACAACAACATTTAATAAGCAATAACTCACTGTGCAAAAGCTCTGTTCACTTACAGCTTCAGTCCCCAGACTGTAAACTGGAGATGCTCTGGAGCAGCACAACCAACCCAGCTCTGATGTCAGTCCCTCATCACCAGGTTGTACCTGCTTGTGATTGCTATGCTTCTAGTAAATGGGCTCATAATGGCAACAAGGAAAAAAAAGGGTGGTATATTTGCATAATGAGTCCAAAGGAGGGGCATGAATATGATCAGAGGGCTGGAGCACCTCTCCTAAAAAGACAAGCTGCGAGAGTTGGGCTCATTCAGCCTGGAGAAGGCTCCAGGGAGACCCTTAGAGCAGCTTCCAGTACCTAAGGGGGTCTACAAGAAACATGGAGAGGGACTTTTTACAAGGACATATAGGGATAAGACAAGGGTAATGTCTTTAAATTGAAAGAGGGGAGATTTAGATTAGGTATAATGCAGAAGTTCTTTACTGTGAGGGTGGTGAGGCACTGGAACAGGTTGCCAGAGAAGCTGTGGATGCGCCATCCCTGGTAGTGTTCAAGGCCAGGTTTGACAGGGCTTTGAGGAACCTGGTCTAGTAACAAGTGTCTCTGCCCATGGCAGGAGGTTGGAACTGGATGATCTTTAAGGTCTCTTCCAACCTTATGATTTTGTGATGCAATCCTATTTCTGCTGTAGCTGTTAGTGTTCATTTTATCCCTGGCTGCAAGCGGCGATGGGGGCTCCAGACCCTGCAGCAGTTCTGGGCAAAGTCATTCATGCTGGGGAGCTCCTGGCAAACTGCCTGTCCATCATCTCATCTCTACCCTGGGCTCATTCAGCCCAAGCTGCTGCTTTGTCTTCATCTCACAAAACCCTGATGCACCAGAAACCTCAGCAAAACTTAAATTTCATTCCACTCAGCAGTCTGGTGAAGATCTAGGTAACAGGTTTGTATACATGCTGTGTGGTTGTGCTTCCACTATGCATAATCGCACTGTGTTGCTGTTTGGCAAGTGCCATCTGGTTTTCATTTTCTTTCACAGTATAATTCATCACCTCCACCCCCACAGATTTACACTGCAACTGCCTTCCTGCTTTCAAGACAATTTCAGCTACACTGAGTGTGTTTTGATTTATTTTAACTGAACCCAGCAGACACTACCATCAAATTGTTCTCTTTTAAATTAAAAGGGATTTGCAAATTTTAGCAAGATAGAACTACTCATAAAATCTTAACCGATAAAGTACTAAGATGCTAAGAAGACAAAAGGACCAACTATAAAGTATCTCTGCTCACCAGAATCTAGGAAAATACTCTGGAGAAACATCTTAAGCACATTAAAACCCATTAAAGCTATATAAGCAATAAGAATAATAGTGAGTCATTAGAAGATGTATAGAGAGGAAAACAACTACTACAGCTCAGTAGAAGAAATTACTTGTTTAATACTTCTTGTTGTGGCTCAAATTACTACTTCTGTTCACAAAAGACTGGAATCTTCTTTCATTAAAAGCTATTTTTTGAAACTGGCATTGTAAGAAGGGACACTGGTTTGTTCTGTATGTGTATCTGTGTACAGCCAAGAAGAGAAAAAGAACTTTAAAGCTAAGAAGGAGCAAAAGATAGAGCTGATTAGAGAAGTAACAAAAGCGAGTAACTGATAAACCAGGAAGAATGTTTTATTGTAGGTTCTTGAGACTTCAAGTAAACAATGTTCTCCCCTTTACTTAAGCACATACACTGGAAATATCATCAAACACAGCTATAACTGTAAAAAGAGAATAAGATCCAAAGAAGCAGCCTAGGTCTGGCAACAGGATTGTTTTCTTTCTCTGTAACACCAAACCCCCACTTTGCACTTTAATTTTACAAGCTCCTCAGCTATGCCTGAGGGTTCACTTTGTACAATTGTTATTTTCATTGAGTGATATTTTGTGCCAAGGTACTGTGAATTGTGAAAGGATTACCAGGTTACAGGGACAATCTCAGAAACATTACTTTACATGCACATACACACATTAAAAACCTTATTAAGTCTACTAACTCAAGCACACAAAAGCCTAGGAACTGTCAGAATTAATGCTGCCTGTGTTACCCTAAATCTGTCCTTTTCCCACATGCATCATGGCTATAATCTTCAATAACATGATCCCCAATTTAATTTCTCCCCATGGCTCCTGTCTTATCCAGTGTCCTCTGCTGGATGCTCCTCCTTCAGCTCCTTACTCCTTGAACATCTCCAGGCTCACTGCACAGCCAAACATCCACATATTTTCCACTGGAATAACAAGGGGAAATTACCTCATGCAGACAACATGCCCTTTGCTGAATTTAAAGCCATATTTAGTAGGAAGGCATTAGAGCTTCTCCATGCTTTATACTTCTTCTAAATAAGTGGAAAACAACATACTTTCTTAGAAGTGATTGATTTCAGCAGAAGATAAAGCAAATCCATTGGAAGGATGATTTCAACCTGCAGAGTCCAACTTTGGAGGTCAAAAGCAAGCAAAACCAGCATCTAATAAAGGCAAATGTTGAAAAGTTTCAGCTTGGTGACACAACTGACTTTAGCTATCATATAGCTGTTATTTTGACCTTTGTCCCTGGGAGTTTCTTCAGCAGCCTTATTGAAGAAGAGGAACAGGACACCAGAGTCTTGGGTCTGAAGACTGCTGCCCAAGTAAGATTTTTGCAAAAAAAATGGGAGAATTTCTTCAGGGTCAGTGCTATTCCCCCTCCCCATCTATCCCCTTAGGGTGGTCCATGGGTGAGTGGGGTTGCTCTGCAGCAAAAGCCACCCGTCTTGGGCACCTGGTGAACTCCAGGCTGTGCAGAGGCACCTGTGCAGGTGCAGGAGCAGCAGCCAGCTTCCCCTTTTCCTTCATTTGTTTCCTTTGTGGAGAGACTGGAGAAAAAAAGTAAGGGGCCAACACAAGGCTCCAGGTAAAAAACTAAGGCCAGGTAATTAAGCCAATTGCAGCAGCTAAAACAGTCTTAGCCCATAATAAGAATGAAGCAACCCAATCCCACAGTTTCTGTTTTACCAGTGTTGCTTCAATTTTACCCTTCATCCCGCCCCCATTGTGTCTGATTCTCTTTATAAAAGGCTAATATATTCTCCGCTGAACTTAAAAAAGCAGCAGCATTTGCATTTTGAACACCCGGCCGCTCAGGATTCATCCCATTTAATTATTACGCTTCAGAGGGTGTACCCAGTTTTGCCACTCACCCTGCTGAGGAGGCATGGGCTAGTGAGGGATGAGCAGTGGGATTACTGGTTACTTGGCCTGCTGCTGTTTATTTAAATATCACCAATTACCATTCCTGATTTTAAACCTGATCTAAACTTCAGATTTGAAATCACTATCCCAGGGATAGCTCTATCCTGGTGTTAGCTCTTTAAATATATGCACCGGTAATCACATTTAATTTGACTAGGCTTGCATAAAGCTTTGTCTAAGAAAAAGGATATGTTTCCAGCCTGTCTCATTGACTCATACTTTCATTAAATGCCACCGTGGACTACATAATTCTGAATACTTTATATATTTGGATTCACTTTTAACCAAATTGTAGTGAAAAACAAATTCTTCCACAGACTAACGTGTATATTTCTAATAAAACTTTTTAGAAGTTGCTTGGAATTTCCTATCTCTTAATTTTTCCACTGTTTCTATTATCTGTAACACACTTATGTCAAGCTCTCTTGGCAAGGCACAAGCTTTTATCTCATGTATTGTATAGTGCCAAGCACTGTTTTTTCCTTTTGAAATAATTATGGGATTTGAGATTTTTAGATCAAGCTGCAAATCTTTCTTCTCTGATAAAGATTTTGGGTCAAGCAACTATTATTCCTTTCCTAGTCCAGATGAAATTTCCCTCTAGCAGAACAGTGAGAACTGAGGATGTCATAAAATCCATTAAAACTCATTCAGTGGAATTAACACAGCGAGATAGATTGGTGCAGTGGCATTTCTTGGGACACCTGAGCTGATCTAATGGATCCTTCCCACCAAAACAGACCTCCTTTTGAAAGCATGGAGGCTTCAGATTGGCTTATATGTCTTTTTGAACTCTATATTGCTTTTCTTTTACCCCAACACATTTCCCTGGCTATAGCTTCCAGGGCAAGGGCTCTCTCTGTTGCATGTATATGCACTCCAAACCCATCAGGGAGCTGCTGCTGATGTTGGGTGGCTTAGGAAGTTTCATTATAGAAGAATTTGTTACCACTCCCCTCTCCCAGCATGCCTGTGATCACACTGGATCAATTAAAACTAAATTAAAATAACATACATACATATGAATGTTAGATTCTATACACTGCATCTGCCACATACACCTCTCCTGATATATTTATCTCTATAGATGCGTTTGTGTTTAGGAGATGCAATACATACAATCTTAAATTTGTTATATGACTTCTGTTTCTTAAGCACATCGGGATTTGCAGTGGGAGGTGATATCCTTTGTTATACCTAGAGAGATAATTGTTTAAAAAAATTATATGAAGTCTTGCATACCCAGAAGCTTGTCTCTCACTTTAATCTGCCACAACTGGGCTAAGAAGTACTATTTTTTTCCTTGCAAATGTTGCTGTGCTTGTGTCTGCAGATCATTAAGGGTTCTACAACACTGTGTGATTGCTTCCTCTGTTGGAGGAGGAAGGTGATGCTCAGAGAGCAGTCATCATGACTGCAGGGCCCTTGGGTTCTGTGCAGAACAGGAAGGTTACTGGGAGCAACATGATGCATCAGACCTTACATGACTGCTCTGCAGAGCTGCATGGGTCTCAGCACCTGGCAGCCTTCCGAGGACAGCCTGGTGGCTGGCTTTGCTGTAGAGGTGGCCTCTCCAAGACTGCCAGCAAGTCTGCCTTTGCAGATAAGCTGTTTCTTTGAAACACTTGGTTAACAAAAGAGAATTTAACATAAGCCACTCCAGTACTGTCAGGGTTTCCCAACTTGCAATCCATCCTTCTCTCCTGTGTGCTGCTGTATATGGACCTGTGTGCAGGGATAAAGACTTGTGCATTGCTAAAAACTGTATGGGGACAGAAAAAACAGTAACCAGAAGGCAGCAGGCCGTAAGGAAGGTGAGTCCATGCTGGAGGCAGTATAGGGCAGTCCTCTGCAGCTGAGTTCTGGAGGTAGATCCACATGGCTGGGCTAGGGACAGGGCCAGCTGGCCATCCCTACTGCGAGCACTGGCCCCATAATCTGGCCACTTTCAGTGTATTGGTGGCTGCAGTGTGTACACAGACACTGCCAGGTCTGTAGACATCGCATGAATCACTTGGACCCCCGGAGGGGCTTCCTCATCATCAG
Organism: Neopsephotus bourkii; assembly: GCF_033783945.1. Classification (NCBI taxonomy): domain Eukaryota; kingdom Metazoa; phylum Chordata; class Aves; order Psittaciformes; family Psittacidae; genus Neopsephotus; species Neopsephotus bourkii. The sequence goes on from NW_026900553.1 coordinate 477,304, forward strand.
TGCACCAGGACAACCCTCTGCTCCTGGGAGAGCTGTGGAGGACCTCCTAAATGGTGCTCTAACAGTGCAGCCATGTGCACTGGAGGCATTATGAAATCTGCTGTTAATAACAACAGCCTGACTCTATTAATAGCAACAGCTAAATAAATAAAAGGTGTTTGAAAATTATTGTCTGTGACCTGTGTGTTTCCTCCTGACTCAATGGTCTATGAGAAGAAAACTTACTACAAGGAGATTGGGTATAATGAATATATGCTGCACCATGCATCCCTGTAAGAACACGAGTCAGCATTTTCAAATTAATTGAAAGATGACACCTTAAAACCTATCCCAGAAATTTTTAATTCTTCCAGCTCATTATCTCTTTCACAGGTGATCCAAACTTTCTTTCTCCTGATTGTGCCTGGTAGCATTATCCACCACAAAGCCCCGATAAGGCAACACCCTGGAGGCATATTATGGCAACCCTTAGTTATAATCTCCCACTCATATAACAATTTTCTACGGTTTTCATCCCTAAAAGCTTTGAAATTAAACTAGGCATGAAGTAGGATGTGGCAAGCCTTGTTACAGTGTGGAATATGCTAGGTAGAATCACTCTCCTGACCTCCTCCCAACCCCCAGGTCTCCTCCTTAATTGATTAAAGATACATTTCCTCCGGAGGATTTATACACATGTTGAAGCACATGCCGGTAATATGATGAAATCTTCTTTCCTTTCTCTTTTACAGCATCCCTCTAGAAATGGATATGGGTATTTGCCTTCAGAGCCTATGAATGCTGCAGCTGGGATGTATAAGGAAGGCCCCATTTGGGAGCTAACAGTCATTTTCTGCCTGCTGGTTCCAACTACACCTATGTGCATAAGAATGAACCAGCACAAACATCAGCATCATGTCTTGGCTGGAAATTATTAAAGCATTTGAAAGAGCATCTTCATTTTAATTCCAAAATTTTTCAAGTGCTCCAATCTTTGTACTAAAGTTAGTGCTGCCTCATGTTTGCGACAGAGCAAGGGTGGTAATGTGTTACAGAAAAATGTAGCATTTCTTGCAATTTTGTTAACTGATGCAGAGTATAGCGCTTTTCATGTTCAGGACAATGGCAGCCAGGGCATGCCACCTGGGAAGAACATCAAAGCTGACTAGACTGAAGTAAGGGCAACTCCGGCCTCCTTTGCTAAAATTTTTATTTTTGGTAAGACCAATGAACTAGGCTTTGTAACTCTACGTTGTATTTAAAAGGTATCTTCAATACTAAAACCTTACAATAGTTGCAAACTCTTACCTTGCTTTCAAGCTAACTACTCCTCTGTACATCTCTGCCCATCTTTATTCTCCACCCCACCTTTGCATGCCCGCGGACAGTATGCACTCACCAAGTCCTGAAACCAAACTAGTTCAGAGAATCATAGAATAGTTAGGGTTGGAAGGGACCTTAAGATCATCAAGTTCCAACCCCCCTACCATGGGCAGGGACACCTCACTCTAAACTATATCGTCCAAGGCTTCATCCAACCTGGCCTTGAACACTGCCAGGGATGGAGCATTCATAACCTCCCTGGACAACCTATTCCAGTGCCTCACCACCCTTACAGGAAAAAATTTCCTCCTTATATCCAATCTAAACTTCCCCTGTTTAAGTTTTAACCCATTACCCCTTGTCCCATCACTACAGTCCCTAATGAAGCGTCCATCCCCAGCATCCCTATAGGCCCCCTTCAGATACTGGAAGGCTGCTATGAGGTCTCCATGCAGACTTCTCTTCTCCAGGCTGAACAGTCCCAACTTTCTCAGCCGATCTTCTTATGGGAGGTGCTCCAGTCCCCGATCATCCTCGTGACCCTCCTCTGGACTTGTTCCAACAGTTCCATGTCCTTTTTATGTTGAGGACACCAGAACTGCACACAATACTGCAAGTGAGGTCTCACGAGAGCAGAATAAAGGGTCAGGGATCACCTCCTTCGACCTGCTGATCACACTCCTTTTGATGCAGCTCAGAATACGGATGGCTTTGTGGACTGCAAGTGCACACTGAAGCCGGCTCATGTTCATTTTCTCATCGACCAACACCCCCAAGTCCTCCTCTGCAGGGCTGCTCTGAATCTCTTCTCTGCCCAGCCTGTGGCTGTGCCTGGGATTGCTCCAACCCAGGTGTAGGACCTTGCACTTGGCATGGTTAAACTTCATGAGGTTGGCATCAGCCCACCTCACAAGCGTGTCAAGGTCCCTCTGGATGGCATTCCTTCCCTCCAGCGTATCAACTGAAGCACACAGCTTGGTGTCATCGGCAAACTTGCTGAGGGCGCACTCAATCCCACTGCCCATGTCAGCGACAAAGATGTTGTACAAGACCAGTAACAACACCGATCCCTGAGGGACACCACTTGTTACTGGTCTCCAGCTGGACATTGAGCCATTGACCACAACTCTGTGTGTGCGGCCATCCAGCCAGGTCTTTATCCACTGAGTGGTCCATTCATCAAATTGATGTCTCACCAATTTAGAGACAAGGATGTCGTGTGGGACAGTGTCGAACGCTTTACACAAGTCCAGGTAGATGACATCAACTGCTTTACCACTGCCCATCAGTTCTGCAGCCCCATCATAAAAGGCCACCAAATTGGTCAGGCAGGATTTCCCCTTGGTGAAGCCATGCTGGCTGTCACCAAGCACCTTGTTGATTTTCATGTGCCTTAGCATGCCTTCCAGGAGAATCTGCTCCAAGATTTTGCCAGGCACAGAGGTGAGACTGAGTGGTCTGTAATTCCCCGGGTCATCCATTTTCCCCTTCTTGAAAATGGGGGTCATATTTCCCTTTTTCCAGTCATCGGGCACTTCACCTGACTGCCATGATTTTTCAAATATGATGGACAGCGGCTTAGCAACTTCATTTGCCAGCTAAAAAAGCAGCTATAAAGAAAAGGCATGTTCATGCAGACGCCTTGAATGATGAAACAGTGATGTTACTGAACTCGGTAGCTGGGTATAGTCAAGGATTTTTAACAGACTCTTCTCCCCCTTTACTATTTTTAGTTCCACTATAGCCTTCATGAGATTAGAAGGGGGAAGGAAGAGCCAGGATTGCCTGCAGTATTCAAAATCAGCATGCACCAGGAGTTCACATGCATTGCAATGCTTTCTGTTGCAATTATCTCATATTTTCCCAGTACCACCCATTATTCTCTTTGCTTCCTGATTGCTGCTGAGCTTGGAAGCTGATGTTTTCAGCTTTTATGAGTCTGGATAATTTCCTATATGGCAATGTATATCAAAGTGTTTATATAAAATTAGACTTCTTTTTACTAATAGTACCTAATTTTATATTTATCAATGTTATATTCCTTTTGCCATTTTATTGCCCAGGCATTCCACCTCACTATAACCTTCTGCAAATCTTTGCAAAGAGTAGGTTGGTACTATCAGTAAATTCTGTCCCTAACTTTCCAAGTCCATTTATCAATATATTGAGTAGCACGGAACTAGTTTTTAGTATACTTCATTTACAAATCTTTTAATTAGTCTTCCATTATTATTCCTTCTTTCTTATGCCACACAATTTCTTTATGGACATTTGGCAAGAGATGTTGCTGAAAGCCTTTTGAAAATTTAATCAAACTTTATTAGCCAGGTGATCCTGACATACATGCTTAGAGATTCTCCTAAAGACTTGTAATAGATTTCATAGTTGTGTATCCAATACATCTACTTTTTCATTATGGTTTATGTCAATTGGCAAGATACAACCATTAATTCTGCTGGATCTCTACAGAATCCTCACACATAGGTGTGGGTTTTTGTTTGTTGTTTTTCTTTAAGCCATATTTGCTGTTTTTATTTTCCTCTGGTACTAAATCTTCTGAAAATAATGAATGACCTTAATGAAATTAACAACTGCTAGCAACTTACAGTTTGTTTCAATAACTCATTTTCTGACACTTCAATTTCAGCCAGATCTTCTGATTAAGACCCTGTCAAAAAAATGTTAACAGCATGGAAAACTTGCTAAGGACTTTAACAGCAAGCACAGACTAAAAATGTGGTATTTTTTGTAGTTTATTCATCCAGAAGGGAACCTTGACTACCTAGTCACCTAAATCCTTTGACAACTGTCAGAGACAGTACTGTACTGAAAGCTTGCAGAAGAAACAAGTTCAGACACATCAAATCAAAGGGAAATAGTATTATTCCTGTATAGCAGATAGGTTTAGTCTTGGCAGTTCCTGTATCCAGACTTCCTATCACAGTAAATATTATTTTGGATTTGCTTGTTTTTAATAAAAAGTCCTACGAAAACATTTTGAAATTAAAGCCTCACCAGTTTTCCACTGCAAGTCAAGTTTTCTGATCTATAGTTTGAACAAGATGCAGAGCAAGAGATGACTCAGTCATCATCTGTAGATGACTCCATGGGGGATAAGAAAAAAAATAAATCCATAGTCAGTCTCTAAGTGAGACAAGGGAAAACAGAAAACATGAGGCTGAAGACAAATGAATCCAGACAAAATGTAAAGTCTTCCCTTTATAATGATGTTTATTGACTACTAGGAGGATTAAAAAATATAGACCTTAGTTATTCAAGAGACTTAAGTCTTAATTTGTAAAAGATCCCATCATAGCTCACAGTATTAATAGGCTTATTCCTGATGTAAGTGGGTAAAGTTTTTACTTCTGTTTTGCAGATCCAGTTACACTGAGGTTTCCTCAGCCTCAAAACATAATTTTATAATAAAGCCTATTCAGTATCTCATTTCTATCAATTTTACTTTGGCTTAAATGCAGTAACAAATCATCCTGAGTGCATATATTAATATGCTCCTACTTCAAAATTGCACATAAGCAACACAACTTTGATGGTTTATGAACACTGAAAGACTCAATATTTTGAATCACTTACCTGAAGAAAATTCCATATTCAAAATATTTTTATGGCAACTGTTGGCAATTCCAAAGTAGAATAAACTAATAATACAAAATTGGAGCTAGATTTTTAAACAAATGCCAAGAAAGGAGGGGTAGGATAAAATTGGTGAATGAGGCCATTAGCTCTAATCTCACTCAGGACCACCTCTATAGGGAAATACATTGGCATTGTTCTCTTGGTATAATTATGCTGATACAGTTATACTATTAAATATTGTTATGTTTCCAAAGCAAGATATCAGTAGTAATTCCATTGGAATCAATAACACAAAGACTAGAAGAATCAATTCAGCACACCCAGTTGTCTCTGGACACTGATTTACTGATTTTTTTTTTTTTCTAGTAAAAACAATGGAAATAAATAATAGATGGGCATATATCCAGTAGTAATAAAGCAAAATGCCTATAATACAATTACCTGCTTATGTTTAAATCACTCCAGATTAAAAACAGAAAGGAAGTCTGGAATAATTCATTATCTTTGTTGACTTACTCCAACTGTACAGAAATTACCAGCTGTTTACATTTGCTAGTATATTGCTACACGAGTATGCCAAGCATTGGCAGGGGTTTGGTGCCCTCTTATGTTTCGTACAAGGAACTTCAGTGACTGCAAACACTTCTTGTGGACAGATCGCTTGAGAAGGCTTCTCAGGTTACGTATTAAGAAAGTATCCACTAAGATAACTACTTCATGCTTCAAAAAGGTTAATAACCACTTTAGGGCAGTGAATGTACAGTAACAAGCAGACCTACAGATACACCTGTGCACTGTATACTATACTATGTTACTTTTCTTCTTGTGCAAGTATTTCTAACTCATAGAGAAGTCACTTTTGATCTCCTAAAAACTAAACAGACTGCTCAATAAATCTTTTCTGGAAATAAAACCTTATTCTGTATTAAGAAGTGTTTTGTTAGTGTGTTTTTAATTTCTCTGTTAGTGTCAAAAGGGTGTACAGTTCAAGTATTTCTTTATACTTGGCATCATTTAACTCATCATCCTATTTTATTAATTGCTCAGAGAAAAACATCTGCATGAAATTTATCTGCCTTTTTTGATACATAAGTTAGCAGAAGAGATGGGCCACAGAAAAGAGTAATGTATAAAGATAACATAGAATTTTAGATTACATTTGAATGTTGGTATCAGAAACTATTACATACCTTCTTAAAAGTGCTGATGACTCAGTATTTAAAAAAAAGTAATCCATTGCAATGGAAAATGTTGCTATTGGTACAGAAGTAAAGCACCCAAGCCTTTCATAATGGGAAATTTTTAATTTATTTTATCAAATTATCCTATTATGCAATATTTCAGAAACCAGTTTCAAGATGATACATAAGAAAACCTTTACAGAATTAGCAAGTTACTTCACAAATCAATCATTTTCTGGTCATAGACACAGAGGTAAAAGAAGTCTAAGCATCTCATGCCAGTTAATAATGAGCATCCCTTCTTATCACAAATACCCAAATGCATATAGGCAAGGCACATTTTGGCCTTGGGCACTTCAGTAAAGACAGACAGAACTGGAACTTTTCTAGGGGCTGAAAAAGACCTTGTAAAAATACACTTTTTGGGGGAGCAGTTCCATGCAGCAAACAAACTTGTATGGGTAACTTATTCGTCGACATCCAAAAGTACACTACTCCTTTACTGAACACAGAAGCATGCTCCCAGAGATCTTCGAGTTCTGTTTCTAATTGATGTGATGAAGGAAAAAATAAATAAGGAGAGGATGTGGTGAGGAAGGATGGATGTGCCTGGATCCCTTACACCACCTGACGATGTTAAAATACAGTCAATGATATCACAGTAGTATTTTCAAAAATAAATCCACCTTGTGTAGGTGAGAAATAACTACATTGCACACAAAGCAGAAATCCCTGAGCTAGTTAGAAAATTCACACAACACACTGCAAAGCAATGTGGATTTATGCATCTAGGTCTAGAGGAAGTACTGCCACTTTTTCAGCTAATAAATATTGCTTACTAGCTCCCACTCAAGACCATGTGAATGACGGACCATAATTTGCTAGTGTAGAACCCTGGAGTTCTGGTTCTCAGACCTGGATGAAAGCAGCCAGATAAAATCTGCTTTTGGTATTGTGGATGCAAAGAATTCCCACTTAGTGTACTACTCTCCAAGAGTACTGAAATCAGGCCATCAGGCTCCACAGCTGAGTTTCCACAGAAAATATGAATCTGACTTTTCTGGACAGATTTTCCATCTGCTGACCCACAGATTTGTGATCATAAGTTGAAATGTGCCAAATTAAGAAGCACTTGCTTTTGATAATGTTCACGAAAGTCAGTATTTTCCATCAGAATCATTCCATTTTCCATACTCCATTTCTAAGGAAGTAGAAAAGGAATCATCTTCTCTTAGTTGGCTTTTAGCATTAAAATATTCCACACCATGCAATAAATGTATGTGGAAACAGCTAAAAACTCTCCCAAATACTTTGAAGAGCTAGCATGGAATGTGGGTCTATAGCTTTACAGAGGTAATCAGTTATTCATCATCTCATTTCTGCCATGCTATTTTCCCCATCCCGTTTTCCTATACCCAGCTCCCTCCGTGGTATAAAGGGAACCAACTTAAAACCTTGCAGCAACATGTAAAGAGAACAGAACCACTCTGGACCGGGAATGGAAAGAGAGAGCACTTTTCTGGCCAGAGCTTAGAGACATCTGCTAGGATATAGTGTAAAAAACTTAACTGCAGACATTAATGGGGTTGATAAAGTTCTGGATATAAATCAGTTGAAAATCCCCAAATCAAAACAGATGTGCCACTCTTAACTGACAGAGCTTCCATGAAACTGGGGGTTATATCACGTGGCATCCTAATGCTGATTAAAGTTCTCCCAGTAAATTGCAATTTATTTATCTTGAGGAATTAAAATGAGTTGAACTTCAGCATGTTCCACTATGAAATCTCACAGAACAGAAAACTCATACCGATATAAATCAAACCAGGTTAAGAATTGATTTAGTTAAGAACCAGTACTTGGCTGCTGTGCACATAGTTTTAATTTAGTTTGAAGCGCCTCGTATCACTTTAACTTAAGCTTATTACAGACTTTACCACTTTAGCTAGAGGTGAAAGGTTAGATTTCAAAGTTTATGCTATTAAGCACTTAAGGCAGATGCCAGTATCAGCACTGACACCAGTATCCCACAGCATCTTATTCAACATCATAATCAAAAAGGGCAAGAAGGAGGACCCGGGTACCTATAGACCAGTCAGCCTCACCTCCATTCCTGGGAAAGTGATGGAACACCTTATCCTTGGTGCCATCTTAAGGCATATCAAGGATAAGAGGGTTATTGGGGGCAGTCAACATGGCTTCACCAAGGGGAAGTCATGCTTGACCAATCTCATAGCCTTTTATGAGGAAATAACACGGTGGATGGATGATGGCAGAGCGGTGGACGTGGTCTACCTTGACTTCAGCAAAGCGTTTGACACGGTCTCCCACAGCATCCTCGCAGCTAAATTGAGGAAGTGTGGTCTGGATGATCGGGTAGTGAGGTGGACTGTGAACTGGCTGAAGGAGAGAAGCCAGAGAGTTGTAGTCTATGGGGCGGAGTCTAGTTGGAGGCCTGTATCTAGTGGAGTGCCTCAAGGGTCGGTACTGGGACCAGTATTATTTAATATATTCATCAACGATTTAGATGAGGGAATTGAGTGTACTATCAGCAAGTTTGCTGATGACACTAAGCTGGGAGGGGTGGCCGACACGCCAGAAGGCTGTGCTGCCATCCAGAGGGACCTGGACAGGCTGGAGAGCTGGGCGGGGAATAACTTGATGAAATATAACAAGGGAAAGTGTAGAGTCCTGCATCTGGGCAGGAACAACCCCAGGTTCCAGTATAGGCTGGGGAACGACCTGTTAGAGAGCAGTGTAGGGGAGAGGGACCTGGGGGTCCTGGTGGACGACAGGGTGACCATGAGCCGACACTGTGCCCTTGTGGCCAAGAAGGCTAATGGCATCCTGGGTTGTATTAGAAGGGGGGTGGTTAGTAGGTCGAGAGAGGTCCTCCTTCCCCTCTACTCTGCCCTGGTGAGACCTCCTCTGGAATACTGTGTCCAGTTCTGGGCCCCTCAGTTTAAGAAGGACAGGGACCTGCTGGAGAAAGTCCAGCGCAGGGCAACTAAGATGATTAAGGGAGTGGAGCATCTCCCTTATGAGGAAAGACTGAGGGAGCTGGGTCTCTACAGTTTGGAGAAGAGGAGACTGAGGGGTGACCTTATTAGTGTATATAAATATATAAAGGGGGAGTGTCACGAGGATGGAGCCAGGCTCTTCTCAGTGGCAAACAATGATAGGACAAGGGGCAATGGGTACAAACTGGAACACAAGAGGTTCCACTTAAACTTGAGAAGAAACTTCTTCTCAGTGAGGGTGACAGAACACTGGAACAGGCTGCCCAGGGAGGTTGTGGAGTCTCCCTCTCTGGAGACATTCAAAACCCGCCTGGACACATTCCTGTGTAACCTTATCTAGGTGTTCCTGCTCCGGCAGGGGGACTGGACTAGATGATCTTTTGAGGTCCCTTCCAATCTCTAACATACTGTGATACTGTGATAATGCATCCCTATACTCAGTGTTGGCCAGTATCAGCACAATGATTTAAAACAAACAAACGAAACAAAAAAAAAAAGTGAAGAAATATTAAACTGAGGTGCTTACCTCCTCCCAGGAAAACATTTATACACTTCTTTCAGATAGTTCTGACCTTCATTTAACAACAAACACAAGCAGGCTATGTAGAGGAGCCCTAGGATGACCCTATACATTTAAGAACAGCAGCTGTGTTTGTAAAGTTTTATATAATAAAATAAAGATGCTTATCAAAGTCATCCTACAATTGGCAGCTACAAAAGCAAAAGCCACCACAGCATTGCTAAAATGAGTAACAGCTCAAGACCAAGTATTTCTCCAGGACTGAAGAACAGGTAGACAGGTAGGACAGATTCTCATCTCTGGTGTTCCAGAGTACAGTATTCTGTGCTTGTCTGAGGAAACACAAGCTATAGAAAACTCAAGGAAATGTGGTTATAGGTCTTATGTATCACACAGCTTATGCCACAGCAGTTGTGGGAAACCATCAGCTTAAGGGTATATATCTTTGTACTTGCTGGGCTCCAATCTCTGCAACATAGACTGCTCCACTGCTCATGTCTACATCCACAAGGTGTGGTTTGGTTTCATCTGCCAGCTGGATTGTTTGGATCATAACACAGTCCCCAATAGAGCCAACCACCGGTGCTGCCAAGATTGCTAACCGGTTGATATTCAGCTGAGCAACAATTAGGTATTTGTAATCGGCAGTAAATCTGTGAAAGACAGAAATGTATTTTGAACTATAAACTCCGCATGACATCTCATGTTAACACAGCCATGCAATTTTAAACAAACAAAACCTCCTGAACAGCCAACTTTTTGAAGGCTACAAGAGTCTAAATGCACTGAAACATTGAGAACTAACTTGTAAGCCTTGCTTCTTTACATTGGTGTTCCTTGAGACACATTATACTACAATAAGCCTATTTAAGACAATCCCTCTTCCTGTAAAAGCTGCAACAGTAAGCTCAACAACACACTACAACTTTAAAATGAAGTTCCCAGTCCTGCACTCAAATCCATGGCTCCATGGATTCCCCTGTCAAGATACTGCTGTGCGGTACCTTATGGCCCAGTACTCTATTAGTTAAACTGGTTATTCCTTGGCATCTGGCATTAAATATTAACATTCTAATTCATTAAGAATACAGCTTGTTTATGTAATTGCATATGTCCAAAAGAACTGTTCAACAATACCTGACAGAATAAGGTCCATCTTCTGCAAAACAGCTGCTCCAAGACCCAAGCCATTCCCCTGTGACTTTGTCAAAAACTTGGATTCTTTTGTTGTCTCTGTCTGCAACCCACACCTGTTAAAAACAAAAATAATGGCTGTTCACAAACAGAACAAAATGTATTATTTCTTACATGAGCAAAGTGTCCTGTAGTAAAAAGGAAGTACACCTTGAAAGAATGTAGTTTTAAATAGGGAGGAACATACGTAAATCTGACTTCCAGCTATAAAGCAAAACCACCACATAGTTAATACACACAAATTACTTCATACTACTTTAACAGAGAAAGCAATGCCGTCTCTTAATTTTTGTGGCTGTAATATGGATATGTTTAGCAGGATTCCTATTCCACAGTGAGGACATATTAACTATTTAATTCTCAAAATACTGATCTGTCACTTGCTAACAATTTGTTTTTCAAAAGTAGTCTCATGCCAATGACTCAGGCTTACGATGATTGCATCTGCAAACACTCTTGATATGCCTAACACTACTCTAAATATTGAGCAACTTAAATACCAAGAGCATTTTCAGCATGTTTTGTCTTACCAGTTTTGTAGAGCTTGTTTCTGTCCCATCCTATGTTGAGTTCACAAACAACCCAAGCTAGCAATACCACTAGACAGTTCAGTGAAAGCACCTCTTGAACTACAACCATTGAAGTTTTAACTGTTGACAGCCCATCAGTCTGATAATAAAATTCATTACAAGGGAGCAATAACTAAGTTCATCTGAGATCTTTCATCACAATTTTAAAGAGACACATTACTAAAGCATTCCCTTAGATTTCTTAGGGATTAACAACTATTTTTAACAGGGGCAGATCAGCACTATGCTGGCAATAAAATCAAAAAGCATCACAATTGCTGTCTTTGAACATATATACTCAGAGTTACCCTTTCATGTAAAGCAACCCTGTGCCTCCCCTTCTCCCTCCCACCCTGCCAGTTTTGGCAGATAAGTGATTTTTATATATGGTTCTTATTCTGGTTCAGACAGCGTCAGCAGAATTAGCTCAAACCAATGATTTTAAGATGTTTTAGTCAATCAATTTTTTTCAAAACAGATTAAGGAGTGACTACAAGAGCAGCAGAGCAAAAGCCAGGCCAAGGTTAACACCTGACAAAAGTAGACTCTTGAATGGCTTGAGCTGCATGTATAAAAGGTCTGATGTCCACAACCTAGCTACAGCCTTACTATCATCCCAAGCTTATTTAGAATTTCCAAATATGAAATTAAATTCCCTGAAAAAATGTAAGTTCTTGGGTAGATATTTATTACTGAACATAATTCTCCTGTACTCTCACAATAACAACCTGTTAGAAACTGCAGGAAGAACAGCCTGTGGTTGTGTGGACATTGACAATATAACCACTGGTCACAAGCCCTGTGTTAACCTTGGAGCCAGCCACTTCAGTAAGACCTGCAGTATGAAACTTAAGCTCATGCCCACCATCACACTGAAAACTGCAATTACCATAAAATGAACCAGATCACAACAGCTCAATTAAAAAAGAAATACAGTTTGTTTTGCTCGAATACATGTAAACAAGTCTGTTGGAAGATGAAAAAATTCCCTCTTTATTCTTTACCCGTCCAACAGGATCCACTGTTACACTGTGAGGAATCTTGAACTGACCAATGCCAGTTCCATTTGCTCCAGCCATCCATATCTCTCTGTAATCTAAACAGTGAGAACCATGAAAAATCAAATTAAAACATAAAACACTGTAAGAAAACAATAAATAAGCCATCTTGAAGTTATTCCCTGGCAAAGCTACCTTGATTAATTTTTAAAAGGTGACATTTCTAAACTCAGACTTTTTAAACACAGTACTCCTGACACATAAACCCAAGCAATACCGGTACTACTACAGTGACTACTGGATTATTATTCATGGTTTCAGTATTATGGTTCCAGAAATGTAGCTACTATTATAAAAGAGCCATAGTCCAAGGCTCTGTTAAATACCATATTAAAGGGGAAAAAATATAAATAGGTGGATGATTACGATATTAATTTGCTTACTAAATTAATCTTTTACTATTCACTACCTAACAGTTTTGAGTCAGTTTTGCATTTTCACAGTTTACCAATCTGCAAAATAGATATTACAAAACTAATTTTTATGATAGAACAAAGGAAACACTAGCTCCTCCGCATTTTTCCAATGACAGAAAAGTGCAGACTCCTCACTCACTGCCCTAACCAACACTGGTCATCTAACTGGGGAATATGAGCAAGCTAATTAGAACCACAGAATAATTTAAGTATACAAGATCTCCAGACCTCATCCAGGCAAATCTGCTTCTCAAAGCAGGACTAGCCTTGATAACAAATCCAACCCTGTAGATCAGGTTACTTGTCAAGTTTTGAGCACCTCCAAGAGTGGAGACTGCACATCATCTCTGGACAAACTGTTCACTGTCTGCTCAGCCTCATTGTGAGACTGTCCCTCAAAAAAATCAAGCTGGAATTGACCTCTCTTGTATCATTTGCTTAGCATTCCTTATTCTTCACTATGCACCTCCAAGAAATGTGTGGCTTTCTCTTCTCTCACATTATACACCTGAAGACAGCAATATGAACCCTCCTTAGCCTTCTCTCTTGAAGACTGAACAAACTCATTTTATCAGCCTTTTGTTGTTAATGAATAGGAGATTTCTCCTGAAGTGACAAGCAACAAAACAGGATCTGATTCAACAAAGTCTTCAAAGTAATGTTAAATGACAGCTCTACCCGGTCCTCACTTAAAAGTATTCTCAAGCCCTGTTATTTAAAATTCAGTTGTCAGTGGTCAGCTACTGCAGAAGTTTACTTTTCCATACCGTTGGATAGTTTGAGCAATCTGTTATTCATTCCTCCATCTCCATCCACAACATAAATATCTCCACTTTCTTCTACAAAGATGTCTGCTGGTTGGTCAAATTGTAGGGGAATCAAACTTGAACCAGCATTACCTGGCGTGCCCAAAATCTGCATAAGTTTACCTGAAGGGCTATACTGCTTCACAGTGTGCCCATATTTCCCTGAATTAAAAAAAAACACAACAACAAACAAAAACAATACAACTGATTACAAAGATTAAAAAAGATACTCACAAGTGATATTAATAAATCAAACAGACAAAATTCCATAGTGAGACTATGACTGTGGGTTAGTAAACCCATCAGCTACAATATTCATCCATTGTTTTAGGGTCACCAGACCTAGGACCTAAGTCTAGCCAGAATATTTATTTTTCCCAATAATTCTCCTGGCAGGGGTGGGGGTAGTGCTTACTAACTTCAGAAGCTATAAGCAGACACACAGCACAAATCCTAAACATTCAGAGTGTTTTGTGCAGCACCCAAGAAGTTTGTTCATGGCAAGAAAAGCACCAATCTGCCTCAGAATTTTTTGAAGGACTTAAATGAGATGTTTAAAGTAGTATCTGCAGCATTAGCATTAGGTGGGGAAAGAAATGCTAATACTACCACCATGCATACCTGTTCCAACATCTGTGATCCATACTGAACTATCAGTTGCGGTGTTCAGTACAAAGATACCATGGGGCATTTCAACTGTATCATTCCAGGAGTAAAGGAAATAGCCTTCCTCTGAGAATACAAGTACCTTTGGCACATTGTCTCCCCTCTGAAGAGGCAAAAAAAGGCAAAAAAAAAAAAGGTCTAATAAGAAAACATATTAATCAAGTAATCATATGTTTTGAAATTCCTCTTTGTAAGTTTTTTACAACGCTTCATGAATTGTAAGATCTCCTGAGATTGTCTGCTAGATCTCACTTTTTCCATCTAGAAAAGAGGAAGAAGGGTCTAAGTTTAGCATGCAAATCCTTCCATTCATTGTAGAGTTTCAACTTGAATCAATAGTCCAGTTTTCAGAGCAGCCAAGCTCCTGCAGCTACCCTGGTCTTCATTTTGAATTGTGTTTTTACGTTCTTGTTAAAAAATATGACAAGTGTAACACAGGCATGAAAAACTGTAACCATACTTATTAGTAGCACAGCACTCAGGCACTCATAGGGTGCTTTATAATTAAATCCCACCACCTGCCATGGAGAGAATGTTTCATCTGTGACCTAGAGATACAAATGCATAGAACTGGGTACAGTAAATAACTGAACGGCAGTTACTGTAACTGGCTAAAGAGTTGTGTGGTTTTGATTTCATGGGACAAAGGCTGAAAGAGTGGAAGAGTCATCTGCTCCAGAATTACATTTTACTTTGCAGTTAAGAAGCTACTGTTACTCAGTTAAGTTAAATAATGCATTCGCACCACAGAAATTTAATGCTTATAAAAGCACAAACAAGTATGGTGCCAGAACTGCTTTAAAAATGAGTACAGCAGAAACATGTGTTCTTATATTTTCACTAATTTTGAAAAAATAATTATTCACAGACACACACATATATATCCTAAACCAGTAACTTTAAGGGCAAAAATACACTAGAACAACAAATAGAGGAGTATAATATTCTCACTCACTTGTCCCACATAGACCAAACCATGAAGAGAGTCAACAGCAACACAAAATGTTTGGCTAGTGAAGTATTCTGGAATTTTAGGCCAACCTATGTCCAACTTGTACATCTGTTGCTGTCCCTTCCAAGGAGAGACATAATCAAATGCTTTTAAAACCTGAAAATACAAAATAAATATCGAATAGTTGATAAATTCCATAACAGTGGGACCAGAATATCCAGCAGTAGAAAGCAAGTGTGTACTGAAGCATCATAAATTTATTTGTTCAATTTTAATTAAGAAAATAGATTATTTCAACAAATTGGAAATTAGCTAAAGAAATCCTTTGGGTTTAAGAGCTCTGGAATTAGAAGGCAAAAAAAAAAAAAAAAAAACAGCCTGAAATTTCTTATATTGATGTTGCTAATACTTATCTGTAAATTGTGCTCCAAAACGAAGAAAATAGTAGAGACAGTTCCAAACACAACAGAATCGGTAACAACTTCAAAGGATATGAGAGTAAGAAAATCAGAATAAAAGTAATATGCAGGTCAGGAAGGAAAACCACATCTTGGAAATGAGGAAGCTTAAGATACCAGGAAAGCAAAACTCGGATCAATATATATATATTTTAAAGGACAATGGGAAACTATAATCTTCTCACTTGTACTGTTTTCCAGCAGAAGAATGGAAGCTAAGCACAGCTGCAAGCAGGGCACTGAAACTGAATGATCGGGACAGAACTAACAAGTGGTGATCCTGCAGGCCCAGGGACATTTAACTTTTCTGTTAAGTGCCTTACTAGAAGCAGGGCTAAGTTCGCCACACAGAACCACGAACAGCTTCAGAAAGACCAGACTATCCCTAAAGAAAATCGAGAGTACTTAAGCACAGAGAAAATCAGACAAGATTTGCAAGAAGTGCAAAATTACTTGCCCGGATATCATTAAGATCGTCTTCATTTAAGCAGAGCCTGTTGCTGGGAAGCCCCTATAAAAGCATCACCCCGTGTATGCATTTATCTCGGAAGGGCTGTATAAGTCACAGAATGATAGGGTTGGAAAGCACCTTAAGATCATCCAGTTCCAACCCCCTGCCAGGGACAGCTCACAGCAGACCATGTCGCCCAAGGCCCACAAAAACACATAACCAACCCTACGCCTAGCGCTACGTGAGGCAGAACCGCAGCCCCGACCCCGCCGTCAAGCGCACTCCTCCGGACCCTCCCCCGGTAACCACCTTCGGGCGAGAAGCCGTCCCAGAACACCCCACAGCCCGCGCCTCGCTCGCTCGCTGAGCCCGCAGCCCACCTCTGAGCCCCAGAGCAGGGCCAGCACAGCCAGCAGCGCACCGGCCATTACCCGCCACAGCCCCGGCGACCGCTTCCGCCTCATGCGTGCCGAGCCGCGCAGGGGAGGGCCGCGTTGTCATGGCAGTGACGTAACCCCCCCCCCCCCTCCCCCCCCGGAAGGCGCCGAGGGGAACGGGGGTGGGGTTTCGTGTTCCTTCGCCGCTTCTCGCAATGCCGGGCTGCGTGGAACTGTGCGTGCTCTGAGCCGAGTGGCGGCGGCAGGAAGCCATGGCAGAGAGAGCGCGGTGCGCCCCGCGGGAGCGCTTAGCTTTGCGGCGTGACTCCCGGGGACTTGAAGAGAGGCGAGTCCTGCTAGAGTTTTAGCTGCTTCTGCGCAGGCACCGCTGTGGGTGACTACCGGGGCCTTCGGCGCCGCGTCCTGATGTCATAGGAGCGCGACGGCGAGCGGCAGGACCGGCAGAGAGGGGTGCTCTGTTGGAGGCAGCGCTGCGCACCCTTGTTGCCGTCCCGCTGCCCCGCACTTCCCGGCGGCCGCCCTTCGGAAGCGCCTCGGCCTGTGGCCGCCGGAATCTGGAGGGCGGCGGCGAGGAGAGCTATGGGGTGTGGGGGCCTCGCGTGCTGACGGTAGCGGCGCGGCGGGGTCGTTCCGGGGGCCGCGGTTGCTGCCCCTTCATGACTCTGACCGGCCCGGGAGAACGGCTTCGGGACATCAGGCGAGCGCGGGTGTCCGCGAGTGGCGGCGAACAGCAAAGGCGAGCCTGCCTTTGTCTCTAGCACTGCGTCCAGCAGTGCAGAAGCGTCAGCTCTAAATTCCCAGAGGCTGGGAAGGTCCCAGGCTGCATTTCCTACCCTGCTACTTTTATTATTATTATATATATATATATATATGTTTGTGTGTTGGGTGGGGTTTTTTTTTTTTTTCCTGTGTGGCTGAAGACTCTTAAATCTTTGGACTGGATTTTTTTTTCCCCATTTACGTTTTAAGTATTTGCATTGAATGAACTGACCAGGATGGACAAGAAATCATTTGAAACCGTGCTGGATGAAATTAGAAAGGTAACTTCTAATTTTGCATGCTAGGTTAACCATTTGAAGGTAGAATGTGTCTCTGGATAAACACACCAGGTCAGGTGTTTGTGTTCTTTAATAATCACTCCAGGATTCAGTAAAGACTAAGTTTCATCTCGGTATGAAGAGCTGTAACCCTGTGCTGCTGGTGTATCCTGGTGTTTGTGTGTCAGGTGTAGCAGTGTAAAGCTGCTATGAAAATATATTCTTTTTGAAATGTTTTGATTTTTCTTAGAAAATGAAGATTGAAAGTCCAGGCTGCTACCACTGAGTTAACATGTGCTTGAAGAACACTCATTTAAAGCAAGCACTTGAATAAGTTTATCACAACATTTACACTAGATGAAGAAGAAAAGCAAAAATAACCAAGTATTGTGTTTGCGATAGGCGCTACATTTGCTTGGCCTGACTGGAGATGGGGACTTACAGTGTGAATTGTCCACCTTCTGTAGGATGGTTTAAGAAATACAACACACAAATGCGACATGACAGTTTCAACTTCAAAGCTGCACTTTGCTGTTCTTGTTCAAAGCCATATCTCCCACAGCTCAGGAGTGTCTGCACACCTTTCTCAGGAAACAAAACCCCAGGTTTTGCTTGCACACCTGTTAAAAACTCACTGCGCAAAATACTGGCTAATTGTGGGAAGCAGGGTTACAAACCTTGGCTTCCTGGTGTCTTGCAGGCCTTTCATTTCTGCAGAGAGGCTTGCATTTAACAGGAAAGCTAGAGGTTAGTGGTTGGAGTAGTTCCTCAGATACTGGAAGTAAAAGAGAAGTTAAAAAAAGTCAGCACCTGTGAGATTAATGGTTCCTGTCTTGAATGGAAAGTACAAACCTGAGATAACATGTTTTGCTGTAGCACAGAGGTGGTTCAGGTGTCACAGTGGAACAGTTATGTATCCTGATAGAGCTATCGTGGTATGAAAATGAAGGGCTTGTTTTGGAGAAGATTGCCTTATGGCAGAAAAGGAATACTTAGTATTTTTGTGATAGGTGGGTTTTGTTACAATGGGTTGCCTAGGAGAGGGCATTTCCTTTATTTGGACTTGGATGTTACAGAGTTGGGTTTCAGTTCAGCTTCTCTTCAGCATTAGATGCAGTGATGGCTACCGTTATAGTAGTAGTATTTTGGAGCATGCTGAATTATAAACCACTGTTCATAAAAGCCCCAGGGATGAGTCTTTGTTATCACAGCTGCACTTACTAGTATTTTTGTATAAGGTTGTGGTCATAAATTCTCCTTTATAAACCAGGTCTTTTCTGTGCTGCGTAACCAGATAAAAACGTGACTGCCTAAGAGATTTCATGGTGTGTACTTCCATAGAACCATAGAATGATTTGGGTTTGAAGGGACCTTAAAGATCACCTAGTTTCACTCCCCCCACCCTGCCATGGGCAGGGACACCTTTTACTAGACCCAAGTTGCTGAGGCCCTGTCCAGCCTGAGCAACGGTTTCAACAAGAACACCTCCAGGGATGAGGCAGCCACAGGTTCTTTGGGCAACCTGTTCCAGTGCCTCACCCCCCTCACAGTGACTAAGAATTTTAATGGAAAGTCTGAAGGGAAAAATCAAGAAGCAACCTGTACATGAGTACTGTGCCGTGTTAGTAATAGCTGTGCTGTTGCAGTGCTCATTTTCCAAATGCTTATTTTGTGTCTTTGTTGCTAGATCTCTATTTCTAGCTCTGTGGTATAACCTTCTTTATTATGTGATTCACAAGTCAGTTTTGTTAGTGTATTCCATTTCTAGTCCTACAGTTAGCAGGAACAATTATTTAGATGCCTTAAAGTGTAGTTTAGTTCCAGCTTTCTCCATATATATACAATTATTAACAGAATCAGTGTGTTTGTTATTTTTTTGGGACTTTTTGTTTGTTTCTCCATAAATATACATATCAGTGCTTTCTGTTTGTGTACTTACTATAAAATCATTCAGTTCTTGATTTAAGGTGGAAGAGTGACATTTGTTTTGGTAAAGAAATTGCTATATGACATATTAGGCTTTTTTCTTTCCTTTTTTTTTTTTTTTTTCCCAAAATATGTGAAAAGAAGGAAGGGAGAGAATTAAAAATTAGTACGAAGCAAGAAGTTCAGTGTAGTAGTGTTCTCCTAATGAGGTACAGAAGAGAAAGGGGCTGTTTCAAACAGGATGCAAGTGGTTTTCTGTGTACCTGTGCTGCTCACACACAGGTTGCAGTGGTGCAGAACTTCACATCTGTCAGTTTGGAGGCACAAGAACAACAAAAGAAAGATTAGGGGTAGATTTTAGAGCTATTGGGAAGAAGATAGTATTGGTTTGTGGGTGAAGCTGGAGGTGATTTCAGAATAAGCATGAGAGCTACCAATAAATGAGGGCCTGGGAAACTGGGGAATAAAGGTGTTTGCAGTAGGTTGGGGCAGAATCCAGCTGTCTTGTACCTGTATCAGTGAGCTGGGTATGAGAAGAGGGAGGAAGCTCTGACTATTAGAGGGCCCACATGCTTATTAAGAAAACTGGCCACTAAGTCAAAAAACGGTGGCCAGTACTGCATTAAACTACTCTGCTTCCTTTGTTTTGTAAGATTTTGTACTAAAGTTTGAACTATGGGAAGGTAATGATAAGACAGCATCAACTTCTGCAACAAACTTTGTTGTATGCTTAATTCTTGATATGCAATCTCTTCATAAATTCATGGAAGTAGGATGCTTTGCTAATTATCTTACAGGGAGCATACAAAGATACTGTATGAATAATAATCTGTATTATCTTGTTTAAGGTAAAGTTGATGTAAACCTTTGAGGAAGAGTAATGATGATGTTCCCTCAGTATAGTTTTAAGCAAAAAAAATAAAAGCAAAATAAATTTTTTTTTTTACAGAATAATTATATCTGTGCTTTTCATTGTTCTCTCAAGTACCTAAAGAGTATACTGTTACTTGGTATTATTGCAGTGTAATTGATATAATATCACTTTATACGGCCAGGCTTTTTTTAGATTAATAGATTGGTCTAGCAGATGATTGTTCTACAATTGTAATTTTTGATGGACTAATTGTGCATCTTTTTCCTTTTATATCTTCTAGGCTGTACTGACTGAGTATAAATTAAAAGCTATTGAATATGTTCATGGATACTTTTCTAGTGAACAGGTAAAAGCCAACACTGTCATGGATTTAATGGGAGCTATTGCTTTTGTGTATTCAGAAATATAGAAAGACAGGGTCTCCACTGACACCGAGGCTGATCATATTAGCTTTTTTATTTATTACCTGAAAAGATTTAATTCTTCATTATTATATCAGCATTAAACTGCTGAAAATAATTCCAAGTTGTTTCGTTACCATATTTTACCATATTATTATGTTCTTGTTCTTGCTGTGTGGGGAAAACTGGATATATTTATCATAATGGAATTTAGGATTATTTTGCATATATTTTCTAAACTGGCACATAGTCATAAATAGCCAATTTATTTTGATACAGATTTTTTCCTTGTTTCTTTTTTTTTGTTTGTTTTGCTGTTTGTTTTGTTGGGTTTTTGTGTGTGTGTATGTTTGGTGAAGATGCTGTTTAAGATACTGGGAGTTTAGAAGCTTTTTCAGAAATACTCTTTTTATTTTTATTATTCTTGTTCTAATACCTTGGCAATTGCTGTGCATATATGCAAATATATAGAGAAGAGTTAAGTATCTATTGAATATTACCATATAAAAGGTATTTCTTGTAACATAGTATTTTTAGGTGCCTACTTATAAAGGCACCTTATAAATAAAACCAACTTCAGATGCTGGTAGGTACTGATAGTCAAACATCACAGAAAGATATTTTTTTAGCAGTATTCCACTATAGCCCCAAAATGGAAGGATCCTATTGATGCTGTTAGCATAATTTTTTACTATATATAAAAGGTTAATTGAAGACCTTTCTGTTGCAGGTTGTTGAGTTACTGAGATACTTTTCTTGGGCTGAACCACAGCTTAAGGCAATAAAAGCTTTACAACATGTAAGTTTTTGTGACATAATCTTGTGGTGTAAATTTGGCCACTTAATCTAATTTCAGCTTTGTGATTTCTGCTTTTGCAACTGCTGTCTCAGTCTGCCCTTATCTTCAAAGTTTCCTTTTCATCTCTTTTTCAGTGGTGTCAAAATATGAAACTTCATACTTTTAACCAGGGAACCTTTGCTGACTAAAATCTTTTAACCAGGGAATCTTTACTTTCCTGTGTTTCACAAGAGTAGATGTAGCCCTTTGTAACTATTGTTAACTTCCTAATTTCTTTACTTTTGCCAAGTGCCTTTTGGAGTTTTGAAGCTAGCATACAAAGTCATCAATGGGAAGGAGGTGTTTACTGAATAAATGTTTACTTAAATATATAAAGCTGTTACTGAGTTGCATTCTGAGTTTAAAATAATTGTACTGCCTTATTTTATATACACTTTTTTTTTTTCTTGCTTACTTGTCAGAAAATAGTGGCAGTTCCGGCATCAAAAATGGTTAATATTCTCAACTGCTTCACATTCAGTAAAGATAAACTTATTGCCCTTGAAATCTTAGCTTCGTAAGTATCTCTCATGCTGTATTTCCTTAGCTTATATTGTTTTTACTGGTGTTTGAGTATATAGAACTTAAGATACTTCTAGAAGGAAACACTGGTGTCAGATAAGGTAAAGCACAAATCCGTTATTGACAGGGCTGTAAAAAGAAGACTTAAAAGTAGACATTGTGGAAAACTGCATAGTTCATCTAAGTCTTGAGCATGCTGCTATGTGGGCTTCTGCCTCGTGGAAAACTGCTATTTTGCTGGTGTTTTACAGCGGCTTCAGGTCTTGTAGAGAATGAAAGAGGGCCTTAAGCTTATTTCTGCTCACTGAAATGTAAGAGGCTTGAGACCAGAGTATTCTGGGAATTGACTGTTGCACATTTGAAAAGCCCTCTAAATATTAACTATGTAAAAATGAGTTAAGTGAATCATTCGCTTAAATTGAAAAATTTAACTTACAGATCTATAGAAGCTGTATAGATATCCTGTGTTTATATTTACACAGGATGTTGGGTTATTTTGCTGAACACAGCTGCTTTAAATTACTTACCTTTTACGTATGTTTATATTGGAACTCTTTCTGCTTTAAGGGGTTTATGAAGTGCTGTTCTGTTTGAGGTTGAGGATTTTTGTTTGGTTTTTTGTTTTTTTTTTGGTTTTTTTGTTGTTGTTGTTTGTTGTTGTTGTTTTTGTTGTTTGTTGTTTTTTTTTTTTGCATTAAGTATTCTGCCTTGCCTATGAATACTGTATATTACAGTCAGCTTGAACATTTTGGGATACATAAGTTCATTACATAGATACCATAAAAAAAATAACAAAGAGGATATAGACATGATCTTGTTTCTGGATTTGATCTTTTAGAAGCTATATGAATGCTCCTACTCTCTTTCAGACCAAAACAAAACAGAGTAGCCTAAAGGAAGTTCAGTGGTTCATTAAACTAACCTGTTTTGCTTCTTGAAATGAGATTGGAACTCATAGACTCGTTTAGTTGCTATACCTCAGATGATGTGAGCAGAAAGTGTGGTAACTTCTTTAACTGTTGAATTTCTACAGTGTAAGAGCATAATTAAGGGAGTTATGTTAGGGAATTCCTAACCCAAATCTATGTACTACTTACTTTGCTAATCAAAACTAGAGAGCAAAGCTCATCATTCATTCACATTTTAATACTATTCTTTGAGGTGGTTTTCATCTCTTTTTTCAACATTCCGCTGATTCCAGTTCTTCTAATATCCTCCTTTGAGAAATCTCCCTTTTTTGTATTTCCAGTAGTTTGGATGGGGCATGTAATGTTTGACAGCAGTAAAGGTTTTGAGGTCACGGTTTTGAAAAAGGCAGGTAGAATCAGGCACTTGAACATTTGGTTGTTCTCTTTAGTATGTCTAGTGTTATTCTGGAGAGAGAAGCAAGGAGAAACAAAGGGTACTTTTTTGAACTATGTATGTGAAGGGTTTCACTAACTCGGGACATGGAGGGAATTGCCAGTATTTTATTCTTTTTCATTCTACCGTAAATAAGATGAAAATTTGTTTCACTACTAGCCTAGCAACACAGTGGCAAATGAAGTAGATGCTGGTTTTCTGCTGTTCTGGGAGTTGTGTGCTAGTAGCAATTAAAGTTTTCCAACAAACTGTTGCGATGCAAAATTCACTTTGTCAACAGTATTTTTTGCCATGAAGTTTAGCCATTGTCATCCAATGTTCCATATTGACACTCGGTTCTAATACTTACATGTATGAAGTCCATATTTAAGAATGGGATTTTTACTTTAATATTAATAGTAATATTATGATCTTAACTAATTATATTTTTTAATACATGTTAGTACTGGCTGAATAAGTGTTGATTGCTTTTCAGTAGTCCATTATTTTTGTTAAGTGTAGGAGGTGGCAGTAATTGTCAGTGTTTTCATTTATAGCAACATTGTTGATGCTCAGAATTACCGCCTTATTGAAGATCTGTTCAGAATTAATATGTCAGAGAAGAAAAGATGCAGAAGAATTCTTGAACAGGTAGTCATGATACTCTAGTATCCTTGATTCTCTCAAATATGGTATTGTTTCCATCCATATAGTCATTGTGGGGTAAGGACTTTCCATGAGGACTGCTGGGAGCTACTGATGGAAGACCAGCTGAAAGGAGCAGCTGCAAAAAGACAATTGGAGCTATCTCATACATGTGCAAAAAAAAGAAGAGTTTCTGTTAAGCATTAGGATTATATGGGAAAAGGGGCACAGAGCTACAACCAGTGCTGAAGGAAAAAGTCCACGTTAGTTTTAGAAAACACCAAGTACTTAACTACAAGTCCAGTAGAATCAGACATAGTCCGAGTACATTTGCTCAAAACAAAGGGGACTTTAGCAGAACCTTACACTATTTGGGAAGAAGATTTGAGACAAAGCTCTGAATTGTTCCATGTTGGTTGTTTCATGCAGTCTTAATGTCATGAAATAGTAATTTGTTTCTTTAAAGCATTGAATGTGACAGGAAATAATATCCTTTTTTGATTATTTTGCAGGCTTCAAAAATGGGTTGTAAGGCTCCTCATGCTATGATATCATCCTGTGGCATGATTCCAGGCAACCCTTATCCCAAGGGCAAACCAAGCCGCATAAATGGAATTTTCCCAGTAAGCATGATCCTCTGTTTTTGCCTTAAGATTCATTGCAGTACAACCAAAACCAGGATTAATTTACATGGAAGGAGGAGTGAAATCAAAAGCAATGTTGTTGGGCATTCTTATTACTGCATTCCACATTTATAGGAACTTGTGTTATTTTTATTTATCTGTTCTTTCTATGCTGCTTCAAGTAAAGGTTGTGGCATAAGTAAGACATCGTTCATACAAAGAAAACATTGTAAACTGTAGCAGTATTTAGCAGAATCAGAAGTGTAAAGAGCCTTACTCTGGTAGGTTGATAAGATGACCTAATATGGTCATTTACAGTACTGCTGCTAATCTTAGTGTAGTTCTTAAACAACCATGTTAAGTATTTCCTGTGAACCCTTAAGGGACTGCAAAATGCTAGTTATCATGTTCACAAGTCAAAGTGCAGAATTCTGTCAGAAACATGGACTGCTTAATATGCATCTCTTCATAAAAGGTCAGTGTTATAAACCAAGCTATTGAAATGCTCTAGCATTTTACAACCCTACAACACAGTTTCTTTTCCATAACAAACGTGATTAAGTATCAGTTTCAGAATATTCAGAAACTCAATTGTAGTTTAGAAAATAAAAATAAAATCAAATACAGCAGAAGTCCTGTAGCAAGATTTACTTCTGAATTAATACTTAATTGTTTAATTTTCTTTTGTTTCAGGGAACCCCTATCAAAAAGGACACGGAAGAGTATAGTAACGAAGGAAAAGGAATAGCAGCCCGAATACTTGGACCATCCAAACCAGTATGTCTAATAAATGAATAAATTAATTAAACTTTAGGGGTGGGGGGAGTAACCACCAGTTATTTCAATTAAGCTTTGATATAAAATGCTGTTATGTGGCAAGACTGTAGAGCAACAATTTAAACAAGGCTAATCTTAGCTAATAAATATCTATGACCTAGTATTTTTTTATTTATCCTGAAAAGAAGCTCTAGTTTATGTCAGTGAATTCTTTAATGGATACGGTGTGTGTGCATTTGAAAGCAGAATTTAAATTACAGTAGTAGAAGAGAAAACTAAAAGCATTTTTAGTAGTCCATCATGAGCTAGTGGTAGTTTTATATACAAGTATATGCAACTTTTTATTACAATCGCTAAGGGTTTCCCACATAAGCATTAAAAAATGCCTGCATCTTGGAAACCTGAATTACAGCAGTGCCTTAGGGGGTTCTTGTTTCTCAACAAGACAGCTGATCTGTATTTCAAAATCTTTAAGCATGTGGGAAAAACTTTCAGTGAACTTGTTTTCACTTTTATTGTTGTTTGTTTCCCACTAAGCTGTATTATTTTAAAGGAACAGGTGTCGTAAGTCTTGGTTAGTTTTAAATGTGCTAAATCTTTAAAGTGAGAAGTCAGTCCAAGACTGCAGCTTGTGAAGATTACAAGGCAGGAAGATGTTCCCTTGGTGTTCATTATTATATTAAAACCTAAAGGTATACTGGTGATGTTTGTTTCATTCTTTTCATTAAGAGTGAAATATTTGCAGTTACTATGGATATTATGAAGAAATTTGGTATAAAATCTTTCTCCAATGAAGAAAAGATGCCACTACTGCTTGTAGTAGTATCTGTTAGCTTTTTGTCTGAGAAACATTAGGTAATGTTTTCACTATTGCTTCTTCCTTTCTTTTAATTTTTTTGTTTATGTAGGCTCCATCAACCTACAATCCTCACAAACCGGTTCCATACCCCATCCCGCCATGTCGGCCACACGCAACTATTGCACCAAGTAAGGCTTCTATGTGTTTTAGCTTGATACTATTGTTTCATCTACTTGCCTTTTAACTAATGTGTCGAATGTCAGTTCCTCTGATCATACCTGAAATTAGCTCGCTAAATGTACTCTGCGTACTGGTTTCTACTTCTTCCTGTCATGCCTGCGGATTTTATAGAAAGAGGAATATGTAACATCTTTTCCAACATCCACATAAGGAAAATTCAGAATCCTGTTTGTATGTCTTTTATGGGAGGCATTGTGCATGTTAGACAAGACTAGGACTGTGTCTTGTCTTGTAATGTTTGGCCAAGGTTTGAACTTTAGCTTGACAAGTCTTGTTGCTGTTGTGCCAAACTGAGGTTGTGGTCAGACACAGCTCTGAATTGGGTGGAAATAAGTAGGAGCTTGCTGAAGGACAGTAATCTGCTTCTCAGTTAAGGGGTAATTTCTTTCTCGGTTCCCTTCAGCATTACATTCTCTCCATCACAATGGAGAGAAAAGTTTCCTAAAAGAAACGTTCAGGTATGCAAATTTAAGTCACAGAAGGGACTTAGTAATTGCCTTTTCCTGTGTTTGGTCTAGCTATTCCTAGCCCTGTGCCTTAGGCAAGATTGAGTCTTTCTTCACAAACTCTTCTCCCTTTCCCCCATGCATCAGTTTTTTTATTCCAGATATTTTTGGAAGTGAGCAAGGCAGTGGTCAGTTCTATGGAAGAAAATGTTGGAGTACTTGCATAGTCAGATTCTGGTCTTTTTAACCAGCTGCTGAAAGCTTTTCCTAATCTTGCAATTCAGTACTGCAAAACAAGGAGTGCTTTGGTTAGGAAGTTTGCTTTCCATTGATGTTAGATATTTCAGGGAGTTTTTAAGGTGTTTGATAAGAAAGTGTGCTAGAGCTCTTGGCATGCATGTTGAAGGGCGAGTCATCTAACCAACTTGATGTCTGCAAGTCTCTATAGTCAGTTTGGAAAAATGGGTGCTACTGGTGTCTAAAGTAAGTCTGATTATTTGTGTCCTAAGATGACTTGCTCCCAGGAAAGTGTACAGGAAATTGCAGACTAGCTCAAATTTAGGTTAAATAAATCCTATCCAGAGTAAGTTAGGCACAAAATTTGGCCTGTAACTGGATGTAAGTATTACCACCTTTTAGGACATGAAACGGTTTTTGAAGTTTTGGGTCTTACCAGACTGCAGCATGTTTTTTTAAAAAAAACCTTGAGACCGCAGAACTCATAACTGATGATATATTTATGTATATAATAAATGTGTTTAATGAGATTGCAGAATCTGACCTGAAACTGTTGAATGTTGAATTTTCAAGCAATGGTCAGAATGATCTTTTGTTTTCTGACTCTTACTGTATTGGTTTAACATTTCCTTCCTGGGTGACACAGTGATTGTTAGTTTACTGGTTTTCAGCCAAGAGTTGTCAGGCAAGAAATCCTATCATTAACTTGAACTATTATGAAAGTGTGAAATCAGAAGCACTTAAAAGTATTGATCAAGTACTACCTTTTCCCCATGAAACATAAATTCAAGGACGATAAGTATTTTACATTAAAATGACTTGCTAGTCCACTTGAATTTCTTAGCATTTAAGGAAATACTGAAGAATGATAGGCTAAGTATTTGAGATGGGACATTTTTCTCTGAAATTTCTGAGTGTAGCGTTGGAGGGCCAGGCATGGTTTGTTTGGCTGTTTTGTTTGTCAGGGCTTTAATGTTAAAGGATGAGTTGCAACAGCCTTTAAGTCAGAAACAGGAAAAGAGCAAATGATGCTTCAGACACACTGAATCACTCCTCCCTTTGAGTTTTTCAAGCAAAAAAGAATTGAAAGCAATTGAAACCTGACTTTTTCTGTCTTTCTCAAGAGAACTGCCCTTATTAAAATTTGGGTCATAATGCAGGTTGTTCAGACAGACATGGGCAAAAGTCAGCATCCAGCATATGATGCTGGTATAGCTTTTTGGTGAAGGAATGTCTTACAATATCGAAAATGTTTTTTTTAAAGGAAAAGACACTTACTGGTTCATTTAGATATGGATCCTTCTGATGACTGAGATGTGAATTGCGTTTGATATTTTAGGTGCTTACAACAATGCTGGATTAGTTCCAATGGCTAATGTCATAGCTTCAGGCCTACCAGCTCCTCAGCCATACACTGCTAATCAGGTGGTATCAGGTAAAGTATGCATACCTTTAAAAATGTTGATTTTTTTTTTCTAATTCATTTTTGTGAGTGGGTCATTCACTGCTGGAGTTCTATTTGCTTTTAAATAACAAACTGTTGTTTTCTGTTTAGAAAATGAGGACCTTTCTAGCCAGGCAAAACCTTCCCAAAATCAAGGTAAATTGCAAATCCACATGGGGATTTTTATGTTGATTTTATCTGTCATTTGTTCAGAAAATATAAACAGCTTGTTTGTTTGGTGGGATTTCCGTAAGCCTCTGAGTATTTAATTACTGTTGGAATAGGATCCTTTGAGAGTGGAGAAATAAAATCATCTCGGGCATTTGGCACTTAAAAGCATTGAAGCATTTAAGTTAAGCTTTCTGTGTTACCTCATTAAAGTTTTATATTCTTCAGCATATAGCATGTAAGAAATTGTGTAAAAAAAACTAAATCAAAATAAGCTTTACAATGTAATGCACTGAAATACTTCATTAATATCTTTGCACGTGTTAAAACTCGGGGACAT
This sequence comes from Neopsephotus bourkii, assembly GCF_033783945.1. Taxonomy (NCBI): domain Eukaryota; kingdom Metazoa; phylum Chordata; class Aves; order Psittaciformes; family Psittacidae; genus Neopsephotus; species Neopsephotus bourkii. The sequence continues at coordinate 506,550 of NW_026900553.1, forward strand.
TATTTGAAAATTCATTCATGTTTTCATTTCATATATTAGTTTCAGTGGCAAGTTAGGAATATGAGAAGGACAGGTTCTTTATTTACAGTTTGTTGAAATACATATGTAGAATGTCTTATCCTGGACTGTTCAACTAAGTCCACCTGCACTTCTGCCTTACCCTTTAAAATCCAGAGAGACTTGGGCTTTTTTGGTTGTTGGTGGGGTTTGTTTTTTTGTTTTGGTTTTTTTTTGGGTTCTTTTTGTCTCTTACTAGTGTGGTTTTTTGTATGCTTTGTATACTTAGTGCAAATCATAATAAATCCCATTATAAACTATTTATTTAAAGGCTTTGATAATACTTTTTTAGATTTGACAAATAGAAACTGAGTATCTGCTATTGAGTCAGGCATATTAACAAATACCTAAAATGGATTAAATGGCTGTGATAAGTTTATCTCCTGTAAATGCTTATAGACAAATGTATGCATGTTTTGTGTTTTCTTCTCTATGCCCAGGGAAGTTCCTACTAAAATGTTGCTACTACAAAAGATCACTTTATTCATATGTACCCCTTTAAAAGTGTACATGTGTTTACAGGATAGTTTGTACAGCTAAATGAATATAGTGTAAGGAATAAAATCATCACTTAGGAGGAGAAATTCAGTAACAGCTCTGAGTCCTATTGCATATGTATTTCTCTGGTGATTATCTTAACTGTGATCTTTAGGAGAGTCTTCAGCTTGGAAACAGGATGAGAAAAAAACAGAATCCAGAGCTGATAAATTGGTTTAGGGTTTTGGAAAGTAATGTGTAAAAGGAAGTAGTTTGCAAACTTACTAATTTTAGATTTTCAAGATACATAAAACAGGAGTTTGTCATGAGCTTAAAGATTCCATTTTTGGGTTTGTGTTTGCAGATGTAGAATTTGGGCAAGAAAGAAATGTAAGCTCTTTCAGAGTTGAGGGTGATGAGTTTGGTTGGATCAGTGATTTGGTTACAGTTGAGCGGATTATTCTAAAAGTAAAATAAAGCATGAGGGTTGTTTGAGATGAATTATTAATTTGCACATTCATATTCCACAGGAAAATAGAGAGAGGAATATCTAGGCTCTTGACAGTGTTCATAAGTTCTTCATAAGCAGCTTCTTTTCATTAACCTCCATATCCCCATTTGCAGAGTGCCTGATTGTTTTTCTCCATCTTGACTGATGCCTCTAACTTACTTTTTGTAGGGTTGATATAAGCTGATACTCCTAGTGGCAGGTGCTTGCCTCGATTGCAGACACCTGACTAAGGACTTGCAGAAATATTTCATGGTAAAGTCAAGTGCCAATGTTAGTTTAATATTGTAGCGTGATACATGAATTTAAAAGTGTACCTTCTTAGAGTCTAAATCTGAAGGAAACACAGTGAAGAGAATGACCTGATTTTGAAGGAAAGAAAAATACCAGCACCTGAAATCAGCTTTCTTCAGTTGTTGACTAAACTTCTCTGAAATAACGATACATTGAATTAACTGTTTCTGAAGGAAATTCTGACCTTCAGTGAGAGTGGATGCAGAGGAGCCCAGGTGATTTGATACTCATGGAATATTAGATCTGTTTTGGGTAGTGCCAGATGTTAGGGACCAGAGGGAGGGTGTTTACTGTGTCACTTAGACACTCTTACGAGTGTCTTAACTGTCTTGCATGAGGTCATGCAGAGGTAGTAGATGTCACAAAGTGTTTTAAAGAGGAGTGGTAGCCTACGTGCTGTACAACTTGTGTGATGTGTTTGTATGTACCTTTTTGTTGTGTTTTCATAGGCTCCCGTGTTCATTGTTTATATGCACATTATTAGCTATTGCCTGTGTATCATATTTTGAAATGCTATATAATATGTTTGTGTTGATTTCAAGTATTTCTGACAGTTTCAAGTATTCTTAACAGTTTTGTTTCTTTGCAGCTTTTTCTGCACAAGCGAATCAGCTCTTTACTCCTCATGGTTCTAACCCTTCAACACCTGCTGCTACTCCAGTCCCTACCCCATCACCTGTCAAGGCAATAAGCCATCCGTTAGCACCTGCAACTCCACTCATCTCTGGGATGAACATGCCTACCCCTGTCCTTCCTGTTTTCCCAGGACAGGTCTCCTCTTCCATCCATACATCTCAGCCATCCACCCCAACCCCTACTGTCATCAAATCCCTTTCATTGCCTAGTGTTGCTGTCACATCTGTTCACAATGCAACCTCTACCCCTATTCCTGCAGTTTTTTCTGGGCTGGCTTCTATACCCACTGCTACACCAGCTCCACAAGGTTCTTCCACACCGTGCACTACACCTGCACCTAGTGAAGCTTTCTCATCTGCTACTGCACCATTTGCTGGCCTCCCGTTTTCTGCAACCTCTTCAATTGCTTCCACTAATAATCCTGCTTCATTGTCATCAGTTTTTGCTGGCCTCCCTTTGTCCTTGCCACCCAGTGCCCAAGGGATTTCTAGTCCTGTTCCATCCACAATTGCTAATTCTCCTGCCACTACCATTCCTGGTTCACTTAGCTTGCCTAACCCAATTTTGTCTGTCTTAAAGGGATTTCTGACATCAAATGACACTTCATTAATTAATTCATCTGCTTTACCTTCTGCTATGACAAGGGAACTTGCTTCTTTATCTGCTCTTGCTAATCAAAGCTCTGACCCTCCCACTTCCTCTGTCAAATGTTACACCCCATCAGCCACCCCCACTTCACAGCGTTCTTCCACACCTGGGCTGGCTGTTTTTCCAGGTCTTTCATCCCCATCTGTAACCAATTCCAGTTCCACTCCTCCAGCATTGTCTGCACAGTCACCTTTAACCACTTCACCATCGATTATGCCAGTCAGCTGTGGCTCATCAGCCTCCCTCCTGCATGGCGCAAGCCCTGCTAATCCTGATCAGCAGCTCTCAGCAGTCCCAGCTGCTACAAGTATCCCAGTTATGGTCAAAACGGAGCCCATGAGTCCTACCCTCTCGGCCTTCAAAGGTCCTTCTCATTCAGCCAGCCCTTCTCATGGCACTATAGGACTGTCAGCGCTTGGGCGTGCATACACCTCAGCAGCTTCAGTGCCAGTCAGTTTACCCAGTTCCCTGAATCCAGCGCTATCAGGTCTCTCTTCTTTAAGTGCTCCTCTAAACAATTCCAGTTCTCTGTCTTCCATTTCCCTTGCCTCACATGGCTCCTCTGCTCCCATTGCCCCTGTGTTCAATGGACTTCCTCCTTTTACATCTCTAACCAGTAACTTTGCATTTACTGGTAATCCAGCACTTACGCCACCCGTCACTCTCCCAGGGTCTTTGTTAGCTACTCCGTCTACAGCTGCTTCAGCTGTGTCTGCCCCTCATGTGAGTTCCACTGCTGCCGTACTCTCAGAACTCGCCGCCTCAGCAACAGTCTCTGCTCCACCCTTCTCGCTTAACTTGTCCAGTGCAGTCCCTTCCCTTTTTTCTGTTGCCCAGGGACCTCTGGGATCATCAAACCCATCCTTTCCTGGTTTTCCTGTCTCTAACACACCCTCTGTCACTCCTGCTCTCCCTTCTTTCCCTGGCCTCCAGGCATCTTCTGCAGTAGCAGCAGTTGCACCATTGCCGGCAGCTGCCACAGCCCCATCTCCGGCTCCAGTCCTGCCAGGGTTTGCCTCGGCCTTTAGCTCAAACTTCAACTCTGCACTTGTTGCACAGGCTGGGTATGTTTCTGTTTCTGAAGGAGGTCATAACCATTTCTTTTTCTCTTGAGCACAACACTGATTTTACCTTAGACATAGACATTATTTTCACTTGTAGTAACTATTTACAGTTAATTTTTAAACTGAGTTCACCAATAGTTTTCCACCTGTCTTTAGAAACTGAGAGTGTAATTACGAAATAGGCTGTCCTCAGTAGTCCCTGTTGCAACAGACTAATCCATTGAGGTGCTGAGTGATCTCATTTCTCAGATAAGGATACTTGGCACCTCCTAGGTTTTTACAAGAGTGGATTCCACGTGGGCATCCATTGACATACTCAGGTAATAGCAGACAATATCTTAGATGTTCCTATGTTTTAAGGAGCTATTCAGCATTAACTTTTGTCTGAAGATCTTTTTGTGTGCAAATTGTAGGTACAATCAAGGAATTTTTGAGTTCCCTTCTTAGGTGTGCTCTAGACAGTCTTGGTTTGTGTGTGCATGAATAATTTGTAGGTGGGTAGAGACTGGGCTTCTGTTTGGAAATTCTGGCCTTCATGAGGTTTAGAAAAGGAGGCGCTTTTTATAGAAACCTAAGTTAAAACATGATGTAGATGTTCCTAATAATAGCCGCATCTTGACATTCTTTCAGCTTGACTTCCGGACTGCAGACACCAGGAAATGCAGTTTTTCCTGGTCTTTTATCTCTCCCTGGTATCCCTGGCTTTCCCCAAAGTGCCGCACAATCTTCCTTACAGGAATTGCAGCATAGTGCGGCTGCACAGTCAGCACTACTACAGGTAATGTGCCCATTTATTAATGCTGTTTTGCTTCCAGTAATCATTTGAGCATGTACTTAAACTAATCCCAAGAAGTTAACGCTTAAGTCAGTAACTGATTAAAACCCCTAACCTGTTTGAGAACTGATACAAGGGTGATGATAGAGAGCAACTCATATTAACTTACTCAAAGTCGATGTACAGTGCTTCTGGTGTTACAAGTGGGATTAAACCCGTTTTGAAAACTCTTTGTAAAATGGGGAGGAGTAAAAGAAAAGACACGCAAGTGAAATTTTTGTAGGTTTGTATTAAGTCTAATGAGCTGACCATGTAGTTGCAAAATTTGTGCTCGGTTCCAGTCTGACATTTTAATACTTAAAGATTCCTGTGGAAAACCACTTTGTTGTGAATTACATGCCTCCCTACACGCACAGTCAGATTGTCATGAATTTGTGTCTATTGTGGTTGTGCTTCTCTTGATAGTTCATTTGTAATAATCTTGAGGTGGCTTTAGGTGATGTGTAGTTTCGTCATTTCTTTTCCATGTAAGAACTTGTTTCACTCTTCAACGTACAAAGCTTAACTGAAACTATCATTAGAGTTTGTATTTAGATGTTTACTTTGCCTTTTGTAAAAAATGGCCCCTGTATGCATTAAGGAGTCTGGTAGGAAATTTGTCCTCTACAAAATACTAAAAGAGGCAGTTGAGTGTCTTGAATTAATGTTTTCTCTCTTCTATGATCCATTGATTGATTTATTTTTTTTAATGGAGCATGTGTCTAAGTACTGTTCAGTATGCAGAGTATTGTCAGATATCTTTTGAGTATCAGGGGAAATAGATTGGAAAAAAATTCTTTGTCTAGACCACACTGCTTTTGTAGCTCAGGAATTTATTTATTCCGTAGAAATCTATGTATTCAGATTACATTGAAGAAACATCAGTTTTCTTGTTTACAAGTTCCAGTCACTAAAATTAACAGCTATTCAAGTAGTGAAGATAAAGTTCAGAGTCGGTGAAATACCACAGCTCCTGATTAAGCTATGCCTTCCAGATCATCTGGTGTGCGCTTTAGTGGAACGTAAATGCCATTTATGCTTTCTTCATGTTTTCTCTTAATCCGGTTGCTTTCCTCATTCTGTGGTATTTCAGCGCAATTGTTGCTCTGAAGCTTTAACATCTGCATGTAGGTGCATTGCTCATCTCGGTTCTTTGCTTACTTGAGATTATACTCTGGTTTGGCTTGACTAGGACTGGTATTGTGCCTGAAATTTTGCTTAATTTAGATTTTTGTTTGTTTCTTTGTTTTTATCAATGCTGTTTCCTAACTTCTTCTCTTCCTTGAAGGCACATTCTGCTTCTGCTCTGGAGAACTATCCAGCTCAGCCTGAAGGGTTTGCTAACTATCCATCAGCACCAGGAACACCATTTTCATTGCAGACAAGTCTGCCCCAGAGTGGATGGCAATAAGATAACCAGACATTTTAAAGACTGCAGTGGTTGCTTGACAGAGCCTGATCCTGTTCACACTGAAAGTTGTCTCAGCTTTAGTGGGAGCATGGTCTGAATTGGGGAAAGAGGGAGGGAAAACACAAGGGTAAAATGATTCCAGGAGGCTATGTCAGATGTCAAACTTAATTTTTTTATTGCATTCAATTGATTCAGGGTCTGATCCTCTGAATTGATGAGTATCCTTGACTCTTCTTGTAGCTTATGAGTTGAATGTTTGGTGTCATACAGGATCAGAAACATTCAAACAGATACTTATGTAAATAGAACAAGTGGCTGTCAAGCTGAATGGGAGAACAGGTATACTTAATAGTGTGCACAAGCACCTATCCTGTTATATTTTGTATGGTATATGTGGTTAATATAGAATGAGATCTAGAGTGAAACTAGATTCTTAAAGACATAGATGATCTTTCATCTCGATGCACACTTCTTGTGTGTGCATAGATCAAGGTCAGTTTATGGTTCCTTGCATTTTTTAATTCGTATGTGTGAGGATCTCCTGTTAGCATTGTCAGTATGTTAACGAGAGGCTACATCAGGGGGGTGTGGAGATTTTCTTATGCTTCGAAATACTGTCATAGGCTTGCTGCTGAATTGAGTACTCCTTTGTCTGAATCTGAGTAAGAGAGCTAGGAAATGATGCTGTACTGTATTTGGGTAGAAGCGTATTCTGTTTTACTGGAGTATTGTTTAGCTAGCTGAGAATGTGTTTTTCCAAAGTATATGAAAACATTATTTGCCTCTAAAATAAATGTTCCATAGCATTCTCTTTGCTCCCACACCTCTCTATGAACGAAATAATTGTACTGCGGATAGGTCACCTATCCAGCACTTTTGACTGCAGACTTTTGTGAATGTTTACAGACATGGTTCAAGTTCTTTTCTCTCTTATACTCATAAACAAGCTGGTTCGCTATGCTTTTTGACTAAAACCTACAACTTGATGGTGCTTAATTTATCCTGTGAATGTAAGTGAGAGCAGAATTTGGACCATGGATTTTTTTAGTATTTTTCCTTGGAAAACGTATGTGATTTTAAAGGCATATAGCTAAATTAACTGTATTGGTTAGGCAGGGTTATGATGCAGCATATAGAAAGGTCTTGCTTTGTTAGTGAAATTCAATTGTGCACTCTTTTAATGTTAGCACCTATGATAGCGTGTAACACATCATTGAATATCATCTATTTAAGATAAACTGTTGTTCATGTTCTAGAGCCAATAGAAATGAATGATATTCAATCCTGTGGTTAAATTAAAATGTAGAGGATACTATACTGTAGAAAAGGTCTGCACCTGGAGTTCTACTTTTTTAAAGATTAATTCTGCTGGGAGTTGTTACAAATGTATTTTCTTTCCAGATGTGAACAAACTTTTTTAGAACATTAATGGAAATTCCTGTATTGGTTTTTAACACATTTTTTTTTAATAAAAGTTTACAGTCATGGCAAAAAGGCTTTGCTCGCTATTTACATATTTGCCTAAAAGACAAATGAATAAACTTGGTTTTACTAAGACACTTCCTAATGTTTGTTCTTCCTATGCTGTTTCTTTCTGATACAGGATTATATATTGAATTGTAAAATAGTTTTCCTGAAGACTGGCAATAGAAACATCCTATGATATGTTCAGATCAAAAATAATACTAGATAGTGTCCTTGATACTTTGTCAGTGATTTGGTATTCTTTCATTTTAATAATCAAACTTACATATTACTTTAAAGGTAAAAATGTATTGCACTTTGACATTATTTTCTGAAGCTGGTTTAATTCTAGTGACTCTCCACTCTGAACTTCTTTTAAAATCAGTGCCTTATATCTTGACTCAAGAAATCTGTGGAAAAAAAAATCTGTACCATCTTTATTTATGTTTCCCTTTTCATTCTTTTCATGGCTTGTTCTTTCTAGATTTGTAGATAAATTGGAGAAGGAGAAAATAAAAATATAGATATGTTCTTAAGGGCAAATTGGGTTTTGTCCCATAGATGTGAATGTAGTTACTCAAAATCATTAAGCATTTTGTAACCTTACTGAGGTGCTGAGTTTGATCTCCAATTTGATTCCTGATTTCCCCGTCAGGCAGTCAAAGTTTGAACTAATTCACATCAGTTTGTAGTCAAAAGCAGGTACCAGATACCAGCTGTTATGCAGTGTTTTATCAAAAACGAAGCATTTTCTACATCTCTTTCTGAAAATTAAACGTCTATTGAATAGTCATGGGGTGTGGGTTGTTTTTCTCTGTCTGAACATTAGACAGCCCAAAGATACCCGCGACTGTGAAGCCCTGTTTCTCCAAATGAAAACAGGTGAGAAGTAGTGTATACCTACTGCATTAAATGCTCTTCTCTGGGAACAATTACTTGCTAAGTGGTGTCTAGCCACTTTACCTGTAAAAAAGAGTATTTCATACACAGCTGGTGTAGTTCTACATAGAAGCATGTTAACAGTGTCAGACAAGTGAACAAATAGGTTAAGAAGCATTGAAGTGTCTTGTTTTTTGTGTCCAAAATAGGCTCTCTGGTTCTTAGTGAATCATACTGAGCAGGATTTTGTAAACTGAACTTTCCAGTGGTTAGGGTTAAGGTAAGTTTCAATTTCTTAAGCATTTCTCCTGATGTAAAGTTGTGTTTTATTAATTTTTTTTCTCTTCAGGAATAAGGTCTGTGTTCTGCGTTGCAGCAAACTCCTGTGACCCAGCCTTGGGATTTCTGAAGGGGATGATTTGTCCTGATCTCTTTCATGCTTACTTGAGCACCATTTTTTAAAAGTCAAGGAAAAGTCTGCTCCTACAACAAACCATGATGGGTCTTACACTAGGCCTGTGCTGGGAAAGGGTAGTTGCTGTGTGACTTTGATTCTGGACTGTGATGTGTCATTGTTAAAGTTGTTATTACTGATACATTTCAGCTATGTTGACAGGCAGCAAAGATAAGGTGGAGTGAAATGTTCTTTGAAATTAAAACCTTTGTTTGAAACAACTAAGAACGTACGGGGTTTGTGTTTATGTACAAGTTTCAATATTTCTTTCAAGTACTTTAATTGCAGCTGTTGTGAGTATGACAGAAACAGAGCAATCTTCTGTCTATTTCTTCCTCTGATTTGCAAGTGAGTGTTGTGAGTTTGGCTGGGGGTAGAAGGAAACTTGCTATGGTGTGAATGTTTTTACCTTGCAAATTGCCTTCCTTTCTGGATTGAGACAGGAGCAGTCCTTTTGTCTCTCATTTACTTATGCCTAATGGGTACCTTCTGGTATCTCCCCATCTTCAGCTATTGAAAGCTGATGCCATTCCCGCAAGGAGGAGGAGCAATGTGTGTATTGTTAATTTTTAAGGAGGATCAATAGAGTGGTATTGTTCATTTACTCTGTGTCCTGTCCTTTCTAAATTTTGATCTGGAGAAAGGAATGATGAGCCTAAAGCAAATAGGCCAGTATCAGTTCTGGGGGCAGAATTCAGGGCCAGGAAAGGACCAGGCTGAAAAATCTTTAGGGAATGGCTAAAGCATAGTGTATGGGAAGGAAAGTAGTACTGGCCTAAAAGGGTCAGAAAAAGACAAACAAACCTCTAGCTTTGTTACATGCAAATTCCATGTGAGGACAGCCTTATGACTTTTTTGATACCTTTGGGGTTGACCCTGTTTAGGAATGGCTGTGTGTAAGAATCCCCATTCTGGTTTTAACAAACTTTGAAGTGGGGAGTGCTTGGTGTGTAGGATTAAATCTTTGCAACTGGATGATAAATGGGAGCAACAGCCTCCTTTAGAGAAAAGGAAATCTAAAGGATCCTCTTGCCTGAAGGACTGGTGCCATTTGCAAATGTAGCAGTTGGTGCAGAGAAGTGCTGGAGAATCGCCTTACAGGCAAGCACCTAATCACCGTGCAGACTGAGCCTTCAGTCTGCCTTCAGAATAGAAACTGAAGGCTTTAGCTGTATCAGCATGCTGCAGAAATAGCTGAACTGCTGGTAACTTGAGCCACATTCATCTGATGTTATTTCTAAATGAGCCCTGCTGAAGTGGCATTGGACTCAAACTGGTTTTCTCTGGGGTACTGTTCTGTGACACTGGGCTGTGCCAGGCTCTTCAGCACAAGTGAACTTGCAGCCTGTAAACTGCTTTGCCCCAGAGTGCTTGTGTATATTCTTCTCGGAGTGTTTTGTGGCAAGGTATCCACATGCCCCAGTGTAACCCAAGGAGAAAGGATTAAGATGACCCTACCTTTCACTTTATGAATTTTTGAAACAAGGAATTAAGGTGCAGGTTAAGTTAGCACAGAGAAACTAATACAGCAATGTTCATAGAATCATAGAATAGTTAGGGTTGGAAAGGACCTAAAGATCATCTAGTTCCAACATGGGCAGGCACACCTCACACTAACCCATGTCACCCAAGGCTTCGTCCAACCTGGCCTTGAGCCCTGCCAGGGATGGAGCTTTCACAACCTTCCTGGGCAACCCATTCCAGTGCCTCACCACCCTTACAGGAAAAAATTTCCTCCTTATATCCAATCTAAACTTCCCCTGTTTAAGTTTTAACCCGTTACCCCTTGTCCTATCACTACAGTCCCTAATGAAGAGTCCCTCCCCACCATCCCTATAGGCCCCCTTCAGATAATGGAAGGCTGCTATGAGGTCTCCACGCAGCCTTCTCCAGGCTGAACAGCCCCAACTTTCTCAGTCGATCTTCATATGGGAGGTGCTCCAGTCCCCTGATCATCCTTGTAGCCCTGGACTTGTTCCAACAGTTCCATGTCCTTTTGATGTGGAGGACACCCGCACTGCACACAATACTCCAAGTGAGGTCTCACGAGAGCAGAGGAGAGGGGCAGGATCACCTTCAACCTGCTGGTCACACTCCTTTTGATGCAGCCCAGGATGCGGTTGACTTCCTGGGCTGCAAGCGCACACTGAAGCTGGCTCATGTTCATTTTCTCATCAACCAGCACCCCCAAGTCTTTCTCTGCAGGGCTGCTCTGAATCTCTTCTCTGCCCAGCCTGTGGCTGTGCCTGGGATTGCTCCAACCCATGTGTAGGACCTTGCACTTGGCATGGTTAAACTTCATGAGGTTGGCATCAGCCCACCTCACAAGTGTGTCAAGGTCCCTCTGGATGGCATTCCTTCCCTCCAGCGTATCAACCAAACCACACAGCTTGGTGTCATCGGCAAACTTGATGAGGGTGCACTCAATCCCACTGTCCATGTCAGCGAGAAAGATGTTGAACAAGACTGGTAACGAGACTGGTCCCAACATCAATCCCTGAGGGACACCACTTGTTCCTGGTCTCCTGCTGGACACTGAGCCATTGACCACAACTCTTTGTGTGCGGCCATCCAGCCAGTTCTTTATCCACCGAGTGGTCCATCCATCAAATTGATGTCTCTCCAATTTAGAGGCAAGGATGTCGTGTGGGACAGTGTCGAACGCTTTAAACAAATCCAGGTGGATGACATCAACTGCTCTACCGCTGTCCATCAGTTCTGTAGCCCCATCATAAAAGGCCACCAAATTGGTCAGGCAGGATTTCCCCTTAGTGAAGCCATGCTGGCTGTCACCAAGCACCTTGTTGTTTTTCATGTGCCTTAGCATGCCTTCCAGGAGAATCTGCGCCAAGATTTTGCCAGCCACAGAGGTGAGACTGACTGGTCTGTAACTCCGCGGGTCATCCATTTTCCCCTTCTTGAAAATGGGGGTTATATTTCCCTTTTTCCATTCATCGGGAACTTCACCCGATTGCCATGATTTTTCAAGTATGAGGGGCAGTAGCTTAGCAGCTTCATTTGCCAGCTCCTTCAGGACCTGCGAATGGATTTCATCAGGTCCCATGGACTTGTGCGCGTTCAGATTTTTAAGATGGTCTCAAACCAGATCCTCTCCTACAGTGGGCCAAAGGTCTTCATTCTCACAGTCCCTGTGTCTGCCTTTCAAGACTGTTCCTGAAGGTAAAAGAAAAACACCATCTGCTTTAGTCACCTCTCAAGGGCTGTATTTATGAGCACATCAGGGAATTCTCAGTAAACAACAGGGAGCAATTATTTCTGTTAGATTGGAATATGTTTTGTTCATCTATCTGACAATATGAGTACCTGTGTAGATTGTTCTATTGAAATGGCTTGGAAAAAAAATATTTTCAATAAAACCGAGTTTCTCTAAAATACAAATGTTGGGGTAGTTTTGCATATGATGTTTTTGCTTCTGCAATAATTAAAGCCATTTTTCTAAAGCATATCTTTCTTCTGTTTTCCCTTGCTGCCCTCGTAGCAGGCATCTGCTCTGAGCAGGTTTGATTATGCAGCTCAGCCTGAGAAGCCCAATAATGAAGATAATGCTACAAATGCCTTCAAATGGATATTGTCACATATTTTGGTTGGTATTGCAATAAGCATAGCAATCCCAGTGTTGCAAGCTGCTTGTTCTTACGGTTTTCACAATGATTTAAAGCATGCATTCAGTGGTGTAGCTTTCTCTCTTATGAAGCTGAGAAAGGATTCTCAGGGGAGCAATTGGCTTCGAATGACCCATCTGGGACCAATGTCAATACGGGCAGGGATGAAGACTTAAGTGAAATGAAGCTAGAGCCCGATCTTCAAACATAATTTAGATGGTGGATGCCCACAGAAAACAGCTATATCATTAATTCAGCTATACGTCAAACTCATAAATTACATATTAAAAGCCGGCTCATTTTTTTCGCCAATAACAAGCAACAGATTTGTGTCCTTTGAGAAAGCTGCTGTCTGTTGCTGCCGCCTTTGGAAATGGCTTAGTCTGAAATGCTGTGGTTGGTTTGTCAATATTAAAAAGTGTTTTGTGGAAAATGTTCTTATTTGGGGAAAATTTTTAAGAGTTTGGAGCTAAAATGCTTCTACTGTGGTTTTTAGATCTAACACAATGGGGTTCAACCTGTACTGATAGACAGTATCAAGAAATGTGTGATGAGCTATTCTATGTGGCATGGTGACCTCAACTGGAGGATTAGTTACATTGCTAGTATGTGAGATCTGAACAGTAGTTGTGCCCTATTTTATTAAGAGGTGTACAGCAGAGGAGCAGTACTCAATCTGTACCCTCTGGCTTTATAGAATCATAGATTGGCTAGGTTGGAAAAGACCTTTAAGATCATGGAGTCCAATAATTAACCCAGCACTGCCAAGTCTACCACTAAACCATGTCAAGTGCTGTCCACACATCTTTTAAGTACCTCCAGGGATGAAGGAGAGACTTCACCGCTTCCCTCAGTGGCCTAATGGTTGACAACCCTTTTGGTGAAGAAACTTTTCCTGATAGCCAATCTAAACCTCCTCTGGTGCAACTTGAGGCCTTTTCCTTTTGTCCTATCACTTGTTGCTTGGGAGAAGAGTCCTTTCAGGTAGTTGTAGAGAGTGAATCATAGTATCACAGAATTCTAATGTCTCTCCTCAGCCTCCTTTTCTCCAGGCTAAACAACCACAGTTTCCTAAGCCAGTCCTCATAGGAAATTTCCTCTTTATTTTCTCTTTGTGTTTTGTCTTGTTCTTGTTTTTTCTCTCTGGTGACAGGTATCACTGATTCATAGAAATAATTTCCAACTTGTATTTTGTGGGCTCTAAAACCAGCTGGGACAAGAAGACAGCCACAGAAGACCATGGAGCTACATCAGAGACAACCCTTATCCACAAGACTCTTTGTAAACACCCCCTCCTCACGAGGGTAACTCACTCCCAGAGCACTCTCATACAAGTGGGGATTTCATTTGATTTCTTCCAATCTCAACTTTCATCATTAGTTAAACTTTCTTGTTTTACAACACTGGGGGAATAAATCTAAAAACTTTTCTGAAGAACTCATATTTGGTGCTGCTAGTGATTAACATGAGTGCATGGGCACATGGATCCCTGCATTGAGCAGCTCTATAACCTAAAGCCACAAAATGCCTCTTCAAGACATGAGTAATTTAAGTCAGTTTTTAGGGATGAGTTACCAGGATGATTGCCTTGAACACCAGGCCTTGAGGAGTCCTAATGCACTAACTGAAGCAGTTAGCTGGGTTATTTGAGGTGAGGCATGTGCCTCTGGGTGTAGTACTGACATTGAGAGAGTTGTGGGTAGCCTCTTCATATGAGTGACAATTCTTTTGTATTTTGTCTGTTTTGTAACCTGTTTGAGAGCAGGGTCTGAGTTTTTCCAGCAAAGCAAGAGGTGAGAAGACGTAAGATGCAGAGTGTTTTGCAGTTTTGTTGGTTCCAATATTATCTCTACTTTTTTTCACATACAGTATGGATGCCAAAGAGTAAAAAAAAAAAAAAAATCAGACCAGAAAGTGGGAATAGAATTAGTTCCAAAATTCTAAACTTAAAATATTTTCCTAGGTTATCAGAGAATATGAACATGCTGTTGTGTTTTGTCTGGGATGTATACTGTCTAAGAAATGAAAGGGACCAGGTGAGTGCATGCAATTTTATTCTCTTAAGATGCACTGATTTCATGTTATTAAGATGCACTGGTTTTATGTTGATACGATGCACTCTGACCACACCAAGAATTGCAGAGGTCCATGAATTGAGGACTTTGATACCAGGTACAGCTTTGCTGTTGAGTAGGTTGGACAACAAATGGTAGGTTGAGCTCATGCTACGGACACTGATGGGGGACCAGAGAGGGTTATATGCAGTCTTCAGGCCTGCTAAGGACTATTTTGAGTGACTGGGACGCTTACTTTACATGTGCCTCACTTCCAACACTGCTTGCTGCTGCCAGCAATTTAGCTGTCTTCTGCTTTGAAAATGGTAAATGTCTCAGGAAAGGGACACTCTGCATCTATAAAGAGTTTGGTGCAGTCACTTAGGATCGGGTTATATATCACAAATACAAACCAAACCCAGCAACATGAAGTATTTGTGTTGGTGTAGTTACGACCTTTCTGCAATGAAACGGGGCAAACTGGAAGCTGAAATAAGGTGCAAAAGTCCTTTTCAGGTCCTGTCTTTCTTCTTGAATAACAACCATGTGGTCCAAAGGGCAGCTAGGGCAGGTGCAGAACTCTTCTCGATGGCTCTGGGCACCTAGTCAAAGTGCTGAGATGAGAAGAATAGCAATATCAAGCCTCCCTCTCCAGTGGAGGGAGAGTGGAGACTCCTTCACAGGATGTGTCAGAACCTGGGACAATGTTCCTCATGTTGCAGCCTACAGGCGGTGCAGGAATCTGGGCCTGAGGTATATCTTCCCTTGAGGCACATACGGCTTATGATTTATAAAGGGGAAACCAAACAAAGGTGTGGAAAGAATTTTTGTCAAAAGTCTGGTGGCAGATTTGAGACCGGAGCTGCACTCTCCCCATTTCCAGTCCAGGGCCCTAGGTCATTAAGCTCCAATAAATTAACATTATTTGCAGATATCTGCATTTCATGTAATTATTTTTGGTTTTCGGGTATAATCCTCATACTTCCATGTACAGATGTTTGTCAAGGTTGATCTTAGAACGGTTACCTGTAACATTCCTCCACAAGAGGTAACTATTGTCTAGCAGCCATCTAAGACAGACATAAAAGTCAGAGGTGATTCATGGCATGATCAAAAGTAATGCAGGTGTTTTATAGTTGTACACCTGTAAACTACCACAGAATTTATCTTATTTGCTGTATTTTCTGACTTTCAAACTGCTTACAAAACTTCTTGAAGGCAAAACATGTCAAGGAGGGAACAGATAGTAGAGCACCATGAGAGCTCTGCTGAGGCAAACTGGCTGCTGAAGCACTGGGTACTTGTCTGGCAAAAGGTGACACGACTCCTTTGTGAATGATTAAATATTTTTCAAATTTCTTTGTTGCAAATTTCAAAGTGCAAAATTTCTTGTACTTTGCTTTTAATTTTTGCTTTAATTTGCTGGAGTTTCTTGGAAATACTTTGTTTAGAGGAAATAGCACAGATTTTCCAAACTGTATGTAATGTATAATAAAATCATGAATGGCCCTTTCTACAAGAAAGTATAACTATGAGTATAACAAGGAGTATAACTATGATCATATAACCATCATTGCAGGAGAAAATGATTCAAGTTATGAGATTTACTCACTATTGGAAGAGTTATTGGAAGGGTATGTACTTTGGTGATGCTGGATAGCTTCCTTAAAGTTATTTCTAGGGGAGAATGGCAAAGAAACAAAAAGAAATTATTGGTTTCCTTGCATTATCAGGGTTTGTTTTCACTAGGGGGAAAAAATAACATTTCCCTTCCTTGGCAAAAGATGTGTCACTGGATTCTTCTCTAATTCTGCACATCTGTCAAATGCAGATTCTCACAAAAGATGCTGTTACTACCCAAGTTGATGGCATGCTGTACTACAGGATCCAGTGCTGTCAGAGCTGTTGCTAACATCACTGATGTCCATTCAGCTACCTTCCTCTTGGCACAGGCAACCCTGAGAAACGTTCTGGGTACACAGACCTTGGCTCAGCTCCTGGCAGGCTGTGAGGAAATTGCACGCAGTACCCAGGTAAATCCAGCTCTCAGAATCCACTGACAAGCATGGAGATGTGTTCTGGGGAGTAGCAAATCAGAACTAATTTCTCTTTCTTTTCAACAATGATAACAAAATATTCCATTATGTTTCTTTCAGTTATACATCTGCTTGTCTAGACTCAGAAAGAATTATTCTAAAGGTATTTCCCCATATTCTTGGAGAAGAGTTATTTCCTATCAAAAAGCAACAAAAATTCTGCAATTATCCAGTGACTTGAATAAGTTAGTTTAGCCTTTGCACAGGGGCTGCTGTAAGTGGTGAGAAGGTCTGCTGCTTGTGAGAAAGTGTCTTGATCGGACCTTTGATTGAGGTTTAATCAAGACAAGGCTTTATCTCCTGTCATAGCAACATACAGTACAGAACTGAGTTGGCTTATGCTTTAAAATGCCATCTGTTTTGCTACTTTATTTGGCAGCCAGGGAGGAAGCAGAGAAATCCAACACCTGCTTTACTCTTTTTCAGTCAGAGATGAGGCATAGTAAAATCAAAGAGAGACTGTACACCTCTCCAGCCAGGAGAGCAGCAGTGGGCAGAGCCAGGGTCATGGTGGTGACATGAGTGCAGTAGTGCATAGCAGCCTGAGCACAGAAGAGCATGCCAGTGCTACAGGGCCGTGCTGTGTCTCTCACTCATAGTGTGCTGTTATGTGCTTTCACTGCGTTGTGCTAGTTTAGGAAGTCACCATAGAATTACTTTGCAAAAGGGAGAAGTCTGATCAACACCCACCTAAAGAAAGGATGGGGATCATAATTTAGGAGGCAGTAGAGAAGCCACACAGGAGTTGATCAGCAGGAGTTTCATAGGTTGTGGTACCCACTGTACTTACACCCATTGGATGGTAAGGCTCCATCTTTCTTTTATGCAGGTTTGCATGCTGCATTTCCTTCTGTCCTAGAAGCAGGGTACATGGCATGGTTTTCTCTCTGCCCTCACTGTGCCTTTTGTAATGGGTTGTGTGTTTGTCCCAAGGTTATCCTCAACAATGCTACAAAGCAGTGGGGAATCAAAGTGGCTCGTGTGGAGATCAAAGATGTCAGGATTCCTGTGGCCATGCAGAGGGCCATGGTGGGCAAAGCAGAGGCTGCTTGAGAGACAAGAGCTAAGGTGAGATCCACGGCAGGTGACAGTCACTGCAGGAATTAATAAGCTCTGCAAGCACAATGATTTTTTTGTTTCATCCCCTGCAGGATGATTGGGCTGTTGTATAATGGATCAGAGAGACAGAAATTCCTGCTCTCTCTTCACCAGTATCAAGGACAAAACCCACAATCAGTATTAGAGTAACTGCAATCTTTTATTATTACACTTCTCCCCCCCACCTATGTCTACAAGAAATATCAGCAAAACAGAAACAGCAAGAAAAATTCTGGAAGGAGCCACATCGCAGTCACACAGACAGGATGTGGGAAGCAGAGCAATGGTTCAGAAGGAGCACAGATTTTCTGACGTGTCCATGAAGTCATGCAGGTCAGCACAGGCTTGCCGGTGCAAGGTGGTGCGGCACTCACTGTCTTCTGGAATTTTCTCTACCCAGGTTTGTGAATCAAGGAGGTACTGCACCCTGAGTGCAAATGGGACAGGTAAAGAGGTGAGTCATGACTATGGATGTGGAGCAATGGGAAAGCGTACACCCCATGATGCTGTATCCCTCCACTTAAGCATCTCTGAGAGCAGGAGGAGTTATACTAGCCAAGAAACTTTTCTGAAACCAAGTTTCACCAGCAGGTTAACTGTGCTTTGAATAAAGTTAGCAAAGTGTCAGTGCTACACTGGGCCTAACTAACTGAAAAAACTATGTGTGTTTTGGGTGACACCAGGTAAGCTTGGGCTAAGTTTCTATTAGTTTTCTGGAGTAACACTAAAGCCCCAGTGCACACCAGTGAAACACAGTGAAGGGGGGCTTAGTTTCAACAGACTATTCCAAGATGTTTCCTAATTTTCTGTGGTGATAACCATTTCTGGCATTTTATGACTGGGTTGGAGAAGATTTTGGAAGCTACAAGTCTTTGTGAGACTTCAGTTTTTAACAGGCTTCTGTTGAAGCAGACCCCTGATTTAAGCACTCGCTGTTGTACAGAGATGGGGAGAGGGACTTTTTAAGGTTTTAGGAAGTGGCAGTCATAATTTGACTGAGAAGGTCTCCCTCCTAGAAATTTTCAGAGGCACTACTTTTTCTCCATTTCCACACAGGAAAATGAAACATTTAAGATGTCTTCCTCACAGAATATTTGATAGTGTCAGGCTAAGTCCCTCCTCAAATCAATTCTCTTTTCTCATTAAAGTGTAACAATGAGAAATAAGAAGAATATGCTATTTGCATGGATGATATAACAGAAACTGAGAGTTGCTCTTAGCCATGGTCCCACCCATCTCTTTTGCAAGCATAGGAGTTGTCTGAGGCATCTGCAGTAGATAGAACTATAGAGCATTTCCCATCCTACTTTTCTAGCTGTGAGTTTTTAACCCAGTGGACTCAGAGACAGATTTTGATTCTGAGAAATGTGGGAATGGCTGAGAAATGTGGGAATGAGGCTGTGCACAGATCCCTAAGCTGATAGGTATGGGTGTCTCAGCTGTTCCCCACAGCTACCCTTTTGCCTCTTTGCATAGTACTAAATCCAGCAGAATTGGTCCCTAAGAGTTTGGTCCTCCCTTTGCTTTCTGGAGGTATTTTAAGAGGCTGAATATCCTCTGGATTCAGGGTCCATGACAGCTGCTGCTCGGAAATCATTGCACTCACTTGTTGTTGAAATCAACAGTTTGCCCATCTCTCCCCATGATGAGGTACCGTTTGCCAGCAACCATGTTTAAGTTGCATGCAGAGCGTGTTAGGAGCTGTCGGTGGACACCCACTTGGATGCTTTCATCGCTAGCTGTGGCACAATAAGAGAAAACCTCATCAGCTTTTCTTATATAGAACCGTAGCCCATAGGACACAACCCCCTGTGATCATTTACTTCACTGCTAAGCAAAGGTAATATTTCTCTAGTGAGCTGTGGCTTGGCATGGGAATAAATGGCCATGCTATGGTAGGATATACTTTCCTTAACATTATCTGAGACAAAGTAAGCCATTTCTGTCTTAGCTGGCTGTCTGAACCTCCTCAGTAGTTACTGAAGGAGCTGTTTTGCTATAAAGAACTTTCAAGCCCTATGGAGTGTGTTTAAATTTCAGAGATTAAAGAAAAAGGCAAGGGAAACATGCTCTTATATTTCACATTGCTTAGGCTCATAATGGTCTTAAAAGCTAGCAAACTTAACTCAAACATCTTGAGGCTCAACAGTGAAGCAGACACTATTAAAAACTCACTCTTCTTAGTGCATCTGACCTGAACTTTACATAAAATAACTTAGAAGATCTTGGTCTGGATTCTGGCCCAGAAGATTACTCATCCAGGCACCGCACTGCCCACTAATTCTGTTAATAATCAAAGTAGTCTGAGGAGTGCACATCTGCAAAATTGTCTTTGTCTTACACAAGTAAGTGTTTCCATCTGTCTTCTGAACCAACCTTTTCTTTGCAAGGATTGGTACTGAAATAATGCCAGGGGTCCAGACAATGAGAATTTACCCTACTAATTCTCATCTACCCTTGGTGATGGCAACAGAGACCAACCTCACTGAAAACAGGTGCAGAAAAGAACAAAAGGTAACAACTCTAGTTAGTCATGAGGTTATCTGGGTGAAATGCCTTGCTTTTTCTTCATGCCTCGTGGCTTCATGTCTCTTCCCAGCTTTTCCCAAGCCTGTTGAGAGCCTCTTGATGCTGATAAACTGCATCATACAGCACAAACCAAAGGGGATTTTAAGGGATAAAATAAAGAGGAGGTAGGAATGGGAGAAGTCATCTCTTCCCTTTAACTTCACAATCAAAGTATATTTCTCTCAGCTGCCAAGAAACAAAATGTTTCCAGTGCTTGCCTAGGAGTTCAATTGCACTGGGGCTCAGAACTCCAAATCCTTTAGATCCTGAAGGTTTTCTGGAGGTATTAATGAAACTTTCCATCCTGGTACTCTAATCTCACATAGCCAGTGTTTTGATCATTAGGTATATTATAATTTCTCTACATATGGAAAGTCCCTAGAGGAACAGATGCTGTCTCTGAACTCATGAGGTATGGACCTCGTTTTCAGACAGGAGCCAAACACTGGGCACAGATCACAAATTGTGTGCCATAAAGTACTTGGTGACACTGCCCGTGCCCTAGGCAAAGGTCAAGGGAGTGGTTTAATTATTCTGCTCCAGTCCAGGAAATTTTCAGAATCTTTGAAGCTGCTTTTTAAAGGCAATCTCTGGGTACCAAACTCAAACCTGACAACCATGTGATACCACAGCAGCTGAAGTCTGAGATGACAGACTCTCCAGAAATTACTTTGAGGAGTATCAGTGTTCGCTGATGCTGCTGATAAAGTTCACATGGGGACAGCTGGAATGGCAGGCTTGCAAAAGGACATTGAGAGCATTGCAAAGCTTTACACTGCACCTAAAAACAATGAAGAGGCTTCTTTGTTGTTTTCACATCTATTAAACTGAAGTTCTAGAAGTTTTCCTGTGTTCACTGACTTCAGGCAAGTCATTGAGGACAATTCTGCCTGTTCTGCTAGGATTGCAAGTGATTAACAATTTATTGGGTAACAATCACTTCAGATCTTCATCTATTATCAAAACAGAGGTCAGTGGACATTTCTACAATAGAAAAAAATTAGAATCAATAACAGCAGCTCATAAGGTGAATTGGCTGACACCGAAGACCTAATAGCCACACTATAGATGTTTTGGGAGGGTTTATCTTAGACTACCTCCAGTTTGGAGCCATGGACTAAATGCAGCTGGAATGTGTCTTCTGGTTTAGTTTCATCTGAAAAGACTGAAGCTGTTGTGCTCTGAGATTGCTGCACAATGTGAGCTGAAACAACCTACAGAGCTGAAAGGAGGAGGGAGGTAGCTGTACCAAACAATCCTTGCAAGGAAGCAATCCTTGCAAGCCTAGTACAGAAGCATATCTGATCCTACTTCCTACAGCAACAGAAGGGATCTGCATGGCTTGTACTGGCTAACATTAAATCAACCTAATTTTCCTACAGGTAAATGAAAGGAGCCAAACTTTTTGATACTTACTGGCTTTAAGGATTCGGTGGATTTTGGCCTCATAGTAATTAAAAACATTCTTCTGAGTACTATTGAGGAGTTCCACCTCGTACACTGCAACAGACAACAACTGTGTGAGGCCAGATGGAAACATGAAATTGCATCCAAAAACTGAAAAATAAGTATACTTTTACCAGATGTCTCTACAGACCCCTGTGCACCATCTATTTACAAATCATGGGGTTATGAAAGACAACAGGACAGTAATCCTGAATACCTAGTATGCTTTTAGAAAGTCAGGTCATCAGTCAGAAAATCATCAACCTTGAGATTTGTATTCCTTTTGTGTATATTATTTTTTTTAAAGAAGCACCTATATGATTGATTGAGTTTTCATATTTTTTCCTGTCCTCTGTCAGCATCTAACTTACTGAAGCTGATGAACCAGTTTTCCTTCAGTAGCTTTTCCAACTTTCCAGCCAAAGAAAAGGCCAAAAATATAAATTAACAAAAAAGAAAATATTTATCTGGCTCTGCAGAAGGAGTCACTGAACTGTGGCACACCATGCCAAGTCTCTTTATCTCCATCCTGCAATGTTAAGGATGTAGGGGATGGTGTTGCTCACACCACAGGTCTTTTCTAAACCATGTAACATGATGCTGCTCATCCCCCAGCATCCCACTGCATCTTTCCACAGCTTTTAGTTTTCCCTTTGAGCCCCTTGATGACTGTGATAGCACACAGCTTTGTTTCATCAACTCAGCTTCTAGGCCAAATACAGAAACCTCACCATTTCAGGAGAGGGGCATACAAAACTAGAAATTTATTTTTATAAAAAAAAACCAATGTTTAAAAATTGACAGATGCTGTCATGCCTTACCATAATCTGCAATAGGGTAGTAGCAGGCAAAACTAGAGCGTGACATTTGTGTTACAGCTTTACTGAAAGTTGATTTTTGTCTTGGGCAGGGACCTAGAGTGAAGAAAATAAATCATAGAATGGTTAATGTTGGAAAGGACTTTAAGATCACCTAGTTCCAACTCCCCTGCCATGGGCAGAGGCACCTTCCACTAGACCAGGTTGCTCAAGGCCTTGTCCAACCTTGGCCTTGAATGCTGCCAGGGACAGGGCAGCCACAGCTTTTCTGAACAACCTGTTCCACTGGCTCAGTGTTCTCATAGTAAAGAATTTCTTCCTTATATCTAACCTTATCTCTTCCTTCTATATAAATAAATGATACATCTGTCTGAGTAAACATAGATGTTTGGATAGATGTAGTTTACACATACTCATCCACTCAACATTCTAACAGAGAATAAAGTAAAATGGCAGAACAATTTTCTTAGAGGTGTGTTGGAGGTTTTCTGCACATGTATTCAACTATCAAGTCAATCCTGGATATCTTAACAAAAATTTGTCAGTTTGGTACCAAACATACCAGAGGATGCTTTGACTCCTGTGTTATTTAGAAATAGCTATCTTATGTTAGAGTGGTCTATTTAGCCATTCCTTACCTTCTGCACACTGGCAAACATTGACGTGGCACACCTTTGAAAGCATGGCACTGTTCTTAGGAGCACTGTAGAACACGCTGCACTTTCTGTCTATGGAGAAGAAACAAAATGGCTTTTCTCAGAGAGCTTCATTTGAAAAACCTATGCAGTAGAAGCTATGTTTGCAGGTCAACTATTCCCTGGCCCAGGTAAATCAGGGCATTAAAGGGTTAGATGCACATCAGTAGTCCACAAAGACCTATAGCTTAGGCACTTAGAGTTCAGGGATCACCTTGCCTTTCAGTTGGGCATTGACCTGCATTTTTGCTTCTGTGGTTTCCGTTGTTGTTGCTGTTGTTTGTTTGGTTCTGTTTTTTTTGTTGTTTGTTTCTTTTTTTGTTTGTTTTGTTTTTGTTTGTTTTTCTTTTTAAGCTGTACTCTTCCTTATTTTATTTATTTTATTTCTTTTCTTTTCTTTTATTTTATTTTATTTTATTTTATTTTATTTTATTTTATTTTATTTTATTTTATTTTATTTTATTTTATTTTTTTCCTGTGAAAAGCATCCATCTTAAGAAGCATCTTTAGACCATAAAGCTACAGTGAGGATTTCACTGTTTCAGGAAGAGGAGATAGGATCACCAAGAGTTAGTGGTTTAAATGTAGCGTAAACTGTCCTGGATCCCTCAGCTTCAGGCGAAATAGAGATTTGGCCTAATTTTCAAATATCGTTTACATAACTCTGCCAAATGGGGATGATTTACGTTTAACCTTTGAGCAGGGAATGAAACTGATTCCCCCAGCAAACACAGTACATAAGGCAAACTTCTAGGGTTTGTCTCAGAGACATAGAAAGACAGCCAAGCCAAAAAAAAAAATGTGAATGGAACACAATTAGAAGCACCATGAAAAACAGGAACTCGGGAAACCTGATTAAAAAACCTGTAATTATAAAAGTTTATATTTTCAGTTCATTTGCAATAAAGACCCTTCCCGAGAGGATCTCTATTTAGATGACCTTAAGCCATGGCAGTAGAAGAGACAGGATTCGAGGCAGATTATATTGGCACTCAACAAAATCATGTGGTTTCACACACTACATTGAAACCACCTTGCTATGGACTGGAGTTTGTTCTTGAGGATCTCTTTTTCAATTAGTTATGTATGATTTTTCTGTGCCCTTACCTGGGTTGTAAAAGTCATAAAGGATGGCATTTGCTGGCTGAACCAAGCCCATGGGATTGATTTGCTTTGCCCCAAATGATATACAATCTGGGTCTGGTCCGCTTGTAATCTGGAGGAAAAAAAAACAATAGTTATGACAAGTAAATTAACTCTTTCTGCCCAGTCAGTTCCTTATTCATTGCTGCCTGTACTAGCTGCTGAATGCTTGCTTCTGATGGGACAGGTGAGTTAATCCTGGTTGCTGCGGTCTCAACTTGAAGAAGGAGCTTCCTTCCAAGATTTTACTGGGAAACTTTGCGGATGAGGTAAGCCTGATAAAGGTAGTTTTGTGAGATGTGTGTAAGTCTTCTCTCCCTGAAACTGTCTGTTCCAGGCTCACATCATCACTACTTTGGGGTTTACTTTCCTGTTTTTGCCTAAAGCCGTCTTGCATAGAAGTAGTGGTTGTAATACACATTCACAGCCTATCCAATACTGTAACACTATTTTAATCCTGGACAAAAAGCATCTCTTCTGAGTAGAGAGGACTTGTCTTTTTTGGCCAAAGCCCAGATTTCAAACATGGACTACATTTCCTGGAATAGAGAAAGGTGGGGGATGAAGGTTTGACTTCTCCACCCTGTTTCAACTGAGCTGTTCAATAATAATATATCACAAAAATCAAAGGAAGGTAATGGAGTGTGAAAACCAATAATGATTAGATTTAAAATGAAATCTATATATGGTATCAGAAACGGCAGAGACTGGAAAATCATTGGGTTTGCTTACCTCACCAAAGTATAGCAAAACCTTTCCTTCCTTGTACTCATAGTGCTGAATGTACTGGTCTGAAGACATCACCAACTGCAGGAAAACAAATAAAATGAGAACAAAACCCTAGCACAACAGGAACAACTTTGCTACTACCCTTTTTATTCTGGTTTGCATTGTTCAGCTGTTTGCTTTATTCTGCACTCTTTCTTCCTCCTTAAGGGAGACAGTTCCTGAGAGCGTGAAGCTGGGCAAACCTTCCCCAGCTGAGCAGGCTCCGGAACCCAAAACTATGCAGCCACCTTTGCAGAGTGCTGTGGCTCATCTCCCTGTCACTGTGCCCTCCCAGCAACCACCTCAAGAAGATGTGCTTGCTTTCTTCTCTGCAAACCCAGGACAAACTGTCCTGGCATGTCACAGGACAACAGTGTCAAAGGGGAAGAAATGGGCATATATTTAGGTGCTCTGTTGTGCCTTGCTTTAATTTCTATTAAAGGGGACTGAGAAGGCTGAACTCTGTTCACCACAAGTTTTTAATTTATTGTACACATTCAGCAAATATTTATTAGAACAAGAATAATGAGTGGTGAGGCACTGGAATGGGTTGCCCAAGGAAGCTGTGAATGCTCCATCCCTGGGGGTGTTCAAGGCCAGGCTGGACAGGGCCTTGGGTGACATGGTTTAGTGTGAGGTGTCCCTGCCCATGGCAGGGGGGTTGGAACTGGATGATCTTAAGGTCCTTTCCAACATTAACTATTCTATGATTCTAATGAAAATATGTCTATCCAAAAATCTGTTTTCCCTTCTTTATTCTAATATTGTTAATATTTCAGAAGACAATTTTTTTTTTTTTGTAGAAAAGGCTATTTGAACAAAGGCTGATTGAACATAAAAGTGTGTTTCTAACCTGATCGAGGTCCTTTGTGTCAGGCTCCAAGCCACTCAATAGAGAGAGATCTACCAGGGACATCTTTGGTGGATTGGAACCTGTGGACCTTTATAAGGGAGACCATTACCAGAGAACATCTGCACTAAACAGCCAGCTTACTCTGAAGAGTTTGGCTCTTCAGGTTTGCTAATGGTGAAAAACAAAATTTTGCTCTGTATAGTTTTCCTAAGTGAATTTTGTTTTGAAATTTAATTGCTACCTCATTAAAAATCATGAAGCAAAATTAGTGATCTAAGCTTGTCAAATGGTCACCCAAAACTCAGGTTGACAAGCCCGAGCTTGTCATCTAGGCTTTCTTTATAGTTGATAGGCAGAAACAATCACCTTCAAAGGACAGTTCATCCCACCATAAAAGCACTGTTGAAGACAGGGAAGGCAAACAGCACTGACATAGTATCTGTTCTCTATAACCTAGAATGTGGAGACAGGAATTGAGTTTATCCAATCTTCAATGCTATAACTATCTGTTAAGTAAATAAATTAGATTTCCAATCTTTTCTTATTTTTTCTTCTCAAAAATCAGGTAGTTGCATTATTGCTAGAAAATTAAGTTGCTCTACATTCACATACGGTACATTGCTGTTAGATATTCTGCATACACTTATCATTACTGCAGGAACTTATTTTGATACTTCTTTTCTCATAAGAGATATACTATGGTGCAGAGAAGATGTTTATGTAGTCAGTGTCTTCAGTTTCTCTCCTCTGTCTCGACTACAACAAAGGGAGCTTCACATTTTTTAAGCCTCACCCTAGCACTCAGCAAAGTCCTGCAGAACAGTGGATCTGATAGTTGATGAATGTTAGACAGCAGTTAATGTGGAAAATAGTGTTTCAGCCAGCATACACATCACTGAACACACATTTAACTAGGGAGAGTGAAATTGAGGAATTAGGGTAACTCCAGGCCTCCCCTCATTGTTAATGCCACTGTCTGGGAGAGGGGACAAAAAAACACTGTCTCTGAGGCTTTGTCAAAACTCAGTGGAAAAGCTAAATTCTCCTGGGAAGCAAAGCCTGCTTCTGCCACTCTTCATCTCTCTAGAAGGGGAACTCAGGACAGCCACCACTTTGTGCTTCTGTGACCCTTGCCAGGCTGCGAAAGGGAGTAAACCCAAATGTTTCAGTGTTACTCTGCATGGGAGGATTTCTTTCTCACTAACTGTCCTTGCCTGCTTCTTGGTTGCCACAAGAGGATATCCCTTGTGCTTCCTTGTCTCCCAGATAGTAGCAGACATTTTTTCATTTTTTATGAGGCCAGAGTCTGCCCATGAAGGAAGTAACAGCATCTCTCCAGAAAGCCATAAAACTCTGTAAATGTGTTATTACTGTATTCCAGTCATATCTACTCTATTTAGTAAAAGACTTCTAATGATTAGCCAGCCAGGCGCTTCAGAGTTTCCCCAGAGTCTGATGGGGCAGAACCTGCAATGGACATTTGAGGTCTATGTAAACTGTGTAAACCTAATACTCTGCGTGGAAACCTTTTCTTCTGCCATGGGAAAGAGGGCACATTCACCATGTGTGTGTGCTCACAGATCACCCAGTTGGATGATGAGCTTGCAGATGTGATGAGGGTGACCAAGAAGAATTGCAAAAAAAAATTCATGCATTTTATAATGAAGAGCTGATCTTGCAGACCTACCTGACACAGACTTTGTACTGCAGAAGTTCTGATTTACTGGGAAAGATCACATCCCTTTTTCTTCTGCTATGGATATCAAACCACTCTATTTCAGACTGTGGCTCAAACGCGCTGTTTTCTGCGTCAAATGAGTCCTCATAATCATTATTTTCATCGTAGTATGCGTTTTCTGGAGGTGACAGACATGGTCAGCCATGCACAAATTTGACTGAGGACCTCGTAACTTGGCTTCTTTTTGTATAATGAGAAATACCAGTGGGCAGCCATGTGATGTCTATGGGTTTTGTAAGTTTGCTGTATACCATCTCAGCATTTCTAATTAATTAAGAGTTAAAATTTTAGGGGTAGAGAATAACCAACAGATCTAGCTAATAATGGGGTCTAAGCTATGCGTAAAGATGTAATGGACAGTCCATGCCTCCAAAAGCTAGCTATTCAAACAGAAAAGGAGATATAAGCAGAGAGGATGATGAATACACACTCCAGGGGATGGAAAACACAGTCTTGCTCATATAAAAAAACCTACAACAGATCTGCCCAAAAGAAGTTTAAGGCCACATGGTGGGTCCCTTATTATCCAGGGAACTGAGCTGGGCTCTCCTCTTATGGCAGTCAGGAGCACCATGAAAGGTGGTCTTCCAGTATTATCTCCCAATAACAAAGATGAGTTACTAATGGTACTTGTGTACCTGTTAGTCACTCACATAATTGTGCACCCACAGTCACTCAGATAATTATTGAACTATTCAAAAATATTAATAAGCTGAAAGAAACAATGTTGAGGTAAAGTTCAGAGGCCTCTCTCTTTCCTTGTTTCATTCATTTGTTTGCACTTTCCAAGTTTGGAAAGCCACTGAGTATCGTCAGCAGCTGTCCATACACGTCACCTTTGAGACCCAACCACTTCCCTTTTCACTCACCAGAGTACTTAATGTTCCCTTCCATTTCCACCGTCAAAATCAAATCATTACATGTGTTGTTCTTCAGCTCAGATGACCAGTACACTTTTAATATCTAAGATAAACACATAAACAGAAAAACACTAAAAATACTATTTAAATGACAAAGGGTTTACTCATCCAGGACTTCAGCAAATGTTGATGGGAGTGTGGAGAGAAACACCAGTCTCCCAGAGGCACATACTAGTTGCAGATGACTGTCATGGTTATAAGCAGGAGAGGTCCCAAGTGCAAATCACAAATAGTGTGGCACCTTAGAGATAACTCTCCATTCCTAACCATGAGGGGTGTCTTTCGAACTACAGCCACCTCTATCAGCATTGACATTTAGTGGACTTAAAAGTTAAAAGCAGTTAAAATTGTTTGCCCTGATGGGCAGTCTGTAAGCCCTGAATTTTAGAAAATTGGAGGTAGGAACAGGAAGGATAAAGCCATGGGGAGTAATTTCTTATGCTGTTTTCAGAAAGGGATTAAAAGAAGTCCAGCTGGACTCTCAAATTCTGATTTAGAGCTTACACTCATTGTTCCATTTCCTCTGCCATGTACAGACACTTCAAGTTTTCTCCCAAGTTCAAACTGCAAAGGCAAAAAGGAAAATATAAAGAAAAGGTTTAATCCGTGCTCAGCATTTGATCTATTTTTTCCTGCATTCTTAGTGCTCTTCTATTCCTTTAACCCTAAGAACTGGGGTAGGGAAAACCTTTAGCTATAGAAGGAGTTATGAGACCTCGTGTCATAAGATTTTTAGTATACTGCACTACTGTTCTGGGTCCCAGGAGACATATTTTCCCAACCTCGTTCTCTCCTCTGTAGCATGGATTTGACATCTTAACAGGTCCCTACACACAGAATATCAAAATATTCTACCTATTCCTTATTCCCTAGAAAGAGTTGGGCTCCTGGCTGCTCTTCACTACTGGGGAAGATTCACATCACCAAAATCATCTAAGAGGTCTGAGAGAGCTTCTGAAGTGTGCTGCTAAGCTTTTGTTGATTTTTTTATTCTTTAAAAAGATTCTGTTTTAGAGATTAAGCTATTAAAACTATTACAAAACAGCTACATCATAGTTGCTTAACATGGGAAAACCTAAACCAGATGAGCCAATGTTTCTCCTATTGGAGGAAAAAAAGCTTGAAGCAATAGATGGTTGTGTACCTCTAGCTCCTTCTGAATTGCTTCATCAGTATCAGTCAGAGTAATAATATAGTCTTTTTGTCTTCCAGGTGTTCCCAGTTTTACAGTTAGGTTGGTGGGACTAGTGTTCAATGTTTGTATGCTGTATGCTGACAGAGCTTCTAGGGCCACCACTGTGTCCTAAGTGAGAAAGAAATGCAAAATAGCTAGCAATTATGCCAAGTTATTTCAACAGTATGTAAGACGACATGATCGTAACCTGGAGCTATTCTTCAGTTTTATGTATTTTGCTGCTTTGAAGTTCTCCTATATCTATTTCTACATGCACAGACTATTCACCTC
Source organism: Neopsephotus bourkii (assembly GCF_033783945.1). Classification (NCBI taxonomy): domain Eukaryota; kingdom Metazoa; phylum Chordata; class Aves; order Psittaciformes; family Psittacidae; genus Neopsephotus; species Neopsephotus bourkii. Next base: position 536,541 of record NW_026900553.1, read on the forward strand.
ATTTTCCAGCTTCTTCTTTTATAATTTAAATGCTAAAACCACTGGAGTTCTGACCTTCATTTATCATAAGTCTTCATAATGACAAAGAATCTTTGCTTGCTTATATCCATTTTATTTTGGCCCATTTTTATTAATGAGCAAAGTTTTTAGTGCTTCATACACCAAACAAGTTTGGGATTGCCAGAAATCTGGAGAGCTACGTTTTACAGGTGTATGTAGGGATAGAACAAGAGGGAATGGCTTTAAGCCAAAAGAGGGGAGATTTAGATTAGATATTAGGAAGAAATCCTTCACTATGAGAGTAGTGAGGCACTGGAACAGGTTGCCCAGAAATGTGGATGCCCCATCCCTGGAAGTGTTCAAGGCCAGGTTGGGTGGGCCTTTGAGCAGCTTGGAAGGCAGGGAGGTTGGAAGCAGGTAATCTTTAAGGTCCCTTCCAACCCAAACCATTCTATGATTCTATTATCAACTGTTATGATGCTGTCACATATAAATGAAGAAGTCTTTATGGGGCTTCTGTTTAGTTCCCTCCCCCGAAACTCCACCCAGACTGTCAGTCAGGCACCTGTGTAGAGCAGTATCCTCCACCGTAGTTCCTTCTTTCTGTCAGCCACGTAGCAATAGGCTTTGCATACTCCATGTCTTTCAGAAGCAATGTTTGAAGCAATGCATAGGCAGTGGTTTCCACTGAGACTGCATCATTACCATTTCCCCAGTAGCGTTGCTGCATTGCTGCAAGAATAACTCAGTGCTGAATCCCCTTGGTAAAGACATTTGCCCAAAATAACTATCGTTCTACACGGGAGATATTTCATATCATAGGGCTGAGAAGCTGTCATAAGAGCAACAAACCATTTGGACAGTAAAGATAATGGAAAAGGAAACACACAATTTTCAATTTTGACTTATCCAAAATTCTAAGCCCATTAGATCATAGTTTAATGATCCCATTGTACAGTGACTTTCATCTGGTAGAGTGGTAACACTGATATCAGGGTGGTCCCTGATAGATAATAGTATTAATTATGCCCAGAAATCCAGTCTTGCTTGAACTATGGATATTAAACCATAATGTATTTACCAAATGAATTAGGATAAATTAATAGTGTGGCAGTGAAGCTATTTAATCAACTGACTCAGCACTAACCACAGCTGCCCGCTGAGGGGGGAAAGAGGTGACAATCATGTGGACCTGGAACAAAGCACACAGAACTGGTGTGGGGCTGGAAAAGGCAGCTTGTCTGTTGATCACAAATCCAGTCTAGACTGCTGCCATATGTAGCTGTTCATTCTTATTTACCCATCAAAATTTCTTATTCCAAGTTGGCTTGGACTCTTTTTTTTTTGGTTGGTTTTAAATGTACTTTAGGGGTATGGAAAATTTTGTAGACAGCAAAAGCAGAATAAAAGTTAAATGACTATTTAGCATGATTCTGTCAAATTCCAGTATCAGATGAGGTGATAATCCAAACTTCACAATGCTAAGTTCTTACTTTATAGTGATATTAGTCATACAAATGACATATTACAATTTCAGCATTGAAATATTCGGTTATGTAACTTAAGTCTATTACCCATGCACATACATGCCTCTGTAAAACTAAAGTGTCTTCATTTACGTAAATTTGGTTTGCTCATGTAAGAGTGCTCAAAGTGGTTGAATTAGGAAAAGTGCTTTCTAACTGAACTTTTAAGAATGGTCACCAGTACCTGCATCAAAAACAGAACAGCCCCTTAATTTTTCTTTTGCAGACTGGGCTTCTTCACTATCAGACTGCACAAGCGTCAGAGCATAAGCAGTGACGGCTGTAGAATAGCAGTTAGTATTTCTTGAAAGCTGATTTTTCATGTAAGCCACTGCTCCTCTAATCGCTTGTACCTGTGAAAACAGAATGGATCCATTTAAAAAGGTCATTCAGACCTATTAACTGTTGCTGCTGTGAGAGTATTAGGAAATTTGAATACTTCACTGCAGTGATTTTTGAGAAAAATGTAATGATTTTATAATAATATAGTGATTAAAGCTATTGATGATGGAGTGTGTAGGTCGAAACACCTTTTACATTAGGCCACGGTATCTTTTCCTATCCACCACAGATTGTAAACAGACTTTTACTTCCTCATTTGCAATACTTAAAAACAGCAGGGTGGACATGCTGTTTGCAATAGCCCTCAAACTTAAAACAGTTAGGCTTCCTACCACATCAGGTGACTTGAAGACCTGTAAAGTCTGTTGCAGTGCTATAGTTACAAAGGCTGTCAAAGCCAAATCCTCTTCTGCTGACCCAATGCCACCCTGAAAGATGAAACATGAAAAGTTAAATGTACATGTACACATTTTTACGAAGTGCAAGGATCTCGAGATTAATTTCCCAAGTCCTCTAAAGGCATAGGTTAGCTACAAAATGATCTAAGACTGGATTAGAAGATAAAGGTGGTGAAGGCTAGCTATGCATCTTTGACATAACAGACCTTTTAACAAGTTATTCTTACATTACAGATTTTGTACTTCTTACATTACAGGTTTCTTTTCTTTAGATACATTTCTTGTTATTCAACAATTCACAATATTCCTTTAAATCCCTAACAGCCCTAGATGTGCAACAAATTCTTCTAAATACAGATGACCTACCTGCATAGTTCTGTCCAATACTGGATGATGGTCATGGAATGAATCATCTGGCTGCTGTTGATTGACCAAATAGGAAATTGAGTTGCGTATGTGACTGTCTTGGACGCTAGTGTATTCTCTGCTCCTTGTGAGTACTTTAACAATGAATGCAGTTAACCTGCACAAAAGAAGATTTTTCAAACATGTGCTGGAAGATATTTATAGAAGACTATATTGGCAGGAAAAGAAACATACTAATTTTGTACATAGACCCATATTCGATACAGTGCACTCACTGGAATCTAGTGAGTTATCACTTATCATCAGTGTGAAAATTTCTACTCTGTGGCAAATGCAAAACAATCAGTTGCTCAATATAAATCTCCTTCATCAGGGACTAAATGTGCTCAGGGACTTACAGGACTGATCATCTATGACAAAGTTATACAGGTAGCACCATGCCCAGCAGAATTTGAAAATCCAGACCCCCTAAATCCAACTTCTGATGCATCAAATGATAATAGAGTTATTTTAGAGAAAAAAAAAAAGGAAGAAGAAATATACACTTACCATACACTACTGGGAGTTGTTTTAAATGCTCCATAAGATCCATCAGCCTTCTGAAACTCAAGAATTCTAGTATAACCTGCATGAACAAAACAGCGCATAATAGTTCAGAGGACACATATATTTCTCAGGCATTTTGATTCCTCACTTGTATTAACAGGGACATGTTCAGTATTGACTAGTGGAAGAGTACACAGAGGTCTTCACTGGTACATTAAAGAGGAAATGATTGTATCAGCAGGCCTTTGACAGAAGGTGTTCTGTTTGTTTGGCTTAATTGAGCCGAGAATAGCCTGAAAACTGCAGGCATCTGTAGTTAGAAAGCATTTTTTGTGCAGTGAATCTTGGGAAACTTATTTCCTATCACTGAAAATTTTTCAAGCTCCTGACTTCATGGTGCACAGATTCAAAAAAAATATACAAACCATCAACTCTTGGGTCAGACATAGGCTTAGAAATTGCAATTTGTGGACTCTGATCTTGACTGCGATTATCTTGACAAAGTGTGTATCACAGCTACACAACTCATTTTCTACTCTGGTGAACTTCAATAAGAATTAATAAAAGCATAATATAGGGACTAAATGCTCCTGACAATACCAAATACTCATCAGCAGGACTTTACGTCACTTCAGGCAATCTTAGATAAATAAGCAAAAAAGACAGTTCAGCTACTGTTAGCATGTTTTTGTCTCTGTTTATACCCTTATTTTTCACTGATGAAATGTGTGTCACATGTTGTCCAAAGATCTTGAAAGCAGGTGCATTATATTGCTTTATGCCATGTGTACACCATTCTAGTTAGAAAAAGCAATACTGGTAACTCAGGCTCTGTGTTAGTCCCTGTGAGCTGGAACACCTATGCTTCCACGTGCTGTAGTCCTGGCTTTGCTGTACAGTTGGATCATGTCTTCAAGTGTGCTCTTTAAGAAGCATCCTTGCAGCTGTCCTCTCCCTAAGGAAATTCCCTCCTGGTTTGGTCCAAGGCTGCTGGAGTCATTCCAGCTCATGTAACAAATACGTGAGTGTGGAAGAGAAAATCTGAATATCGTGATTACTACAGGAAGTTTCATTATTGATACTTCTCTTGTGAACTAGAGGCATCTCCATCAGGGGTATCTCCATCTCAACTGGCCATTCTAAGGACTGTCTATGATCCATGGGGAGAAATAATCACTTTTAGGACATTATTTGTCTTGATCTATTTTTGCACATCTACATTAGGAGGAAATGAATAACTGTCCTTTTCTGTCCATTTACTCTGAAAAGAGTTGACATTGATCAGCTCAGATTTTATTTTCTGCTTCTAAATTAGGCAAGAAGGAGGGTGAACTGTGAATGTCAGTACTGCACAATGTCAGATGTGGGCAATTAGTCTTCTAAATCCTCATCAGCTCTGTTCTCATGTCGGTCTGCAGGTTATCAGAGGCATTTTTGTTTGCCTATGTTAAGACAACGCTCAGTCCTTTGGCAAGATTCAATGAAAGATGGTAACAAAGATGCTGTAGGTTGTTCTCTGGTTTTGTTTTTGTTGGTTGTTGTTTTTTTTTTTTTTTTTTTTTGGTTTGGGGTTTTTTTTCATACCTTTTTCAATCATGCTAATGGCTTCCTCCTTCTGTTCAGGATTAAAGTTCACCCACTGCTCATTGGCATTCAAGTACTCAATAGCATAGACTGCAGGGGCCATTTTCACCATTGTTTGCTCTGCACAGCCTGTGGGCACTTGAATAAGTTTCTCAACTCCACTGAGACTAAGACAATTTCCAACAGACTCGTCCATAATATTTCCTGTTGTAAAAAATACAAGCCATAGTAAATATCACATGTAAAGCTGGCTAGTGCAACATGAGGAAAGGTCATACTAACTACAGGTTGGCACTCCAGCATGGCCTGATACTTCTCATTATTAAATACTCTTTTCAGCTACTTACGACTTTGTAAAGATGGATGAGAAAAAGCTGCCAAGCCCTGGGAAAGCTGGAAAAAGGAGACTGGAGAAGTAAAGGAGCATGGAGAAGAAATAGTCCCGAGGCTACTGGAGGCAACGAAGCAAGGAAAGGGGGAAAGACCGGTGCTTCAGGTTTGGGCTGAAAAAGTCTTGTCAAACCAGACCTGATCCTCCCACAGAGGGCAAAATGACTGTGCCTTAATCATCCCAAACGTTTTGCAGAGTTTGGTTTGGTTTTCTGCTCTGCAATTTTCTCATTTGGTGAATTCAAGCATCTCCATACCTTAGAACAGCGATTTGAAATGGAAGCCAATAGTCATTGTGTCTGGAATGCATTATCTTTCATTTTCTGGGAAAAGAATATTCTAATCATTAATAAGAGTACTTGCTAGTAGTTGTTTTTAAAATACATATGCATGTGCATATATATATATGTATAAAATTACTTGATTAAATGAATATATTATTGTAGATATCTTCCCTTTAGAAAAACAGAACTTTCCAGAATTTTTATGTCAGTCTGACATCCTTATTTCTGAAGACTGAAGTATTTTTCTGCAGACCTACATGCAGTGTGAGGTTATTAGGGAAGGTGAACCCCTCCTTTCTTCTCTGGCCTTCCCATAAATTTAGCCTGAGCACAGTGAGGTGGGAAAGGACTACATAAAGGTTTTATCCAGTACAAGTGGGAAGGAGTAATTAGAAAGAGGAAAGGTACTGTATCAGCCTTCGGGCTGTTTTGTTTTGTGATCTGGGCATGTATCATAGCTCATTTGAGCCATGGCAGAAAAACTAGGAAGGACTGGAGGCTGGACATTCAGGAATAAGCAGCACAAAGGGGGATGTCTTTTGTCACCTATGGAGAAGTTATTGACAAAAAATCACATTTACCTTTCAGGCTAACAAACACGTGACTGTCAGAATCTGGTACCATATCAGATGGTCTGTTCAGGTCCAGTGTATGGGACTTTACTGTAAGCAGATAGTAAATAGAGATCTATATCTAGGCTCTTTAAACCTAAAAACATAAACTGCAATTTTAGAACACGTTTTTCATTAAGCATCTCACAGCTGATGGCAATTACAACAAAAATGTCATCAGAAATATTAAAGAAATTTATGAAAAAAAAAGCACTTTTCTTTTGAAGTTGATTTCATTTTCAATTGTTAGAAATATTTTTTGACTTAAAATGAGGCTTAGTTTTAATAACTTAGAAGAACCATTAGCAAATTAAATAGGCGCCTACTTAATATTTAAAGAATGGTACTTTGAAATACAAAAGTAATACAAATCAATTATAAACATTTAGAATTAAATGATTTTTCTTTTTTTGAGTCTTTCGCTGTGTATTGGATTAAGGGATTTGTAACAAGCTCTAGTCAACCAAAACAGAACTCGTATGTTAGGTATTTAACTGCACCAATCTGATATTTACACCAGGCTTTGCATTGCCTGTAACTTACAGTCACTGTTAATGCAAATGGTCTTTTCTTCTCTCTGTAAAACACCTTCAGCCTGCACAATTGAGGAAAGAAAGGTCAAAACTTTTGCCAGCAGTGACACCTGAAAGCAGGCTGCATGAAAGGTGCAACCTCTGCACTTCACCAGACCAGCAGGTGGCAGAAAAAAGTAATTTTGGAGAGATTTCTCACCAAGTAAACAATCTACTCAATTATTTATTTTTTTTAAATTATTATTATTGACATAGTTCGCTGATGAAATTCCTTTAATCAAAACTAACCCAGAAAAAATAAACTTCAAAGTTTATTCTCAGCTTTGTGAGTCAAGTTCATAGTTGGCCCCTTTTTCATATCATCTATGAAATTCACTGAGTTCTGAGTTTATTCTGTTGGTAAAACTTAAACTTCTTTTTCCTTCTGACTTCCATACATCCCTCTTCCTATAGTTTCTAATTTAATAAAGCTGTTTTTACAAATACCTTTATTGTTTGGTGTACCATTGAACTCAGACTGTGTCTATCTTTAGAAAAGTTATGGCCTGTAACAACAGCAGGTTCCTGGCACCCCATGCCTCATCTTTACCTCCATTACACTGACATTAACGGTGCAGGAATTTATGTTTTGCATTTTTTGTGTGGTTTTAAAATAGCTCTCAGTGGGTGACTTGCGTATTGTAGTGAGTCTGCCAGTCAGTGTTGACATTTGAAAGTCATCTTTTCTAGAAGTCTGCTCCCTTTCATCATTTTGGAAGAGAAGTAAGGTATTAAATAATGATTACATTTTTGTTTGTCTGTATGTATTTTACCCATGCAATTATTAAGATTGAAGATACATTAATTAGAAGTAATAAAATAGGGTTTAACTTTATGTCTAGCAGAGAGTATTTCCTTCTCAAAATATTGCTAGAGGGACATATTTAATCTTGGCTACATAAGGGACAAAAAATTTTTACAAATATTGAAGAGCAGGTGGAAGTTAAAGATTATAAGATGGGCACTGACTGCATGAAGAAAGTTGTTGCTGTGTCATAAGTAGAAGGATGGCTTTTTTGCTGTAGAGAACAATTCTTTCCATATACAGTATACACAAGCCCACCATAGGGTTAAATTTCTTCTCCATGCTATAGCTCAGTCCCTGCTGAGATACAGGTTTCCTGAGATTGCTTTTAGCCTTATGTTTCTGCAATTTCACTCCCTGCACAATACTTCTATGCATAGTGACTGTTATATTTGAGGAGAAACACATATTCTCAGGGAAGTGTTCAAAAACCAAGTAGAAAAGGCTCTTAGTGACATGGTTTAGTGGTGGACTTGGCAGTGCTCAGGTAAAGGTTGAACTTGATCTTAAAGGCCTTTTCTAACCTTGGTTCTATGGTTCATGAAGTGTCTGCCCTCAACTAGTTATACCTACCACAACTTTGAGGTTTTTCCTAACGCTGTCACTGTGCCCAGAAGATGTCTCAAAAGTAACAATAGTAATTGGGATTTCTCCCACAGTCAGAGGGACAACTGAGAAGTAGGCTGGTGTTGCAGAGTTCCCTTTAGCCACCAGAATCTGCTGCACAGCTTTGTCCATAGCCTCTGTTGTGCACAGCCCCTTTGCGGCTTCCATTGTCACTACAACCTGCAGAAACAAAGCAATGCCTACAATCAGGCCTAGTGCAACACCACACAGGAAAAATACTCCAGTTCTACCATGCCTGTCTGGATAAGAATGGAAAATGAGAAACAAGTGTAACAGGAAAGTAGCTTTTGCTTAAAAAGCAAAACAAGCAATGCAGACATTTTGCAAGACAGAAAACATTTTTCACTTCAGTCACCTGACTTTTCCATTTATAAAAAGGAAAAACTTTTTCACCAAGAAGTAATCAAACGTTGGCATAGCTTGTACGAAGAGTTTGTGGAGTCTCCATCTTTGAAGGTATCATTACCTAATGGGGCAAGGCCCTTGAACAACCTGATCTAACTGGACCTGCTCTGGAAAACAGGTTGGACTAAGACCACTGGAGGTCCCTTCCAACCTAAATTGTTCTATGATCCTATAGTCTGTTAATATTCTTCTGCATTGACTATGGCTGTGAAGGTAAGTCAGATAGTATTCTTCATTACACTGAATTTTCAGTGTAGTTTTGGCCTATCCCTGAACCCCAGGGAAATGAGAAGGATAGTACATTTTTATACATCCCAGTTGTACACCATTCAATGCAGTTCAGAAGATGCTGGTCAAGCAGAGCTGGCTGAGATAGGAAAAGATGAAAACATAAGCATCAGCCTGAGGATCATGGAGGCCTTAAGCCCAGTGATAACTGTGACCACACGCAGAGCTGGATAGGATTTTTATTGTATACACAATGAATTTTGAGTCTGACAATGGATTATATGCTCATAATTTACCCCCGTATCTAGTGTATCTGCTTTATCAACAGCTGCATGTTGCCCAGAGTGGCAGGCAGCAAAAAAGTAGCTGGTTGATTCAATGAAGGGGGAGAAGACACGCCTGAAGGCAAGGAATTTGGCTGTGTACTATGGTAAATAAAATCCGTTTTATACACTAAAATTGATTAGCAGATAGAACTGGCTCCTATCCTTGGGCAGAATTTCAAAATGGGAGCACTATGTCTGCACTGCAGGAGGGCACTGAAAGGTGCTTGGGTCATTTATGTTAAATTATTACATAGCCATGCATCTAGCTAGATAGATATTTATAGCAAAACAGTTGGTAGTAATACTACCTGGACATCATTGGGCAGGTAGTTGTAAATCACTGCTTTTATTTCTAGTTGCTCATGTCGTCTGACTGAGTACGGTAATCTCAAGGATACAAAAAAGGCTTTGAAAACTGCAAAGGTGTGGGGTTCAGCTATGCAAAATCCTGGGATGAGAAAAAAAAAGAGAGTTGAGAATTATACACTTAACATCGGCTGACAAAAAGTTGAATGTTTAATCAAAAGTCATTGTCTGGGCATCCACTAGGTCAAGAGCAGGAGAGGAAGACAGGCATATCCATTCAACTCACCTGCACTAGAGACCTATCTCAGGAATAAATGATTTACCCTCTGGAGTCACTGCCATGGTTTTTGATTGGTAAAATTTAGCAGGAATGTTTGTAACTTTTGTGGATGAAATCTGGTGTTATTACCACTACCTTTCTTGTGGCTTCTTGGCCATGTGGAAGTTAAAATGAGATGGTTTATAGAATGGAAAGAATAAGCTACAGTTTTGATTGTATAATCCATCCTCCTTCAGAGTCCACTTCGTGTTGTTTTTTATAAATTATAATAACTAAAAAATAGCTATCCCTCAATTTCTGGCTGGGCTTTAATACGGCATAAAAGACAGGAGTAAATGTCACAACCAAAACACTTTTGTGCTTTCCAGTACAGGCTGTCTCATTCTGTCAACATAACACTGTACTTCTGTTTTAAAAAATGTATGTTCTCTATTCATCTGTGCAAAAAAACCACAATAAAATACCCAATACTTATACCTTTTTGTGGAGATATGCTTATTGCCTGGACTTCCCAGGAAGTTATAGAGTCAGGAGCGAAATTTTCTATGCTAAGAAACAAAATAAAATATATTAGGAAGTATGGATAAAATGTAAACATTGTTATTTGCTGAACCTTGAGTATTGTAAGGGAAAAAAACAGTCCCTCAGTTGTGGAAAGAAAGTACTTGCAAATATTCTGAAGTCATCTGTATCAGATAAAGCTGATATTTATATACATTCCACTGTACAAATGTAGACATATTCACCTGGTTATGTAATACAATACCTGTGATTTCCAGGGTTTTTCACTTCTTCAATATTCCACCACCAGCTCTCAGGAAAGTAACTGCGCAAGTTGGGAGAGGTTTCATAAAACTCTTCTTCTTGGTCATCATAGTCTGTAACACAAGAATGGAGGTTCTATTTGAAGTCTTTGGCTGCTGATCTCACCTTGGCTTGCAAACCTTACCTTTACCCTTGCAGGGTAAGATTTGTCAGTTTGTCAAAGAGAAAGCAACACGAAAAATACTCTAAATGAAAAGACTTCATCTGGGTTTCATCTTGTGCATTAAATAAATCAAACAATCAAACTTAAAAAAGAGAAAAAATGACTAAAGCTTGTCATTGGACAAAAGGCTAATTCTACTTTCCAAGTTCAATGGTTATCCACTACCAAACAAGAAAACATTCGACTTTAGCAGTGTGTAGCAAAGATTTTCCCACCCTCCCATATTCATGGCAGACAGCGCATGAAAGGGAAGCTCTGAGAAAAATGGTAGCAGAAATGACACTTGGAATGGGGTCATTGTCAACACAATATGTTCGTTTGTTCGTTTGTTGGTTGGTTGGTGGTTTTTTTTGGGTTTTCCTTTTTTTTTTTTTTTTTTTTTTTTAGTGATCAGGGAACCTCTGGGGAGAAGAAAGGAAGTAAGGCAAAATTGTCCCTGGCTAAAGCGGCCCCTTCTCACGTGGTAGTGTTTGGGAGGTACTGGGTTGTTATAATAGTAGTATCACTAATAAAACAGTTATGAATCTGAGATCACTCAGAGCCCTGAACACCGAGAACAACCCTCTTCTCTGCTCCTCTATTTGCAGCCTCCTGCGGTGCTTGAGGTTCCAAGACGTCCTCCATAAGGCTGTTCTGCTGGCTAGATGATTCCTGCCTTTTCTCACCCCAAGAAGTTATTAATCCCACTCTGACCCTCACAGGGCACAGTTGTGAAAATGCAATAGAAACACTGAAATACAGATGTGAAAACTTCCTCCTCTGCCCACAGCATTAAATGTCCCTTAACTGTCCATTTCCAACAAGAGAAAGACATTTTTCTGTAGACAGTTGCATTCCAGAGTTCCTTACGTCGTGCCAAGCCCACTCTGGTCCTAGTCCACTTTTCTTTCTTTCTGAGGGCTGTGGCTTTCTCACAGCAGTCCTGGAAGGCTCTTCTGCATTCGGGGGAGCCAGCCACTTTTGTTAGCCTCTTCACACAAGAAAACCTCATGGGATTTAATTTCATTCCATCTTGACAGCATTTTTGTAGATCAATGTTTTGATACTTTCTGGCTGCAAAATAATTAAAGGCCAGAATTAGTGCTGTAGAAGTAGCATAAAGATGCTCATCATGTTCATTCCTGTCATTCTTTGCAGTTAGTTGTTATTGCAACAGACCACCTTCAGCTGGGGACCTGTTCTCTGTTCTAAAACCAGTCCACAAACACAGGAGGAAAGCATGGGTCCTATGGCATCCTAGATATTCTATTCTAAGCTTTCTCTTCAAATTCGGACTGTGAATTATAAATGCTTCCTTGGCAGACTGGAATTAGATAACGCAATAGAAATAACCATGGCAGTGTTGTCCTTGAACTAAGAGACCAATTTCAGAAGAAGGAGAGATTGCAGCTTTAAGTCTTCATGTCTCCTGGCAAGGAAATATAGATTTGTGCACACTGGGGGTTTTTTTGGGTTTGTTTGATTTTTTTTTTTAATTTTGTTTTGTTTTTTATACCAAATACTATACTAGCTCTTTTAATTGGAGCACAAAATACCAAAACCAGCACAACTTCAAAGCAGAATATAAAGAAAACAAATATGATCTATAAAACATTTTTTGGCCACACAAACAATTTTGAAAAACTTTGAAACTGTAACTGACGCCATGACATATTATCTAGTAGAGGTACTTCATATTTAGGGTTATAAACTGATGAATTAGTTTCCTCCTGCAGCTGGGCCACTCTTTGGGTTTGTTTTTTGTGTTTTGTTGGGGTTTTTTTTAAATCATTTTGATAAACGATGCATTGGGTGTCAAAACACAGTATATACACTTGTGCTAGGGTTTTGTCACTTAATGCAAGAAGTGAGACCATATCCTGGTATCCTTTACTATTCCATCACTTCTTGCTCCCTAGATTCCAGCCAGACCCTTTTGAACCCCCCTGCGAAGCCTTTCAGACCACCCAGGTGAGAAGACATACCAAGTCCTGACATTTTCTTCCAAAAATCCAAAGATCTCTTCTGCCTTTTGGTAACCTGGGGGCATTTATAGCCTGGGAAAGCAAAACAGAAGAGCTTGGTCATGATATTATGGCAGTAACAGGCTGATCATTCAGTTCATTCATGGAAGACCAATCCTGGGACTTAATCTCATTCATATAAGACCCATATTTTGATGGATTACCTTACAGCCCTAGGCAATTGCTGCCTGCCCCAGCTAAGCTGGGTACCAAAGGACCAGCAGTCATGACCTGGGCTGAGCTGCCAGCACTCAGTGGAAGAACAGAAGTAGAAAAAACCCACAGTCAAGGAAGATTTTGCAATAGCAGGATAAAATGTTTCTGGTATTTAAGCAATCGGCCTCCCCAGATCTATAGTGATCTTGTACAAACATCTACAGTAAAGGGCAGGTTGCACTTACCTTCCCGAATTTTGGATTGAATTGTATCTGATAAAAAAGCCAGACCAACATCAGTAAAAACTTGAGCACTATCTGCACCACCACCTGCAGAGCATCCAAGATCATATGAATTCATAGCATTAAATACCTGCCAAATAAAATAGCATAGGTGGACTGTACATGCTTGAAAATTTTGGTTATTTTTTATATACATTAGAAAGATTCTTGTAGTTGTTGACATGCAGAAGCAAGACAAACTTGTGGTACCAGCTGTGATTGGAAACTGAAGTTAAAGCTGAGAGATATTTTAGTTTGGCAGTGCTTCCAAGTAGTACCTTTTTAATTTAAAAGCTTGTCTGCTGTAGCATGGAAATCCCTATCTTAAATATATCATTAAGCTTAAACAGATTCTATATTGCAAAAGCAAAAACATTTTCAGGTTTAGTAAAGCTGTGATTTAGCAATTGATAGCCATCAATTACATTTTTGAATCTCTGATTAGTCATGGAAATTTTTGCTTGACTAGTAGATATATTTCTTCTTACAGGTATCTTACTTTTTTAGCTGTAAGCTTATTTTTCTTATTCAGAATAAAAACCGCTTTATCAACCACAGCTAAGGCAACTGCTCCTGCATGGTCTGTTTCAATTTGCAAATTGACTTTTGCCGTTGGTTCATACATCTCTTGTTCTGTTCGCACTTTAATCTAAATAGAAAACATTGAAACAAAAATATCACGTTTGTTAATAAAAAGTGAAGACTCTTTGGGCTAGGAATACTGTCAACAGGGAAGTTCCTGTTTTGTGATGTTTCTGTCTTGGATCCTGTTTTTTTGGAGATGTAGATTCAGGTATCTCCTACTGGAGGACACTGGCAGGAGGTTAAAAGATGTCTTTGTGCAGGATAATGGGTGCTGCCTTTCAATGACACTTAAGCACCAATGGGAATTAAAGACATGTGTAAAGGGTTTGCTGAACTAGGGCCTTCATAATTTTATTATTTTCCAGTGGAAACAAAATCACCATGAAATGCAGCAAAAGACTAATTAATGTACAAAATAAGCTGGTTTAAACAAGGTAATAGTAGTACCTCCTTTCTATCTCACACTTGAATTTTTCAACATGATTACATTCAGATCTGGTTCGTATCTGATGTAGATACTTCTATGGTTTAGGAGGAAGAAGCCACAGTGATTGTGAATAAATAGGGAATTATTAATGGAAATGCTAACTTGACCATAACTGTGTTTTGTTATTTTACAAATTAAGAATTGGCTTGTATGTTAGAGATGGATAATTTTTGTTGAAAACTTTTTTTTTTTCAAATGTAGTATCACATTCTTTCACCAAAACCAACTTTTTTTTTTGGAAAAACATAATTTTAGACAGCTGGCACTTTTTGACAGTTGTGTTTCATGCTATTGGGAATGATTGTTGTGTCTTTTTTTCTTTTTTCTTTTTTTTTTTTTTCATTTTGCATTATGATACCAACATAAGGAGAAGGAGAAAGGTGAAAGAAAGGCTTAAAGGGACTCCTATTTTTTTCACACTTCATTTTCTAATGTGAACTTTATTTCTTTTACGTGCTTTAGTCCTAGCTATATCTTCGAGCCAGAATTCTGAGGACTCCCTTTTTCAGTAAAAATTAAACGTCTTTCACTTTTTTACTCCAGTCCTGCACTTGCTCTGTTGATACCCTATGTTTTTGTTTTTATTTTGGAATACAATAACAAAATCTACTTGCTTTGAAAGTACCTTTCCTTCACAGACATCCATAACGTCCACCCATACAGAATCGGCAACAATCTCTTGACGGCCCTCATTTGCAATGAAGTAGTAAGCTAAAAAGCGAAAGGCGGGCACCATCTTCTGGGTGATTTTAAGGTTTATTATTTTGCTTGAAGCGGAGACCCTTCCCAAAAACTCCACTTGTCCCTTTGTCACAACCTGCAGGGCATAAACAAACAGAAATCAAATATAGAGAATACACAGTAAATGGGGCATTATGTTGCATAATTTTCTACACATATATATAATTTTCCAATAGTATTTATGTTTAAAATTTATTTTCTTCCAATGACATTTAATTGTTTTAATTCCCAACCTGCACATCAACAGCCTGGAGGAGACCAGCACACAGTGTTTCTAACACAGGAGTATGGTGATAAAGCGTCAGCTGCACTGATCCTGAGGCCCAGGTTTGAACACAAATCTGTCACACCTCACTCAGTTTTACAGCCTGAACAGGGGGCCCCAGATGACAGTCTTATTTTTGCCTTCTACAATAAACAAAATTTGTTCAATGTGTAATCAGTGTTGAATCTTTCAGATGGCGTGGAATGATTGGACCAGGAGGTTTCACCCAAAAGCAGTATTCAGGACAAAGTGCTATAGAGTGGCCTACAACTGATTTCAGCCCATCTCTCATTATTTAATTCCTTTCTCCCCATGTTATAGTAATTATATTCATGGCTGGTCAGAGGAGTAGAAAACAGACACAGTGGCACTGCCGATAGTGCACCTCCCTCAAGAAAATACACAAAGCTTTTGTAAACACACAAAAAATGGCCTCGAGAAAGAAAAAAGACATGCTGCAGCCTGCTCTGAAACCCTCACTTCCTTCATTTAGATGATCAAAGTTTGGGAGAGAGCTGTAACACTGTCTCCCACCACCCCTTCCACAGACCTTGTCTGCCTATCACTGAGCCTTCCCAGAGCCCAGCAGCAGCAATTCCAACCAGTCATCTAATGAAAATAAACCCCCAAACCTAAATTTAATTCCTACGTATAAAACTATTCCTATATAGAGAGTCCTATAAAAAATAGATGGGAATTGGTGTCTGTGGTGCTTATCATCCTGGGAAATTTAAGCTGCCAAGGAAAATTAGGACAAAGAAGATAGAAGGGGATTAAACACATTTGATGTTTAACAAATTCACTCCTGGAATGTATCAATTTTTTTCCTTCAGCAAAATAAATACTTTGAATTCTTTTTCCCATCTGAGCAGGGTTGTTTCCTCACTTTTCCATCTATAGAACCAATTTTCAGACCTAATTTCAGGATGCTATTTAGGGCCATTACAACCTTCAAGGGTCCTTCACGACATTACCTGTTGGAGATAACACTTACCTACCTGTTAACTAAGATCAGGTGCAGGTAAGACAGAGCCATGGTAATATAAGAATTATGTGTTATTCATTAAATAAACTATAAAAGGCATTTTCTGAGATAGTCAAGGTCCCCTAGAATACAAGTAGGTTTTCTAATTGCAGGGACAGAACCTTTCGTATATGTATGATCTACCCACAACAAGGTGGGCAGTTCTGTAATAGCTGAAAAAAAGTACTTGTATGAATCAGACCAGTAAAAATGATATCTAGCATTGGCTTATTATGAAGAAAGAATACAGATTGGAAGGAGCAGGAAATAATGAGATCTGGATTAAGAGAAATCAAATTGCCACAAATATAGAAGTTATCTGTCTAGGATTTCAGCTTCCAAGCTGTCAATTTAGTATCTTTCAGAAATATTCACAAAAATTACCCTATATGGACCTATTTGCTCTAGACTGTATTAGAAACTACAGGCTAAAATTTACACTTATGTGTCTTTCTTCAAAAGAAAAAATTATGAAGATTTGTGTATTACATGTCCAAAATATATGCAGATATAAAAAATAACAGAATCATAAAAGCAGTTTCTGGAAGAGCCTGATGGAGATATTTAGTTCACCTGCCTGCTGTAAGATAAGCCATCACCAACATAAGATTAGGTCAGATGCTGTTTTCCCTAGCTGAGTGTTGAGTGCTTCTGAGGATGACAGTTCTCTAAACTCTGTGGGGAACATTTTCTAGTACCAGGTTCATCACTAGTGGTAAGATTTTTAAAAATGAACCTTCCAGGCCATAATTTGTAGCCTTTGTCCCCTGTTATATTGCATAGCACCACCTAGGAAAGTTTGTGTCCTTTATGTTTGTAATTCCTTTTCAAGTAATTTTAGGCTGCTATTAACTCACTTAGCCTCTTCATCAAACTGAACAAGCCCAATTCCCTCATCCTGACTTGGTAGATCAGGTTGTGCTGGGATACTCTGATCTCGGTTGCCCTTTGATGGAACCCCCTGATTTCCCATGTACTAGTAAGTATGTGGATGTTCTAGGTTGCATAGTTTCTAAAAGAAATTACTGATGTGCTACTGTTCTGTTTACCATATAATAGAAATAGTCAATGCTTCCACTGCCAGGCTGACGAATATCATTCAAGGTGATACGTAAAGTATCTCCAGGTGCCATAACAGTATGTGGGATGCTGATGCTGAGGTAGTTCAGGGAAACAGACTGGTATCTTTCAGCTCTGATACTGGTTTCTGGTGATTCTAATTCTTCTTTTCCCTCTTCAGCCTTTACCTGTGAGGGAAGAAAAAGACAGAGTAAGCAAAGCGTCCTTCAGGAGACAGTATAGTGTCACCCTTCATTCAAATCTTGTCAGGTTATTCAGAAACAGCTGGGAAATGAGATGAATCACTGCTGAGAACTCATTAGCAAAACCTGGCATCAAACAACAGGGTTTTGATTACTTTATTCTCTTACCCTATTTTGTCTCCTGCTGTATTTGCACTAGATATTTTTCAGCCTTTGCTCCTTCTGAATGAGAACAAATGGCTCAAAATCACAAAGTGATTTTGTACTTAAACATCATTTATCTATTTTTATATTGTGCACATAATAGAACCCTCTGAGTGTCCAAATATAGCCTACTGTCTGCATTGCTCAGGACTTTTCCTTCACCTTCTTATCATTTACTGTCACTTCTCATGACAATACTTCTTGCAGTCCCATTTTCATCCTTCATGCCAGGAAAATACATACCTGAACCACAACCCACTCCCCCGCCCCCCTACCATCAATGCGTGCACTCCCAAAACTCTGATGTACAAGAGTGTCCGCTTCAGTGAGACATTCTTCATGCCCCTGGTCTCTCCAGCATATCTTAAACAATCTGGACAAAGCTGTGCAGATAGTATAAAAAAATCATATTTCACTCTCTGTGCTAATTTAATGAAAATAGATCATGTTCACAGTCATTAATGATTGTTTTATGAGGTATTCTCAGTGGCATATTTTTAAACCTAGACGTTTCAGTTTTCTTTACCATTATTTCAAGCATCTGAGCATCTCCAGGGATGTTAAATTTAAAGGTGATTAAACCCTCTTCATTAGAAAGTGCAGTCGTCTTCATTGAGGCATGTCCAGGCAAGGTAACAGTAGCAGTGACAGGTAGAGAGGCAGCAGGAGAGCCATCAACTGAAGTGACAGATGCCTATTGGAAAAAAATGTTTTTCTGTTACCTCGATGAAATGCCTGGGTTTAAAAATTGCCCACAAACCAGAATCAATTACTTTTATAAACTGGGAAAATACAAAACACACTGGTGTTGGAAAATTTGGGCTTTGGGAGAATGGGTAGCAACTGACTCTGTCTGGACTCGAGCTAATGGTAAAAATCTTGGAACACAACAGCTGCCCAGAATTTCACTTAGCATCTATTGGATCTCAGCTGATCCCAGAGATATTTGTCTTTACCTTATAATAAGGTAAATTTCTAACTTTCTCTGCAGAAAACTTTGCAGAAAAACATGAAGGTCTGAAGTTTGAAGACTAAAAAACTTAAAAACTCTTAAAAAAAAAAAAGACAATACCCTGTTTCAGTTTTCAAAATTTGAGCTTGATATGGGATTAACTTGATACATTATTACTTTAATCTTTTGATATGGAAGTGAGGAAGAGACTGCTACACATTTTATGAAGCCTTGTTGTACAGCATTGCCCAGATGGCTTCCAAAACAGAAAACCAGCATTTTCTGGCTTCAGCTTCCCTGCTTAGGATCTGTGCATGCAGAAATGAGACAAACCAGGCACACAAACAATAGCTCTGTGTTGGACCTATTCCTAAAGGTCTCTGTTCTACAGAGCTCCCACAGGACCAGGTAAGGATTTTATTCACAGGGCAGGTATAAATCCCTTGCTATGGAGGAAAACAGTCGGCTTGATACTACATACCACAACAGAGAAGGGGGCTCCAGGCACAAAATACTTTTTGGTGTTAGACAGATCAACAGCATAAGGAGATTTCACAAACTTCACATTGCTGAGTTCCTCTTCCCTCATCTCACCACCTGTTAATATCAAACAGTATGTGTTGCTATGAGAGCAGTAACTATGTTACAGATCACACATTACGACAGCATCCATCATTTCTGTTTTCAAGATTGTTACTGAAGAACTTCTCGATAGGTATGCTCCCTGCTCATGTCTCAGATGAACAGCAAGACAAAGCTATTTGGAGTTGACAGTACTTGTGCATATACCAAGTATCATGGTCTGATAAAACTGTGAGAAGGCATACAAGGACAAGTAGGACTCACAAGGGCTAGATCATCTGCATTGCACAGTAGATGTAATACATATTCCTTACCTTTAGACTGATACCTCAGCCAGCTGAGGTAGAAAGCAAGCAGATACCAAGCTCAACTAATAACTTTCTTTGTATGGAAGGAATAGATGAGGCTGAGGTGCTCAAAGAAGATCTCAAGGGGAGCAATTTATCTGTGTTCATACAAGTATCTGGTATCACTTCAGATGGACTACAGTACCTTAGATATTCTCACAGGGATGTTTAACACGGGGGACACCCTACAGGAGAGTACTTACAGTAGACCTGAGCACTTCTGTAGCAGCAGTGGAATACCACATAAGATTACATA
This sequence comes from Neopsephotus bourkii, assembly GCF_033783945.1. Taxonomy (NCBI): domain Eukaryota; kingdom Metazoa; phylum Chordata; class Aves; order Psittaciformes; family Psittacidae; genus Neopsephotus; species Neopsephotus bourkii. The sequence continues at coordinate 556,270 of NW_026900553.1, forward strand.
GGACATTTAAAGTAGCACTGGACACTGTGTTCAGATAAGTGAATCCCACCCAGGATTAAGTTTGTCCAAAGAAAGTGGTCAGATGAAAAAGACTATGATGCACTGCAGTATGAGCAAGCTTTGCAGTGAAGATTGGTACAGGGGCAAGATTTGACACACAAAGGGTTATACCAGAGAAAAATCAAGGTAAATATTCCAGACTGTATCAGCTAAAGCATAGTGTACTCACTTGCAGTTTCTACAGTGGTAACAGCAACATATAAATGAAGTCCTTCCAGAGTGGAAATACTCTTCTCTAATTTCTCTTCCAAAAGTGGAGTATTTAAAGTAACTCTTCCTTTTCCATTTTGAATCTAAAATGAAAGTGGAGAAAAGAAAAAAAAAGCGACAACCCTCTACTAGTTTGTTACCATTAGAATGAAAAATCTGTTGCTTATAGCATGACTATGGTATTACAGGGATATATGTTTTGATCATTTCTGACAGTATTCAGGTCACCACAATCAGTATAGTTCCACTGAACTCCGGTACTTACTGATAGCTGTTGCTCCAGGCCTGGAAGAAAGACTTTTCTCTCATTTTCATCCATTATACCGAATCGTACATATGCAACACCTTGAATACCTTTCCCGTAAGTGTGTCTTTGGAAGGAAGAAAAGTAAGGAGATGAATCATTACATTGAGAAAAAGCAAGCATAAATCAGACTGTTTAATGCTGAAACAAAACTGGGATATCTATAGGCATGCCATCTGTAACTAATAACTTGGAAACAAAAATTAATCCCACTTACTGATAACTTAGACATGAAGACTTTTACTGGTCTGTGTGCAGAGAAATATATAGAGTAAATCCCATTGGCGGAGTCACATGTGGAGGCATTGTCTGACAGAATTTACGCCAGAGTAGTTTGTTTTGGTTTGGTTTTCTTTTTTTGTTTTTTCTTTTACAAATTAATGAGAACTTTAGTTGCATAGTGAGGTCTCACACAACTCATCCCATTCACATGAAACAAAAGAGGTATCCAGTGTATTTAGCTTGGATGAACAGCTAATTCCTTTGTATAAGACACCTCATGAACAGACTATTTAAATTAAGGGACCAGAGAATCATCTCTGGGACCTACATAAAGTATTTAGTAGCTCTGAAGACCTCAAGAGACAGATACTACCTGCTGATATTTTAATACCTACATTAGGCAGACACCATCTGCTCCATGTCTCTCCTATGGATTTATGTGGTATAGCATAGGAACCTCTGTCCAGAAAACCTCTGAAACCTCCATATAGGTCATGGAGACAGTGGATAGGGCATGTTGTTACACTGGCAGGCTGCTTACTCAACAAAACCCTGGCAGATGGCATCCTCCTGCAGCATAGCATGTAATGTGCTACATGAGACGTGTCACAACCATGGTGTTGTCTTTTACTTGTGGAAATACTGCTTCATGCCTGTTCTGTAATGACTTACTTTTGTTTAAGCAAAGGCTCCTTCAAATTGACCTGATCAGCAGCACTGATCTATACCAATGAAACTAACTGAGAGGCAGTTCTTAGGAAAACTGATTAAAAGGCCAGAACTAATAACTATGGGAAACAACAGTCAATATACCAAATAAGTGTTCACTTAATGCATGCCCAGTTCAGAGAAATAAGTTCAATTATCATGAATTCTATATGCTGATTTTGATGAAAGTCAGACAGGCTAGTGTAGCATCACTAGGACCTTGTCCAATAGACAAAAGAACATTATCCAGTAATTCTATTCCAATTTTTCCTACTAAGTAATTACAACATTCATGAATAGTGAAGTATATATGAAGGAGCTGCACAGTCCATAAACTCAAAAGTGAGTGCTGCAATAACATACAGAGGAAACCTTAGAAAGGATTAAAATATTAAACCCAGTTACCTGATATCAGTTTATATCACAATATCAAGTAGTCACGAATAAAGCTAGTTATTATTCAATAGCACCAAAAAAAGAAGCGAAGGTGATCAAAAGGAGATTAAAAGAGTTGAGTTTGTTCAGCCAAGCAAAAGGAGGTGAATATATGGTTCTGTCAGCACTCTGAAGGTGTGCTGGGCAAAGGAAGGACTGGCACAATCAAGGCAAAGATCTCAAGGACAGCAGGCAGAAGACCAAGAGGGTAAAAGCTGGCCTAGGATAAATTTAGACTAGAAATAAAACCCAATAGAACTGGAGGGCTGGAGGATCAGTCTTCCACTTATTTACAGTGACAGGGTCAATATAGTACATTTAGCCACTGCACCCTGTTTGGACCAAGTTAATTAAATTAAATCGAGTGCAATGCTGTGCAGCTGGCTAACACAGCACAGACCATGCCTGCTCTACTAAATGCCCTGTCTTCCACAACAGGGTGGCCACATTCAGACCTGGGGTGTCTCTTGGTCTGTGCTTCCTCCCAAAATGTTTCCAGGAATTCTTTGGGAAGACCTGTATAGTTGAGGCTGAGCCTGTGCCACGCATCGGCCAAGCCATCAGCAGCCAAACTCAGGGCTCAAGAACCTTCCTTGGAACTAATTTACTACATAGGTTACTCAAATACCTTTTCTGGTATTACCTTCAAATCCAAGCAAAGTTCATAATGTGTGAGAATAATTTTGCATAGACGGAAAACATCTAAGAAATTATATCTCGAAAGAGCATAGAATCATAGAACAGTTTGGGTTGGAAGGGACCTTAAGGACCATCTGTTTCCAACACCTGTGCCATGGACAGGGCACCTTCCACTAGACCAAAGCCCCGTCCAACCTGGCCTTGAACACTGCCAGGGATGGGGCAGCCACAGCTTCTCTGGGCAACCTGTGCCAGTGCCTCAGCACCCTCACAGTAAAGAACTTATTTCTAATATCTAATCTAAATCTAATCATCTTTCATCTTATTTCTCTCTCCATCTTCCAAATGTGTAAGGTGGGCAAGATATTTCTAGTCATTTTGGGGTGCAGCTGAGAGGTAAAGAACTTTCTCCCAGGAGGCAATCATTAGTATTTCCACTCCTAAGAAACTTGAACATTCCATAGTCAAGAAGGCTTGATGTATGTTGATGAGCCACTGTTAGATCATACAGCAAATCTAGATTTGCCAGTACGAGATCAAAAATACCTGAGCCACACAGCACAAAATACTTATCCAATCAAGGTTCAGTCTGATTCTTCCGAAGTACTCAAAATATTTTAATGAGTTAAATTTCGTTGTCTGACTTTCTACATTAATAGATGTCCTAGGCCATTCTAACTTTCTAATTTGATATGAGATCAGGTGTAATTTAGTCTCCATGGAGCCCTGCCTCATAATCTGGCCAGTTTGAGGGCTGAGCTCTGTAGCCATGTTTCATCCAGATCAGTGTTGCACTACTCTGCAGTACTGCATGTGTCTGTAGTGATGGCCATGGAAAGTCCTCTGATCAACTGTGTTTATTCACCTGGAAACATCTCAGCACAAAATCATTACTCTCAAATAAGCACTAGCTTATTACTTACAAATTTCACTGGGCTTTGAGAAAATTTGATCTCCATTTCTACTTGAACTACATTGAATAGTAATATCTAAAGCTTTAGAATGTTTCTAAATGTTTAAAGCAAAAAGGGTAAAGAAAGGCAGGTTATGGTTTTGTCTGGAACCTTATCTAGCAACAGAGAGCAGGATCCTAGTCACCTTTTTATTATCAAACTAAAGTATTCAGAAAATCTTGTTTCATTTTAATCACTTCCACTTGGGCCCAGATAGCATTTTACACTAATATCTCAAGTTAGTAGTGAAAACACAGAGTATATAGGATTAAAGTCAGATTAAAGTAAAGCCAGAAGCTGGTTGTTAATGAAGAGAAAAAGGAGGAAGCTGCAAAGTTCATCGTCTACTTCTCTGCCTTGTAAAATAGCCTTGCTGTGAGCACACATACTTTGCCTCGATATCAAACACAAAGCTGTCATTCCAGATGTGGTAGTATGGCTGAAGTGGGATGAGTTTGACTTCAAAAGATGGAAGTTCTACATGGAAGAAAAAAGAAGATAAAAGGTCATGACATGCAAGTTTCAAACTTATCTTAAACTCCTGGCATGTGGTAACACCCTCTGAGAAGATGCAGCTGTGCTGAGAGAATGTTTTAGTTTGAATAGGCAATGCATTTCTGAAGCAAATCTGATCATCTTCCCATATACTGCTTTACTTCACATAGTAGAACAGTTTTCAAGTGCACAAAAATGATTTACGTTTTCATTTATAATGAACAAAAACAAATAAAAAATTCATTTACAATAAAAACAAGTCAAGAGGTAAGCTTTAACTGTTAACAAATGGGCATTAAGTGTCCTGAACCAGAAGCAGTCTGAGGTAAACTCACCCTGAAATGGAATGAGAGTGGATGAAGTCCTCAGCATCAGCTATATCACTCTACAGTTGGTTCCTATAAAGCCTAACTATCTACTACTGTAAATATAACTAGAGAAATTTGCTCCTGGATTTAGGTTTTACAGAGGATGTTGTAACCTCCACTATAATGTTATACTCACAAGCTAAGGCAAGCCCAGTTTTGTTAATCTGAGATTTTAATATAATCCTGAGAATTTCTTTCATCTTTAAGAAAAAATAAAACCCACCACCCCACACTAAATTACAGTGCAAATAAATCAAGCCATTTCTTACTCCAAATTGTTAAATTCCTACATTTTTATTTCTTTTGCAATGCCCTTACTTTACTTTAAAAAAGCTTCTCTTGGTATAGGTACAACTCTAAGCAACTTCCAGACTGAATTCTACTGAGAGAAAATAGGCAACTTTATTTTTTATTCTAGACTTCACTGAAAGCTTTGATCAGAATCACAATGATTTTAAAATACCCAAAAAAGGGTATTTTGTGAAAAATGTTGAAGTTACTTAATTTGTATAAAAATTATTTTTAACTGTAAGTGGAAGGCGCACAAAACCAGAGTTCTTTTGTGCATCAGAGATAGCAATGAGGCACTGAAACACTATGAATTTTGTTCTTAGTACCTAATTACTGCCAGGTTTAATCACTATAGTATATCTTTTAGAACATAGAGATGACCGTGTATTTGTAGCACAAATTACATATTCTCTTACCATAAATTTTAACTTCAAATTCAGCAGAAACATTAGACATTTCATATTCATGAAACCAGGCTTTGATTTTCCAAGTTCCAGGCCTGAAGATCAGATTCAGCAGAAAAAGGTTGATCAAGATTCTTTAGATATTTTTATGATGCTAATATATTTAAATTATCACTAAATTCTGATGTTTTCCTTGCTTTGATCTCATCCCAAACTAATTTATTAATGGATTCCTCTTTGCTAGGAGCCAGAAACATATTTCCAAATGTCCTAGGAAACACTCAAAAAGACTTTATGAGGAACTGCAGGATAAGATAATTGCAAACCACATGTAGCATGCACTGCCTTTGAAAAGCCCCAATAAATAGGTAATTTAAAATATATTTCCTATAGCTTATCTTCACTGTGATGTCAGAATCAATCTAACATGCAAGAACACACTGAATATTAAGTAAAAGCTTGACTGAAATCAGAGGTAACTACACTTTGCAAGGATAGCCCTTACAGACGTGCTCTACTCAGTGTAGTCAATATGGTTGAGCAGATAGGTAAGCAGTTTACTAAATTGTTCCTTACCAAGAGAAATGTTACTAATTGCAACATATTAACATTAAATTCTGGACTCATCTCTATAAGATGAGGTGCTTAAAGGTAAAAAGATACTAACCATGGGTTCAATCCCTGCTCCATGGTGAGAGAAAATCAATTTTGGAAGGTAATTCAAACAAATCAACAGTTAAAAATGTTAAGTACTTCAACAGGTAAGGGGAATGAATCTGGATGGTTTGATCCTGCTAACAGGAAGTGGGATGAATCCTCCTCACTTTAGACATTATACTGTGAGGTCTCTAATCTGCATAGATCCCCTTGGGCTCCTTGACAGACAATGGAGAGAAACAGACAGTGATGAGATGTGGTTCATCTCATTCTGACACATGCATCTAAAGCAGCTCAGATGAATCACAGAAGCATAGAATCATAATATGGTTTGGGTTAGAAAGGACTTCAAAGATACCCTAGTGAAAACTCTGACCCCCCTTCCACAGGCAGGAACACCTTCCACTAGGCTTGGTTGCTTGAAGCCCCATTCAAACCTGAGCTTGAACACTGCCAGGGATCTCAGTGGCAACCTGTGCCAGTGTCTCACCACCTTCACAGTGAAGAATTTCTTCCTAAGACTTCATCTAAATCTACCCTCTTCTTTTTTGAAGCCATTCCAGCTTGTCCAATCCCTATATGCCCTTGTAAAAAGTCCCTCTCCAGATTTCTTGTAGACCCCCTTTAGGTACTGGAAGGCTGCTCTAAGGTCTTTCCGAAGTCTCTCCCGTGTCAGAGAAGGGAGTGTGGGGTGACACACTTAGGTGTAGACCTCTGCATGACAGTAGGCACCAGAGCAGCCATGCTCGGTTAACTGCTGTCTGATGTGCTGTCTCATGCTGCCAGTGCGCCATGGTACTTCCCAGGTGTAATCAGAACACAACTGTCTTCTTTAATGCACCTCCTGTTCTGAAGAAATGATAAAGCAGACAGTACAGAAGAGAGGAAAACAGGAGCGTAGCAGAAAGAGGGGAAGTGAAAGACAAGACTTGTTTTTATCTTGAAGATAGTTCTGCTGCAAGAGACATTTTGACATGCGAACTGTTTCAATGCTCAAGGCACAGCAGTAACGTACTCAGCAATGTCAGGTATTTCAAAGTTTTCAGTGAACACTGTTTTTATTTTCCGGTCTGACTTTTTAACCACCATTCCTTTTGAATTCTGTTGAGAAAGAAAAAACAAACAAAATTATACACCAGGTGTCAAAAGTCTACATCCAAAAGCTCAAGTTCATATGCTAGTCCTAAAGAAGAGAAAATGCTCTGCTTGTTTTCTTGCTGTAATCACATTTTGTTTCACTTCATGCTCCTGAAATTAGCCAAAAATGAGTAAATGTTTCTCAAAATGTGTAAATACTGTTTTCTGGAGAGAAGGCATAGTTATAATTTTACTTTTAGATCTTTTTCATAGTTCCTGTGCCAAAGAATCGCTTATTAACAGTTTTTTGTCTACTTACTAGCACAGCGACTGTAACCGTGTCATCTGCTGGCCTCATAGCATTGTCCAGAACGAAGATCCTGTATTTTACTGTTTAACAGAAGAATAAATTTGTTTACATATTCACTTCTGGCCTTTCCAGGTAACAATTATTACAAGCTCTGAAATGGGTTACTAAATTTAAGATAAAACATTTTCTTTTAATAAAAAGAAATCTGAGAAAATAATAATAAAAAAAAAATGCTTTGCATGTTGCATGATCAAACAGATACCTTTTAGAAGCGAATTCCCAAAAATACCCAAGGAGCTCCACTCAGTATTGTACCCCTTTTGCAGTCAAGGCCTGAAACCAAATTCAAGATCTTTTTTGACTTGTCTCGTTAATTAAATTTTTAAGTAACAAAACAGTTGCGGTCTTTAAGTGAAAAGGATGCTGGTGTTGAAAGCAGAAGCAATAGGAGGTTTTTTGCAGGTTTCTCACAATTTTGCTTTCCAAAGGAAAGCCACTGTTAGGCTTTTTGACTGAAAAAAGAGCAGATTTTGCCTGGCTCCTATTAGAAGAGAGAACGACTGTAACTCCAGTGACATTTCTGCGTGGGTTAATGCAATGTGCAGAGCACACCCTGTAGAAGCTCTGGCTGTAAAAGGTGAGCTTAAAATCTGGACCAGCTGTTACGGACAGAGGTAGCAGAGGTTAAATGAGAAGGCTGTATACTAGAAAGATTCAAGTCATCGTTGCTTTTTCTAATCATGCCCTTGTAATATTTATATTTGACATCTGAAATGCAGCATTTGTATTTTAACCTTTGGAATTTGGTGTGTATATAGGCTTATCTGTCTGAATAAAAATGTAGCCTTTCTTGGAAGACAGGAGGATGCGAGTGCTTTGAACGGTCTGCTTATAAAGGTCTCTGCTTTCAGTGACTAGCAGAACATAGGGCTGATGACTCCTCTTGAACAGATCCTGCCGTTGAGTTCCTGGCTTGATCTGAAGAAGACAAAACAAAAAAGTCCCCCCAAGAACCTGATAATTTCGGAAACACACAGCCCAAAACAGTTGAAGTGGTTGAATCATTTTATGAGCACTATTCAAATAAAGATACTAAATTATATCTTTCTGACTGGGTGTTGTATCTTTCTGATTGGGTGAACATTCCTTTTTTTTTAAGTAGAAATGCCATCTAATCCCCCATTTTCCACCATAGAAATACACATTCTTCTGTCCAGTGCAATAACTCAAGTCCAGTGACTTTTCTTTAGTCTATGTGCATGTTAAGATTCCAGTTACCATGTCATTTTGAAGTTGTAGCAGCATCTTTTAGTCCTTTACTTGTTAAAATCTCAGCTATGGGATTAGAGCTTTACCTCATGGTAGTTAATACAATGTTTCTAAACATCATGCTCAAGAGGAACCTGATTTGAAAGCTCAGATTTTATCTTTGTGAGTAATCAATCAGAGCTAAACTGAGTCTTGCTCTGTGCTGTTTTCCAACCAAATAGCCCAAACAAGTACTCTTGAACTAAATGCTGCCAAACTTCAGAGAGACATGTCAGAAGCAAATGGTTCAAAGCAAGATGTAAAGAATTAAATCAATTTGCAGAAACATCACAAGCTTTGGTCTGAGAGACTGCACATGTTTCAAGGTTTCTCCTGTTTTGTAAAAATGGGCAGTATGCCAGAGGCAGTCTTAGTTTAAATTATGCAGAAAACCAGACAGCAATAAAACAATTACATGTTTTAAAATTTAATTTCATCACAGATCTACAGTGATGAAAAGCTCTTTCATCACCATGTGATGAGCATGGTAGTAGGGCACAAAAGAGCACTCACAATCATCAGTGAAATTATATTTGGGATTGTTTTATTAGCTGTTTGGGTGAACAGGGTGCTGCTGACACTGGAATTGGTGTTTTGCCATCTGTGTCTAAGGATCAGTGCTGTCTCTGTTCCAGTGTATTCCTAGTACAGATTACAGAATTTTTTATCATCAAAGTAAAACATTTACATCACTATGATGGTAGACTCACCATTAACTTTTTCATGTCTTGGTAGTTGTTGTTTTGGTTAAGGTTAAAGATGACCCTCTCTGATAGAACCTGATTTTTTGTCTCATCTTTGAAGTATGCAGTAACTTGCACAGGATGTTGTGCTCCATGGACTTGAACTGTTATTGTCTCATGTGTACCCAAATGTACCACATTTGGGGCAGTAATAAGAAATCTAAACCAACAGAAAAACAGATTGTCCAGTATGAAGGATGATTTTTGCATAATTAAAAAATGCCCAACCAATATTAATTTTAAAGAAAAAAACAGAAGAGTGGAGCTTGAGACTGTGGAGATCAGGTAGTCCATCCCCTTGTGAGTCAGAATAAATACTCTGGACACTGGAGGTCAGTACCAGACTGCAGGCAGAAAAATAAGTATCTGGGGCTGGAGACAACCTCAAATGTGTGCTAACTTGGAAGGGGAGGAGGGTTTGATCTTTCTGCCCAAATATCTCATCAAAGCTCTTGTCTGGCCACAGCAAGCACCTAAATATGCTTGATCCCGGTGGTAACAAAACAAAAGTCTCCTCTTCAAAGTCAATTTGAAGGACTTTGTTAATGCTCTATTGATTTTCTCAGTTAAATCTATTTCCCAAACAGAGGAATTTGTCCAACTAGAAGAACCAGTATCAACATATGTAGATCTCCACTCAAATAGAGGATAAGTACAGAAAAATTCTGAATCTCTCCCAGAAGTGAGATCTTTGCTTTCTGCACTGCAGAAATCAATTACAGAAAGGAGAGTTATTCTTTCCCAAGATTTTTCCAGTCTAGCAAATGTCATAAACTAAGGAAGAGCAAGCAGCAATAACAGCATGAATATAATGCTTCAGTAGGACATTTGAAATTGTTGCAGAATGGAAATCTCTCCCCTTACAAGTTCCTTGAAAGGGCAGCTTTACATTTTACTTTTTACCTATTTAAGGTAATACAAATTCTTAGTGGTAAAAAACCCAGGCTTTGTTGATTTTCTATCAAAACCTTTAGCATTTCCTACTTTCAAACAATTAGTTAGTTAGGAGTGAAGAATTAATTAATAAAATGTACTTACGATGGTGCTTGCTGTGCACTGGACAACAGCAAATAATAGCTCATAAAGAATACCAGCCTTTCCATTGGAAAACTCTACATCTGCAAAACAGACACAACAAACAGCCACTGTCAATCTCTCCTTGAGCTGCAGGTTGTAGGGAATGTTGTAAGGAATGAGCTGATGGCATACGGCAGCAAAGAGCATTGCCTATCCTGGTTATTTATTAATAACTAGCAAAACTGTGCAACCAGTAATGATCGACATGCTAGTGAGGCACAGATTAAATAGCCTGGGGAGAGGCATTTTGGCACACAGTTTTACATTTGATTATTCATTCATTCATTCTTTCTCTTCCTAGATTCAGTGTTTTCATGGTAGCAACTAGAAGTCATGTGCAGAGAGGTGTTTTCACAAATATGGCAAAGGCAATCCCCAAATTAAACAAGACACCATGGCTAAAAAGTGTCTGTTAAACACTTCTAAATTGAGACAAATGTAAGTGACAGGTCCCTTCTCTATTAACTTTACTTCTTCACGTCTTCTCTACTTAGCTTCAGGCATCTCTGTGGTCCACCAAAGTTGAGAGAAAGCTCCTGGTTTAGACAGCACCAAAAGATTTGTGCTGGAATTCTACCCATACAAGCCAGTCCCACTCTGTAGTTTTTGAAGGCGTTTATGCTTTAACGTAAGTGGAATTAAAATAGGTGTCTTTGAGCTACTCAGCCCAGTTTTGCTTTACGGTCAAGACAGAGGGCTTTTCCAGAGTGTAATTAGTCTCATATTAGCATGAGCATATAAGATGATTCATCAGCTGAAGGCACTTCAGATTGCAGGAAAGACACACAGTCTCTTAAAAGGCAAGATACTCAAAAAAGGGGACAAAAAATGTATCTGAGGAATGACTCTGCAGGATTCAGTTTTGGTCAAGGGCAAATGAAATAAACAAAAACTCTTACTGAGTTTCATTTTTGCAAGCTTTTACTGGATTGTTGTCTCACAAACATAATTTTGTTGACTAATGAAAATGGAAAATTGCCCATCTGATTAACAGGAAGGTCAAATCCCAGAAATGATTACATGCTCATCCAAAAGTTCCGGGGATAAACTGCCCTTTAAAACACCACATTTAAACCTGTGTCTATAATTATTAGCAATGGATGCCTTAAATCACCACTCCATTGGTAAATTGGTAAGGTAAATTCATGCTCACAGAACGGGCTGCTTGCACTGTGAGGGTGAAGAGGCCTCCATCTCATCCCACTCCTTGTCTGAGACATACCTTTCTTTGCTCTTCAGACAAGCTGCTTTAAGACAAGGAGGTAGGTGAATAGGACAAGGTGTAAGGTGTCAACAAACCAGTTCCCTGTTTTACACTGGGCTCTTCACAAGTGCTGTAGCTCCCTCTGACTCAAAACCAGACGGATGGCAAGTGCTTTCTGTCAATTGGTGGTCCCAGAAAGTACCAGCATCAGCAGCAGCAACAAGAATGTTTCTGCCTTCAAACTGGCTTCAGCAAAGGCTAAGATTTGCTTGTTCTACACATAACTTTTTTCAAAGAGACAGTTGCCTTTGCCCTTCCTCTTGTGGTTTCTACTCTCATTTCAGCTGTCAGACAAGGGGGAGAAGGTGAGAAAAGGTACCTCACCCTCCTAAGGGTCCAAATCCATACTTTTTAGGAGATGTTTGCAGGAGGTCAGAAATGGGCACTGTTAAGACCAATGTTACTTTCACTCTGCCCTCCTCCCCACCCTCTCATTTCCTCTGCAGTTATGGCCTGAAAAAACAATTTATTTCCGTGTCAAAATCACATTATTTTCCTCGGGGCCTCTGGCCTCCGAGACCCAAGCTGGATGGTGAGGAGCAGTGGCAATTTTCATCACCGATATGGTCTATGCTCGGGACAAAGACAGGTTTTGTGGAAGCAGTTCTATTGGGAACAGGGCTCATGCTCTCCCCAGGGAGCAGAAGAGGCTTGTTAAACTTGCAGCTGGTAAAATAAGATCTTCTCACTCCTGCATGATTAAAGAGAATGAGAGAAGTCAATTAAGAGCAGCAGAAACTGTGGAGCATGCTAAGGCTCTGCCCATTTTCAGAGACAGTTTCATTTCTAGATCTATATGGCTACGGTCCAAGGTCAGGCAGGGCTGATGCAATCACTGAGTGATTCCAGCGACTAAAACAGGAAAGGAAACTAATATTAATGGGTCCTTTATATTTTAATCCAGAGAAATAAGAAATAATAATAAAAACCAGTTAACATCCACAAGGTCAACACCCCAATACCCTGTTGTTGAGAAACACATACAGAGATATCCCAGCTGAAAAGTCAACACAACCAGCATGGGTTTCCTATTCCTGAGGTCACTGGAAAGGAAACTTTGCACTGTGGGGTCACACCAAAATCTCACTGTTGTGCCAATCTTTATCAGGGAGGAGGAGAAGTGCTTTCAATTGTCCAGGATGGCTTGTTTCTCAGAGGACCCTGGTCTGTTTGTACAGCTATACAAATAGCCAGCTACAAACTCACAGTGAGACCTTTTCACAGATTGCCTTTTAAAGGGGACTTTGCAAAAGCCATTTTTTGCTTTCAATTGTTTTTAATTGGATTTGCACACTTTGGCTTCCTTGCGAAGTATGGCTAGGTACATGTGTATACTTAATGGTGATCCATGGCAATGTGTTGCATGACCATGCTATACTTGAATTTAAGGAGGTGTTCTGACTCCTAAAAAGGCATTTGTTATCCAAAATATACAAATAATTGTAATTAAATAAGGATTTTTCTCTCCATCTCTCACATAAAAAAAAAAAAAGGAGCAAATGCATACATGACTTTTTAGGCTTAAAATTCCTTATGCTTTATTTGACTATGAATTTATATAAAATGATCGTTGTGCTGGTTCTCTAGTATCACAGATTTTTCTGGCTAGGATTTTGATTCCTAGGAATATGGAAAATATTCCAATTCAAAGCCACATTAAAATAAAACAAAATGAACTGAAATAAAATAATAAAATAAAATAATAAAAATTTCTCCAGCATATGCATGAAAGAGAGAACACAGAAAACTCACCATAAAATAACTTCTGCACCCATTATTTTTCTAAAGGCAAAGTCCTTTCCTATTTACTCACCACCTACATTTCACTTACTGATCCTTCAGTTGACCTAAAATCCAGTCCAGTGTGTGGAAAAATGGTCTGAGATTAATGTATGTGTAAGAAGGAACTGGTGAGCCCTGAATGTAGGGAAACAGACTTGCATTATTTTGAATATATGCTATCTCTCTTTTTACTAGCTTCATTTGAACTTTGTAGGCTTTCATAGTCTTTTGAGCACCAGTAGTAGTGTTTGTTCTTTGGCTTGAAGTGCTTCCAAAAAGCTTATTCCCCTTAATCTGACTAAATACTAGCAAGACCGAACTCCAATTTCACTTTCTTAGTGCACTCTTTCACCTTTTCCTGGCAGAAGAGTACAAAGGACAGCTTCTCAAAGCACATTTTACAAATAAGCACAGTGGCAATATCCTCTTTGCATTCTGCATTTAGTGCTCCTAAGAGTATCTGCTTAATCCCTACCAAAAAGAGGCTCCTAAATGAGAACAGAAAAACCCATGGATATATTGGTTTTCCTCATACAAATAGATCAAGCAGCCATCCTTAGTTTTTTCTTGTGGGTTGCTCCTTCATTTTTCCAGTAGGCAGGATTGATTCTGTGATTTTCTTAACACAGTGCAAAAAAAAAAAAAAAAAAGAAATTTAGTATTTATGAAAAATAGACAAGCCCAGAACTGCATGTGGGAATGACATGGGTTGCGAAAATGATCTATATAAAAGAGTATGTATTTTTTTAGGTCAAACAATAATTGTGTTGTACTACAGACATAATATTTCACTCTGCTGTAGTAACACATCCTGGGTTTGGGGTTAAATGCATTTTTTTTTTTTTCCTCTCTATCACATTGCTTTTGGTACCTTTAAGAAATGCAGGTCAAATTTAATAAATATATCAACTAGAGCCTTGCTGAGAGAAAATCCATTGGGCTGGATATGGCCAGGAGAGGAGATGTCTGAAAATGGAGATGGCTCTCTCACCCCAGGTGAAAGCAAAGAACTGCTAGAAAAGGGGAATAAACCAACTTGGCCTAAATCATAGTGGGTATTTGGGGTACTGCCATTATACCCAAACATCCTGAGACTGTCTACAGTCTTATTCTCAAAACCATCCTTTCTGTTTTGTTATTTTTATTTTTTCTTCATTTTCTTTCAATTTCATTGGAAACCCCAAAGGAAACCCATTTTTATTTTATTTTTTTTGCTATCAACTGTAACAAATGCACATAACTTACAAAATTTAATATACTTCAAATATTTTGAAATTTCCCAACTTGTTCATTTTTATTTAATGGACTTTAATGAACATAATTGTGTCTTTAGGGCATTCTTTTCTTCTCCTTTTCATGAGAGAAAAAGATAGGAAGTTAAAAAAGCAAAAGGCATCTTGATCATATCAGTGGCAAAAACTAAGATTTTAACTAGTTGAGAAGAGTAAGAATAAAGTTTACACATCCAGGTCTGTGGATGTGGAAGCATATAGTCAAATCAAGGAAAACTAGTCTTTTATATCGGCAAATTTTAAAAAGTAACTAAGAATTATTGCTGGCCCTTATCCTTTGCATTTCCTGACTTGTTAAATGGAGATACTCCAACATTTCAGACAATGGCACAATTATGCTAAAAAGTGTTTCACAAACGAAAAGGAGAAAAACAATGAAATGCCATGTACAACCACAGCTCACCGTGTGCCTGTCTGCCACTGGAAGCTTTCCTTGTTCTGTTCTGCAAATTATACCTAAACCCTTCACTTCATCCACTAACTCAGAGGAATATGACACACCAGAAAGTAAAACACCACTTAGCCTAGTGATGGGATATAGCCAGGTCCTTTGAAGCGAAGGATGTAGGCCTCCCACAGCACTGTTCATACAGAGCCCTGGTACGGTCCAGTGAGCAGCTCCACCATGGCAGCAAGCTTTCATGAACTGTGAAATTGCCAGTCCTGCTTTCTGAGACCCCCTGCTACCTCCCAGACAGGTACTTGGAGTAACGGGGAGTGCAGGTTGCCTATGTGTGAGCTAAGTACCTGAGCTCCACCACAGTCAGTACAGGCAGTGGGTTTTGAAAGATGATTTGGGTTATCCTATTGGAGGGACTTATCCCAGTCTGCTCTGAATGCCTAAGCACATGTTAAAAAAGAAGAGAAAAAGAGTAAAACCGGGTGACCCACTGGCAGTTCAGATTCGATCATGCGTTCTCTTCTGGTGGGATTCACTGTGCAATACTGAGAACCACTCACCTGCTGACATCAACAGACTTTACTCCACTGGGTCTGAAAACAACTTGTCTGGATAGAATTCCAGGTTTCTATCCAGCTTTTTAACCTACTGTTTAGTCTATCATCTTGAAAGAAAGCACACCAGCAAAAGCAGTGCTTGCTGTTCAAGCCATGTTCTAAGGGTAAGCTTTTTATATAGTCACTGATGTTCTCAGTTGGCAGTTCAGAGCTAGTCATGAACACCTTGCTTTACCCAGCTACATCAGCTTCATGGCATTAGAGCCTGGAAGGCAAGGTGAAATGTTTCGTGGTGACCAGCACCGTTTACTGCCAAGGACAAGCCTTATCTCACTTGCATCCTTTCTGGAAAGATTATTTTAGTCAGAAGCCTGACCCCTCTCCATGCCTTCTGGACTTTCTGCTATACTGCTGTGCACTCTTCTTTCCCACTCCCTTCAAGTCAAAAGCTTATCTGGAAAACATGGGGCCCCTATTCTGTGCTCCAGCTAAATTCCACTTACAACTAAAAGGGAGGGGGAAAGATTATTTTAAATCATTTTTAAGCTCCCCATATTTCACAGTAGGCAGAGGGCTAGCTTCACTTCTAAGGAACTAAAGCACCTTAAGATTTTGTGATATAGGGCCAGTTATTTAGGAATGCTAACACATTTCTGGCACACAGAAATAGGTGGAGAGGGTCTTTGGCTTCTCTGTCATAACATGTATCTCTGAGGTTAAAAGAACATAGAGACAAAATACACCTTCTAAAGATATTTATTTTACTCTTTTTACCTATTCCTCTTTGCAGTGTGCAGATAGCCCTTCTGCCAGGGGGGTTATAGTAGAAATAAAGGCTGGCTTAATTGTATTTACAGTGCTCTTAACAAAAAAATAACCCTATCTGCAGCTCATATCTGAAAGTGCCCTCTCTAAGGAGTCAGACAGGCAGGATCCCCTACAGAGCAGCCCAAGACTGTATAAAAGCAAGATAATGTGTATAAGGTACACAAGAATGCAGCTGTGAGCTTAGGAAAACACTCTTCATGCAAACACAGATAAAGACATTCCTTACTTTTTGGCAGCCCTGAGAGATGTACCTTGACCATCTCCATATCTGCCTGCAAAGATGACCCACAAACACCCTGACCTCACTCCTGGGTGCTGCTCTTCACCTCTGTCCCCTAACACAGAACTCTATCCTACCTACATGTTCTTCACTACAGAGTCCTCAGTTAAAAGAAGCTGAGACCTGAGGACACAGCCCTAGTTTCTTGGAAAGTACCACACCACTTGTTAGTGGCTAAAGACCAGAAAATGAAGTATTTCTCATACCTTGGAATTTGGAGAATCAGCCAGACCTTGCCAAAGTTATGGACACTCCTCATGAGGCTTTAGAGGAAATACTGGTAGGAAAATCTACGAGCAGGAAGCTACTCATATCCATAATGTTGTGCTTTATTTGGGATAACAGAGGGGGGGGGGGTGCGGGGGGGGGTGGGGTGGTGGGAGTGGCATAAGAAATGCCCCTTGGGTTTGTTTTTTGGAGTGGAATAGGGATCATCAGCAATACAAAACTCAGGTTAAAAGTCATGAAACACAAAAGCAAGACTTTGGGGCTGGAGCTGTGTTACAGTCTCTCCATCCCACTGCTTTTTTTGTTAGTGTGCAAGTGTGGATGCCCAGCGTGTCCTGGCAGAAGCTCTTCAGCATCCTTTCACCAGTGAAAGCTGAGGAGGGAGATTCAGCCAAAGCAGCTCTGAAGGGAAGTGTGTGGAGGTGAAGGAGCTGAGGATAAGAAGGAAAAATAAGCAGATACAGATCTTCATCCAGTGAAGTCATTACAGAGAGACTGGATGAAGTATCACCTTCCTCCTCCCCCTTTTCCCGTAACAGTGGTCAGAATTGACCTAGTTTCTGGTTTCCTTCAAAATCCTTTAGTGAGCACGTTTATTGTAATAGCCAGAGTGCAAATAGTGTAGCTAAAGAAAAGCCTATGAGTAGAGATTTCTGTAGTACAGAGGGATTTAAAAGATGTGTGCATATGTACGTTTATCTGCGTGTGCCTGCATGAGTCTGTGCACTCACTTTACAGAGGTTTCCAGGGGTTAGTTTTCTTGGGACTGTGCAATAGCCGAAAAGAACAGAAGGTGGCAGGTTTTCAACATTTTCATGCAGCAGAAAAGGGCAGTAAATGAAATGCAGGAAGGAGCTGTAGTAAAAGGAAAATGGGAAGGTAGTAAAGGAAAAGGATACCAGAAGGAAGACAGCTAAGCCAAGGTTATGTCTGATTTGATATATCTGTGCTGTTGATGATTATATTAACACTGAAAGCTATATTGTCCCCATTTTTGCAATGTAATTCACTGATGCCGTAAGGGCTGATTTTACCAGCTCTGAAAAAAAATCACAGTGTGGCCAGTTTATCAAGGTCTATACAGAATGCAAATATGGCTCTGAGAGTTTTCCTTTAAAGTGCAGGTACATGAGAGAGTGCACCAGGCAAAAAGGAGAATGAATTTACATTTGCCGTAAAACCATGAAGCAAAACCCCAACGGAAATAAATCAGAGAAGATGGCAGAACTATTTGTTCTCACATCACTAAATTAAAGATATTCCTGAATATTCAACCAGGCTTTGTGAAACTGTTCCCACAAACGGGTGCCTTTTAACCTGCAGGCACCCTCTTGGCCTGCCTACTATTAAGCACACATTTATCTCTTTTTTCCAACAGATCTATTTCAAGCAACAGGTTCACCTCACAGTGTGTCAGTAGCACAAAAAGACCTGTTTGCAGCCAGTGTTTGTGACTTACCTGGTGGGATGCTCCTTGTGTCTTGAGCTCTTCTTTTCACTTTATTCTACAAACTAATTGCTGCAGCTCGTTCAATAAGAAAGGGACTGAATGTTAGGTTTGAGTGCTTCAGACGGACACCGAGGGCTGGTCTGAGCTGGAGCAAAGCAACATCTTGTGCACTGGCAGGGGTGCCAGGAACCACCATGGAGTTAAGGTCCCATCCACAAGCACTCATGTGGGAACAAAGCAGTACTCTGTGGCCCTTAGAAAAATTCTGGACTGTGTCCGGCAGATGACGGCTCTTCTTTGTTTTGCTGCCAAATTCCCTCATTCCCTGGGCAGCTGACTAGGTTTTAACTTCATACCTTCACCAAATGAAAAAGGCTCTCTTAAAATGTCTGGGGACCAGGAAAGCAGCCTCACGTGGCCCAGGCACTGGCAGCATCCCTGTCACTGTCACTCAGCCTGCTGCCTTCCTTCTAGCTGGCAGCATTTCCAGGCCATTCTGCTAATAAGTGACCAAAACCAGCTCACAGCAGTAACAGAAAGGGAGATGAGGGACCAGCAGCCCAGGAGAGGGGTGTAAGGAGAAGCTGCTGCCATGACTATCGCTTTCCGTCTTCCAAGCAGGCGGAAATCCTGCTATTGCAACAGCTTAACATAAAATAAATAGAAGAGGCACTGAAACATGGACTTTTGGAGAACTTCTGTCATTTAACATCTCTTTTTCTCAAAGCATTTACTTGCTGCTCTCAAACACAGGACATTTTGGAGGAACGATTGTGCTGTTCCCTGGCATCCAATAGCAGACCAGGACTGAAATGCTCAAACTGGAAGAGTTGGCAGCTGCTGGTCCAGGAGCCACCATCTGGGAGACAGCTCTGAATGCCGTCAGTTTGCTTATTTTGGATTCTAGCAGAGTGTATCAAATCAGTCTTCCTGACCCCAAGTACTGAGAGGTGCATTCTCAGGTTTTGCTTGTGGGTCTGGCTGCTGTGATTCCTTCCAGGCAAATGCACCTTGAGCTCTCCTTCTCAACCTGTAACACTTCAACTTTGTGATCTTATCTGAGGAATTGCATAGAAATAAAAAAATTGTATTGTATAGTACAAAAACATAAACACACACAAAATATGTACTATTTACATATATCAGCATCTATTGCCTACCATATAAAAGCCACAAACGTATTATATATAACCATATGTAAAGTTTAAAATATATATTGCATAATAAAATCTATACAAAATGTATAGAATAAAAACATATTGTGTGTGTGTGTGTGTTTATGCATACACACACGCACTTGTTGCAGTCATGACTTGAAACCAGTCATTTTGTTGGAGAATAAAACTTCTCAGCCGCTTCATGAGGAGTCTGGGATAATGGATATTACCACAGCTGACACTTCCAGATGGGAACTACAGGCAATGCTTAAATGCTGCAAATGCAATTTTTTTTCAACTGTTGACATCACTCTTAACATCCATAATGATGTTACAGATGTTGTATACACAGTTCCTGAGAAAACTGAAATCTGGGGGGGGGAGAAATATCTCCTCAGCACCTTCATTTTGAGAGCTAAATTAAAAAAGGAAAATCCAAGCAGCAGTGCACCAAGTCAAAGTGCTCAGACAGGAGTTGTTATGGGGGGTCTTGTTCTAAGTACAGTGTCATAGGGTAAGAAAATCCCCACTACTGTGGAAATAGTAATAGAAGGGTGAAGCAACTGTTTGCAGGAGGTGCACACACAAACTTCTTCAGGCTAATGTCTGATTACAGAATCTGAATTTTCTGTACAACCTGTACAACTATACTACTAACTGAGAGAAAACCCAAGAAAAAGCAGTTGTTGAATTGTTCACATTTCATCTGGATACATGAAAGCAAGAAGTGTGTTCTGTCTCTGAAACTCACCCTTTTTTGAAGTTCCAGTCTGGTTAAAAACATTTAGGTTAGCAATGAAGGAGCTGCAGCCACACACCACTCTGATTATATCACGCACACAGGTTCAGGTCCCAGTACACAGCCTACTGCACTGAGACTCCCTGTCAATGAGCTAAGTTTTCCTGTGACCGAACATGGCATGTAGACGTGTAATCAGCAGCTGGAATCACACTCCTCTGTTCCACTTCTGTTCAGCAAATTTTAGGGGTCTGTGCCCATCACAATACAGTCCATAACGGCTTTTTTTGGACCTTGGTCACCCATGGGAGGGTGTGAGTGCAGTTTAAGTGAAACAAACATGGTCTGCTGAGATTGCTGCTTCTGAAGTCCTGGAAGATAAGAAATAAATGAGCACCTCCCTTGTGCAGCATGGTTGGTTAATGGTTGATATTACAACCTGAGGTGGATGAAGACTCCCAGGGTGCAGAGGAGCCCCAGGACTGCCTGTGCTGTACTGTGTGCTCTGATGCATTAGGATTGCATGGGATATTGAGGGCAGCATGTGGCACCTCTGTTAAGTCCTTGGCACATAAAAGTTGATGTTTGTGTGATGCATGGGCAGCTGCTGACACCCATAAAGCCATTATGAATCTTTCCATCTGATGCTCTTTGAAGATGGATGCAAGTCTTTTCCTTCCTCCTACTGAGAGTGTTTCAAGACTCTGACAACGGGAGGCCAGGCATTCTGCCTCCGCAAGACTGTGTAAGGCACAGCATTGATGAGGTGGTCTGTGACACTTTTATGTGATGTTGCTATGAGATGTGGGCATAGAAACACTGGACCATCTGACATATCAACATCATTTTTTCCTCAAATAGAGGCTTTAGTTGATCTGAAGTATTAGCCAAATCCTACTCCAGCCTCTGTTTCACAGACCTGGATGATACTGGGGACCAGTCCCTGAGGGGCACAGAGTAGCTTGCAGCAGTGAATTCCAAACTTTATGCTAACAAATGGAAAAAAAGCCCAGCGACATCTCCATAAGCTACTACTTTGAAGAAAGTAATAGCTGGTATTTATGTTGCTTTCTTGCCAGGATCATTTTGGCACCATTAGAAACATAAGAAAAAAATACATCAATGAAAAGAGACACTTGATAGGCCAGTAAATATTATTAAAACCTTTTGCTACAAACAGCAGAGAATAAATGGAGCACGTTTATAAGGTAAATAAAATCATCAACAGTATCTCTTACCTCTGCCCCCAGTTTCCTCTCTCCAGATGCTTTACCTCATTCTGTCTAATCATATTCCTTCACAGGATATGTGCCAGGAAAAGGCTATCGACTCATGCTACTATTTCAAGCAGTCCTCAGCAGGAGGTCCCTCCAGATGCAAAGTGCAGGTAAGCCAGCTCTTAGAGACCTAGGGTGCTGTCAAATGGAAAATTTCCTTCCATATTACCCACTCCACCCCCTCCCCCCAAAAATCAAAATATACACCACAGTATTATGGGTTTTGTACTTCATATTACCAATTCCAAGGCTGGAATCAGTGGATCTTTGTACAACTGTTAGGACTTAAGAGTGCTCTTCTGGGCTGGGCGATCTCCCTCTGACAGTGCCCAGTAGTGGAATTTTAGGGAAGAAAAATGAAATAATAACAAAGACTAAAATATCCCAAGAAACCATGAATTGTTTTTCCATACTTACTGTCTCTCATTTAGGATTTAATGCACCTCTGCAATACTCTCCTTTGGGTACTTCTGAGGCTGAAGAGCAGGAAGAGTCTTATCTTTTTAATCTCTCCTCACTGGGAAATGTTCCTTATCTTTTATTATTCTTTTTTGTCATTTGCTGTTTCATTAAGTTTGATTATATGCCTTTTTGGAAGGGAATTTAAGAGGAAGAAAATCAGAAATTAATATACTATTAAAGGACTGAGTACATGATGCGCTGGTCCAGAATTCCTCTTGTCTTCCATGGTAACTGAATTAAAGCTTTTGTTACAAAATAGTCAAAAAGATGCAAGGGATGACAATTTTTACATCTGCTTTTTTAGTTGCAGTAGTTTAATGGGAGCACTTTAGTTCGTGCAGCTACAGATTCATGCTTTACATGTAAACTTACACTCAGAAAACTTGTATTATGAAAATGCAGGAGAGAGCAGGAATCCAGTACATGGCCATGAAATTAAACAAGATGCATCATTTTAGAATCTCGCAGCTGTTTCTTTCATTTCTACTGGAAGTCAATGATTACTTGACAAAGCAACACTAGTGCAAGTTAATTCTGAATGGATTATCTCTTGAGATAAATAATAAAAACCAAACTGAATCACTTAAGAGTAATTTACTGAACAGCTTTTAAAGCTAAGGCATTCAGGGGTAGAAGCTGAATACTTTGGTCTAGAAGCTGAGTCATTATTTCAAAAGACAGTGAGGATGTGTTAAAAAAACATGACTCCTATAAAAATGATGAAATGCAACCATGCTTGGGCTGTGAAGAGAAAGTCTCCCTGGACAAGCTAGAACATATTTTGATACTTAGTAGTACCAGAATGTGAACATGACTTGGTCACTGGAGAATCTTGGAGTGGGAAAGGACATGTAACTGCTGGAAAAACCCCAGAGGAGGTCCATGAGAACGATCAGGAGGCTCAAGCACCTCCCATATGAAGACAGATTGAGAAAGTTGGGGCTGTTCAGCCTGGGGAAGAGAAGGCTGCGTGGAGACCTCGTAGCAGCCTTCCAGTATCTGAAGGGGCCCTACAAGGATGCTGGAGACAGACTCTTCGTTCGGGACAGTAGTGGTATTACAAGGGGTAATGTGTGCAAACTTAAACAGAGGAAGTTCAGATTAGGTATGAGGAAGTTCTTTTCTGTGAGGGTGGTGAAGCACTGGAATGAGTTGCTTAGGGGAGCTGTAAATGCTCCATCCCTGGCAGTATTCAAGGACAGAGCCTTGGGTGACATGGTTTAGTGTGAGGTGTCCCTGCCCATGGCAGGGGGGTTGGAACTGGATGATCTTAAGGTCCTTTCCAACCCTAACTATTTTATGATTCTATGATTCTTTGAATGTCCTTTGATTTACTACAGTGCTATAGTCCTGTGACCAGATTCTTTATTCATTTATATCATATAAAGCTCTTGATATTGGAGCAGGATGAAAACACTTCCAACCTGATTTGCCCTGGCAGAAATAACAACACAGAGCTCACAGACTGACACAGGATGGCTCAGCTCAGTCTAAGTAACTGCTAAAAGAATAATCCACATGGGCAAGTTTAGAAGGGAACAGACATAGCAAAGCAGGAATCACTGCCTGCTAGTTTATTCTTCCTTACAGCATTTGGTAAATACACTGTCACTTGTGCTAAGTAGACATGAAGTGTAGCTTTTCTGACAGTGAAGGAGGTGGGTAATTGCTGAAGTTCACACAGACATCAGTTTACAAATGGTGTTGTGAGAGGGAGAAGGTTTAGAGTTGCTTTGTCTTTCTGCATCAATGCATGTATTTATATGTGTGTGTGTGTCTATATATATATATGTATCTATATATCAAACAGGTTATATGTGTGTGTGTGTGTGTATATATACACACACACACATAAAACAGGTTCACTGTGTCTACATCTGTCGTGATTTAAGCCCAGCCAGTAACTCAGAAGCATGCAGCTGCTAGCTCACTCCCCTCCTTCTTTCTCCCCCTGCTCTTGGAGGGATGGGGAGGAGAATCAAAAGACTGTAACTCCAGTGGCTTGAGATAAGAACAGACCAGTAACTAAGGTATAACACAAAACCACTACTGCTGCCACCAATAATAATAAAGATAAGGGAAATAGCAATGGAAGAGAATACAATTGCTCACCACCTGCCAACTGACACCCAGCCTGACTTGAGCAGTGATCTGGGCTTTCTGGGTAACTCCCCCCAGTTTATGTACTGGGCATGACATGCCCAATATAAACAAAGCATAAACAAAAGAGTAGGGAATACCCCTTTAGCTAGTTTGGGTCGGGTACCCTGTCTCTGCCTCCTCACGGCTTCCCCTCCTCCCTGGCAGAGCATGAGACTCAGAAAGCCCTCAGTCAGTGGCACCCAATGTGACACTCAAACCCACAACTCTGAGATTAAGAGTCTCATGCTGTACTAACTGAGCTAGCTGGGTAAGCCTGCAGCACCTGGCATTCTCAGGCAGTCTCCTATCCAAGTATTAACTGAGTATATTTCTATGTTCTATTTTTTATTCTGTATTTCTACATCATATGTTTCTAACCTGATACATTTGCAACAGAAAAAAAATAATTTAAAGAGCTGGCAGACTTAAAAATTGGCAGTGGCATCAGCACTGCAGGAACAAGGGAACTGCTTCCTGCAGGCTCACCTTCACTTGTCAGTGCATCTGGTGCAAGAAACCCTGCCAGCACACAAGAATGTGGCAATCCACCCTACAAAGCATTTGCAAACATCAGCTACTTTTCAGATGAGGTAGATTTGAAGTGGCTGTCTCCTTGAAACTTACAAGCTCCAGCTTTTCCAGCTGACACAAATAATCTCCTTTCCATAAATAGAAGTTTCCTACGATCTTTAAATTATTCTCTTCCTAACAGAGTCTGTGGCATGGCAACATGGCCAAGAGATTTGGGGCTTTGGTACTGCATGTGAAGAAGGAGGGAATGAAAGCATAGCAAGATCACAGAAATACTGACCAGTGGCCTTCTGTCAGAAGTAGTGCTTTTGTTTCTCAGGTTAGAAAAAGTAGCAATGCACTCAGGTTCTTGCCTTGTCAAGACTTTTTCTTGGATGCAAGTGTCTCCTCAGGTTTTTTAGGAGAAATGACAAAGTTCCTGAGCGGACGAAAAGGCTTATACAAATGCAAACATGGCATGACCTTTTTGTTTTCTTGGACAGTTAAGTGTGAGAGAGAGAGAGAGAGAAATGAAAACCAGAGGTGGAGAGAGGAATAAAAAGGGAAGGGGCTCATCCAAATACAGAGTCTGGACAGATACACATTTGACACTTTATTTCTGTATCAAAATGGTAAGAAAATTCAGAAAGGCATAATACTCATGAAGAAATGCTGAGAACTGCAGGCGATCTGTACAACGTATTCCAGCAAATGCAAGGAGAATACGCACGTATCAGTCACTCAGCCCTATTACAAACAAATAGCTGTGCCGGTACTCAGATTTGAGACAATTTTGTCTGCAGACAGCTGGGATGCCTGCTATCATTTCCCAATGGCTTTTAGATAGCGATAGCTTTCTGTCTATAAAGTATCACAGTAGACACTGGACATCTATGGTAGATCACACTAAGATCTTGAGAGCTGATCTTATTCCTTCCTGAGTGCAGAGGGATCCGAGGGATTTTTTTCAAAATAGGATATAGGATTGGGGTTTTGTCCTGGGTTCACCAGTGGCAGTCATTTTTCTCCTCCTTAGGAGCTGGTGCAGTGCTGTGGTTTTGACTTTCAGTCTGGGAACAGCGCTGATAACACCGATGTTTTTAGTTGTTGCTCAGTAATGTTTAGTCTGACCAAGGACTTTGTGAGCCTCATGCTCTGCCAGGGAGGAGGGGAAGCCAGAAGGAAGCAGAGACAGAACGCCTAACCCAAATTAGCCAAAGAGGTATTCCATACCACAGCATGTCATGCCCAGGATGTAGAACTGGGGGCAGTTACCAGGAAGGGCTAGATCACTGCTGGGTAGGGTGAGTTAACTGTCGGCAGTGGTGAAGTGTATTCTCTTCCCTTGTTATTTCCTTTATCATTATTATTACTGGTGGTAGCAGCAGTGGTTTGTGTTATACCTTAGTTACTGGACTGTTTTTATCTCAACCTGTGGGAGTTACATTCTTTTCGATTCTCCTTCCCATCCTTCCAAAAGCAGGGGGAGGGAAAGAAAGGCGAGAGTGAGAGAGAGACTGCATGGCTGACTTACGGGTGACTGGATTTAAACCACCACAGGTTATTTTTGTTTGTTTGTTTGGGGGTTGTTTTGTTGGTTTTTTTTTTTCTTTTTTGTTGTTGTTGGAGGTTTTTTGTTTGGTTTTGTGGTTTTTTTAAATTTTGTTTTCCTATTGTTGCTTTTTTGTTTTTGTCTCAGCATCTGTCTGCCCAGAATGAGCAGCTGTCAGTGAAAACACAGTGGTTCAGTTCCATGCTCCTTTCTGCTGCCTGCCTGCCTGTCTGCATTTTCTCTTAGAAACCATTTTCTCTTTACTTCTGGACCTTAACAGGTTGCTAAGGGAGTGCAGCTGTATTCCAGTCACAGGCCAGTACTCCTCTGGAGCATATTTGAATCTTTTTCAAGGTGCAGTAGTAGTTCTTCTGCATTCATAAATACCTTTCTGTCATTTCTTGCCTAACCCAAAGACTCTCTCAGCACTTTCTCTTCTGTTTTGCAGAATGTTTTATTTTTCTGCATTCAGCAGGATGCAGACGGCAAGGCAGAGAGACATGATTTTGTAATTCTTTCTGCTTTGTTGCTAATAGCACTGTAAAACCACTCTAAGACAAGTCTTGTGAACTAACATGAAGTTGCTAGAAGTCCTTTCCAACCCTAACTATCCTAAAAACTATGAAGCTATGAAGTGTGTACTCAAACAACATGAAATAACGACTATCCTAGAACGTGTTTCCTAAGCTATATCCTAAATGTATACTAAAGTATATCCTAACATTTGTTTCTAAAAGACACAGTAATAGCCTAACAAACATAGTTATAAACAGAGTAACAAATGCAGTAACAGTCATAGTGATAAATAAACACTGCAATAAACACAGGAAGATGGAGCCCAGAGTCCAGCTCCCCACCTGGGGAGACGTGCCGGCAGGTGGGCATTGCTGGTGGGGCTGACGAATGAGCCAGCAAGGCCCCCTGTGAGGGCCAGGAAGGGCCTGACGGTGCTGCTCTGGCTCTGGGGTGAGGTGGTGGCACCTTCCCTCCAGAGCAGAAGGACACCGTGGCTCTGTCCTCGCTGCCGCTGTGGTGCTGGGGCCGCATGGTGCACCGGGACTCACCAGAAGGTGATGACGCGGGAGCCGCAGGGCCAGAGGAAGACAAGGGAGCTGACAGCCTTCCCTTACTCCTTATCCTCAGCAGCATCCCCAGCTGAGCCCTAACTGCCGCTCAGCACCTGGAGCACACCCAGGGCCCGGCAGAGCAGCGGGCTCAGGGTGCTGCCACGTCTGCAGAGAGGAGCAGCAGGGAGTGACCTGGAGGTGGCCGAGCCCACTGGCTCCCCTCTAGCGCTCACCTGCCATGGGCACAGCCATGGATGCATCCAGCAGCAGGGTGCTGGGGGCCTGGGGCTGCTCCTTGGTTGTCCCTGCTCTGGTGCCCTGGTGCCAGGGCCATGGTTTGGCAGGAAAGGCAGCTGGGCTCTGCCAGTCTTACTTTGTCTTGGCGATGACCACACTGTCCTCGAAGAGGAGGAGGTCCCTCTTCGTCCCCTGGCCATGGCCGTGGGTCACCCGCACATGCACCCGCAGCAGCGGCTCGGGCGATGCCTGGTCAGGCGCGCACTGCTCCTCGGGGTCAGGGTCATCCCTGCAGGGCAGATGGTATTGAGCATGAGCAAGGCGGCTGCTTTGGGGTGCAGCTGTGCCAGCGCGTCCCCGAGCCATGGGGGAACCCGCCTGGACCCGCAGCAGCAGAGCCACTGGCCCATCCTCACAGGGCCGGGAGAAGACCCATAAATAGAAAGCTTGTGAAGCTCAAGACAGGAATGCTCCTCCCCAAGAGAAAACCATCCCTAGTGCCACTGGTGCTGCTGCACACAGCACCATCCCTGCAGGCACTGAGGCCTTTGCTGGGCAAGCACCAGGTTAGAATGGAACACCATAGCGACCTCAGCTCTGGAATCCGGGGGTCCAGGTGGGGCAGGTCACTGTGGGGCTCTCCCCAGTATGCTCATATCCAGCTGCGGCCCCAAGGACTGCTCCCATATACTGCAGTGTCCACCAAGTCACAGCTCCTGTAGCCATGGTCTTCTGACTCACAGGAGCAGGGAAGCCCAGGTCTACCATGCACATTGAGGCAAAATATTAAATGTCCCTGTCTCTTCTTCATCCCCAGTTTTTAGTGGCCATCTTCGTAAAGTATCAGTCTGAGACTTCCCTTAGGCTTCTGCTTGTTAGTAGCATGCTCCAAAAAGCCTTTTGTTGTTGTCTGATGAACACTGACCAGTTTCATCTCTAGCTGAGCTTTGGCCTTTCGTGATGTCTCCCTCCACGTGTGAGCCACAGCTCAGTAGTGTTCCTGGGAAGCTCGAACTTGCTTCTAGGAAGCATATAATTTCTGGGATACAATTTCTTTTCCCACCCAGTGCCAGGAGGATTTCCAGGCTGCTTTTCTCCCACACCTGCTTGACTCCCATTGACACGATGGGATTGCTGCTCCTGTGCTTTCAAAAGGTGGTTCTTTAAAAGTGAGCAGCTCTCACAGTTCCCTAAGTCCTCAAAAACTCATGCCCAGATAAGTAGTGATTGCTAGCAGACACCCACAAGGACATTTGCTTTATTTTCCACTCCCCAGCTCCTCACCATCCGCCTCTCAAATGCATCACCCCTGAGAGAAAGGGCTGTGAAGTCCAACTCCTCCCTTGCATAGAGTGCAACTCCCCCACCTCTCCTGCCCTTCCTAGCCCTCCTGAACAGCCTATTGGGCCCTCCTGAACAGCCTGTTGGGCTCTCTAGAGCAGTGATGCTCTCTCATCATTCTGCACCATTTGCCACAAAAAACACCACTAATGTCCTCTGAGAAATAAAAATTGACAGCAACATCAGCACTGCAGGAACAAGAGAACTGCTTCCTGCAGGCTCACCTTCACTTGTCAGTGAGTCTGGTGCTAGAAACCCAGCACACAGGAATGTGGCAATCCACCCTACAAAGCCCTTGCAAACATCAGATTTCTGATGTTCTGGAATTGAAAGAAAAATCCCTCTCTAAGCCATGAGTGCCATGACAATGATTAAAAACCAGCCCCTGTCCTGAACACCTGATGACCAGAAAACAACCAGTTCAGGAGGAAAGCAGTGAGGTTTTATTGCAAATAGAGTACTAAGTTTATGTTCTTCCATTGCTATGACAAATTAGTTTTTGTTAACCCTGCATTACTGACCTCCTTCCACAGTGTGATTTTCATACACAAATCTTATATCAGTAACCAAAACAAAAGTAGTTTTATTTTTTCCTGATACAAATGCCAAATATCACAGCCATAGACATAAGCAAAATAATGTTCCAAATAAATATGTATGGAAAGATTTTTGACAAATTTAAATACAGTAGTTATTGTATAAATGGCTTAATAAATGGTATTACTGCTGGCAGAATAAGCATCGCCAGGGTTAAGAGGATTGAATACATAATCTGGAAATAGATTAAATATATATATATATAAAATATACTCAGTTTATTGCATGGATAGATAAATACTAACATATTTGTGCACATAACTGGGAATGAGGCACTTATTCAGGTTAGTATACACAATGCCACTTTTTAAGTAGAAGGGAAAATGTTAGTAAGCCTCAAAACCATCTTCCTGAAATCTGAAATCTTGAAGCCATAATAAAAAAGTCATGCTGGTATAGATGTATTTATAGTTCACTGAATTGTAAGAAATCCAATTCCTTAAGAATGGGACAAATCTGGCAGGCCTCACTGAAAACACTGGGATTTTTTCCCAGGCAAAGGACTTTGATATCTTACTCGAATCTTATTCATGCTTGTTCAGCTTTTCAGTGTTTTCTTTTGTGTTTTTCTTTGCTATTACCAGTTTGCTCTATTATTTTATATACTGTTAGAAAAACTTTAGTTCTGATAATCCCCATCAGCCTAAACATTTTACAGAGTTGTCCTTGAATGCTATACAAAGCAGTGATCAAGCTGCTCACCAAGCTAACTGTTTGGCTTATAGAACACATGGTTTTTGATGTGATTTTTATTAAAATAAATCATAATTAAAAAAAGATTTTGCATTCAAGCAACTTTAGCGATACTTGTCTGTTAAAATTCAAAAGCAGAAAAATAGCTCTACTGATAAACACCCAATTTCTGTATTTTATATATATATTTTTAAAAAGATTTTCTTTGCTTATACAAAGCAGGCATTTTATAAATATTAAAATGTTCTATTATTTACATGTGTCCTATTTTCTGTAGAATCACTGACTGCTGTTACCCCAACATGCAGGTTTTAGGAGATGAATTCTGCATTTCTCATTATCATAGTGATTTCACATATAGGCACTAAGGCAAATTTGATCTTGGGTTACACTCACAACTTAGTGGTGAACTTTAAATAGAAAATGCATCTGTGGGCTAAATCTTTGATCAGTCTTGCACACATAATACACAGATTACAACACGAGGAGCTTCATTAAAGGAGTAAATTAAGGTCAGGTGACTGGGGAAAAGGTTTAATGCATGGGACACGCCTTGAGGATAATTGTTTCAGGCTAGAACTCAGATTAATTAAAATAAAAGATGACTGCATGATTTTAGTAATGGAGTTTGACCCTTAGGTTGCTGCCAACATCCTTTAATTAAGCTGTCTGAATCACAACCTTCAGAAAACTTAGAAAAGGTAGGACAGATTCTGACCAGATTCATTTGGTGAAAACCTGATGAAATCTTGTTAAATGAATGAAGTCATAATAATATAAATGAGCAAAAAAAAAGGTATCAGCATGAATCCCTCTGTGGACATATTAATAGTGTACCATGAATCTTAGCACATATATTCCTAGGATAGTAGACCTCAATATTTCTTAGTTTTTATGGCTCAGAGGACGACTGTGCAGAATTGCTAGTTTAGATCTATCTGTGCTGAGAGAGCACCACAGCCAGCCCAGAAAACCTTTTGGATGGATTGTTTAGTTCAGAGGCAGCATTGTGTGCTTGCAGGCAAGCTGCTTTCAAGTTGGATCCTGCTCAGCTAGCTCAGATCTCTGCAGCATGATCCCCAGAATATGAATGACCAAGTGTATTGCAGCTGAAGATAGTCTGGGGGCTGCCTGCACCAACCACCACAAAGTGGTGAAAGGCAACAGGTATTTTAGCAACAGTCTCAACAGCACGATTCAGATTTTATATAATTTCTATAGTTTAACTAACTCCTTTGACAACTCCATTGACTTGGGCACTGTAACATCTTTGTCAGTGACAGGGACAGTGGGATCGAGCACCCTCAGCAAGTTTGTCAATGACACCAAGTTGTGCAGTGCAACTAACATGCTGGAGGGAAGGGATGCCATCCAGATGGATCTTGACATGCTTGAGAGGTCTGCCAGTGCCAACCTTATTAAGTTCAACAAGGCCAAGTGCAAGGTCCTGAACCTGGGTCAGGGCAATCCCAAGCACAAATACAGGTTGGTCCGAGAGTACATTGAGAGCACGTCTGAGGAGAAGATACTGGGGATGTTGGTCGATAAGAAACTGAACATGACCTGTCATTGTGTGCTCACAGCCCAGAAAGCCAACCGTATCCTGGGCTGCATCAAAAGGAGTGCGACCAGCAGGTTGAGGGAGGTCTCCTTCTATTTGGCTCTCATGAGACCCCACCTGGAGTACTGTGTTCACCTCTGGGCTCCCCAACATAAGAAAAACATGGGCTTTCCAGTGCCTAAAGAGAGCCTACAAGAAATCTGCAGAGGGTATTTTTACAAGGACATGTAGTGATAGGACAAGGGGGAATGGCTTTAAACTGGAAGAGGGTAGACTTAGATTAGATATTATGAAGCTCTTTACTGTTAGCGTGGTGAGACACTGGAACAGGTTGCCAGAGAATCTGTGGATGTCATATCCTGGAAGTGTTCAAGGCCGGGTTGAAGGGGGCTTTGAACAACTTGGTCTAGTGGGAGGTGTCCCTGCCTGTGGCAGAGGGGTTGGAACTAAATGATCTTTAAGGTCACTTTGAACCCAACCCATTCTATAGTTCTCTGATTCTATGACTTGAAAGGGCTTATTCATATATAACACTATTGTGATAAATGGTACAATCTGTCCTAAGGGTTACATAGCTTTCATAGCCAAATATTTGGAAGACTATCTCTGGGACAGAACAGGTCCTGTCTGGCTAAGAAATGATATGGGACACTTCTGATCCAAACTTCTGTGGAACATCAGGCGGTCATGTTACCTACAACAGCTCCGAGAGAAAACTAGAATCATTCTTGCAAAAGTCACTTGTTAAAAAATGCCCAACAATGACCCAGGATATTTGTCAAGATGTGCTATGATTATACAGTAATAAATATTACTTGATTCAATCAAATGTGGCTTTTTTTTCTTTGCTTTGTTGCCATTTAATACGGCAATTGACAATGACACACTGGATTCAGTATAATGATTCCTAGGCTCAGTTCAGGCAGAACCTTGTCCTCTGCATTTTGAATCTAACTTCATCATCTTCTCTAGGTACTGGAATACTAATGGTTGTATTTCCCAGCAGTGGACATGCACTAAAAAATATAATTTACCTTACAATACCTCCATGATCCATTAGCAACTTAAAAGGACATGTTTCCAGTTTCTGTGAAAAAACATTTTCTTTCTGGATCTGTTGCATTCTTTGGCTTTATATAAACATAAATAAGGGGAAAAAAAACCTTGATTAAATAGCCGAACATGAATTTGCAGAAAAGAATATGTATTGCGTCCTGCAACATGCAACTGCTTATAATGTTATGCTGTCTAATCTAACTGTCTTTTGAAAAGGTTCAGTTATATATAAGTAAAAAGAAATCACTGGTATAGCTTAAGTGAAGTAAAAAATTTACAGGAGAGAGGATTCATGCCTGAGGCATTTCATCACCTTTCAATGTAGATACCGTGTTCCTTGTAAAAAACAGTATAAAATTTAACTGAAGTGTATAAGGATTCCTCCTCTCAAGTATTTTATGTTTCCGAAGAAACAGATTTCCTCTCTTATTGCAGACAGGATATATAGCACCTTTAGATAGCTTCATCTACTGTTCTGAAATGTCAGAAAACACAAAAACAAAACAAAAAATCTCTCCCTTACAATGCAGTTCCTTGAAATGCTACTTTAGATTAGTGCATGATATAGGGAGGTCAGGATGACCCTTTTTGCATAGTGGGAAGTTTGGTATAGATTCTTCTATTGCTGATGATGGCAGCAAGAGTTCAGGATAAAAAAATTCAGGCACACCTAGAAGCATATGAACTCTTCATTCCTCATGAGTTACCACAATCTGCTGCAGCAAAGTGCAGTTCAAGTTCTTTTTGAGGCACTCTGAAGACTTTGGCTTGAATCCTGCCATCTTGGAGTCAAACCTCTGAGCTGTCGCTGGTGTAATTATATGGTAGCATCATTGGCTCATTGCTGCCTGGCTCCCTTCTGGCTTCCTTCTTCTCAGAATTTTGTTTCCATTTTAGCAGCAAAACAATGATTGCAATTAAGCAGATGGCAAGGAAAATGGCAGCAACTCCACCAATGATTGTGACTACACTGACCCCTGCACTTTGGCTATTCAGTTCTCTGGGGAGAACACCACTGGCTGCAACCTCCCTTTGAGGGACCTGTTTCTTGCTGGTGCGATCCAGTGCTATGTGCTGTATGTTTGTTCCTCGGTTGTTTCCTACTCCAATGTCCCTTGCAAGATCTTGATCCTGCTCAGCTCCCCTCTTCTGACGTCTCTGTGTGGATAGTCCTGAAGTTCCACCACTCAAGAGTGAGTGGTACTGGTGCTCCACGCTTCTTTTGCCAATTCCGCGGTTAGCATTCTCTTTTGAACGTACAGTGTAGATTGTATGGACATACCACTCCCTACCCAAAGACACCTAGAAAGACAAAATGTTTTGTATTTAATACATACATATACAATCAGACAGCACTATATACAGAGGAAATCAATCACTGTTCTGAACTGATTGCTTGGACAAGTACTTTCAAAATCACACACATATAAGCACACTATGTGCCAATGTACACCAGAGAAGTCATGTTTTCTGCCAAAAATTTAAGAGGGGGTAGTTTCCATTCCTCTCCATGACCGGACTCTATGGCTATCAGGTGCAGATGAAGAGGTGCAGCCTTGGCATCTTTTTGGTACTGTTAGTACCAACGGCCATCAAAAGAACCTCAACTGTAGACAGTTCACAAAAGAGAACATCCCAGGCCTAATTGCTAGCTGACTAGGTAGGCCCTGGCTGTATCTCTAGTTCCATTTAAACACAAGAAAGAATTTTAAACTGTCAGGGTGATTGAACATTGCAACAGGGAAGCTGTGGAATCTTCACCCTTGGAGTTATAAAAATCCCACTGGTCACAGACCTGGGCAACTGGCTCTAAGCAGAAGGTTAGACCAGAGAATCTCCAGAGGCCCTTGACAACCTCATCCTTTCTGTGATTGCATGCAATCTGCATTAGATGATGTTCTCTTTCTCGAATTTGTCTTCTCTTTTCAGGACACATAATAAATTTGGCTTCCACAAGGTCCAATAGGATTGTTTGAATACAGTCTTAAAGGAACTGTCTGATAATTTCAGTGGCTGCAGCCAAGTTCTGTAATTGTGATGAAAACCACATTTTCTATTTTACTTTTGTTTTTTTTTCAAGCCTTTTTCAGGATATATGGTTGTTTCTTCAAATCTACATTCTTTTGACAGAATGAGAGCCAAAAACTACTGGATTTGGAAATGGAATCTTCATATAACAAAAAAGAGATTTAATTTTCATAGGGGCAGGTTGTAAAACTTTTTCTACTATTAAGTAGATTGTTCTCTTAAATATTTCATTGCAACAGGACCTTTAATTCTGAAGTGGCCAGGAGTAGCATTAAAGTCTCCTGAAGTCTAATTTAGCCTAAGGAAAGTCTCAGTTTTTTTTTCTACTAATTCATACATTTGAGTTTTGCATGTATCTTTGCAAATACCTAGGAAACAAATAATGAAGAAATAATTCCCGACTGGGTTACACTGATCAAATGGATGAACGCACACAGCTGAAGGATTATGTCTAATTAAAGGGTTTTACCCTTTAGTTGTCAGTTTCTAGGATTTCCAGTGCTTAGATGTTTCGTGATTGGCAAATTTGCAAGGAAGAGATTACATAGAAAATGCTGAGCAATAACTACATTTTTATTCAATTCTTTATAAATGCCTATGATTCTTTTCCTTTTTATCTTTGACAAGTGAGATTGGAAGCAATAAAGCAATGCTGTGCAACAATTTTTCAAGTTCTTAGAAGAAATACGTAAGAATAATTTGTTTAATTTCTGATTAGAATGTGGAGTTAAGCAAGGGAAAAACACAGTATTCCCATAGAAATCTCTTAATAAGTGTTCCAGATTTTATATCTAGAAACTAATAAGCTACAGAAATCATACCTGAAATAGAGGAGTTGAGTCTACTTTAAATCCATCAGAGCCTGGCTGTTTAACTAGTGGAATTGCTTCAGGATCATCTATTGCAAGTTTTGCATTAAAAAGCACATTTCCAAAGCTTGTGGATTGTGTCTCCGGCTGAGCTTTGTCCTACATAGCCATGGAGGGAAAAAAAAGTTAGTAAAATATGGACTTATTTATTCTAGTTTAATTCTTCTTTTCCAGTTCTAATATTTATACACAATGTATGAATTGTTTTATGCAATCCATTGTAATACCAAGAGAAAAGACATGAGAAGCTGCGGTCGCACCTGACTTGTACTAACTTCTATTTAATCTTTTGCTTGGATGCTTTTTTTGTTGAAATCCAAGGGGATACGCTACAGAATAATCATAGCAACATTTCTAAAATAAAAAAGATATATGCATGTTGTCTGAAAAAAAAAAGTAGTAAGACTATTTCCCAGTTTAAAGAAGCTAACTTTAATTTCTATTAACAGATACTCATATAAATTAGACAATTAGGCAATCATCTTACTTCAAGTTAAATTTCTAAAAGTAGGGCAACAGATCTGTAGTCATTTAGGTTTACTCTATTTTCAGAAGGGAAATAATCTCAGATATTCTAAGCCACCATTAGAGGTATCTCTCTTTCCTTATTGATTGGATGACTAAATTATACGCTAAATTTTTAATGGCTAAAGATAAAAATTCCAGCCCTTAACCTGCATGTCTCCTAAGACTCCCTCTATGGTCAACAGGTATAGACAATGTGGAGAAAAAGCTATCTTGGGGTTCTAACTTAGGTAACTCTAAATGATAGGAGTCACCAGAAAGATAAAGAATAGAACCAGGAGGGAGAAAGGCAGGATATACCACCAGTTCATGTTATCCTGGAGTTTGAGCCAAAAATATGGTGCCATGGAGAACATTTTAAAGAACAGTTGGTTTTGGATAAAAAATAAGGGAAAAAAAAAAAAGTGCATCCTCCCAGAATTAGAACACTTACCACAATCTTAAACCTGTACAGAAGGGATGGAGAATCAGCAAGGCATCCATATTCAGTGTTGGATGGATTATATTTGGGTACATATCCATCAGCTCCTGTGCATAGGAAAACCTTCTCGATGCTACAGTAGAAGGAATCACCTAAATTCTGCACTGGATCCACCATCACCCGGCCATATATGGTATCACCTGTGAACAGTGCACACAGTTTACATTCTATTACGCTGGAACATCTGGCACAGTACTGAGCCAAAGCTAATAAGCCTCATAAAAAAAAATTTAGTGCAGTGTAATGTGACTTTATCCAAAGACACCTTGCTACCCAGCTTCCTCTGTAGGGTGCTTTCAAAGGTCATGATCAGAGAACATGCTCTTCGTGTACTCTGAGCCATAACATAGCTGTAGGAGGTCACCTGCTGTTGCTATAACCTCAGCCAGTTCAGGGTCTGTTTTAATTCTGGGCTATACTGGGTTCTTCACTCAAAAAGTGACTTAAAGAAACTCCTCTGCACCACACCAGGGTGTAGGTTTTGGCCTCCTGACAGTTCTGGCACTTAAAGAGATGTCATTTTCAATGTCAGTAGAATCCTGTTCAGGCTGCATAAGGTTTTACCTATGCTTGGTCAGACTGGCATACTGTAGAAGTGAAATGAACATTCAAAAAGTCACACAGACCTTATCTGAGACTTGGCTCCTTACTATGCAGTTGTATTTCAGCTGTCTAATAATGTTTAAGGTAAGGCATGCTTGCCAGACCTGTACAAATAACTGGGCCATTGTTATGCAGGCAAGAAAAGTATATTGTGTGCAGCAGTCAGATACATACGACAGAAAGTGGTTAGGAAGGTTGAAAATCTGGAGTAGGAAAGGAAAAACATCACATTGCTTTTACAATTTGGAGCAACTGTGCACTTTGAGAAAGAGAGACCAGGTACCTGCTGTTCAAGAGTCTGTGCAAATACATCACAAAAGACACTAATGTATTCAAGGTGTTGGCACAGTAATAAACAGGCAAAAGAGACACAGGAGGAAAGCAAAGGATTGAAGTAGATCCACTGACAAATTTGTCAGGTGAATCAACCTTCCCACCCCCCAGCCTACTCAGTGGAGGACAGGAAGAAGGGAGAAAGCCTTGATGCTGTACAAGCTGTGTTGAGTAGCAGCCAAAACACTTGCATGTTAATACTGTTCTGGAAACACATGCAGAGTACAGCACCATAGTGGCTGCTATTAAGAAAGTTAACTTCATCCCAGCCATAACCAGTACACTCACCCACAGAAAAAAGTACCCCAAACCTGTGTAATATTCACTTATCAACTAGTAGTGTTCTTAATATCAGACAATGTTTACAAAGTGATCAGATTATGAGAAGTGGCACTAGTACTGTAAGCCTCAGATATTACAGTTTCAGTGCAGTTTTGCTAAGGAAAGGCAAATGCAAAAGAATACAAGCAGCAAGCCCAAATCCTTACTCATGTCTTGTTTTTACTGAAACACGATCCCGAAAGTGTGGAACACATATGAAATGGATATGATCTGTGCATAATTATACCTTCTGAGAAAGCAACATCACTTTCTTGCCCAAAACCCATTGAGCCATCAGATAGCCACAGTGTCTTTTTGGAGAGAAGGAACATCTGGGTGTTCAAGCTGAACTCAGCAGCCACTGGGTCACTGACCTAAAACACAACAGCATAAAGCTCTTCAACAAGGATTCTTTAATGACTTTTAAAACATAGCATGATCTTCTCTTAATGTATATTTATTTTGCAGCTCCCCACATCTACATGTAATATTATACTTTAACCAAAAAGATTTCTTTGTACTAGTCATAGAATGTTATAAATTTTAGATGCATACAACCTTTGGGTTACCTGCCTCTGTGATATTTAATAGGATTCTAGGTTTGTTTATTCCCATCACATTTTTCCAAAACCCAGCCAAGGAGGTGCCTAAGGTAAATTATGTGTGGGGGTAACATCAGGAAAATATTTCCCTCAATAACTTGCCTGCCGTGACTCATCACAGCCCATTTTCTTTATCCCATTTTCATTCTTACATCCAAGTCCCACCTCTGCTTCTGATCCTCTGCCAATTATTTGAAAGTACAAATTGCTAACGATTTATTTGCAAGTATCAGTTCTTCTGATATGCTGCAGGATATCAGACCATGCATGTGAAAATGCACCAAACCCTTTGCACACCTTTTTGTGCTATTATTTATCTTTACACATTTGACACAGTTAACTATGGCTCTTCTTTGATTACATTACAAGAACAAAATAAGTCAATACTGCCATCATCAGGTTCTCATTGGGCCATAAAGCAAGCTAGAAGGCAAACTATACAGGGACATGGCATAACAAAAGGGAAAGAATATAGTGAACAGAAGAACTAGGGAGAGCACAAAGTTCAAAATGATGCAGTGTACCTGAGGAAACAATATGGAAGATACACACATTCCAAAAAAAATAAAAAAAGAGCAAGAGGCTGATAAACAAATGAAAAAATGCTAACATACATATGTGTATTTATGAATAAGTATGTATATGTGTGTGGAAAGGAAGGAAGGAAAACAGTAAAGAAAACATTATTGCTGGCTCATGAACAAGGGGCTGATGGAATAAGATATAACAATACCAACAGAAAATACTTCTGCAAGTTCTACATCTGACACATTTACTCTTCAAATCTCTTTTTCACAATAGAGTCCCCAGACTATCAAAGCAACAGGATTTGGCAAGAAGAATGAATAGCTGAGATACTTTTATAAACCCATTGCTATTCTTTAGAAAGAGGAGCCCTACCCCACAGCCTTTTCACAGAAAGAATGGTTAAAAAAATATCATTTCCATTCTCTTGGAATCCTTTCTTCTAAATGTCTGGGATTCAGGCTATTGAACATCCTAAACAGTCCCACAGATTCATAGTCAGTCCCTTTAGCTTCTTCCAGGTAAGAGTTAGGTCTCTCCTAGTTCACCCATTTTGCAATGGCTTTTGCAGTTTTTCTGAAATTTCTTTGTCATCCTGTTTATTCTAGGACCAGACACAAGCTGTGGTTTAACATTGCTGTGAACTACTTCAGAGTTTCTAGAAGCAGATTAGAAATGCCAAAGAAAAGCTGAAGCACTGAACTGGTTTAAATCCCCTCACCTCCTCCATGTAAACTTTTTCAAAATGTTTTGCTGGTTAGCTGCATGAAGGCAGGTTTCATGTCAGACCATGCATCATCTCTCTGCTTCACTAGGACTTAATGCCATGTCAGGAATCATCTGCTCAGCCATAGCTGGCATAATGCCAAATCAAAGCATAAAGCCTTTGTGTACTCTGGCTAATTCAACAGAAAAGTGATTGTGTATCGCTGAAAGATCTGGATAGGATTTGCACTGTAAGATGATTTAATATCATACATCTATACTATTAATGAGCATGAAACCACAGCCACGCTGTTCCAGTGTTAGTTGTATTGGCTCCAAAAAACAGAAATAACTTAATCGTTACACATCCCAAGATCACTCTAACCCTACTGATAACACTGTAAAGTGACAGTTTATGTTCTGTTAACCAACATTAACCCCCAGTGTTTTTTTCAGTCAATGATTTCTACAGCATAATCCATTTCTCCATATTTTATTCTTAGCCACAGAACTTTACAGCTGGGCATCATGCAAGTTATGTTATTTGCTTGTTCCCGTGTTGCTATGTGATTGCATTGCTACGGGTGGTATTTGTGTCACTTCTGAGACCAGTGTTGGCCACCTATACTTCCTCTGTAGTCAATGAAGAAGGCTTACCTTAGGACTGAATGAATCTTGCTCTGGAGATTCAACTTTTAATACTAGAGACCTAGCTCTGATCTTTGTATCAGATGAAAACCTTCTGGTAACAGTTTTATAGTTTCCTAATTATCTGATAAATCTATACCATAACAAAGCCAAGAGATAAGTAAAGAATTCCCACAGTTTAGTTCATATCACAGTAGCTGTCCCCCAGACCAATGTCAATGAGCTTCCTATGGGCTAATACATTAGCCTTTCACAGTTGGATAGAACTGGCTACATTACAGGGGAGGAATATGTGCTGTCCCACCAATTTAGGAATCAGTTTGTTTATAAGCAAGTAAATTCAGTTTCTAGCACTATTATTACTAGGCCACAAAGACAATTTGGGGATCTAACTGAAAAGAAAACATGACAAAGGAATCACTGGGGTGGTACCTGCTGGAATCGGATATCCAGATCAAATGTGATCGGGTCTCTAGGGTTGCATATCACTGGTAGGCTGTACTCCTGATGTGGAGTAGTGGTACAAGCTACCAGCTTCACAGTGTATGTTCCAGAATAGTCTCGAACCTGAAGTTAGAGAGAGAAATAGGTGTTCCACCAACATCCTAACAGGCTGGGGCAACAGAAAACAGAGTGAAGGCTGAGGTTTTACCGCAAAATCTGAAACAAAGCTCCACTGTTGTACTGGCTGGTTGTATGTTGGCTCACTTCGGATGAGGCTGAGGCTAAATGTCAGGCCTGGGTGATCAGCAGACATAACCATGGATGTTACAGACGAAGCTAGAAACATGTCAAGAGACAGATTTGTCACCTTT
Organism: Neopsephotus bourkii; assembly: GCF_033783945.1. NCBI lineage: Eukaryota > Metazoa > Chordata > Aves > Psittaciformes > Psittacidae > Neopsephotus > Neopsephotus bourkii. The sequence continues at coordinate 597,458 of NW_026900553.1, forward strand.
AGTGTTTCACTGCCAACTCTCAGAGCCTGAAAAACATTCCCAGTAATTCATAAACCATAATGCCATGGTTGATGTTAATACCTTTACAGGGCATTGGGTTCTGTTAACTGAAACTAACAAAATCAATTACAGTCAACACAGCTGGGCCCCCTTGATTCTTGTTCAAGTGTCTATTAACAGTTGCTTTTGGGCTATACAACCAGAAGCATATGAAGATTAAATGTAACAGACAGGCAAAACAGTGAGAGAGGAATGGCAAAGATCTATAATCCCTCCTGTTTAAAACTTGGAATGTCAGCCCAGGGAACAAAAAATAATTTCTCTAAGCAATGTAACTCTTTCAGCTCTGCCTGAAAGACAAAACCTAACAGGCTAGAAAACAGCTGAGAAGAAGTAGAAGCACAATGAAGGAGTTTCATAGGTTAATAAAACTGACTTAAACTAAAAGAGATTTCTTAAAATGATTTTGTCCTTTCTCATTATTGTTCAGTTCTCATTATTGCTCAGCAGATTTAATTTAGTTAGATAATCTTTTCTGTAGCTGGCATTCATACTCAGATTTATGTCTGTATTCTGAATAAAGGTAGTGGAGTTTAGAAATTAAATTGCAGGATCAGGTCCTCAGCAATGACTAACTGAATGGCAATGAGAATGTTTTATTAACAGAGTGATACAATGCTCATACAAGAATTTTTCTTACTCTCTGAAAAAGGTCTAAATAACTTAGAAAGGTTTCAAGTTAGCAAATAAATTTTAATGCTATCTACATTCCTAGGGCAACATAAGTGAATAATTAATAATAGCTTATGGATTAAAGATGTACACTTATAGATCCCTAGTGAACACAATGGCCTAGATCTTTATCTTTCATAAGCCAGGCTTTTCATCAAGCGGAACAATCTTCTTTCCATCAGATTCTTGTATATTTCTTTAAGTTAGACAACCAGAATACAGTCATCAACAGCAAGTAAGAAATCCATTACTTTCCATTTTCAGATGGGAAAAATCCCATCTGAAGGGCACATTAAAAAAAAAAATAAATCAGATATTAGTAGCAGAAATAAGAAAAGTGAAAATGGAGGGGTATCTTTGCTTTTATAGTACTGCTAAAGTGTAGATTAAGCTTACCAGGATGGGACATCACAAACAGACCATGAAATCGGGCTTCGGTCTTGAAGTTGACAACCAAGCGCCCCTCTTCACTAATACGCATGCTGGTTGGGTACAGGGAACCTGGCAGCAGAAACCAATTTAAAAATTTTATTCCACTTGCAGATGGTAAATAAATCACACTTCTGTGAAACACCAACCCCACTCTTTAAATTCCCCTTGTCATGTAAGTTATCTGGGAGGTGGCCTAATGGTACGTTTTGGGTTGACTCAAGATTCTTTTTGAGCAAGAATTTACACAGTGAGGCCTAGAGTTTTCACAATGCTTCAGCTTTCCAAAGTGCATACTGAACTTCCCTGCAAAGTCATGGTTTTACATGTTATCATGGACCCCCACAGCTGCTCCAGTAGGCAAAAGTCCACAGCACAGTCTGTGCTTGTGTTCTGGTAATAGCATGGTGAGCTGCCAGCATACTCTATAGAAGGAAGAATACTTAGGTTTTCACTAGGTATTCAAGCTGACTCCTACCAATGAAAGCTGCTCCAGAGCAGTGCCTTCCTTATCTATTATCTCAAGGTATCACCAACCAGCTGTTGGTTGTGGCTTCCATGGCAATCTGTTTGAGGGTGCTTGAATCTGTGAAACTCATTCTGACAGACTTTGCATTGCAATCTCTGGCATGAATCTGGCCCAAGACATCGGCCTAATGTTTCCTAATTTCAGGTTACAAAGTCTTGTTTATATGTCAAAGAGTTTTATTGCTGTAGCTTGCAGCCAAGTCTTTTTTTTCTCTAGAGTTCTGCAAAGCTTCAGAGTTCAGGGGTTTTCCTCCAGTGCTCCTCTACAAACAGCCAGTGATGTGCCACCATTCTGCTTGCCAGGAGCAAGAAGAAAAGAGGAATATTCCTCCATGAACATGTCAGAAACCTAATGCCCTCACCAATGTGAATGTATAGCACCCATACAAAAACACCTCTACCAGTTATATTTATTGGTACATCAGAAAGATATATACAGGTATGAAATATGGTTTTAGAAGACCTTGACTACTTTACAGTCATATGTAGAATATACGTAGAACAATTATATCTATCCAGAGGCGTGGAAATAAATTGGAGACGAGTTAAACCCTCCCTGCCCAGAAAAACAGCTCCTCATTGTACAAGACTGCAGAGTGAGAAAATACTGCCCAGATCAGTTTGGGATATGTTGGGGGTCTATACTCCACTGCCTCACTATGTTTATCACATGTCTTGTCCTAGCTGTTGTCAAAGAGAGCTGCCAGTGTTCAGCATAGCCAGACAGCTGGCCATCAGTTCCTTAAACAGAGAAATAAAATATTAAGCATTAAAGACAGAAAAATGGTGGCATAGATGTGCCACATAGCTGAGGATTAAATGAGGTTGCTAGTCAGTGTCTAGTACATCATATG